>NW_027658627.1:395119-1595119 GCF_041902795.1 Electrophorus electricus | reverse complement strand
TAACTGCTGGAGGGAGGATTTTATGTCCAGATATGTTAAGATGGCAACAGCTCGGTGGGAGACAGTATGTGAGAATCACGTCTTAGGCTCATTTTACTGTTTCTCATGTAGAAGGAATTCCCTCACTATGTTCCCATTTTGAGCATCAAAGCCAACTGGGATGGGGGTTTTGTCACATTCTGAATTCTAGCTCATGTCATATTTTGTCAGCATTGGCTTTGATAGACTCAGGTTATCGGTACAAATTTACATTCAAGATTAGTTGTTTTTTACATATATATCCCCTCTCCTGCAATCATGGCTAATTAGCTGCATCCATCATTGTAATTGTTTAATTTTTCATGCTAGTTCATTCACCCTTGTATTAGTGCCATGCATGTGAAACAGACTCTTGAAAGGTTTTCTTTTTGTATCTTGCATGCCTAGCATAATAGGACATTCAAAATCCCTTGAAAATTTTAAACTTTTTTTTTTTTTTATGTATATATCTCCTCAACATTCCCAGTACAACTGCTGTAGAGTCCACGACTCAACTCTTGACTAAAGTCTTCACTCCGAGCGTCTGAGCCGGCTGCTGCGGCATACGCCACGCTGCTCTGTGACCCTCACTCTCCACTCCTCTCCTCTCCCAGCTTTTCCAGATCCCTCAGATGCAGACAGCCCAGCCTGCCATTCCAATTAACAGCGCTTCCTTTCGACCCGTGTCCGGCCAGCCCATCATGATGTTCCTGACACCCATGCCCTTCACCTCATCCCAGACCGGCCAGTACTACGTACTCCAGTACTACGTGCCTCAGGTACCCAGAGCAGAGAAAAGCGCCTGTGCAAATATGTACACAGTGTAGCAAATGGGTTGAAAATCTGTCTATAAACAGGTTGGCCAGCAATAAATAAACTGCTCCTAAAATGTGTAGATAGAAATATGTTTTATCTTGGAAGCAGAAATGAGAAATTCTAGTTTAGTTTTTTTCAGTGTAAAAACTAAATGTTTTTGTATTTTTTGTTTGTTTACTGCTTCAAATATCTCTTTTAGGAGTGTCCTATATGAATGGCCATGTCTGGTGCTAGGCCCTTTACTTCTGCTGTTCTGTTTCATTCTCAGTATCACCACAGTGGCCTTCCCTACGTGGGACATCCCCAGCAGTACTCCGTCCAGCCCACAGGACCCAGTACATTCTACCCTGGGCTCTTTCCTGCAGACTGCCCACTAGCATATGGTGAGTTTGGACTTCCCTTTCTCTACCCCCACCTGGGAAACCCACACGCGTGCTCTCACCGATAAAGAGACCTTTCTTCTGGGTATTCCCGCTGGCTGAAACTGCTTTTTCGTTTGCTCTCTAACTGAAACCAGTGCTTTTTTTTGGTCACCACTAATGGCAGGGCCTTCATACTATCCTGGCCAGACCATATACACCAAATCTCCATCCATAATATTGCATACAGCTCAGCAGCCTCCACCCACTAAGAGGGTAAAGAAAACAGTGAGTATTCCCCCTGCCTCAGAGGTGAAATTAATTTAATTGTGGATTGACTTAATAGATGCAAATAACTTGCTGTTCGCTAAGATCCGTATCCGAGACCCTAACCAGGATGGCAAGGATATCACAGAGGAGATCATGTCAGGAGTAGGCATTAGCCAGAACACAAGCCCACCAGTGGGACGTCCCTGCACTACCCCTACTGCTCCACAGGTAAGCCATTCAGTCCCGCAGCCCGAGCCCCTGATCGGCTGCAGGCCGCTGCTTCGCGTGATCCACTCCACAGGTTAAAGTACTCTCTCATCTAGTCCTCCCTCATAATAAGCTCTGAGCTGATTGTTTGGTTGTTTGGCTGGCTTTCATTCTCTTGTCCTATTAAAAGCATCATACAATCAGCAACAAAATCTGATGGTGTAGTTTGATTTCCGGCCATTCTCTCTTCCTTCTTCAGTGATTCGGTCACACCGTTGACCCTCCTCCGTCATATTTGACTGGTTCCAGTAGCTTGTGTGATTGTGGCTGTTCTGATTTAAGAAGGCTTCTCAGATGTGTTTTGATGTTCCGACTTGCCGTGCCTATTCTTTCGTCTGCCTCCATCTTAGTTCTCCCTCACAGCCACTCGAATCCTCCTGATCTTCCCTCGTGTTCCCTCTACACAGACAGCCCACGTAAAGGCCCTGTAAGAAGGATTCAGCCAAACCCTGAGCACCTCAGCTCCTCTGAGGAAAGGCTTCTCTGTAAAGGGAACACTCACTACTGCGCCGTTGCACTTACTTTGTGTCCTCTTTCCCTAAATGTTAACAGTGTTCCTCTTTCCTCTCTTTCTCTATTTCTCCTGCCCATTTATTTAAGCACCCCATGCTTGTCTGCTGTCTCTTGCTGTCTTTGTGTCTTCACCCCCCCCCCCCCCCCACCTCCACACACACACACATTTTGTGCCTTTGCGGCTGGATCTTTTGCCCTCTTGTGCTTTCTCATTTCATCTCTCTCTCTCTTTGCCTCTTTCTCTTCTCACTTCTCTAATTATGCTGTGCTGTGCTGTGCTGTGCTCACCCCCCCACCCTCATTGCCATTCCCCTTCTTCTGCATGTGTGTGCAGTATCTCTCTCTCTCTTTCTCTCTCCCTCTCTCTCTCCATCTTTTCCGTCTTTTGCTAGTTTTTATGTCCACACCCTCATTATCCTCGCATTTTCTACCTCAAATCCCAGCAGCTGAACAGCCAGGTAGCAGAGCAGGGGAATGTCAATGTCGGCCTGGCCCTGGAGGCCCACTGTCCGGCGAAGGCTGCAAGTCCAGCAGCCGGAGAGGCGGTTGCCTCAGGCACGCTGACGCCCTCATTGCCTTCCAGCACTGCTGCTCCTTCAGGCCTCACTCTCCCAGGCCAGGCTGTTATAGAGGCAGTCCAGGCCTGTGGAGCCTCCACTGGGGCAGAGCTGAAAGAGACTGGGAAGGAGCCAGAGGTCTTGCTGGAGGATAAAGTGGAGCCCATCTTACAGTCCAAGCTTAGGCAAAGCTTGAGTCAAGGTAAATAACCACATGCATGACATGCTATGTTAGGACACTAAAAAGACACCAGACTGATTTGTTATGTTTTACAGCAATTAGTTTATCCAACACCTGGAAGAAGCCAAAAGAGGACACTCCTGTGGGGCAGGCCCAGTGTCCTGACAGAGAGGTGATTCCTCTCTCCAGGTGCTCACTGTACCCCTCTCTGCATGCAGAACCAGAGCTGAAGGATGGGAAGAGGCAGTATGATAGAGACTTCCTGTTGGCCTTCCAGTTCATGCCTGCCTGCATGCAGAAGCCAGAGGGGCTTCCTCCCATCTCTGATGTGGTACTGGACAAGGTAAGCCTGCTAAAACATTGGCCTTAGGGGACCTTTAAAACCATTCCATGGAGAGGGGCTGATGGACTTCGACTTGACTCTGTTGTTTTCTAGATCAAACAAAACAAGCTGCCCCTGCAGCAGGTGGGCCCTCGCATTATCGCCAGAGACCCAGACTTCAACCCAGCCTCTGCAGACTTCAGCAGGGCAATTCCTGGAGGCAGGGGTGCACCGGTGGGTCTCTCCGCTCATCCCTTCTCTTCTATCACAAATGAATGAGCGCCTGGTCATCTTATGTGACCGAGGTCTTTGTGACATTGTTACCGCCCATAATAAAGAGCACCCATTCGTTGCTTCAGCTGCTCAGTGTAGGCCCGAGACGGCCGCCTCCCCGCAAGATCATTACCAACGTGTCCGTGAACGACGAAGTGCAGCTGAAGAAGGCCGAGAATGCCTGGAAGCCTGGCATGAAAAGGGAGAACACCCAGAACCCCCAGACCCAGAAAACTCAGGTCAGCACCTCACTCCGCTGTGCCCTGTTTTCAGATTTCAGAGTCACAGCCTGTTATGGTGGGCTTGAAAGCTACTTAATTTTTTTTGCGATATGCTCTTCAAGAATTGGATGTTTAAATTATAGAGTCGTTGTTTAATTGGGTGGGTGTGCGGGGAGTGTGCACGAATGTAGCTATGCAGGGGGACATTGGTTTCTAGTGTAAACAGGGGGTGTGATGATACTGAGGACCAGATCTTGTGTGCTTGTTGTTCCTTGTGTTGATTGTGGTGTTGATTTTGGTGAGAGAGTATTGTAGATATTGTAGTGTATTCTGTGGATGATCTTGTATATATTATAGGTTAACACCCAATGGTTGTGTTAAAAATATTCTTGCAAATTTGTGTGCAATTCAGCATTTGGAGAGATTGACAGATCTTCATTGCATTGTCTGGTCGGTAGGGTTATTATTGGATCAGATTTGGTTATTATGTTTTGTTTTGTTTTTTTTGTAGGAGTTATATGTTGATTAAATCTTAAATTCTTGTAGCTGGTTCTAATGGGTTTTCTTTTAATTTGAATTTGGAGCACATGAGGGGTTTTAGTTGATAAGATTTGATAAACTGTTTGCTGCCAGTGCTTCACTTCTCGGAAAGTGTGATTGATGTATGATGCCTTTATCGGTCTATATAGCAAAGTTGAGTGATTTTTGTTCATGACGAAGTTCCAAATGGCAGAGTAAATATTTGGTGAAAGTGAGGAGTTAGTCATTATGTGGAAGAACTGCTGAATTTAACAAAAGATTGGGATCTTTGTAATGGAAAGCTTAGTCGGTAGTCTGTTTTCCTCTCCAGGAGCTTTTCCAGAAGGTGCGCAGTATCCTGAACAAACTGACACCGCAGATGTTTAACCAGCTGATGAAGCAGGTGATGGACCTCACCATCGACACAGAGGAGCGCCTCAAAGGCGTGGTTGACCTGGTTTTTGAAAAAGCCATCGATGAGCCCAGCTTCTCTATGGTCTATGGCAATATGTGCAGCTGCCTGGCTATGGTGAGTAACATGTTCCCATACATTGCTGCTGAAGTTCCATACAAAGGCAAATGCCACACAGAAGTGAACTCTGTTTGAACCACTCTAAACTGACATGGAGCTTTAATCAGCTTCTATTTAGTAACAGAACTCTCAACACTGTCTTATACCCAAGTGTTTCTCCTACATGTCTTTCCTGTGTAGTTAAAAGTGCCCATGGCAGACAAGCCCACCAGCACTGTGGGTTTCCAAAAGCTGCTGCTGAACCGCTGTCAGAAGGAGTTTGAGAAGGACAAGGTCAACGATGATGTTTTGGAGAAGCTGCGGCACCAGCTGGAAGCGGCCACTTCAGTAAGCAGCACTCCTGTCTAGTTTACCCGACTCACCAACCCACAGATCAGGAGAAAGGGGACTGAAATCGGCAGCAGTGCTGGGAGGCGGCCTGGTCGTTATCCGGTCCAAATGCGCTGTTTCTTGCTTTTGTCTTTGTTCTGGTTACTCCTCGCAAGGCCAGCGAGCGGGAGAGGCTGGAGGAGGATCTGGAGGAGGCGAAGGACAAGGCCCACAGGAGGTCCATCGGCAACATCAAGTTCATCGGGGAGCTGTTCAAGCTGCACATGCTGTCAGAGGCCATCATGCACGACTGTGTGGTCAAGCTGTTCATGAACCACAGCGAGGAGAGCCTGGAGCGTCTGTGCCACCTCCTCACAGCCATCGGCAAAGACCTGGACTTGGAGAAGGCCAGGGTAAGCAGGCCGCGGGCCTGGTCTGGGTTGATTTAATATTCTCAGCAGATGCTCAGCACTTGCATCGGTTTATCTTTAATATGTCATGTAAAGGTTTACGGCGCATGTGTAGATGAGTGCTAGTGTGCAGTGCAGCGGCTGTGCGGATTTTGTCCAGATTTGGTCTGTGTTGCGTTTTTCACAACAAGTACTTTACACATCGAAACTGGATGAAGAAGTTTTGGATATTGTATATTGACTGTCAATTTTGTCTCTAGTAGGAATGGCAGTTGTGATGTTGACAGTTCAGTCACCAACTAGTGTGACAGTTATTTGTGTTCAAGTTTCCTGTTCTTTTTTATTGTTTTGTTTTTTTTTCCATGCACGCTTTTAACCAAAAAACAAGCATGTTGAAATGTTGTTTATAAAAGTTTTGCCGTCAGTGTTTTCTGTTGCCTGCCTGTTGCCTGCACTCTGACTACAGGGTAGCCAACTAATTAGGATCATCATCTATAGTGCGACTAGCATGCTGTGCTGATATCAGTGTATTATTAGGCCTTGGCAATGATTTTGAAAGTGTCCAAGTTCATGTTGTTTAGTGAAGTTGTTAGTGTGGTTGTTAGCTCTGCTCCTACTACAGCTGACAAAATGAAAGGCTTTTATTGAGGACTGGTCAGCTGTTAGAAGGTTTTGCTCTCACAGCCTCCTCCACGTTTGCCGCCTCCTGCTGCTGCACCCTGGATTCCCCAAAGCCAAGCGCAGCTGATGACAGCACAGCTACACCCACAGTGGCAGTGAACTGCTTTACAGCACTGACCAACGTGCAAGGCAGCAGGGTTTACATAAGAGTCATAAACGTCTTGCGACATGAGTTCAGCTGAGAGCACACCTGATCGAATCGAAAGGTGAAGAATATCTGAAATTTGTCGACGTTTCTCTTACACTCTCTCTCTCTCTCTCTCTCTCAGCCAAAAATGGATCATTACTTTAAATATATAGAAAAGACAGTGAAGGAGAGGAGGGGTTCTTCACGCATTCGGTTCCTGCTCCAGGACGTCATTGACCTGCGACTGGTTAGAGACTCTGCCTGTGTTTGTGTGTTTGTGTTTGCCATTCCAGCGCATGGTGATGCAAAAGTATGCATCTGCTGATTTTGCTTTTCTAGAATAACTGGGTGTCGCGGCGAGCTGACCACGGGCCCAAGACCATCGAGCAGATTCATAAGGAGGCCAAACTTGAGGAGCAGGAGGAGCAGAGGAAGGTGCACCAGCAGCTGCTGTCCAAGCACAACAAGAGGCAAAGGTGTGGCCCTCAATTCCGTGACAGCTTTTTTCACCTGGCTGTGTGAGGCCGAGGACAAGTCCAAGGACAATCGACAAGAGGATGGACACATTTGCCAACGTGTGCTAAAAGACAATGCAATAATTCAAAAAAAATAATAAAACTGTGTGACAAAGAAACAAGTTCTGACTCTAATGTATTTTTGCTTTTTCCTTTATGAACTGCAGACAAAACTATATTTAACATTTGCAGATGTTCAAAAGAAAAGACAGAGGTGAATATAGAAATAATATTATTTATTTTTTATTTTATTCTTCCTTGGCTTCTCGTGAATTCAGATAGGCTCTGCCCATTAGATTTCACTTTTTTGTTTGTTTTTTTTTTAATTTCTTTTTGCTAATTTCAAACCTGTCCTAGGATTTTCACACAATCTGAGTGAAATTGGTGTCAAAATATTTGCAAGAGTCTGAATCTCAATAATTATTTAAACAAAAACCTGACATAAAAAATACAGTTGTCCTATTCCAGTCTAATATTAGTAGTACAAATTAGTAGTACAAAGGTCAGGCTTTAACTTTAACTTTAACTAGCTGTCACTCCTGAAGGACATGTTCAGATTTCATGAAATTTAAAAGACTTATACCAGTATTGACTTTGAGGTAGCTTACCAAATGTAGCAGTTTTGTCAATATGGGGCATTATAATATTGCAAATAACTGTTTCTCAACGACTGCTCTTCTGATCAAGATGAAATTTTGCATACTGCTTCTGTAAGCAAGCTGGAGGATTGCTAAGGCTGAGTCAAACATTGGCTAATGTTTTTCAGGTAATTGGCTAATCATTTTTCAGTGGGCTTCAAAGGATGTAATGTAATTTAGTAAGAACTGGCTTCAGAGGACTGCTACAACGTTGATTCTTATAGAAATTACTTTGAATTTAAATATCCTACTGCTTTTTATGTTGCTGATGAACTGTAACACACTAGTCGTAGGACCTTTCTCCAATCTTCACAAATTTGGTATCAAAATATTGATGAGACTGAAACATGTTGATATTTGTATGGAGTATGGCCCCTACATACCTATCAATCCTTCCAAGGTGTACTGATTCATTCAAAACAGCTGAAAAAAAAATTAAGACTTCTTTGAGTAATTCTTATGAAACTTGACATGAGTATTGATTTATGGACTTTAAGCTAGCATGGCAATTATAGGACATTTTTGCCAACAGAGCCCCTCTGACTTATGAAAAGGTATTAAAAAAAAAAAAAAATGAGTCAATCCCATTGTGTACCAATTGTGCATGAGAAATGCAGTTTATACAGTGCAATACTTTGTGACTATTCCATAAAAAAGTTCAATACGTTTCGTAAACCTTTTTTTAGCCTGATTTTTGATACCTAAATTAGTTGGGCAAATGCACCTTTCAAACAAATCAGTGACCTTTTGATCTAGAGATACCCTTTCAATGTAAAAAATGCAGATCTTCTTGTAAATAATTATCAAAAATATGTGTCTTTAATTATCAATCCCCAAGAGCAGGATTTTTATTAATAGGCTAAAACTTAGCCATAGAGTGTTAGATTATCACCAAACTTCAATGGTGTATATGAACATACTGTGAATGCAAGTACATTTGGGGTGAACTGACCTTCTGGGGGAACTATATTTCTTAGTCATGTCGAATCAGAAAAAATAATATTTATATAAAGCAATTCAGCAGAGAAAATTGAGAGATTGGTTTCAAAATACAACATTCCTGGAAACAAAACCTCAAAACCAACCACAAAGGCTGGTGAACTTAATATGGGATGTCATCAGCAACCAAGTTGTGCAGATGTGATAAAATGATTGGACCCCTTAATTGCCAACTGCAGCTATAATAAATGTAATTCTAATGTATGTCATGAATTCCCTAGATGAAGGAAATTAGACATTTCAATAGCAACACACCTCCCTTGATGGAATGACTGGGTACAGAAACTAGTTGACCAGAAAGGCCAAAAAAAATAGCACAACCACAGCCTTCAAACCAGACAACAAACCTGCTTAATGCTGACAGTTTTATTTTTTTTCAAATACAAAATACAGACTCACTCTCATTAAATAACCATTTGATGAACTAATGCAGAATATAAATTAAGACAGTGACACAAGCTTTACTGTAGTTACTAAGCATTTAGGTTTGGGTGTTCTTAGGATTTGGTGGGATGGTTACGAGCAAATATTGGCATATTAGATAAGCAGAAAAATACTATGGATGGGTTCAACACATGATGTGCGTACTCGTTTGACTTTGGATCTATTGGATCCCGCCAATAACTGTTGAAAAGAAAAATGACCACCTGATTGCTAAAACATATAATGGAAATAAATGTCTTATGCAATACGAGAATTATGGAAATCGGGTCAGCTTTGGAATAGAGAGGCGCGTTAGGCACATACTAATAATATTAATACATTTTCAGAGACACACAATATCCATCCTGCCAAGGACAGGCAGTGATCAGTGAACCAGGCAGCCAGTAAGAGAAATAAAATCACCAAGAAAGTCAGGCTTTTTGCTGTTTTTTTTTCAAAAAAATGTCCTTGACAGAACACAAGATATGACTGAATGAGCAAAGTTACATTTATATAGAGCCTTTCAAAGAACATACAATGCTTTCCAATGAACACACACAGCTTCTACATTCAGTCACATGCTGGATATTGTGTTAAATTGTTTGTCAGTGGCTTACTGCAGGGTGACTGTATGTAAAATGGGGAAGAGTAACTCCACTCCAGCCTCCTCTATCTCACAGTCATGCAGAGTGAGCTGTGTGTGTGTGTGTGTGTGTGTGTGTGTGTGTATGTAGGTATGTATGTGTGAGCTCTCTGGATGACCATGGAGACGACTGTGCAGTCCTCGGTGCTCAGAGTCAGAGTGTGTGTCTGTGTGTTTGCTGTCAGGTCCAGAGCAGAGCTGCAGGAGAAGTCCAGTCTGTGCTGCAGAGCAGAGAGCAGATCTGCTGCTGCTGCCCCCTGCTGGAGGTCAGAGACACTGTAGCAGTGGAGCAGCCTCAGCAGCAGCCTGTCAACACTGAGAAAACAAAACACACACACACACACACACACACACACACACACACAGACACACACACATACACACACACACACACAAACACACACACAGTGGCAGGGCAGTTAATTTCAGATTAATATAAATATTTCACTCGAATTTACCAATTACCATGGACTGTAATATGTTGATTACCTGACACAGGAGTCTCAATAAAACCTAAACAATGCTGGCACAAAATGACATCTTGGAAACTTTCCAAAACACACATAAATGAATATATAAGTGTATGTAAATGTATATAAGTTTTTATAACACGCCCAGTTTCCTGCTTATTTTCAGCCACTTTTTGGTAACTGCATTTATATTATGTCAAATGAGATTTTAATGCTTTAATTTTTGTGTATTAAGAAATGGTACTTGATCAATTTATGTTATTTATCCTCATATGGAAAGATTTGCTTCCATATTTTCCATATTTCAAATTTTGTGGGAAAAAGATGTCTGGAGATTTTACAGTCTCTTATAGCCTGCAAGTTATAGGACAGTGCCAGACCTGTGAAACAGTGCCACTTCATCCAGTGTTTAGATGACGTTTGATGCTTAGACCTCATTAGTCATATGCTAATAGTAACTTTGATACAATCTTCAATACAGTGTTGAATCAATGTGCTTTGCAATAGTGAGCTTTGATGCCTCAGTATCTAACATCCCATCACTACACTGGAGTTCTACCATATGTATTCTTTCTCTGCCTGTTCGTTTTCCATATTGTTCTCCGTTCCCGTGTTCTTAATATCTGTGTTATCTTACTTTTACCTCTATGTTTTCTTCTTCCTGGTTAGCCTCACTTTGTTTTTTGTTTATCATGTATTCTGGTAACCTGCTCTTGGATAATGTTTCTGCTCCTCCTAATAAACAAAGTTCGACAACACGCTTGTGTCTTGCCCTGCCTGTCTCAGCATTACAGTTAATCTAAAGGTCAAAGCATAAACTTCACTGGCAGATACACCTATATTTAAACATTACCACGTATGTACACAGTTTTCTAATTACATTAACATATTAACAAATAAGCAGACATCTAGTTTCTGGACATCTGAATATTTTCAAAAATTTGATTCTTTAAAAGGTGGGTTTAAATGATACAGCACTACAAAAAGCATGCCAACCATAGGCAACAAGCAATCCTTGAATTAGAATAAATTAATATTTCTGTATTTGGGCAAAATAATAATATGATTCTTAGTCCACGTAATATTTAGGCTCCATGCATGTAAATATATCTTTTATTTAAAAATGAACACATTGTCTATTTTCACCATTAGTCGCTTTGAAACCATTTAAGCCCACTACACTCCATTTAAGATGACCTTAGAGTGTTTTAATGAGGAGTTCCTTCAAGTACAAACTTGCATCAGTTTTCACTGTACTGGCTGCAAGTAAGAAATTATGATATGCAAAATAAATGCTGTTTGATGGAATAAATGAATGACAAATATGAAGTTACGATGTGATCATAAAATGGCTTAGGCTAATGTGTCCATGTGTTCTTACAATCCTGGCAGGTCATGTGTGACTGGGGTTGGAGCTTTACTGAAACAGATGTTTTACATCTTGTTCTGGATTATAATCTGGCTAGTGGAATTGAGAGCCCTTTCCCCAATGGGAGAAAATGATTTTATTGTTTTATGTGAGATCATCCTGAGCAGACCATTCACAAATCAGAACAGTTTCCTGTGGCTACAGTGAGGACCTCAGCTGATACTGGAATATTCACCCACTGCTTTGATATGCTTATCTCACAGATTTCACAACAAAACCCCAGAATATCTACAATGTAGATGAGACAGGATTTGTCACTGGTCCATGACAAATCCTGTAAGATTATGTAGCAGACTACAGGTGGAAGTGGGAGGGAACAGATAACCGTCCACATCACTGGGAATGTTGTTGGGCAGATTCATCATCTACAAAGGGAAACGGTTGTACAATTCTTGGTGTCAAGGAGGTCCAGACCGCAACCCCATTTTTGTGACAGAACATGGACGGTTGGACAAATCTCTTCCTTAAACTATTCACTCAGATCTCAGACTGATCATTTCTCAGGGTTTTAATATTTGATGGTTAAACCTTGCATGTGACTCTGGGACTGGGGGACTAGGGGGCTTCTTAACATTTTTTCTACTCCTGAACCTCTTACTGAATAAATGTTGAGCTGTTAATCCTTTCAAAACTATACATTTTTAATATTTTGTCAATAAATCATGACATGATCTTACTTGGAACTTAAATGGACTTAAATGATGCAACTGTACCTATTAAGATGATGCCAGACTTTGCACCTATTTAAGAAAATATCTTTATTTACATTATAAAACAGACATGAACTAATAAGCACATTTTGAAATGAGAAGTTAGACATTCATATTATAAATCAATTAAATATCTATGAAAAATGCCTGGAAAATTATTTTGGCAGGCTTATTGCATGCAGTAAAGGAGTAAAGTTATGTTAATATGGAAAGGACATGAAATTCTATACCATACAGCTATTTTTGAAAGAAAGACTTAATTCCTTTAAATCCTTTCCATACAATCCTAATTCGAAATCTCTTCTTCTCACATGTTCTTGCTTCCGAGGCTCCATTCGCTTCTTTCGATGTCTGCTCTATGTCTTTTTGATGACGTTTCAGTTTCTTCTTCCCATGTGTCTTTTTCTCCTTGAACTGTTTCTCCTGTGCATTTGGTGCTGGCCTCACATCTGAGTGAGGCAGTAGTGGACGGCAAGGCCTGTAGGGTCTGGATGATGGGGCTTCTTGGAACCAGTGGGGCTCACCAGGTGCAAATCTGGTAGGCTGTCTGAGGGAGAGTGAGGGAAACCTGTTGTCTCGTGGTTTGGGAGACTCCAGGGGGAAACTGGGCCTTGGGCTTTCCAACTGTGAAAAAGCATTTAATTTAGCATCACTATTAAATACATGCATGTGCACACACTTTGATATACTATCAAAAATATAATGTAAGTGATATTGTAGTGCCATAGGCAATCCATTTGTTGATATGCCCTAATACATTTATGCTCACTATTTACCTGGACTTTAATTATAGTTCCTTATTTCAGTCTAAAACCATCTGCTGTGTATAGCAGAACATTGCTTCATTGGATGTGCACTGCAGTGTAACTAAGTGTTTCTCTTTTCCTACTTTCTCAAGCTGTGCTCTCAGCCTTCTCAGTTCAGCTTTGATCTCCACATTCTCCCTCTGCAGTTCTCGCACTGCTAGCTCGAGGTCTAGACCTCCAAGACACCGCCCCACACGTGCAGCCTTCCGTCGGTTGTCCTCCCATGTCTTTCTCCGACATTCACCCAGGGTCTCTTTGCTCAACTCCTCCTCCACCTTATGGATTCCCATTTGGAACATACAGAGACATATGACCCAGCAATGTGTATTCGGTCCCTAGAGATCTTCAGCCTCATTCTAATCCCTAAAAGGCAATCTCTATCTAAAAAGGGCTCATATCAAAATTGAAAGTGGTGTGTTAGTTGTAACAGTCGCCAGCTGTGTTGATAACTCACTCTACGATGCGCTGACACGGTGGAATCTTCCAGCTGCTTACCGTCCTCCTACAAAACAGAAACCTGCTTAACACACTGATATCCAGCTCAACAGGAGGATGTCTTACAATGTAGGTCGGCTCTAAAGTGGGAGAATTGCTGCAACTAACTTCAAAAGGATGAACGCTGTTCTGCCAAAAATGCATCTCACTTTTGTAATCGTATCTTTTTTTAAATGTTTCTACTACTGTTTGTCTTGTTTATTCTGACTAGCAGTTGCTATCACACCACGCGACTAGAATGTTATACGTATGACGCCGCATGGTTACAGAATTCAAAAGATTACAGCTCGGACGATATTGAACGCGCGTTAAAATACGCTCATGAATGAGTTTAACAGACACCTGTTCATTTCAACACAATGGGAGAAATTACTCTGCTCACAGAGCTTAGTAACGCGTTAGAGGAAAATTCGCTGCTGCACTTTAAAACACTGAGCGTTTTTCTTAAAACACATAAAAGGTGCAAGATCACGCGTTGTCGTGTGAGCACCTCAGTCGTAAAAAGGGCTGAGTTGTCATGAATACGTTATGATCAGGAGTAGTCGGCCGTACTGCTGCGACATCCGGTCAAATCAACCGTCCTCTAAGAATCAGCGCAGTACTAGTTTTGGTAATAGCAGCATCTATGGACATAAACGGCGGGGAAACGGATGGTTTCTTTCTCGTCAACGTTATAGTCCATCACACTTGCTCCTATAGATCGGGATAAAATCTCCATACCAAAACCTCTGTGCATTGGCATGATGAAAATTTAGAGCACGCAAATCCTTCACTTCTGAAACAGCAGAAATTATGTAATTTTACACAGATTAAAAAACCCCTCAACGTTAAAGATTGCTGTTGACGGAGTTTTAATGTAAATATAGCAGGTTGGGGAAGTGTAACGATGAGCGGTAAGGAGGCGGACGCATTGTGTGGAAAAGAGTGAGATTTATTAGGGGCAAATCCAAAGTCCAGGGTCAAATTATTAACATGGAGAGTCCGAGAATTCACGATAAACTAAAGTAAAGAAAAGTGCACGAAGACAAACCAGGGATGCAGGCTATAACATTGGGGCGAGGATAAACATTCAGGCTTATATTCACATGCACGGAAGCCTCGATTAACAAACAGCAGCTGGACTTACAATAAATAGCAACAAGACTAAACTAAAACAGGGTTTAAAAACATGGTCACATGAGCATTAAACCAGACACAAGTGCAAATTATGAGGGGTGCAGAAAACGAAACGAAGGAATGGAACCACAACAAGGGAGTAAATCAAAATAAAGACACTAGACAGGGAAACCGTGGAGACATGAACGCTAGGAGGGTGGTCAGTGGTGACAGGAAGCTTGTTTCAGTCATGGATGTCTTTGGCAAAATGAATGCAACTAAAATGCTTTCCTCATCTGTCCTAATAACCAAATAATAACCAAGTTCTTCTTTATTTCTAAATAATATGCCTTTCGGAAATTGTATAACTGCTTGTGTTATATTACTTTCTTTTATTCAGAAACACAGGAGACTCAGGTGAAAAGTGTGATGGAAATTATACACTTATTATTATATCCTAAAACTTGTCTCACCTAATCGTAGTCATCAGTTTATTAGATAAATGCATACCTATTTTTCTGTTTGTGTTTCACATGTTCCATCCCTTTTCTCTTCTTTGAAAGAAAAATTCCTTAACTTAATCAAAGACTAGGATTAAAAAAATAAAATAAAATAAAATCATAGACAGGTCAGCTGAGCCCACTCCCTTGTCGTAATGTCCCCATATTGACAGTTAAATACCACATATTAAATACAATAGACACTGGAGTGTCTTGTTTTTCTCTGAACATTCCACAGTGCGTCTAGAATTTTAATAGTTGTTTATTTCTGCTGTTTTTCTGCTCTTATTTGAATTTGTTTTTGTCTTAAGGAGAAAAAAAAGGCGTCAAACGAGACCTGTGACCCCAGGGGGAAATCGTGGATCAGATGCTTCACACCAAGTCACTGTGTAAACAACACCAGGTTCATGTTTTAGTGTGAGGAATGAGTGCAGGAGTGTTTTGAAAGAGCAAATACAAACACTAACAAGAAGAGAACAAAGAAAACAGGAAGGAGAAGCTCCTATCCTTTTTGAGTTACTTACTGAGTTCATTCTCATAGCAAGTTCATTACACCTTGTGTACTTGTTGTAGTGAAGTTTGCTGTTTCTATATTGGCTGAGAGAAGGAGCAGACCTGTTCCATTTACATTTAAACAACAGAATCTTGTCAGTGGAGGATGTACTTTCTCAAACCTTTTTAACTGGTATCTTGCCTCTGTGTCTCTCTGTGTTCGCAGGACAGGGACCACTGCACGCCTCGCACCAGAACACCTTTCCAGTGATGACTCCCCTCGTGTGGAATTAGTTCACAGCTGTTTAGTCTTATACTTATCCACAACTAGGATTAGTCCATTTACTATTTCTTAGAAGTGGGGATCAAGAACATTGGAAGACGTGAGTAGTTTTTTGGAGCAATACAGATCAATACATAAAAACAGGCAAATGACCTGGTTATACTCAAATACATCCATAAACTTATCAAACAAAGTAATGCTTAGGTATGAGTTTTCTTGACTTCGTGACTTATTATGAAGCTTAACTTGTTATGAACTGACACATGTGATAATGTTCACACATTTAGCTGCAATTCTTTGTTTAACTTCAGAGGGTTAAATGGAGCTCACTCAGATGATGGTGTTGACTGCTTCAAGGATTTTCACTAGAAGTTATATAACTGCAAGTTATATTACCGATGTCTAAGTGTATGCAGCGCAGAATTCTTTATTCGTAATGTAATACATGTCCTATTTCATTCTACAAGATAAACAGGTTGGAAAATATTTGTGTAAAATAGATTAGACATAAAGCCATGCAGACATTGTAAGTGGACATCAAGGAAAAATATAAAATAAAAGAATAGTATAGCATACAGTTACAGGGTATGCCTGTTTTCATTGATTACTAGGGAAGCTCTTTGTCTCCCTCTTGTGGCCATTGTTGTCTGAGCCAACAACCATATCAACATAAGTGACATGAAGTTATAGAAATTAATTAAAACTGAAACGTATTTTTATAAACACGATTTGACAGTGTGTTTTACATATTCTGGTTGAATATGACATTTGTGTCGACAAGATTATAAAAAACATAACCATACCTTTACCTGATACTTATATCCAAAGTGACTTACGAGTGAGTATAACTTGAGCAATTGAGGGTTAAGGGCCTTGCTCAGATAACCAACAGTGACAACTTGGCAGCAGTAGGGCTGGAACCGGTAAGCTTCTGACTACATGTCAAGTATCTTAACCACTGAGCTACCACTGATCACTGCTGGGGGTCACCATAAATGTTAGAATTTAAAATGTTGGATACTAAACTATTTAAAAAAAACATTTTGGGACATTTATTTATTTAATTTCCCCTAACCTTTGACAGCACGGCTAGTACAGACCTCTGTATATCCATCTTCTTACCCCTTCTCTCTGCACACAAAAAATAAAACACATTGAGAAGAGACTAATTGCCCAAAGGATAAAAAATAAAATGACATATATAATGATAAAAGGAAAAGGTAACTAGATAACAGTAGATGTGTTAATATAAAATCAAAAGTCATCTAAACAGAACTCAATGCAATAAGTGTGTTTTGAGATGTTTTTGTTTTGCTGTTGTTTTTGTTTTGTTTTTTTTGTTTTTTTTTGCCTTCAAGTGCTAATGCCATTATGAGTTGCTAGACCATGAAGACATTTAAAGACATTTAAAGAATAATAAAATAATTAGATTTTGCTGTAAAAGACAGATGTCATGTTCACACTGCACAACTGCACTGCTTAATGTGAGCAGACATCTGGCAGACACGCTTATCTATAGCAACTTACAGTTTCAACTATATTACAGAGCTAGGTCCATATAGCGGTAGGAGTTTGATTCAGTTCAGTTCAGCTCACTCAGGCTTTCATTTCTGTTTTCTTGTCTTCAGGTTTTGTTTCATTGTCCCTAATAGGTCCAACTTGTGCTTGTCTACTCATGTCTCACTGTCCTCCTTTGCTTGATGTCACAACTTCATTGATACCTAAAGTGAATGTTGGAAATATCACATGTTCTTTGAGTAGGAATCAAACATCATTGCTCTAATACACTGGACTGATAGTGGACTCTGCCGAGGTACACCTACCCCTGATGTTGTGATGTTACTGAGCCTCATCCTGTCTCAGATGCCTTGGCTACTCCCATCATCCCCTGATGTCCCCTGTTGTAGCCCACACCACCTCCACTCCAACCAGCTACTCTCTGTTGCCCTTAATGGACGTTCTCTTGCGACTAGACACAAGTCTAGAACCTCCAGAAAGTTGGACTAAACATTAAATGCTTATTTCATTTTTTTATTTATGTCTCTCTTTAAACAGCCAGAGGAGGATGGGACCCCCTTTGAGTCTTGGTTCCTCTCGATGTTTCTTCCTCATGCTCTAGGGAGCTTTTCCTTGCCACTGTCACCCTTGGCTTGCTTACTGGGGGCTTGGACTTGGACATTTGAAAAGCTGCTTTGTAATAGCACCTGTTGTAAATAAAATAAAATAAAATACAATTTTAAAAAGTACTTTATAAATCAATTTTGGGTATTTGATTTTTATATGTAATCTTAAAATGTATAAGATAACTAAAATTTGTTTTTTAATCATTACATTTTTTCACTTAAAACAAAAATATAATTTGGATAGTCCCAATAATCTAGAAAAATCAAATCTCATCATTACAGTGCCAACAACACATCAACATCACCAGACTTCAAAGCACTTGTCTGAGAGGAAGATTTGTATGCCTGTAAATCTGTTGTTGAAGAGCCTATAAAATCAAAATAGGCGTTTAAATTTGAAATTTTAAACTAAAATAAATACAGCCTTATTTTACATGCCTAAACACACACACACAGTTACCTCACAGTGTGAATATTGTTGTTGGTGGAGAAAGTATCATAGATCCTCTTTGCTGACACATCAGTGATGTCATAAATCACCGCCTAGTAGTACAAACACCTGTAGATTTATATATCAATGAATTAAATTAATGAACGAATGAATGAAGAAACGAATGACTGAATTAGCAAATGAATGAATAAGCAAAGAAATAAATAGTATATTTGTGTCAGTGGACCTGAGTCATTAATGGCCAGATAATTATGCATTCTGACATTTTAAACAAAATATCATTTCTTTCAGTTCTTGTACACATGACTTGTTATCTATCAGGCATGAAACTGTAAATCATAAAGAGTCTGTTATGCCTTATTTCTCTTTTTAATGAGAACATGTGTTTCTACAAGCAGTCTGGATATTTTGTAGACCACAGAGGTCCATCTTGCCAAGTACAGGAAGTGATCAGTGAACCAGGCAGCCAGTGAGAGAGGTCGTCATTTCCAAATAAAATCACCAAGAAAATCAAGCTTTTTGCTGTTTGCTTTTGAAAAAAATAAGTCCTTGAAGGAACAAAGGATATGACTGAATGAGCAAAGTTACATTTATATAGAGCCTTTCAAGGAATGCTTTACAATGCTTTACAATGAACACACACAGCTTCTATGTTCAGTCACATGCCGGATTTTGTGTTAAATTGTGAGAAAAAGAGTAAAATGTGTTATATCTATGTTAGTGTTCGCTGTGCACTCAACAATCAAGACTCTCTACACATCCCTCCTCCCGCTTGTCCACTCACTCCAGGATGTGGGCTTTGTGCTGGTGTGCGAACAGCATCTGCAGGCAGTGGTTAGTGAGCTGACAATGGCTAAGGTCCAGTTCTGACAGCCCTTCAGAATGTTCCAGAAACAGTGCCAGTGACCTACAGGCCTGCTGGTCCAGCCGGGTCTGACGGAGGATCACCATCTTACCCAGAGCCCGGGAGAGAGCCACAGCGCGTCTCACACACTCCACATCAGTCCCCACACAGAGAAGAGACAGGAACTGGAGCAGCATGGCTTTATTGCTGCTGAACACACTCAACATTCTCCAACATGTAGAGTCACAAAACACTAACACACTCACATAACTACTAACATTAATGCTATTTACACACATTTTGTTTCAAATGATAAAATTATTTTCCCTTTTCCAGAATGTTTCCCTAGTTTGTGTGGTGTTGAGTCAGTGGCTTACTGAAGGGTGACTGTGTGTAAAATGGGGAAGAGTTGCCCTCACAGCCGTGTAGAGTGAGCTGTGTGTGTGTGTGTGTGTGTGTGTGTGTGAGAGAGAGAGAGAGAGCTCTCTGGATGACCATGGAGACGACTCTGCAGTCCTCAGTGCTCAGAGTCAGTGTGTGTTTCTGTGTGTCTGCTGTGAGGTCCAGAGCAGAGCAGCAGGAGAAATCCAGTCTGTGCTGCAGAGCAAAGAGCAGATCTGTTGCTGCTGCCCCCTGCTGTAGTTCAGAGACACTGTAGCAGTGGAGCAGCCTCAGCAACAGCAGCCTGTCAACACGGAGAAAACAAAACACACACAGACAGTGGCAGGGCAGTTAATTTCAGGTTAATATAAATATTTCACCTAAATTTAACAATTTCCTCCAGAAAGTCATTTTATTCTGAAGTAAATATCCATGGATATTGCTGATTACCTGACAGGAGTCTCAATAAAACCTAAATGATGCTGGCACAAAATGACTTTTGAGGAAACTCGTGAAAAACACATAAACGCACATAAACGTTTATATAACACTCCCTAAACAGACCAGTTCTGTGTTAAAATTCTGATTGTGAGAAAAGTTCAAGCCTGAGACGGGAGACGTGTTAGAGCAGTGGCTCAATGCTCTCCAGCTCCGCCTTTGGTATGGAGGTGAAAAGCAGGCTGAGAGAGACTGCTGTGCAGTGCTGGAGGGTGAAGCGCAGGGCAGCACAGTGGACAGAGTCCAGCTCTCTGCTGTTCAGGTTGATGCAGTTCTCTACTGAATTCAACAAGCTGGACACACAGTGAGCAGAGCCAGTCTGATAGATCTCTCTGATGATGGACAGTACAAAGCTGGAGCTCAGCCTGGGGAGAAGACACACACACACACAAAAACACAGACACACATTTCCAGGTCTCATGCTGTACAGTATAATTAAAGTGTTTGGACTGTTACTAACTGTGTGAACAATCTGAGCCACACAACACATGACTGTATTCTCTCACCTTCTGATCTGAAGTCTGGCCAGTACAGGCAGAAGGTCTCTGGGATTTTGTTACTTAATGTTGGGGATGTGTAGTGGTCTCATGAGCTGGTGGAAGCTCGTCTACTTTGTCGTAACGTCACCCTTTCGCCTTGCTGTCTGGATGTGTACTGTCTGTCAGACTAGCAATTCATCTACACTTCTCACAGATAAAACTGCCACTAATGATGAAGAATAAACATGCTGCATTCAGTGCTCTGAAGCAGAACATAAGTCATGATGAAAAAGCAAAATGTTAACATTACTCATGTTTGTGGTAGTTCCTTAGATATAGTTTGTGATGATAAAATAGTTTTCCATGGAAGTTGCCAGTTTCCAGGTAGAAAGTAGTTAAATCCAACAAAACATTTGTTAAACAGATAGAGAGCAGTAAGAGCTAGTATGCTGAAACTACCTGTTTCAAAAACAGGAAGCTTCCTTATGAAGGAAAGAGGTTCTTATGAACCTCAGCATTTTGACAGCAAGTATTAACCATGGCTATAAAACCATGTGAATAATTCAGTTATGGGATTAATCCACAAAATAGAACATCAAATCTAATTATTTGGCCAGTACAGGGTTATGCAATATTCCTTCATCTCAGCAAAATGCAATAGCTTGACTTCCTTAACTGATTAATAATTAAAAAATATCTTTCTTGACTATAAGAATATAGCTTACCCATTAGAAAGATTAAACATCCAGTCAGCGTGTATCCTGGCATGTTAATGTAAAAGGCAGCTCCTACTGGATTTGGGGAAAGATTAGTAAAAGATTTCAAGTATCTGCAAAGCAGAAAACTGCCTATTCAACAGGCATGAATGATCTGCTACCGAAGTAGTTGTGTTATTTGCATAGCCTAATTAATATCATTAGATCATGTTCTATATTACCTATATTGTTATATTAAAATGTTCCTATTGCTTTTTTGCTTCACAAATGTTACACATAGTTGCTGCACCTGATACAAGGATAGGAATTTCAATTTATTCATACTGGATATAAGAATCATTAATGGCTGCTGAGTGAAGCACTTTCATTGAAAATTCATCCACCAATTTTTTTTTTTTTTTTTTTTTTTTTGTAACCGGAAACAGGGCACATCAGCCAGGAATACATTCCAGCTCTGTTTTAGAACACTGGCTGTGATTCATTACATTTTGGCAATTGTGAAAACAAACTGGATGATACTTCTAAAAGTAATTGTGTTTGCAGTTTATTTGCACAGTTACATGAACAACACTGGTAGCATAGTCAACAGGCTTGATGGTTTTCCAGTGCACGACACCGTGATACCAGGGCTGGCCCAAGCCTGTGTGGGGCCCTATGCAGAAATCTGAGCTGCCACTGACATAACATCGGTAAAAAACAAATAGAAATAAATACATGGTCTTTGGCACCCTCTTGGCGGCCTTAGCAGGCTCTCATTTTGCTTATATGGTGGGACAATTGTTCTGCTGTTATCCTACCTATTGAGCAGTCCTACCTAGATTTAATGCACTTATGTACATCACCCTTAGTCCAGGTTTCTGGTGTTTATTTTAGATGCATTTTTAGTTGTATATATTATAATTAGGCTACTGTGGACAATTGTATACCGTATAGCTACAGCACCTGTACTTCACACACATGTAGTAATCGGATCTAGAAAGTTGCCAACCCTATTAAAATATTAGGTTTATAGTATAATATTTGAATCAAACAGACAAAGCATTAATCACAATCATTTGCATGATGATTAAATCTTGAACCAAAAATGTATCAGAGAGCTGTAGTCTTTTTCACAGACACACACCCAATTAAACTGTGCTTGACCATTTCTTGCTCTCTATATCATTCTCTGCAGTTTACTGAGAAAGACCTGACACTGGGTAATGCCATTGTCTATTTGAAGGCCAAAACAACAACAATCTTGGTTATCAAAGATTCACTCCACCCTGACCACAGCCTCTTCTTTTAGAAGCTATGAAAAAACCACCATCGCAGCTTGTGAGTACAAATCTAGCCTCTTAAAAATACTCGCCTGGAATTAAACCTAGTAGAGTTCCACAACGAGGTGCAATTTGTAAAAGGACGTCTTTTTCTCTCAGAGTTAGAAATCTGCAGAAATAAATACATCAGTTAAATTTTTAAATATGTAGGTTAGAAATCCAAGTATAAAGAGCAGATATATTATCTGTGCTAATTAATGAATGTATTTAAAGTATACATTTAGTAGGCCTAAAAATAGAACTCGTATGTAAATCATATCTAAATATTTTTATTTAGAGTAAATTACATGCGACATATTGAAGATTTTGATTTTTTTGGCCTGCTATCACCACACCGCCTCATCGGGAACTGTTACACTTTATTTTTTATTTATTTTTATTTATAACTTAAAAATAATCACCTGGAATGTAAACTTAGCCGAGGTCCACAACGAGGTGCAATTTGTAAAAGGACGTTTTTTTTCTCTCAGAGATAGAAATCTGGAGAAATAAATATATGAATTTATTACCCCCCATCAGTGGACCTTTAGAGCTTTATTATTAAAAATAAGACAGACAGATGAACAGACAAACGCAAAATGTATATATAATATTTTTAAGTATTCGCCATCTGCACCATTACAGGAATGATGTGAGTGTGTGTGTGTGTGTGTGTGTGTGTGTGTGTGTGTGTGTATGTATGTATGTATGTATGTATCTATGTATATGGTTATGTGTGAGTACATGTATGTTGGATTGTATATGTACACGTATTAGAGTGTGATATTTATCGTTTATGGATTGGCTCTGTATGGATTTTATCAAAGGTGTCCACTCTAGATTATTGGTTCTGTTATTGATTAATTCTGAGAATTATTCTATTGATATATATACTCTATCAATAGATTTTTCTATTGGGTGACACTAATATTATTTTTTGTTTTCCAGTTCATGAATATGTTTTTTGTTTGTTGTTTTTTTGCAAGAATATTTTTATTATATCAATATAATAATGTTATACATAGTATCCTGTCATATTGGTTGATGATATGTCTCCTAGGAGACATAAAGAGGGTGTTGGATGGATATGGTTATTTAAAGCATGGGATATGTTGGTGATGCACTATATTGGACTGTTTGCACTTGTGTAGCATGTTGTCTGTTGCACTGTTGTTTTTATGTTGCACCATGGCCCTGGAGGAACGTTGTCTCGTTTTTGTTGTGTACTTGTATATATAGCTGAAATGACAATAAAACCACTTGAACTTGAACTCGAACTTGATGACGACTTGCCAAAATTGCTTGATAGGTGTGCTCTGCCACGTGGCGTGAATGTAATCGTCAACTGTGATTTGAGTAAAGTATGTACAGATTGCTGAGCTTGTGAAACCAATTTTAAACATCCAATGTGTAGTATAATGTACTCTGTATTATTTTGTACTGAATGCATTGTAGGTCAGTGTTGCTGTCATGTGGTAATTATTGTTACACATTTTAATCCAAACTGCAGCGTCATGGGCTAGTAATAAATGTTCCTCCTATTGTCTCAATGGGAGAGTAACTGTGAGATTTGATTTCACTATTATTTTGTATATCTTAGATAATAGGTTTTTTGTATTAAGAATGTTTGTTTATAAATTCTGATATGGATGTAGGTATCGGAATTGATTTTTGAACACATAGGTGATCTTAGCTGATGGTATTGTAGGAACTGGGGGCTTTCTATAGCATATTTTGGGGCTAGTTGTGGGCGTGACATGAAACAAGTCTTAGGATAAATATGTTTAAGGTTTGTAATGCCTTTTTCTGTCCAAGATGTAAAGTTTAATATTTTTGTTCATGGTAAAGCCTGGATTGTTCCAAATGGGAGAATGAATAGTTCGTGTGAGTGTGGAGTTTGATATCTTGTGGAATTTCCACCAAACTGTTAGTGTCATGGCCACCTTCAAACTGTTGAAACATGGATATTTTTGAATATGAGTCTGGGCACATTTGAAACACCTGCCGCAAACATTACTGACATTATATCTTGTTTATGTGATTGGCTGTGCTTCTCTAGCCACAAGTACTTTTTGATTTATTTATTTTTTAATTTGGTAATTTTATATATAACAGCAACAAATGACAGCTTAAGTTTTATGACAAAATGTGCAAACAAGCTGGCCTGAGAGGTGTGTAGCGGGATATGACTCAGTGCATCTCTGGTGCTGCTTTTGATGAGTACAGTGTCATAAGTGTGTCTGTCCAGCAGCGCAAAGAGGAGATACAGCTTCTTCTCCCGGAGGTTTCCGATAAATATGTAGATATGTTAGTATGTAATAGAAAGACAGCTGTCCATCCTCATAGTCTAGGTACATGCCCGCATTCCTGGGCAATTGTGTCAGGGGCAGAGGGGTCTCAGGCTTGGTGCAGGTGTACGACTTCTGGGTGCTCCTCCAGAGCACCCAGAAACCCTCACAGTGGGTTTCTCAACTTGCTCAGACTCAAATCTCAATATCGGCATCCGAACCGTCTTAGAGAGGAACAAAAAACACAACTCATTTGATTAAATTGTTCCAGTATAAATATGGTTATCAAACATGCTTTTAAAAATATACTTCCATGGAGATGGTGCCCTACAGGGTAGTGTTGGAACAGTGTGTACAGGTTGTACAGGCTTAGTGTCATGTTGTGGCCCCGCCCCCTCCTCAAACATCTTGGTGTGTGTGTGTTCGTCTGTGTTGCCACACCCTCTCGTGTCGTTCACCTGTTCTCTGTTATGTGTAATCGGCTTGGGTGTATATATGTCTCGTGTGTCATAGTACGTGTGTTGGTGTTTGAGATGTGCATAGTATTTGAGCTTTGTTGTATGTTTTGCATGTTTGCAAAAATAAAAGTGCGTTTCATCGTGCCTCGTCCCCGCATCCTGCTTATCCTCGCAACGTCACAACTAGACCACTTTAGATGTAACTTAGAACCTCCAGTGACCTCTGTATGTGTTTCTTTAGTTGTATGAGCTCCACTGGAGGACTCTGAATAGTTGACAATGGAAGAGGGGTATATCAGATTCACCCCTTCTGCCTCGGTGTGACAGATTAACACACTGCATTAACGTTTAGAAATAAAAACATATGGTAAACACAATCTAGAAAATATTACCTTGTAACAATTCATTCAGTATATGAACTGTTTTCTGTGTCCTTATGTCTATAAATTAAAAGTAATAAAACATTTAAATGATAAATAAATTACAATGAATGTATAAATGTTCACAAATAAGAAACTACATTGGTCTGCACTTTTCTCCACAGATTCAAGGAACTCATGAAAGTTGGAAGCTATAAAAACACATAATACAGAATTAGAGACTGACTGATGTTTGAGCAGAAAGATCACTGTGATGTTCTCATATCTAAAGCACTCAAAGCATTGATGTTATGTAAATGAACTGTGATCTGATTGGTTTAAGGAAATAGATTCACCTACTTTGAAGTTCAAGTTTTTATCAAAAGGTTAGAACTGGTTGACTATACTTTGTCTGTCCTGCAACAGGAAATTTAAACATTTATATCCAAAGTATTACGCGATAGAAATCAATTCAAGACTACCCGTTATTGACCGCTAGATGGGGAAAGATACGAAGAAATAAATGAGTCCAGCTCCTCCTGCCCGACTTTACGGTGAGACTCTGCTTTTACGTCATTAAAACGCTAAAGAAAAAAGGCCGCCATATTTGTAGTTCCACAACGTGAAAAGGCGTCATTTTGTATGCCGAAGAATGAATAAACACCATGCCATGCCTTGAAGACGACGAAATTGCAATTTATTTAGCTAGCCATAAGAATAAGAATAGCTGTTTAATTTACATAATCACAAATATATTGCATGTACATACAGCTACATTTCAGTCGATCAAAAATGTTTCACGTATTTATAACCGCAACTTTATGTTACAGTGGTCATATCAGAGATTTACCAATATAAAACGCAACAGGTGTCGTGTTCTGTAATAGAACATTTTAACATTTATATCCATATTACACATAACCAAGGTGTAATATAACCACATGTACTGAACAGACATGAACAGCCTGTGTATTGTGAAAATACATGTATGTGTCTTCTACAGCAATTACTGTGCCGTGCACACCTTAAGTTTGGCATGAAGTGTTTGCTTTTTCCAAAGCAAGTAGTATTAAATTATTCTCATAGAATAAATTTCACAAAGACATGGACTTCTCAGTTGACCGTAGAAAGATGTTTGTGTTTTTTTTGTATTTAATTTATTTAATGCGAATCGTATGTAGGTTACCACTGCTAAGCTTCACCACTGTCAAGATAAGACCTCGAAAAGACGCAGAAATTTATTTTAATAACAGCTTCTGCTGATTTATTCAATAACTGTATGACACCGTTTGAGCGTACGTACCGACTGAAAACAAACTCAAATTATTAGAGACACTCTTACTGCGTCTCCACATTGAAACATATCAGTTAGTTAGCTAGGCTGGCTAACTAGCTTAGCTTTATTAGCTAGCTAAGCTAATTGCGAAGAGGATTACGTTAAAGAACCCCCGGTCTACAGTTGTGCACATACAGGAAAATTAATGAATAGCATGGTAATACACGCATTTATTGGAACAGTTATGTAGCTAATATGCATTTGTAGTATGTGCGCCTGGCGTAGAAATGAGTCTTTGTTAGCCCATTAAGGCTATCTTAGCTAGGCTAGTCCGAGCAAGCTAAGTGCTGGTTGCTATGACAACGGGCTTGGTGTATTTTGCGAGCTTGTCGGCTACCGACAAGGCTCAAGGCAACAGGGTCCTGTCCCTTGACTTAGGTTGATCTAGAGGTATTTCAAGAAACTTCTCAAGCGCACTTTAGTGGCAAAGAACAATATTTTCACTTGAACAGGGACCTCAGATTAAAAGTCTGATGCTCTACTGACTGAGCTATTCAGGATAGAAGCAATATCAGAAACATTACAAGTGCAATGTACATGTATGCAAAGAAAATTGAGTTCATGTGTATCGCATTAAGATGTCAATCTGCCTATGGAACATAACACCTCTTACAAGGCTCGATTTTTGCTCTCAAGCTGCAATGGTTTTGTCATGTTGTCTAAGAGAAGAGGCTTTGGTCGGTGGAGTGAGTCTTTGATAACTAAGATTGTAACTAAGATTGAAACTGCTCACCGCACTACATCGAGTACACAAGGTGTAATGAACTCGCTATGAGAATGATCTCAATAAGTAACTCAAAAAGGATAGGCTCATCATGATGCATTAGCTAACAGTCGGCACTCATACACAAGTGTGAATGTTCAACATTCATTCAAGCATCTCGAGGTCACAGTCTGTAGTGTGTACAAAAGGAATCTAAAGGAAAGGCTTGAGCAAGTGCATCCTCCACTGATAAGAGATATAACTTTAGACTTCAATTGTAACATTAGAAAAAAGATGTACATACAGTCCATTTGTTTAAAATGTTCTTTGATGTGAAGCTCATATTATTTTGCCCCAACTTACGCAGAACTTGATTGTTGGAAGAATACAACAGGGGAACTTTCAGTTGTACTTCACATGACTGACACTGTGTAGACTTTAACTAATGTACAGTTGTGTAGCTTTAGAGTTGTGTACAATTAGAGCAAGTGACCTAAGCAACATGTATTGCATACACAGTTTGCCTTAACAAACCTATCACTTCATCATGGTCAGAATATTTGTTATAGATACATGTAATGCTTCAGCATTGCTACTAGTTCTAATACACTCAAACTAGTGCACCAGAGTGGGTGATGGTAATGGTACTGTTAGAAGCAAACCTATATGACTGGGGTTGGGCTTCCACACACTGTCCCTTTCTCCCAATTCACAGAGCGGAAACGACTCGTTTTCAGCCTGGTTTTTTTTTTTTTTTTGCACAACCAATTTCCAACCTCTCTATATATATCGCTTGGAATTCAACAGTTGCTACTGCACCTTTAAGACGGATGTAAGATAAATGAGCTCCTTTATGATTGGCTGCCCTGTATTGTGCTTCATTCAAAAGGTACTCAGAGCTGAAATGCCTGAGAAAGGCAATTTAAGTGGGTGTGCTAAACCTCTATAGGCTGAATAGGCAGAGATAGGTCAATAAAGTGTTCTTGTGACATTAGAAATACAAATTTCAAAAGGGGCATTTTTGGCAGCTTAACTGACATAGTTAAGAATTTTAACATTTAAAATATATATATTAAAAGGAGAATGTTACTCATTTCACTCTGACTGTAAAACAGTGCATATTGTGTTAAATGGGATTTCCATCCCATGTTTTTAAGGCTGCCTTATATATAAATAAATATGCAAGAATGCAGAGCATGAATAGGTCAGTCTTCAATTCTGTATCACATACCTACCCTTGATAACACCGTGGTAACTGGAAAAAAACAACCCTTTTTACTCAGTTGTCACTACTTCCAATAGACTTCACGCTAATCTCATAGAAGTCCACCCCTTTCCATGTCCTCCGGAAACAGCACTTCCGTTATGTTGTGACAGGATTTGTTCCTGAAGTTGTATGCGTTTTCTAAATTTGCACCGCATTTCTAAAGTGTGTTACCACTTTGATGAATATGCTTTGTTTATTTGCAGCACGATGGGTTTTCCAGGACACCGTAATTTATGCATGTTTAATTCCATCTTTTATTCACGTACTAAGCCCAACTCTATAGGCTAATATTTATAAAACCGAGATAACCATAGAAACGTCTTCATCTGTGCTTGATACTTTGTTCCTGAAGTTGTATGCGTTTTCTAAATTTGCAGCGCATTTCGAAAGTGTAGAGATGCACTGTTGAGGTAGAGATGCACTTTCATTACTACTGCTTACACTGTGTTTCTTTACAACACGCATGGACGTGTTGAAGCAACTCATATGCATGGAACACTAATACTCAGAGCATTGGAAGGTTGAAATCAGAAGCTATCTGGCTCACACAATGTTTTAAATGTGCCAAGGGAAATTCCAAGTGTGGCCATCCTTGAGTGGAGTGGAAGATAAATATGTTTTTTTTGTATTTCAAAGCGGCTGTAAGAGTATAACAGGCAGTTTAGAACATGTCAGTCCCTCCATGTAATTTGAGAGAAAATATCCTATGAAGATTGGACCAAGATTCCTGCAGAGTATTTTCAGCACATAGTGGAAACTATGCCAGAAAGAATTTCTGCAGTTCTGGAGGCCAAAGAAGGTCCAACATGCTATTAAATGGGTGTACTTAAGCCCACTGTGTCCTATAATAGGATGTTGCTGGAATGTATGTGGATGTTGTTGGAATGGCCGCAGAGTTGCGGCAGCAGTACAGGTAGTCTGTGATCCTTTCCCCCATCCGAGTGAGTTTGCCCTATTGCACGGGGTCGAGTTATGATGTGAATGTTTAATTACACAGGATGGATTGTGGGCTACAGAACCAAACAGCCTTCAGGATTCAAGTAGAGAAAGGTGAAACTTCTCCAGCCTTTGAGTTAATCACAGGACTATTGCATAGCAATTAGGGATAACAGAACAGCTTTCGGGGGGTTTGGGTGGGGTGCCTTATCCGCCCCTTTAACAAAGTAGTCACAATTCAAATTTCCCTTCTTCCATTGTTTACAAGGCATTATACATGTGGTTTATTTATAGTGCACGGAGTAATATGCAGCGAGTCTGGTCTGTCTGCTTTGGAAGAGAAACATTTGGCCAAAAGAGCAAGACACAGCCAGGAGGATGATTGCTAAGAGCACATCATAATATGCACCTTAAAGCTGTGCTCTACAGCTAGGTCCTGTTCCATGACTGCATATATAAATTTACTACTGACATTGCCATTTATATCTGGCCATTTACAGTGCACTCTTGCTCAGTGCAGCACTTGAAGCTGATTTTCCATTGTGTAGTTATTATGTTCAAGAGATGTTTGACCCGGTCAGGGTGACACACTTTAGTGAGGGCAGCAGTATCCTAGAGGACACTACAGACAGTGACGGAGACATCTCAGAGCGCGAGGTGAGAGGTTGAGTTTTTTGTTACTCTCTCTACGACATACTTTTCATGCCAGGTACTATTGTCCAGTTCAGCCCAATTTAATTTACTGCCTTGTATTATCATATATAAATTGCTGAACATCTTATCACTCAGTTTCAAACATCCCCTCAGCTGTTTTAAGCCATTTCGGTTATTCAGAAGTACTGCTAAATGGATGTGGTGGGAAAATGAGAGCACATCAAACACAGACAGCTTTATGCATTGAGTAGTAAAGAGTAAAAGTTTATTGAGTTTGTAAAGGGAAAGAAATGTGAGTTCCACCTTCCAACTATAACTTTTCTAGGATACGTGATCAGCCATGGTGAAATCACTACGGATGATAAGAAGATCAAAGCCATCTTCCAGTGGCCCATTACTATTATAGTTAAAAAACTCCAGAGATTCTTGGGATTTGCAAACTTTTACCGATGCTTCATATGGAATTTTAGCAGCATTGCAGCTCCTCTCACAGCCCTCCTGAAAGGAGCAATGACCAAGCTACTTTGGAATCAGGAGGCTGATCAAGCATTCAGGAAACCGAAAGAAGCTTTTACCACGACTAGCATACGTCGACATCCTGATCCTTCCATTCCATTTGTCGTGGAAGCTGATGCTGCTAACATCGGGGTAGGAGCTGTACTTTCACAACGATACGACAAGTCCAAGTTACAATAGATGATTAAATAGACAAGTGTATATAAAATAGATGATGGAATAAACAAGCCATACAAGACACAGTCATCCCAATGGAATGTCTGTCGGGAAAACATTACCTACCTTGTGCTGTGACCATCTGTTGAAGTGGGCTCATTCTTCGCTGGTTCAGGGCTATGACAAGCGATATTTATAAGTATGTTTCTTCATGTTCAATTTGCAGTCAAAGCAAGATGCCTAAGACCCTACCCACAGGAAAGCTCATGCTTCTTCCCGTACCAGAAAGTCCTTGGTCTCACATCACCTTAGATTGCGTTACTGACCTCTCTGTCCTCACTGTAGTTGATGGATTCTCCAGGGGTGTGTGGTTCATTGTGTTTCCGAGTATGCCTACAGCCTGCCAAACTGTGGAAGCCTTGTTTAACCAGGTGTTCCGTATATTTGGCATCCCAGAGGACATAATATCATATTGGGGACATCAATTCACATCTCGAGTTTGGGCTTCCTATATTGAACACATCGGGGTAGCTATTAGTTTTACATCCACAGTCAAATGGCCAATTCCTACATTGTTTTTATATGAACAATCCATCAGACCGGTCCAAGTTCCTCTTATTGGCAGAAATGGCCCAAAATTCACTTACTAGTTCATCCACTGGCTTGACTCCTTTTTATTGTATTTTAGGTTATCAGCCTCAAATGTCCCATGGACTTCCATATCAGCTGGTTTCCCCGCTGTGGATGAGTGGATGCAGCGGAGCGAAAGGGTATGGGAGGAAACAGATCAGTGTATTGTATGAGTTCTCTGAACGTATAAGGAAATTGCGGACAGGCACAGAGGGGAGAACCCGATATACCAACCTGGTGACAGAGTGTGGCTCTCTACACAGGACTACCGCAAGCCGGGGTCATGTCGCAGGTTAGGTCCCAAGTATATCGGTCCATATGAAATGACCAAGCACATTAATGAAGTCACATATCAACTCAACTTACCTGCTCACTTTTGTGTTTTGAGGTCATTTCATGTGTCCCTTCTTAAGCCTGTTGTTCCTGTTGTGGCCTTTGGATGAGATCACCCCTGAGGTCACTCCTGTATTAAGTATGTTGGTTGCTGTCATTAGAGTGTATTGTTTCTGAAGGTTTTTTTGCATTATGCAATGCCTCTTCGCAGAGTGTGATTTTCAAGAACTTTAGTAAGCAGATGACTTATTTGCATCACCTTTTTTGGTAGGACAAAGCCCATCCATGAGCCAAAGGAAGCTGAGGTAGGCCCCATTCCATGAAAACACAGGGAGTGTGTGAACCAGGATACCAACACAAGCATACATGCAAGCTGACACCTACCCTCCCCTTGTCCAGTGGTTTGGCCAGTAGACAACTAATGAAAAACATTTCAAAAGCGTTTATACAGAAGCCAATGTTCAAATGGCTCTCTGTGCAGTGAGGAAACATATCATAAGGAAGTGCAAATTCCACTAAAGTTTAAGTAGGATCACTGAATTCAAAGTCTAGAGCACTATTACACTATGACTTCTAACAATAGCGTAAAAACAGTAATGTCATTCGTTTTTAGGAAAGGAATGTAAAAGTTTATGAAATATTCTTAAAAAGAGGACAGTTTGATGAGGAGCTTGGTCTTGCACAGCTACCAAAACCCAGGACTGAACTAGGAGTCTTTTGATATTCAATCTAACACTCACCCAGCTGAGCTATTTCAGCTAGTGACTAAATACTTTTGCCTGGTTTCGATCAAAATGTTACCAATGAATGTAGGTCATGTTCATGTCAGAGGAAACTGTCACCTTTATCCCTGGTGAGCTAGTGGCTAGGATTCTCTTTCAAACTTAATTTTTATGTGGAATAAAAAGAAATATGAATACCTCTCTTTATGACCTCCTAATGCTCATGCATACCAAGTCCAGTATGCATACAAACATCGTCAGTATACTAGGAATACAGAGTTTGAAAAATGTTTGTCAGAAGCATCTGAGCTTTATTGCTGGTGGGTGAGTGGCTAGGATTCAACACTTTCACCACTGCGACTTGTGCTTGATTCCTGGTCAGGGGACGCTCTTTTTGCTCACTTAAAAAAGAAGCTTGTATGTGAAAAAACAAACTTCCTTTGAGTCAGATTTTAACTGACAGACTAAGGATAACAGTTTTAAATTCTACAGTCCTCCACTCTACCAACTAAGCTATTGAAGGCAACAGACATGTAATCCCATAAGTCCAAACACCAGTATGTTGGCAAGAAACACGGCCAGTTATGGATGTTTGAATTGTTAAGTTCATTTGACACAAAGAAGAAACATTGCATTGTACGAGTTGGAGATGTTCAGCTACCAACAGATATCTCTTGATTACATTTGGATGCATACTGGACTTTGTGTACAATCAATAACTACTGGTACTAACTCAAAGTATGTTTCCCCCTTCAGTTTTATTTTATGCCAGAATAAAGACTTTCTGTCTTTAGAATTCTACATGACTCAAACTGAGATGCAGCAGATCACTTAGCTAGAACAAAGGGTCTTGTACTACAATAACGACTTTTGCTTTATTGCCCATAAGGTCCACCTCTTTTTTCTTTAACCCTCAGATCATCCCGTAGATGTTAGAATTATTCTAATGAAATTATAATTAACATTTAAAAAAATTCCTTAACATCACTCTTAAAATAACTTTTACCTTACAAATGATTTCTTTACCAGCAAATTTGAGTTGGTATGAATTCATCTATTAATTTTTCGTTATTATTTCATTAAATACATGCCCCCCCCCCCGCCCCCTAAAAAAAGAATAACAGTCCAAATGAAAGGTCTAAATGAATCTTTGCAGTAACAACAGTCTTTTATGCTCTTCCAACCACCCCACCTCCTCCCAGTGGACACACCATGCTCCAGTACATGATTCTGGAGTGCTGTGCTATCTGTGCTCCCCACTAACTCTTCCTACCTGCTGGGGTTTCTCCTTCCTGGACCTGCCTTAAAATGCTTAAAATGACAGCACCTTGCCCTCCATTTACCTGCAACATTCTGCACTGTCACAAACAATATTTATGTGCAGATTAGCAGATGAACCTCACCTGGATGATCCACATTTCATTTCTTTGTACTGTTATAATAATGAGTTACTGTATTTCTACCCAGGTGTTCTATCCAGGTGAACTGTGCTCTGTTTCTATCTCCTATGATGTCTTTGTGTAGGAATGCTGTAGTGTATCTTTCATGCTTACAATTTGTCAGCCATCCTCTACCCAACTCATCTTTGCCCAGGTTTATCCAGGGTTAACCGAAGGAGGATGAGTTCCCTTTTGAGTCTGACACCTTCCAAGTCCCCTCCAGTGAGTTTTTCCTACTGTCACCCTTGCCAATGTCATTTGGCTTATTTATCAGTTGTCACAAGGTGTTAACGTTATTATGCACATGTATATAAAATGTGTATATATATATATATATATATATATATATATATATATATATATATATATATATATATATATATGATGTTATTTGCAGTTTGGATTGGATTATAAAGTGAATTTCATTGGTGAGTACTATATTTTTTGGTGACAAAGTATAATCTAATCTTTACAAAGCAGTGACCAGAAAGGAAGAGCTGGATGAGGCTTTGGTCCCCATGATAGTTAGAGACACACAGCCATTTAGCTTAGTTGAGGATAAAAGCTTCAGGGACTTGGTAGCAAAATTGGATTCAACTTATATTCTCCCAACTAGGAAGGTATGTGTGGTGACATGGATACATTATGAGAGTAGTATTAAAAATATATATAATTATTTTCTTCCTTCCCTTTAGACTGTAAAGGCCATGGTTGAGGCCAAATGTCAACAAGAGAAAGAGAAGGCCAAAGCTGAGGTCCAGAAAGTTCTTGCAATGAGTTTGACAGCAGACATGTGGACATCTCTTAATGTGGATGCCTTCTTGGCTGTGACCTGCCATTTTATAGATGACAACACATTTCTGAAGTCTACACTACTTGGTGTTGTGAAATTCCTGCAGGCGCATACGGCTGAAAATTTGGCCTGTGTGAAATCCTCTTTTATGGAAGAATGGGGAATAAAATAAAGTCACATGGTTACTGATGGCACATCTAATATGATTGCCTGTGGCAAATAGCTGAAGCTGCCTCATGCACTCTGCATTGCTCACACCCTGAATATAGTTGTTTAAAAGGCTCTTGAACTAACCCCAGTGCTATCTGCCATTTGTACAAAGTCAAGGAAGCTGGTGGGCTATTTTAGAAGCAGCACAACTGCCAAAGTTAGTAACATTATTTTCACATTGTTTACATATTGTTTTATATTGGTACATGTGTAATGTTTACTGTTTTATTGTTAAAGGAGATGTGGGACCTTGTTCAAGAGCATATGGGAAAATTTAAAAAAAAGAAACTGAGGTTGAAACAAGGTGTTGGAGCGATTAGTAGAACTCAGGGAGCCTGTGGGGGCAGATTTGGCAGGCTTACAAACTGACATTCCTGTGCTGACCTCTGATGTGTACAGTAATGTTTGTGGGTGCCTTTCTATACTGTATTCTTTTCACAAGGCCACTGTGCAGCTGTCAGAAGAGAAAAAGGTATCTGGTTCAAAGTGGTGCCATTATTGAAAATGGTTTAAAAAATCTTCCTGGAAGAGGCACAGGGCACATATGGAGATCAAACCCATGGCATTATTAGCACCCCACTCTGACCAACTGAGCTAATCGGCCTTTCTCAATTCCTTTTGCAGTTCTCGGTGCAGCAGTGAAGGGAACCTTTCCATGAAATTGTAGACTTGGTGTCAACAAGATTACGGCCACTTTTCGACCGAGCATAGGTGAAAGTTGACACATATTGTTCCCTCTGACAAATGGTTATTCTGCAGCCAACTTTTGAATTAAACTTCAAAAGCAAATGTGCAGAAGCTTTTGTTAAAGAGCAGTTCAGTGCAGTTGTACACAGTGACGAAATCATCAATTGCAAAGTCCACTGAGCTTTATTGCTGCGAGTTACATAGTGCTGTCTATTACACCATGAAATCTGCCATAACAACAAAAATGTAATGTCTGATTCTGTGAGCCAAGGAATATAAACCTTTTAGGGACATATTTAAAATATCAGATTTTCTGCCTGAGCACAGAGTAGGCATTTGTTTCTAGCTTTAACCATACGTCCTCTTTCTTTGGAAATCTGGGTCATTGCTGCATGAATAAGCAGAAAGATTTTGAGCAATTTTTTTGTCTGGGTCTAAGGGGCAATTTATTCAAACCAAAAGATGCTATTTTAGCTAGTTTGTCAAATGAACATGTCAAACCCACAGAGGCAATGTGTCTAGCTACAGAGCTCTGCAAGGTTTAATTCTTGGAAGTATTTGAAGCCATAGAAAGTTATTCTGTAAGCATTGCTTAACTCATTAAAAAGAGACAGTTAGAGCCAATGGCTGCCAGATCGAACATAGCTCACATTTTATAGTGTTTGCATAGCATATCAGAATCTGCAAGAACTATTCCTGTCAATTCAGGAATAAGCTTTTTTGACTTCACAGCTAGATTAAATATTTAGGGTGGATACAGGATTTGGTATGATCTCCTAGAGAATTGCCATTCCACTGTGTCTTCAGCTTTTGTCCGATCTGCAAACAAGTCCCACTCTAGGAGAACTTTGCTCAAGTGGTAGAGTGCTCTTTTAGTATGTGAGTGTTAGTGGGATTGATGCTCACATTCTCAAGTCTAGAATTTGTAGTTTTTTTTTTATGATGAAATCATTTCTGATAGCAAATGTTTTTGGGACCTGCTGATATGCTTATGCCATGCACACATTACGTGACTTTTGAAGTTTTCAAATTGATGTATCGCTCACACTGCACAACTCTATGTCTTGGAATCTGGAGTCCTTAATTTGTGGTATCTCAGTGGCAGGCATAATCAGTGATAAACCACTGATATGTCAACTGGTCTTAACACAGACAGATTTAACTTACTCTGTGGAGACTGTGTCTAACTTAAACCTTTCCTTCAAATAGAAGAGATCCTTGTTGCAGAGGTAATGTTTTTACCTTTATATGGTTTTTCCACTCATAGTCATGCAACACACACAAATGCAAACCTCTCACAGACTGTCTCACACACATCCAGTTATTCATCTGAACACATGATGTTTCTGTCTCTGTACCGCTATTAGTTATGCAATGGTTCCTCAATACTAGCACTAACTGAACAGGGTTCTGTATAAATATGATCTTTATAACAGCTGCCATAACAGCAAAAATGTAATGTCTGATTCTGTGAGCCAAGGAATTATTATTGATATTGTGAATATTTAATAACCTCCAATGCCAGCAAATTAAATTTTCACAATATTGTGAAAATTGTAAAGGATACTTTATTCATGTCCTCATTGCTAAAGATTGTATCGCTTTATCACAGCGATAAGCTAGTTAGCTAGCTAACAGTTGAGGTCAGCGAGTGTGAAACTCGGGGCTATAAACCATTCCTTGTGGAACCATTTCATTGTTCAGCTTTCAACTTTGATCGTTTAGGTGCTGGTAGTTTGTTAGCTAGCTAACTGTTCAGCAATAGAAAACCTACTTTTGCATGATTTAGAGACCCAAATTCACAAACCTGTGGGTTTTCAAATTTATCGTTCTCTCTAAATAAGCAAAATGAGTTAAGCCATTACTACAGCTATTGGACTGTTTGAACTACAATATTCGACTGTTCATTTATTGTTAATTAGATTAAATTAACTTTCATAAACATTCTGTATGAATAGAATGTAGTTTTTAATGACTGATTAACTGTGTATATTCAACATGAAGCTATTCATATAAAGTTTCAAGTTTGGTTTATTTGTAACATACATTTATTTGTCACTTTCATTTTTAGGCTGTAAAATGAAAGATCCTTGCTCACAATCATTGCTACAGTTTGATCAAATTCAGTTATATATATAAACTCCCTATTCAATAGGAAGAAACCAGTTCATGTCATTGTGAATTGCTTTTTCTGTAATCAAAACACTGAGGTTCCATATGGGAACAGAAACTGCTGGGACTGTCCATTCTGTGTGCAGTACAATGGCTTCTAAGAGGTATTGCTGTATTTGAGACATGGTGAGGACATATTTTAGTGAAAGTCTTCCAATGATGCACCCTTAACTGAACCATTTTATGCTGTTGCTGCTGTTAAAAAATGCAGAATGGTGATTATAACGAACCGATCCTTGCACAATATATGGAGCACCTCAACCATGGGGTATCAGCTGGTGTCCCTGTGCTTGATGCATCCAAGACTCAACCAGACACTGAAGATCAAGCAGCTGGCTTCCTTCACTCCCAGAGAGGAAGTAGGTTTTCCATTTGAACTGTTGCCTTCTTAGTTAAGACGTATGCATTGTTGATTGCAGTGCCAGAGCTGTGAAACTGTGCAAGGTATTGCATGTCCAGTGCTGGAATTAAGATAATAGCTCTAAATAGTCTCTGACTTGGGCAGAGATTGTGAGTGGGTCTTCAAGGGCAAACAGGATCTGATGGCCCACATGTAGTTTGATATTATTCCTAAATAACTAAGTTGACTAAGTTTACATGGCTATTTGAAAGAAGCTGATCATGTAAGCAGCAAAGACAGAATATCATTCTCTGACTAAGGATTTAGTTGACTCATGTTTAGCCCAACTAAACTGTGGTCCTGGCTGATTTTAGTTGGACTATTGAGCCACTGACTCATGCACAGAGTTCTCTGAGTATTTTGCAGTTTCTTAGTCTACTGAGTTCTTACTGAGTATAACACCAACTTTGATGCATTTGTTTTCTTTTCACCGAACAAAGCCTTCAACTTTGACTGTGGTGACATGAATTCCAGATCTGCAGAGTGTTTTTTCAGTAACGCATCTTCTGCCCGTGCATTTTGATTGCAGTGTTAGGAGGTCATAACTGCTGATCAGAACTTTGGACAAGAGGGCTTATCCTCATGGCTCACTGACTTTCATGTACAACAAACAATCTTTTCTTATTTATTTTTTTCCAGTTGTAACAAACCGTTCTGCTGTTTTTTAACTTCTGTCAAGTTTTTAATGGTTGTATAGGACAATTACGATGGAAATTGAGGTGTACAAGCACCACCTTGAACAGACCTACGAGTTGTGCGTGCCTGTCAGACCGCTGAGCAGTATGACATCCAGCACCAGAACCGACAGCTGCGGGCCCTGCTTTTCAACCACCAGCTCAGATGCAGCCAAGATGCGGACAAAGCATTCATTAAGGTGAGTAATTATTGTCAATGGTTGTCTTAGAATAGTGCTAAAGTGCTTAAGATACTTTTTGGCGATTCCATAGCCAAGAATTCTCAAGGTCACAACTAGCTGCATTCCTGTTGGATGTGAATGACAGTTGCTCCTTCCCGGTTGATACAAAGTCACGATAGAAAAAAAGGCGTACACAGAACTGCAGTGAACACTGTCCTTCAAGTGCATACAGTGTTTGAGCCTGCAATCCAGTTCATTACCCTGTCCAACAGGCTCCCAGGTTCCCCTCCACATCTTCCTTATCAGAGATGAAAATTGATATAAAAAAAATGGGGAACAGTTGAAATGACTGAGCCAATACACTGCACATTTCACCTTGAATACTTTTGGTTACTTTTTTGTTCCTGGCTACCATGCTTTTTTAAGCATTGATTATATCAAACACTGATTTATCTAAGATAAGCAAAGACCTGTTCTCTCTTGCTGCATTTTGTTGGGTTTTTTGTTTTTTTTTCCAAATGAAGCTGTTGTTTTCCTTTTTGGTGGGTTTCATACTATCCACACCAGCTTCCAGGTTTCTCTCCTTTTAAATACCAAGCAATCAGCTTCCTTTCTCTTTGCTACAGAGCACCTCTTTTCTGTCCACACCTGCTTGGCTGGTAGCTCTCAGAAGCCTTGCCTTCCTCACCTGTGCTTTTCTGGTTGCGGTGGCCATATGTGGGTCTGGAGAGAGGATGTGTCTCCAGAGTCACATCCTCTCTCTACAACAGCCCGCACACTCTCAGCGGGGGAATCATCCCACCCAAAGAAGCCCACCAAAGTGACATTGAAGCCAAAGCAAAGAGCATCACCAAAACTATGCAAATGTGGAATGACCTGGTGGGTCTTCTGCCAGAGAGAGGCAATAGAGAATATCAAGCTGATCTGGTAGTCTGGAAGCAACCACCAGATGGCTGTTGCTTCTGTTGGCCTTTTGACTTCCATCAACATCTACTCAGGCAGTAAAAAGAAATGGTGTACTGGGAGGTAGTAAATCTTGCTAATCAGTACTTGTTTTTGGCCTGTGAAAATACAAACAAACAATACACATATTCAAACACTTCTGAACTACAGTTGCTTATCAGGATTTACACAGGCTTATGTTCTTAATAGCTCTTTGCTTACAACTTCATCAAAGCGGTTTTGTTCTACAGTATGTGAAAAGTCTACTTTCCCACACAGTTCACATCAGTCTTGGTTCGTCCTGCTGGTTCTTCATGTCTGTGAATGTGAAAAATCAAACTTTTTTGCTTGGCTTCAAGCAGTGATCCTTTGATTGCGTCATTCATGATTCATTTAGGATTACAACCAAGTGGTTCAATATCCAGCTAGAGGTGTACTCAAGTGAGGTAATAAAATGAAATTATTAATGTAATAATATGATGGCAGGAATTGTAAAAGACCAAATTAGGCTTTTGAAGTAAGCAGGAAGTGAGAATGACCAAATATGGCCTCTGTGGCAAGTCCCGCATTGAGGCCAGGATACCACCTAAAGATACAATTTTAATAAAAAAATGGTTTTGTAACTTGATGAAAATGTATAAAGATTGAACCCACCTGAGACTGTTAGACATTCTGTGGACAATACCTCGTCTGTATGCAACATTGAGCTCAGAATAAAGATGGCACCAGCTATTCTCTTCAATTAATTACTGCATCTATATCTTTATTTACTTGAGAAAATTAATGGAATGTGGGAAAAATCTAGTAACCACACAAGAATGTCTGGAGGTAAAAAGTCAAGGCGGCATAGCCATACCTTAATGTGAGAGATCCTCCATTTCAGAGTCTACTGTGTGATAGTCCTGTGCCTTTTTTCTCTAGCTTGGAATAGGACTGTTGCTTCTGCTTCTTAAGGTTTTCAATCAACAAGGACGGTGGCTCCACCTGCAATGAACCATGAGCTTGTTATATTGACTTGCACAAGACACTAAATTAACTCTTGTATTCTTTCTCAAGTTTCAAGTTTCAAGTTTGGTTTATTTGTCACATACACAGTACAACACGCAGTGAAATGGTGGAGAGTGCTCTGTCCAAACTGAGGAAGAGAACCAGGGGTGCATAGAGAAAAATATATATATATACAGATAAATATATATTCTATGTATGTACAAAAATATATTAACAATGTATGTACAATATATGTATATTATGATTATATACACAATGTACAATGTATATGGTTGAGTATATATGTACACAATCTACAGAATGTACAGATCCATTGTATAGTACCATATCTACAGTTGTTGTAACAGGTTAATTGAGTATAAATCTAAATCTATATATACAGATGTACAGATATACAGTCATGTTACGTGGTGGTGGTCCCCACAGTTTATCAGTTTCCCTGATTCAGGGCCCGAATGGCCTGTGGGAAGAAGCTCCTCTTCAGCCTCTCTGTCTTGGCCTTCAGGGAGCGGAAGCGCCTCCCTGACCTCAACAGAGAGAAGAGTCTATTGTTGGGATGGGTGGGGTCCTTCACAATTTTCCTGGCCTTGGTTTGGCACCGCTTGTAGTAGGTGGTCTGCAGGTCAGGAAGTTCCGAGTGAGTGATGCGCTCTGCTGAACGCACTACCCTTTGTAGAGCTTGTCTGTCCTGCTTGGTGCTATTTCCAAACCAGACTGTGATGTTCCCCGTGAGGATGCTCTCGATAGTGCAGGTGTAGAAGTTCCGCAGTACCTTGGAGGGCAGTCTGAAGTCCCTTAGGCGTCTGAGGTGGTAAAGACGCTGACGAGCCTTCTTTGCCAGGGAGCTGGTATGGCGGGACCAGGACAGGTCCTGCGAGATGTGAACACCAAGGTACCTGAAACTATCTACTCTCTCCACCGTGGTTCCACTGATCGTCACAGGTTGGTAGTGCCGCTCCTGCTTCTTGCTGCAATCCACGATCAGCTCCTTTGTCTTACTGACGTTTAGGAGGAGATTATTTTCCTGGCATTCTGTATGAAGTGCGCCTCACTTGAGATGTCAGCCAAAGTTTAGCAGTAAATATGGTTATCTGCAGTTGTGTTGCTATTGATAGACATCTTCAGCTAAAAATAAGTCTTTCTTGACCCTAATCCACCAAGCCCAGATACAACACAGACATGCATGTGCTGTAGTTGGCTTCAAAACATTCAATGAACTTGTCAGCAACATGGTCCAGATTCCTGCAGCATGTGACATGCGTCTGCACGCATCCTGCCCCCACAGTCTCTGTCTGGCTCCCCCCACCCTCCTCCACCCCCAGTTTGCTCTCTCATCCTGCCCACCAGCAGCTAATGTCCGCCGCCGCAGCGCAGCACCTCCCACTGTATGCTGCATGCTCCTCTGTGTGCCTGTGGTAAAACCTCGCCAAGTTTAGTGTTCTAGCCACTGCACTCCCCTCCCCAACTCACACATCAATCTCAGAGGCAGATGGATTCCTGTCTCCCAGCCGCATCCCAACCTTTTGACCAGTACACATACTTGGATAAATGTTCTCTGTGAATACAAAACAGCAACATTTGTCTAGTGTACCGGAGACCTCTTGGAAGTTTTGTAGACAGATGAGGCCGGGCTGTGCTAGCTGAGAGAGACGATATTTGAGCTTGAATCTGACTAGCACATGCACAGAAGCATAGGGTATTATGAAGGCTCTGCATGATATCGTGACCCAAGTTTGAGCTTACAGTAGGTGGCCATATTGCCTCACATCAAGGGCAGTGTACATTGGAAGACCATAGCAGAGATGTGTGACCGAACTATGTGCACGAGCGCATAACATGCCGCATTCCTTGTTTTCTCCCATTTTTGAGTGAAGCTAATTGATAGTGCCATCTGCCATCTCCTTTTAGAAAGCCAGTGCAGTGCCTTGGCTGCTGATGTGAGTTGTTTTGTCAAAGGAAAGAATTGAAAATGTGAGCAGTGATCTCCATGTAATACTTAGGCTTTAATGCCCTTTACCACTCATTCAGTGCTTGTCTGTGTTTATGTTTTCAGTGTTACAGTGTGATTTTATTTAGGTGAAATTTGTTTTCAGTCTATCTGCAGTAGTGCACTTAAAGGGCCAGGAAGGTTAGTGGAACACATTTGCTCTGCCTCTGACCTCACAATTCCACTGTAACAACAGTGTTCAATTCCGTCATTTAAAAAAAACAAACAAACTTGTTTTGGTTTAAATTTGTTTAAAGATTTGTTTAAATTGTGTGTGCCAGTGTATCTGAGCGTGTTACAGTCTCTCTGACCCTTTACACCCATTAGTGCGTTCTTCCACTAGCTTCTCTCTCGTTCCTGCTTCAATATTCAAGGGAGGATTGAGATCCATTCAGGTAATTTTGCAGTCTTCAAAAAAAGCATTGAAAGACATTCCAGTAGCTCAGTGGTGCACCTGCGCTCCACTCTGCTCCCCAGTTCGGAGGATGCCAGCACCTATGTTTAGTCTTTTATGTTTAGTCTTTTTTAGTCTGTTTCTTTTTATTTCCTTTGGACTCCAGTGCTTTTTAATAATCTGTTTTGGACATGGTATGGCTGCTCCATTACCCAGGAGCCCATACAAAGGTTCATTTCTGCCTGCATGCATAACTGCTGGAGGGAGGATTTTATGTCCAGAAAATGTTAAGATGGCAACAGCTCGGTGGGAGACAGTATGTGAGAATCACCTCTTAGGCTCATTTTACTGTTTCTCATGTAGAAGGAATTCCCTCACTATGTTCCCATTCTGAGCATCAAAGCCAACTGGGATGGGGGTTTGTCACATTCTGAATTCTAGCTCATGTCATATTTTGTCAGCATTGGCTTTGATAGACTCAGGTTATCGGTACAAATTTACATTCAAGATTAGTTGTCTTTTACATATATATCCTCTCTCCTGCAATAATGGCTAATTAGCTGCATCCATCATTGTAATTGTTTAATTTTTCATGCTAGTTCATTCACCCTTGTATTAGTGCCATGCATGTGAAACAGACTCTTGAAAGATTTTCTTTTTGTATCTTGCATGCCTAGCATAATAGGACATTCAAAATCCCTTGAAAATTTTAAACTTTTTTTTTTTATGTATATATCTCCTCAACATTCCCAGTACAACTGCTGTAGAGTCCACGACTCAACTCTTGACTAAAGTCTTCACTCCGAGCGTCTGAGTCGGCTGCTGCGGCATACGCCACGCTGCTCTGTGACCCTCACTCTCCACTCCTCTCCTCTCCCAGCTTTTCCAGATCCCTCAGATGCAGACAGCCCAGCCTGCCATTCCAAGTAACAGCGCTTCCTTTCGACCCGTGTCCAGCCAGCCCATCATGATGTTCCTGACACCCATGCCCTTCACCTCATCCCAGACCGGCCAGTACTACGTACTCCAGTACTACGTGCCTCAGGTACCCAGAGCAGAGAAAAGCGCCTGTGCAAATATGTACACAGTGTAGCAAATGGGTTGAAAATCTGTCTATAAACAGGTTGGCCAGCAATAAATAAACTGCTCCTAAAATGTGTAGATAAAAATATGTTTTATCTTGGAAGCAGAAATGAGAAGTTCTAGTTTAGTTTTTTTTCAGTGTAAAAACTAAATGTTTTTGTATTTTTTGTTTGTTTACTGCTTTGAATATCTCTTTTAGGAGTGTCCTATATGAATGGCCATGTCTGGTGCTAGGCCCTTTACTTCTGCTGTTCTGTTTCATTCTCAGTATCACCACAGTGGCCTTCCCTACGTGGGACATCCCCAGCAGTACTCCCTCCAGCCCACAGGACCCAGTACATTCTACCCTGGGCTCTTTCCTGCAGACTGCCCACTAGCATATGGTGAGTTTGGACTTCCCTTTCTCTACCCCCACCTGGGAAACCCACATGCGTGCTCTCACCGATAAAGAGACCTTTCTTCTGGGTATTCCCGCTGGCTGAAACTGGTTTTTCGTTTGCTCTCTAACTGAAACCAGTGCTTTTTTTTGGTCACCACTAGTGGCAGGGCCTTCATACTATCCTGGCCAGACCATATACACCAAATCTCCATCCATAATAGTGCATACAGCTCAGCAGCCTCCACCCACTAAGAGGGTAAAGAAAACAGTGAGTATTCCCCCTGCCTCAGAGGTGAAATTAATTTAATTGTAGATTGACTTAATAGATGCAAATAACTTACTGTTCGCTAAGATCCGTATCCGAGACCCTAACCAGGATGGCAAGGATATCACAGAGGAGATCATGTCTGGAGTAGGCATTAGCCAGAACACAAGCCCACCAGTGGGACGTCCCTGCACTACCCCTACTGCTCCACAGGTAAGCCATTCAGTCCCGCAGCCTGAGCCCCTGATCGGCTGCAGGCCGCTGCTTCGCGTGATCCACTCCACAGGTCAAAGTACTCTCTCATCTAGTCCTCCCTCATAATGAGCTCTGAGCTGATTGTTTGGTTGTTTGGCTGGCTTTCATTGTCTTGTCCTATTAAAAGCATCATACAATCAGCAACAAAATCTGATGGTGTAGTTTGATTTCTGGCCATTCTCTCTTCCTTCTTCAGTGATTCGGTCACACCGTTGACCCTCCTCCGTCATATTTGACTGGTTCCAGTAGCTTGTGTGATTGTGGCTGTTCTGATTTAAGAAGGCTTCTCAGATGTGTTTTGATGTTCCGACTTGCCGTGCCTATTCTTTCGTCTGCCTCCATCTTAGTTCTCCCTCACAGCCACTCAAATCCTCCTGATCTTCCCTCGTGTTCCCTCTACACAGACAGCCCACATAAAGGCCCTGTAAGAAGGATTCAGCCAAACCCTGAGCACCTCAGCTCCTCTGAGGAAAGGCCTCTCTGTAAAGGGAACACTCACTGCTGCGCTGTTGCACTTACTTTGTGTCCTCTTTCCCTAAATGTTAACAGTGTTCCTCTTTCCTCTCTTTCTCTATTTCTCCTGCCCATTTATTTAAGCACCCCATGCTTGTCTGCTGTCTCTTGCTGTCTTTGTGTCTTCCCCCCCCACCTCAACACACACACACACACATTTTGTGCCTTTGCGGCTGGATCTTTTGCCCTCTTGTGCTTTCTCATTTCCTCTCTCTCTCTCTTTGTCTCTTTCTCTACTCACTTCTCTAATTATGCTGTGCTGTGCTGTGCTGTGCTGTGCTGTGCTCACCCCCCCCACCCTCATTGCCATTCCCCTTCTTCTGCATGTGTGTGCAGTATCTCTCTCTCTCTCTCTCTTTCTTTCTCTCTCTCTCTCTATCTCTCTCTCTCTCCATCTTTTCTGTCTTTTGCTAGTTTTTATGTCCACACCCTCATTATCCTCGCATTTTCTACCTCAAATCCCAGCAGCTGAACAGCCAGGTAGCAGAGCAGGGGAATGTCAGTGTCAGCCTGGCCCTGGAGGCCCACTGTCCGGCGAAGGCTGTAAGTCCAGCAGCCGGAGAGGCGGTTGCCTCAGGCACGCTGATGCCCTCATTGCCTTCCAGCACTGCTGCTCCTTCAGGCCTCACTCTCCCAGGCCAGGCTGTTATAGAGGCAGTCCAGGCCTGTGGAGCCTCCACTGGGGCAGAGCTGAAAGAGACTGGGAAGGAGCCAGAGGTCTTGCTGGAGGATAAAGTGGAGTCCATCTTACAGTCCAAGCTTAGGCAAAGCTTGAGTCAAGGTAAATAACCACATGCATGACATGCTATGTTAGGACACTAAAAAGACACCAGACCGATTTGTTATGTTTTACAGCTATTAGTTTATCCAACACCTGGAAGAAGCCAAAAGAGGACACTCCTGTGGGGCAGGCCCAGTGTCCTGACAGAGAGGTGATTCCTCTCTCCAGGTGCTCACTGTACCCCTCTCTGCATGCAGAGCCAGAGCTGAAGGATGGGAAGAGGCAGTATGATAGAGACTTCCTGTTGGCCTTCCAGTTCATGCCTGCCTGCATGCAGAAGCCAGAGGGGCTTCCTCCCATCTCTGATGTGGTACTGGACAAGGTAAGCCTGCTAAAACATTGGCCTTAGGGGAGCTTTAAAACCATTCCATGGAGAGGGGCTGATGGACTTCGACTTGACTCTGTTCTTTTCTAGATCAAACAAAACAAGCTGCCCCTGCAGCAGGTGGGCCCTCGCCTTATCGCCAGAGACCCAGGCTTCAACCCAGCCTCTGCAGACTTCAGCAGGGCAATTCCTGGAGGCAGGGGTGCACCGGTGGGTCTCTCCGCTCATCCCTTCTCTTCTGTCACAAATAAATGAGCGCCTGGTCATCTTTTGTGACCGAGGTCTTTGTGACAATGTTACCGCCCATAATAAAGAGCACCCATTTGTTGCTTCAGCTGCTCAGTGTAGGCCCGAGACGGCTGCCTCCCCGCAAGATCATCACCAACGTGTCCATGAACGACGAGGTGCAGCTGAAGAAGGCCGAGAATGCCTGGAAGCCTGGCATGAAAAGGGAGAACACCCAGAACCCCGAGACCCAGAAAACTCAGGTCAGCACCTCACTCCGCCATGCCCTGTTTTCAGATTTCAGAGTCACAGCCTGTTATGGTTGGCTTGAAAGCTACTTAATTTTATTTGCGATATGCTCTTCAAGAATTGGATATTTAAATTATAGAGTCGTTGTTTAATTGGGTGGGTGTGCGGGGAGTGTGCACGAATGTAGCTATGCAGGGGGACATGGGTTTCTAGTGTAAATAGGGGGTGTGATGATACTGAGGACCAGATATTGTGTGCTTGTTGTTCCTTGTGTTGATTGTGGTGTTGATTTTGGTGAGAGAGTATTGTAGATATTGTAGTGTATTCTGTGGATGATCTTGTATATATTATAGGTTAACACCCAATGGTTGTGTTAAAAATATTCTTGCAAATTTGTGTGCAATTCAGCATTTGGAGAGATTGACAGATCTTCATTGCATTGTCTGGTCGGTAGGGTTATTATTGGATCAGATTTGGTTATTATGTATATATATATATATATATATATTTTTGTAGGAGTTATATGTTGATTAAATCTTAAATTCTTGTAGCTGGTTCTAATGGGTTTTCTTTTAATTTGAATTTGGAGCACATGAGGGGTTTTAGTTGATAAGATTTGATAAACTGTTTGCTGCCAGTGCTACACTTCTCGGAAAGTGTGATTGATGTATGATGCCTTTATCGGTCTATATAGCAAAGTTGAGTGATTTTTGTTCATGACGAAGTTCCAAATGGCAGAGTAAATATTTGGTGAAAGTGAGGAGTTAGTCATTATGTGGAAGAACTGCTGAATTTAACAAAAGATTGGGATCTTTGTAATGGAAAGCTTAGTCGGTAGTCTGTTTTCCTCTCCAGGAGCTTTTCCAGAAGGTGCGCAGTATCCTGAACAAACTGACACCGCAGATGTTTAACCAGCTGATGAAGCAGGTGATGGACCTCACCATCGACACGGAGGAGCGCCTCAAAGGCGTGGTTGATCTGGTTTTTGAAAAAGCCATCGATGAGCCCAGCTTCTCTATGGTCTATGGCAATATGTGCAGCTGCCTGGCTATGGTGAGTAACATGTTCCCATACATTGCTGCTGAAGTTCCATACAAAGGCAAATGCCACACAGAAGTGAACTCTGTTTGAACCACTCTAAACTGACATGGAGCTTTAATCAGCTTCTATTTAGTAACAGAACTCTCAACACTGTCTTATACCCAAGTGTTTCTCCTACATGTCTTTCCTGTGTAGTTAAAAGTGCCCATGGCAGACAAGCCCACCAGCACTGTGGGTTTCCAAAAGCTGCTGCTGAACCGCTGTCAGAAGGAGTTTGAGAAGGACAAGGTCAACGATGATGTTTTGGAGAAGCTGCGGCACCAGCTGGAAGCGGCCACTTCAGTAAGCAGCACTCCTGTCTAGTTTACCCGACTCACCAACCCACAGATCAGGAGAAAGGGGACTGAAATCGGCAGCAGTGCTGGGAGGCGGCCTGGTCGTTATCGGGTCCAAACGCGCTGTTTCTTGCTTTTGTCTTTGTTCTGGTTACTCCTCGCAAGGCCAGCGAGCGGGAGAGGCTGGAGGAGGATCTGGAGGAGGCGAAGGACAAGGCCCACAGGAGGTCCATCGGTAACATCAAGTTCATCGGGGAGCTGTTCAAGCTGCACATGCTGTCAGAGGCCATCATGCACGACTGTGTGGTCAAGCTGTTCATGAACCACAGCGAGGAGAGCCTGGAGCGTCTGTGCCACCTCCTCACAGCCATCGGCAAAGACCTGGACTTGGAGAAGGCCAGGGTAAGCAGGCCGCGGGCCTGGTCTGGGTTGATTTAATATTCTCAGCAGATGCTCAGCACTTGCATCGGTTTATCTTTAATATGTCATGTAAAGGTTTACGGCGCATGTGTAGATGAGTGCTAGTGTGCAGTGCAGCGGCTGTGCGGATTTTGTCCAGATTTGGTCTGTGTTGCGTTTTTCACAACAAGTACTTTACACATCGAAACTGGATGAAGAAGTTTTGGATATTGTATATTGACTGTCAATTTTGTCTCTAGTAGGAATGGCAGTTGTGATGTTGACAGTTCAGTCACCAACTAGTGTGACAGTTATTTGTGTTCAAGTTTCCTGGTCTTTTTTATTGTGGTTTTTTTTTTTTCCATGCACGCTTTTAACCAAAAAACAAGCATGTTGAAATGTTGTTTATAAAAGTTTTGCCGTCAGTGTTTTCTGTTGCTTGCCTGTTGCCTGCACTCTGACTACAGGGTAGCCAACTAATTAGGATCATCATCTATAGTGCGACTAGCATGCTGTGCTGATATCAGTGTATTATTAGGCCTTGGCAATGATTTTAAAAGTGTCCAAGTTCATATTGTTTAGAGAAGTTGTTAGTGTGGTTGTTAGCTCTGCTCCTACTGCAGCTGACAAAATGAAAGGCTTTTATTCAGGACTGGTCAGCTGTTAGAAGGTTTTGCTCTCACAGCCTCCTCCACGTTTGCCACCTCCTGCTGCTGCACCCTGGATTCCCCAAAGCCAAGTGCAGCTGATGACAGCACAGCTACACCCACAATGGCAGTGAACTGCTTTACAGCACTGACCAACGTGCAAGGCAGCAGGGTTTACATAAGAGTCATAAACGTCTTGTGACATGAGTTCAGCTGAGAGCACACCTGATCGAATCGAAAGGTGAAGAATATCTGAAATTTGTCGACGTTTCTCTTACACTCTCTCTCTCTCTCTCTCTCTCTCTCTCTCTCTCTCTCTCAGCCAAAAATGGATCATTACTTTAAATATATAAAAAAGACAGTGAAGGAGAGGAGGGGTTCCTCACGCATTCGGTTCCTGCTCCAGGACGTCATCGACCTGCGACTGGTTAGAGACTCTGCCTGTGTTTGTGTGTTTGTGTTTGCCATTCCAGCGCATGGTGATGCAAAAGTATGCATCTGCTGATTTTGCTTTTCTAGAATAACTGGGTGTCGCGGCGAGCTGACCACGGGCCCAAGACCATTGAGCAGATTCATAAGGAGGCCAAACTTGAGGAGCAGGAGGAACAGAGGAAGGTGCACCAGCAGCTGCTGTCCAAGCACAACAAGAGGCAAAGGTGTGGCCCTCAATTCCGTGACAGCCTTTTTCACCTGCCTGTGTGAGGCCGAGGACAAGTCCAAGGACAATCGACAGGAGGATGGACACATTTGCCAATGTGTGCTAAAAGACAATACAAGAATTCAAAAAAATAATAAAACTGTGTGACAAAGAAACAAAAGTTCTGACTCTAATGTATTTTTGCTTTTTCCTTTATGAACTGCAGACAAAACTATATTTAACATTTGCAGATGTTCAAAAGAAAAGACGGAGGTGAATATAGAAATAATATTATTTATTTTTTATTTAATTCTTCCTTGGCTTCTCCTGAATTCAGATAGGCTCTGCCCATTAGATGTCACTTTTTTGTTTGTTTGTTTTTTTATTTTTTTGCTAATTTCAAACCAGTCCTAGGATTTTCACACAATCTGAATGAAATTGGTGTCAAAATATTTGCAAGAGTCTGAATCTCAATAATTATTTAAACAAAAAACCTGACATAAAAAATACAGCTGTCCTATTCCAGTCTAATATTAGTAGTACAAATTAGTAGTACAAAGGTCAGGCTTTAACTTTAACTTTAACTAGCTGTCACTCCTGAACGACATGTTCAGATTTCATGAAATTTAAAAGACTTATACCAGTATTGACTTTGAGGTAGCTTACCAAATGTAGCAGTTTTGTCAATATGGGGCATTATAATATGCAAATAACTGTTTCTCAATGACTGCTCTTGTGATCAAGATGAAATTTTGCATACTGCTTCTGTAAGCAAGCTGAAGGATTCCTAAGGATGACTCAAACATTGGCTAATGTTTTTCAGGTAATGGGCTAATCATAGAACTGGCTTCAGTGGACTTCTATAACGTTGATTCTTGTAGAAATTACTTTAAATTTAAATATCCTACTACTTTTTATGTTGCTGATGAACTGTAACACACTAGTCGTAGGACCTTTCTCCAATCTTCCCAAATTTGGTATCAAAATGTTGATGAGACTGAAACATGTTGATATTTGTATGGTATATGGCACTTACATACCTATCAATCCTTCCAAGGTGTACTGATTCATTCAAAACAGCTGAAAAAAAATGAAGACTTCTTTGAGTAATTCTTATGAAACTTGACATGAGTATTGATTTATGGACTTTGAGCTAGCATGGCAATTAAAGGACATTTTTGCCAACAGAGCCCCTCTGACATATGAAAAGGTATTTAAAAAAAGAAAAATGAGTCAATCCCATTGTGTACCAATTGTGCATGAGAAATGCAGTTTATACAGTGCAATACTTTGTGACTATTTCATAAAAAAAGTTCAATACGTTTCGTAAACCTTTTTTTTGCCTGATTTTTGATACCTAAATTAGTTGGGCAAATGCACCTTTCAAACAAGTCAGTGACCTTTTGATCTAGAGATACCTTTTAAATGTAAAAAATGCAGATCTTCTTGTAAATAATGATCAAAAATATGTGTATTTAACTATCAATCCCCAAGAGCAGGATTTTTATTAATAGGCTAAAACTTAGCCATAGAGTGTTAGATTATCACCAAACTTCAATGGTGTATATGAACATACTGTGAATGCAAGTACATTTGGGGTGAACTGACCTTCTGGGGGAACTATATTTCTTAGTCATGTCGAATCAGAAAAATAATATTTATATAAAGCAATTCAGCAGAGAAAATTGAGAGATTGGTTTCAAAATACAACATTCCTGGAAACAAAACCTCAAAACCAACCACAAAGGCTGGTGAACTTTATATGGGATGTCATCAGCAACCAAGTTGTGCAGATGTGATAAAATGATTGGACCCTTTACTTGCCACCTGCAGCTATAATAAATGTAATTCTAATGTATGTCATGAATTCCCTAGATGAAGGAAGTTAGACATTTCAATAGCAACACACCTCCCTTGATGGAATGACTGGGTACAGAAATTAGTTGACCAGAAAGGCCAGAAAAATAGCACAACCACAGCCTTCAAACCTGACAACAAACCTGCTTAATGCTGACAGTTTTATTTTTTTTCAAATACAAAATACAGACTCACTCTCAATAAATAACCATTTGATGAACTAATGCAGAATATAAATTAAGACACTGACACAAGCTTTACTTTAGTTACTAAGCATTTAGGTTTGGGTGTTTTTCGTACTTGGTGGGATGGTTACGAGAAAATATTGGCATATTAGATAAGCAGAAAAATACTATGGATGGGTTCAACACATGATGTGCGTACTCGTTTGACTTTGGATCTATTGGATCACGCCAATAACTGTTGAAAAGAAAAATGACCACCTGAATGCTAAAACATATAATGGAAATAAATGTCTTATGCAATACGAGAATTATGAAAATTTAGAGCACGCAAATCCTTCACTTCTGAAACAGCAGAAATTATGTAATTTTACACAGATTAAAAAAACCCTCAACGCTAAAGACTGCTGTTGACGGAGTTTTAATGTAAATATAGTAGGTTGGGGAAGTGTAACGATGAGCAGTGTGTGGAAAAGAGTGAGATTTATTAGGGGCAAATCCAAAGTCCAGGGTCAAATTATTAACATGGAGAGTCCGAGAATTCATGATAAACTAAAGTAAAGAAAAGTGCACGAAGACAAACCAGGGATGCAGGCTATAACATTGGGGCGAGGATAAACATTCAGGCTTATATTCACATGCACGGAAGCCTCGATTAACAAACAGCAGCTGGACTTACAATAAATAGCAACAAGACTAAACTAAAACAGGGCTTAAAAACATGGTCAAATGAGCATTAAACCAGACACAAGTGCAAATTATGAGGGGTGCAGAAAACGAAACGAAGGAATGGAACCACAACAAGGGAGTAAATCAAAATAAAGACACTAGACAGGGAAACCGTGGAGACATGAACGCTAGGAGGGTGGTCAGTGGTGACAGGAAGCTTGTTTCAGTCATGGATGTCTTTGGCTAAATGAATGCAACTGAAATTCTTTCCTCATGTGTCCTAATAACCAAATAATAACCAAGTTCTTCTTTATTTCTAAATAATATGCCTTTCGGAAATTGTATAACTGCGTGTGTTATATTACTTTCTTTTATTCAGAAACACAGGAGACTCAGGTGAAAAGTGTGATGGAAATTATACACTTATTATTATATCCTAAAACTTGTCTCACCTAATCGTAGTCATCAGTTTATTAGATAAATGCATACCTATTTTTCTGTTTGTGTTTCACATGTTCCATTCCTTTTCTTTTCTTTGAAAGAAAAATGCCTTAACTTAATCAAAGACTAGGATTAAAAAAAAAATAATAATAAAATCATAGACAGGTCAGCTGAGCCCACTCCCTTGTCGTAATGTCCCCATATTGACAGTTAAATACCACATATTAAATACAATAGAGACTGGAGTGTCTTGTTTTTCTCTGAACATTCCACAGTGCATCTAGAATTTTAATAGTTGTTTATTTCTGCTCAGTTTTTCTGCTCTTATTTTAATTTGTTTTTGTCTTAAGGAGAAAAAAAAGGGCGACAAACGAGACCTGTGACCCCAGGGGGAAATCATGGATCAGATGCCTCACACCAAGTCACTGTGTAAACAACACCAGGTTCATGTTTTAGTGTGAGGAATGAGTGCAGGAGTGTTTTGAAAGAGCAAATACAAACACTAACAAGAAGAGAACAAAGAAAACAGGAAGGAGAAGCTCCTTTCCTTTCTGAGTTACTTACTGAGATCATTCTCATAGCAAGTTCATTACACCTTGTGTACTTGTTGTAGTGCAGTTTGCTGTTTCTATATTGGCTGAGAGAAGGAGCAGACCTGTTCCATTTACATTTAAACAACAGAATCTTGTCAGTGGAGGATGTACTTTCTCAAACCTTTTTAACTGGTATCTCACCTCTGTGTCTCTCTGTGTTCGCAGGACAGGGACCACTGCACGCCTCGCACCAGGACACCTTTCCAGTGATGACTCCCCTCGTGTGGAATTAGTTCACAGCTGTTTAGTCTTATACTTATCCACAACTACGATTAGTCCATTTACTATTTCTTAGAAGTGGGGATCAAGAACATTGGAAGACGTGAGTAGTTTTTTGGAGCAATAAAGATCAATACATAAAAACAGGCAAATGACCTGGTTATACCCAAATACATCCATAAACATATCAAACAAAGTAATGCTTAGGTATGAATTTTCTTGACTTCGTGACCTATTATGAAGCTTAACTTGTTATGAACTGACACATGTGATAATGTTCACACATTTAGCTGCAATTCTTTGTTTAACTTCAGAGGGTTAAATGGAGCTCACTGTTGACTGCTTCAAGGATTTTCACTAGAAGTTATATAACTGCAAGTTATATTACCGATGTCTAAGTGTATGCAGCGCAGAATTCTTTATTCCTAATGTAATACATGTCCTATTTAATTCTACAAGATAAACAGGTTGGAAAATATTTGTGTGAAATAGATTATGATTATTTTTGGAACATAAAGCCATGCAAACATTGTAAGTGGACATCAAGGAAAAATATAAAATAAAAGAATAGTATAGCATACAGTTACAGGGTATTCCTGTTTTCATTGATTACTAGAGAAGCTCTTTGTCTCCCTCTTGTGGCCATTGTTGTCTGAGCGAATTGTTGTCTTGAGGGTTAAAGGCCTTGCTCAGAGAACCAACAGTGGCAACTTGGCAGCAGTAGGGCTGGAACTGGTAAGCTTCTGACTACATGTCAAGTATCTTAACCACTGAGCCACCACTGATCACTGCTGGGGGTAACCATAAATGTTAGAATTTAAAATGTTGGATACTAAACTATTTAAAAAAACATTTTGGAACATTTATTTATTTCATTTCCCCTAACCTTTGACAGCACAGCTAGTCCAGACCTCTGTATATGCATCTTCTTACCCCTTCTCTCTGCACACAAAAAATAAAACGCATTGAGAAGAGACTAATTGCCCAAAGGATAAAAAATAAAATGACATATATAATGATAAAAGGAAAAGGTAAATAGATAACAGTAGATGTGTTAATATAAAATCAAAAGTCATCTAAACAGAACTCAATGCAATAAGTGTGTTTTGAGATGTTTTTGTTTTGCTGTTGGGTTTTTTTTTTTGTTTTTTTTTTTTGCTTTCAAGTGCTAATGCCATTATGAGTTGCTAGACCATGAAGACATTTAAAGACATTTAAAGAATAATAAAATAATTAGATTTTGCTGTAAAAGACAGATGTCATGTTCACACTGCACAACTGCACTGCTTAATGTGAGCAGACATCCGGCAGACACGCTTATCTATAGCAACTTACAGTTTCAACTATATTATAGAGCTAGGTCCATATACCGGTAGGAGTTTGATTCAGTTCAGTTCAGCTCACTCAGGCTTTCATTTCTGTTTTCTTGTCTTCAGGTTTTGTTTCATTGTCCCTAATAAGTCCAACTTGTGCTTGTCTACTCATGTCTCACTGTCCTCCTTTGCTTGATGTCACAACTTCATTGATACCTAAAGTGAATGTTGGAAATATCACATGTTCTTCGAGTAGGAATCAAACATCATTGCACTAATACACTGGACTGATAGTGGACTCTGCTGAGGTACACCTACCCGTGATGTCGTGATGTTACTCAGCCTCATCTTGTCTAAGATTGGCTACTCACATCATCCCCTGATGTCCCCTGTTGTAGCCCACACCACCTCCACCCCAACCAACTACTCTCTGTTGCCCTTAATGGACGTTCTCTTGCGACTTGGGTCTCAGACACATGCACACTATTGGGACAAGACTAGAACCTCCAGAAAGTTGGTCTAAACATTAAATGCTTATTTCATTTTTTAATTTAGGTCTCTCTTTAAACAGCCAGAGGAGGATGGGGCCCCTTTGAGTCTTGGTTCCTCTTGACGTTTCTTCCTCATGCTCTAGGGAGCTTTTCCTTGCCACTGTCACCCTTGGCTTGCTTACTGGGGGCTTGGACTTGGACATTTGAAAAGCTGCTTTGTAATAGCACCTGTTGTAAATAAAATAAAATAAAATAAAATACAATTTTAAAAAGTACTTTATAAATAAATTTTGAGTATTTGATTTTTATATGTAATCTTAAAATGTATAAGATAACTAAAATTTGTTTTTTAATCATTACATTTTTTCACTTAAAACAAAAATATAATTTGGATAGTCCCAATAATCTAGAAAAATCAAATCTCTTCATTACAGTGCCAACAACACATCAACATCACCAGACTTCAAAGCACTTGTCTGAGAGGAAGATTTGTATGCCTGTAATTCTGTTGTTGAAGAGCCTATAAAATCAAAATAGGCTTTTAAATTTGAAATTTTAAACTCAAATAAATACAGCCTTATTTTACATGCCTAAACACACACACACACAGTTACCTCACAGTGTGAATATTGTTGTTGGTGGAGAAAGTATCGTAGATCCTCTTTGCTGACACATCAGTGATGTCATTGTGACTGAGGCTGAAATTAGATGGATTATAATTACCACATTGTTCAGGATTCCCAAACACACCTCCCTCTACTAAATCACCGCGTAGTAGTACAAACACCTGTAGATTTATATATCAATGAATTAAATTAATGAACGAATGAATGAATAAACGAATGACTGAATTAGCAAATGAATGAATAAGCAAAGAAATAAATAGTATATTTGTGTCAGTGGACCTGAGTCATTAATGGCCAGATAATTATGCATTCTGACATTTTAAACAAAATATCATTTCTTTCAGTTCCTGTACACATGACTTGTTATCTATCAGGCATGAAACTGTAAATCATAAAGAGTCTGTTATGCCTTATTTCTCTTTTTAATGAGAACATGTGTTTCTACAAGCAGTCTGGATATTTTGTAGACCACAGAGGTCCATCTTGCCAAGTACAGGAAGTGATCAGTGAACCAGGCAGCCAGTGAGAGAGGTCGTCATTTCCAAATAAAATCACCAAGAAAATCAAGCTTTTTGCTGTTTGCTTTTGAAAAAAATAAGTCCTTGAAGGAACACAGGATATGACTGAATGAGCAAAGTTACATTTATATAGAGCCTTTCAAGGAACATACAATGCTTTACAATGAACACACACAGCTTCTATGTTCAGTCACATGCCAGATTTTGTGTTAAATTGTGAGAAAAAGAGTAAAATGTGTTATATCTATGTTAGTGTTCACTGTGCACTCAACAATCAAGACTCTCTACACATTCCTCCTCCCGCTTGTCCACTCACTCCAGGATGTGGGCTTTGTGCTGGTGTGCGAACAGCATCTGCAGGCAGTGGTTAGTGAGCTGACAGTGGCTAAGGTCCAGTTCTGACAGCCCTTCAGAATGTTCCAGAAACAGCGCCAGTGACCTACAGGCCATATCAGTCCCCACACAGAGAAGAGACAGGAACTGGAGCAGCATGGCTTTATTGCAGCTGAACACTCTCAACATTCACCAACATGTAGAGTCACAAAACACTAACACACTCACATAACTACTAACATTAATGCTATTTACACACATTTTGTTTCAAATGATAAAATTATTTTCCCTTTTCCAGAATGTTTCCCTAGTTTGTGTGGTGTTGAGTCATTGGCTTACTGGGCAGTTAATTTTGGATTAATATAAATATTTCACTTAAATTTACCAATTTCCTCCAGAAAGTCATTTTATTCTAGGTAAATATCCATGGATATTGCTGATTACCTGACAGGAGTCTCAATAAAACCTAAATGATGCTGGCACAAAATGACTTTTGAGGAAACTCGTGAAAAACACATAAACGTACATAAACGTTTATATAACACTCCCTAAACAGCAGTTCTGTGTTAAAATTCTGATTGTGAGAAAAGTTCAAGCCTGAGACGGGAGACATGTTAGAGCAGTGGCTCAATGTTCTCCAACTCCGCCTTTGGTATGGAGGTGAAAAGCAGGCTGAGAGAGACTGCTGTGCAGTGCTGGAGGATGAAGCGCAGGGCAGCACAGTGGACAGAGTCCAGCTCTCTGCTGTTCAGGTTGATGCAGTTCTCTGCTGAACTCAACAAGCTGGACACACAGTGAGCAGAGCCAGTCTGATAGATCTCTCTGATGATGGACATTACAAAGCTGGAGCTCAGCCTGGGGAGAAGACACACATACACACATTTCCAGGTCTCATGCTGTACAGTATAATTAAAGTGTTTGGACTGTTACTAACTGTGTGAACAATCTGAGCCACACAACACATGACTGTATTCTCTCACCTTCTGATCTGAAGTCTGGCCAGTACAGGCAGAAGGTCTCTGGGATTTTGTTACTTAATGTTGGGGATGTGTAGTGCTCCCATGAGCTGGTGGAAGCTCGTCTTCTTTGTCGTAACGTCACTTATGCAAGACTTATGTCAAGAGTACATGTCAAAAATTAGAGACGAAATGAGGTGCTAAATGCCGCAATTAGGCATACAGCAGTCAAAGGCAATTTGGAAACACACTTAGAAAACAAAGATCATGATCTTTGATCATGATCAAACTTTCAAAAAGCTTATCAACGTGACGAGAATGTGAAGTTTAGGTTCATCTATAGTGTTACAGTATCAATGTGAAATATGGATATCGAGGTCAGCAGCACGTAAGAATGTATATGTGTGAAACATCTTCGTCGCCATAAATGTTGTGTTGTTACATAATTAAGCAGTCCATCCAGTTTCATTTACTTGATTTATGAGCAACCTGTGTCCACTGTCTAACTCAAGTATTTTTATTTTAATTTCCTCCATGTTGTTTATAATAGGCCTACAGTAAGAAATCCTTTTAACTGATTAATAATTAAAAAATATCTTTCTTGACTATAAGAATATAGCTTACCCATTAGAAAGATTAAACATCCAGTCAGCGTGTATCCTGGCATGTTAATGTAAAAGGCAGCTCCTACTGGATTTGGGGAAAGATTAGTAAAAGATTTCAAGTATCTGCAAAGCAGAAAACTGCCTATTCAACAGGCATGAATGATCTGCTACCGAAGTAGTTGTGTTATTTGCATAGCCTAATTAATATCATTAGATCATGTTCTATATTACCTATATAGTTATATTAAAATTTTGCTATTGCTTTTTTGCTTCACAATTGTTACACATAATTGCTGCACCTGATACAAGGATAGGAATTTCAATTTATTCATACTGGATATAAGAATCATTAATGGCTGCTGAGTGAAGCACTTTCATTGAAAATTCATCCACCAATTTTTTTTTTTTTTTTTTTTTTTTTTTGGAACTAGAAACAGGGCACATCAACCAGGAATACATTCCAGCTCTGTTTTAGAACACTGGCTGTGATTCATTACATTTTGGCAATTGTGAAAACAAACTGGATGATACTTCTAAAAGTAATTGTGTTTGCAGTTTATTTGCACAGTTACATCAACAACACTGGTAGCATAGTCAACAGGCTTGATGGTTTTCCAGTGCACGACACTGTGATACCAGGGCTGGCCCAAGCCTGTTTGGGGCCCTATGCAGAAATCTGAGCTGCCACTGACATAACATAGGTAAAAAACAAATAGAAATAAATACATGGTCTTTGGCACCCTCTTGGCGGCCTTAGCAGGCTCTCATTTTGCTTATACGGCGGGACAATTGTTCTGCTGTTATCCTAGCTATTGAGCAGTCCTACCTAGATTTAATGTACTTATGTACATTACCCTTAGTCCAGGTTTCTGGTGTTTATTTTAGATGGATTTTTGGTTGTATATATTATAATTAGGCTACTGTGGACAATTGTATACCGTATAGCTACAGCACCTGTACTTCACACACATGTAGTAATCGGAACTAGAAAGTTGCCAACCCTATTAAAATATTAGGTTTATAGTATAATATTTGAATTAAACAGACAAAGCATTAATCACAATCATTTGCATGATGATTAAATCTTGAACCAAAAATGTATCAGAGAGCTGTAGTGTTTTTTACAGATACACACCCAATAAAACTGTGCTTGATCATTTCTTGCCCTCTATATCATTCTCTGCAGTTTACTGAGAAAGACCTGACACTGGGTAATGCCATTGTCTATTCGAAGGCCAAAACAACAACAATCTTGGTTATCAAAGACTCACTCCACCCTGACCACAGCCTCTTCTTTTAGAAGCCATGAGAAAACCACCATCGCAGCTTGAGAGCACAAATCTAGCCTCTTTAGAGGTGTTATGTTCCACAGGCAGATCGATATCTCAATGCGGTCCACATGAAAGCAATTTTCTTTCCGTGAGTGCAAAATGAACTTTTAATGCCTGATATTTCAGCCACTCATTTCTCTCACTACATGACAAAACTCTCGAAACTTTTCTCCAAAAGCACTGAATGTTATTCTAACCATTTATGGCCTTTCTCCAATCATGTACACAAAGTCCAGTATGATTCCAAATGTCATCAAAAGATATATCTGTTTGTAGCTGAACAACTTATACAATGCAATCTTTCTTCTTTGTGTCAAATGAACTTAACAATTGAAACATCCAAAACTGGCTGTGTTACTTGCCAACATACTGGTGTTTGGACATGTGGGATTACTTGCACGTCACTTTCAATAGCTCGGTTGGTAGAGTAGAAGTTAAAACTGTCATCCTTAGGCTGTCGGTTCAACTCCGACTCCCACAAACTTTATGTTTTAATGCAGAATCTGTCATTTTATATGAGCCAAAGAAGAGGTTTTTCCCTGACCAGGAATCCAACCCGGGCCGCGGCAGTGAGAGCGCCAAATCCTAACGACTAGACAACCAAGGACAAAGCTGCATAGCTTGCCTGACACGACCATTTTTCAAAGTCTGCACTCCTACTATTCTGACAATGTTTGGATGCATACTGGACTTAGTATGCATGAGTGGAAAAAGGCCATAAAGAGAGTTATTTATCTTTCTCTTTGTCCTACAAAAAAATGAAGTTTGCCAGAGTCAGGGCTTTTCTTTGTATTTTCTTTGTATTTTCTTTGTATTTTTCTTTGTATTTCAAAGCGGCTGTAAGAGTATAACAGGCAGTTTAGAACATGTCAGTCCCTCCATGTAATTTGAGAGAAAATATCCTATGAAGATTGGACCAAGATTCCTGCAGAGTATTTTCAGCAAATAGTGGAAACTATGCCAGAAAGAATTGCTGCAGTTCTGGAGGCCAAAGAAGGTCCAACATGCTATTAAATGGGTGTACTTAAGCCCACTGTGTCCTATAATAGGATGTTGCTGGAATGTATGTGGATGTTGTTGGAATGGCCGCAGTTGCGGCAGCAGTACAGGTAGTCTGTGATCCTTTCCCCCATCCGAGTGAGTTTGCCCTATTGCACGGGGTCGAGTTATGATGTGAATGTTTAATTACACAGGATGGATTGTGGGTGACAGAACCGAACAGCCTTCAGGATTCAAGTAGAGAAAGGTGAAACTTCTCCAGCCTTTGAGTTAATCACAGGACTATTGCATAGCAATTAGGGATAACAGAACAGCTTTCGGGGGGGTTTGGGTGGGTTGCCTTATCCGCCCCTTTAACAGAGTAGTCACAATTCAAATTTCCCTTGTTCCATTGTTTACAAGGCATTATACATGTGGTTTATTTATAGTGCACGGAGTAATATGCAGCAAGTCTGGTCTGTCTGCTTTGGAAGAGAAACATTTGGCCAAAAGAGCAAGACACAGCCAGGAGGATGATTGCTAAGAGCACATCATAATATGCACCTTAAAGCTGTGCTCTACAGCTAGGTCCTGTTCCATGACTGCATATATAAATTTACTACTGACATTGCCATTTATATCTGGCCATTTACAGTGCACTCTTGCTCAGTGCAGCACTTGAAGCTGATTTTCCATTGTGTAGTTATTATGTTCAAGAGATGTTTGACCCGGTCAGGGTGACACACTTTAGTGAGGGCAGCAGTATCCTAGAGGACACTACAGACAGTGACGGAGACATCTCAGAGCGCGAGGTGAGAGGTTGAGTTTTTTGTTACTCTCTCTACGACATACTTTTCATGCCAGGTACTATTGTCCAGTTCAGCCCAATTTAATTTACTGCCTTGTATTATCATATATAAATTGCTGAACATCTTATTACTCAGTTTCAAACATCCCCTCAGCTGTTTTAAGCCATTTTGGTTATTCAGAAGTACTGATAAATGGATGTGGTGGGAAAATGAGAGCACATCAAACACAGACAGCTTTATGCATTGAGTAGTAAAGAGTAAAATTTTATTGAGTTCTGTCCCCTGTATAACAGAGTAAGAGGACTGACGCGCAGTACGGTCCCCCTCCCCTTATACAGAGAACAGAAGAAAGAGAAAAAAAAGAAAAACGACTCCTACAGAGTATCAGCTAATTCATGTTTTGGTCAGCCTGAGCGCTGAAGGCTTCTTCTATCACTATGGTTAGAACGGTATGTGAGCAGCTGGTGTACCTGACTCACATGCTTATCTGCAGACTGTTATGCTGTGACTATAGAAACATAAAGCAAAGTAAAATAAAGCAAAGTACATTTCCACAAAATGAAGTAAGGTAAATTTCCACAACATTTGCCCCCTTTATTCTATATCACACATTATCACACATTTATTCAGCAAATAGCACTACGATGTCTTCATGTGGATCACCAGCACCGCCCATCTTGGGGAGCAGAATGTCTTCACTGAGCTGCGGTTGGTCATTGGCATGGCCGCTGAGCGCTGGCATGGTGAACACACTAGAAAGACGTCTGACACGCAATGACAAAAAAGGAGGTAAACACAGAAGAAGAAGAAAAAGAAGAAGAATGAGTAGCAGAATGGGCAACGCTACAGCCGCTACTGGAACTGTAGGCTGCGGAGTGAAGGCAGATCACATATGATTCATATAATCAGTAATATTAGCACTGAGATCTGGAATGTAAAAACAGCAGGAAGTGTTAATCATTTTGCACACTCCTCCTTCCTTCATGGTTAGGAGATTTAATACCATTCTATGTTGAAGCACTGCTGCCCTTATCACTTGTTGTTCTATCTTTAAGGCACCTATTGCTGCTAAGGTGTCATTAACTACTTGCAGTAACTGATAAGCTAAGCCATTGATCTTTTGCAGGGTTGCTACTGTGCCACCGCCCAGGAAAAGGGACCAACCAATGGTTTCACCCGGAGTGGTCCATGGGTCCCTCAGAATTCTACCACAATAGTCTGTGCTGGTTATGTCTCTCCTCACCCTGTGCTGCTTGGCATGGGGAAGTGTATACACCTGCGTCCTTGGGCGCACTACAGCTGGATAACAACAACCAGTCCAGTTCTGTGGCAATTCACCATAGGCCACCGAACCACCGACCCACATTACATTCCAATACCCCTGCAGGGTTGTCATGGAGCAATTCCACAGGGAACTGCTATTGGAGTCACTGCAAGTGCCATTGCTGTGCACCTGCACATAATCGATGCATCTGGACCAGACTTCCGGCACCTGCTGCTTCATCTGCTATACAAATATCTCACCCTTACTAGCTGCCACATGCAGCATCATTTTCGGTGGTGCGGGGTTAGTGGGACTGGGACAGTTTGAGGTCTGGTTAATAACCTGGCACATAGAGATTGTCATATTCACTTCTCCTACGTCTGCGTTTTTCAGAGGGATCACAGTCCTTGGAACACTGGTGTGCTGGCACACCAGGTACTCTTGTTCGATATGTTGGGCATGCACAATGGCTGACATACACGCTGTATTTTGTTGGCATTTAGCTGCTAATCATTCTGCTTCAGTGGCGTTGGGACCCTGAAATGGTAACAAGTCTTCTCATAAGTCATGGGATTCTTCATCCATATTAATATTCAGTCTATGTTCTGACTGTGTTAGCTGTGTCTGATTTTCTCTACCGTCTCTTGACGGTTCCGAGTGTCGAAAGGGTAGGCCTTGCCTTTAACACCCTACTCAACACAGTTCCGACCTAGTCTGTTTGGGTGCTGCTGCTTGGAGTTGGGGCTGGTGTCGGAGCCTTCTTACGGTGTGTGTGATGTACCCAGGTTCCTCGTCCTTCTATTTTGACAGCAGCGTGGGTTGTTAACAGGAGGTTCTAGTTGTCTCCACCTGGTGCCTTCAGTGGCGGTAGCCCCTGACTGAATTTCCCGTAATGTGGCCTGCGGGGTAGCAGCGGTTTCCTGTATTGCTTGCACAGCGGTTTTAGTTGCAGCTGCCTTTGCTACTCTATCTGCAAAAGTATTCCCCTTGCTGATTTGGTCTTCTGTAGTCCTGTGAGCTGCACACTTAACAACTGCAATTGTCTTTGGCAGCGAAATGGCTTCTAGCAAGATGGTGATGTCTAATATATTTACCCGAGCTTGTCAGGAATTGCCTATGTTTCCATATGGCTCCAAAATCATTAACAGTTTTGTCTGCAGCTAGTTTGCATGCTTCCGTCAGTGCTACTAGTTCAGCAGCCTGCGCTGAATAGGAGGATGGTAATACTTCTGTTTTAAGTATTTCATGATCTGTTACTACCGCGTATGCTTCCCTATTGACCCCTGTGTCGTCCCTGCATGCTGACCCATCCACATAGAGGCATAGGTCTGGGTTACTTATGGCTTCTTCAAAGAGATCAACCCGCGGTATATATACTTCAGCTAAGACTGCTGTGCAGTCTTGTGGATCTCCATCCTCCTCCGTAGGAAGGAGTGTAGCTGGGTTCAGTGTTATACACCTTTTGACAGTTATATTAGGCATATCTAAGAGGGTGGTGTGGTATCTCAGCTACCACTGGGCTGATAAGTGTGACACTCTTTGGTCCTGCAGTATTCGGTGTAATGCGTGTGGGACTAAAACAGTAAGAGGGGAGTATGCCACTATGGTTTAGGTAGCGAAATTATGGCTTGTGCTCGGTTTTGAGACAGCTTGTGTGTATTTCCCCCTTTAATGATATGCCCCAAGAACGTCACTTCCTCCTTACAATTCTGTAATTTTGCTCTACTAGGTCAGTTACATGTATGTTACATCTGAAATATTTCCATGAGCTTTTATGCAACATACTAAACAAAGGTTAGGAACAGGCTAAGTCAAATCAGGCTAACTCTCAGCAGGTCAAAAGTACTTCAGACTGCAAACTATGATCTAGTATTTTATCAAATTTTATCATAATTGTAACGCAGGGAGGCTTGGCAGGATACAAAAGAGGAGCAATGATGCGTACAACGATGTTTATTTAGAGACATGGAAGACAACGTAGCACTAAGGCTATCGTGGGATCAAACACTGACAACGTTAACGTTGACACAAAGGACTTATATACGGAAACAATAACAACACAATGAAGGGCAGCCGTGAAACACAAGGGAGCATGGCCACACGGATGAACACACACACACACACACAAGCAAACACACACGGGGAGACGTTTGGGGGGGGCGTACCGTGACAAGAATATGTTCACACATGCTCGCTCGCTCCCTCTCTCTCTCTCTCTCCCCATCCTTTCAGCCTTTGGGTTTCAATAATACCCCCAGGGCAGACAGAGCCACTATTCAAGCAATGTAATATTCTGTAATATTCTACTCTGGCTCCTCCTACCTTTGCAATGACATCCTCAGCTTTTATTTCAGTGGGTGGCGTGTGATGTCATAATGCAGCCGCATCAATTAAGCGATTATGATGTAGTCAAAGAACAGATTTTTCAAATGAACAATTTCTGTGACCCATTTTTAGACTACAGATCACAGATAACGGGTACACTAAATTTATTATGGGTCAGTGCGGTAGTTACAATTGCAATCCAAGACGCAAGGAACATGTTCCTTCTGAGAAATATGAAAAGGAAAAGCACGGGATATTTGGTAAATATCGGAAAAAGAAAAACGAAAAAACACGAGCCCAGATCCCTTCCAGAATAGAGGATGACTTCTTGGATGAACTGTGTGTGTGTGTGTGTTTGTCTGAGAGAGAGAGATCTACGTCGAAGTGTTCTAAGTATCTATACAACGCTAATAAGACATTTTCTGTTACTTTTTAAACAGATACTAGAACAAAGCGTTTAATGAAGAAGGACTTCACTACTCAGAGAACTCAATCAGCCATAGTAAGTAAAGTAGAACCAAAACGAATGATTTAAAGCCATACTGTGGCAATGGACAAAAGCCACAAAAAATGGAAAAACAGCTATGGTGAACAGTGATGCTAATTGAATGCTTGTACTTAAGTACACTGAAATGTCTCTGAATATAAATTACAAATGCATTTCAACAAATGTTCGAGAAATTAATTAAAAACACTAATGTAAATGTATTTAGAATATATTTAGGACACATACATTTAGCATATGCAATCTTTGTCAGTTACAGGAAAAAAAAATACTGTTGGTGGGTTTTTTGTTTGTTTGTTTTACATTCTCCTTACTATAGAATTAACAGTCGACTGTTCGGTGACTTTGCATGCTGAGTTGTAACACTGATTATTAGTATAATTGTGGCAAGAATCAAAATCAACACTAGCTAAAATGACTGAATGCATTGGAATTTATTATTCCAATAGCACAATTTGAATGGGTCTACGGTACCTTAGTGTGTCAGGTCCTGTTATTTCTGTTGAACATTTGATGTTTGGGGGCACATTTTTACATCATTAGGCCTGCAGGCTGTGTGATAACGGCTATGCGATAAAAATTGTATTTGTTTCCTTTCCAGTCCAATTCAAATTATAAATTCCAAATGTATCAAAATGTAATTAAAGTCATATTTCAATTAAATGTATTTAAATACTGTTCAACAATATTTCTACTCATATCTACAGGTGGAACCTAAAGATATGAATGTCATTGAGAGAGATAAATGCATTGAGGACCTGGAAGCCGTGTTTGCTAAAGTGAGAAAGTCTGCAGTGGAGCAGAGCAATCCTAACGCTTGTTTTCCATAAATTCTCACAATGCTATGAACTATGCATTTCAAGTAGATGTAATTAAATATTGCTTAACACTGTTTCTCTTCATAGTTGGAGGTGAAATTGAATTATTTCATAAAGATGCAGTATGATACCTGTGAACATGATATGGGCCAACTGATTGAGGAGATGGAATCCACAGTTGTTAGAGTGAGAAAGTCTGCAATGCAGCAGAGCAATCCTAACACTTGTTTTCCATAAATACTAACAATGCAATTAAATATGCATTTCAAGTAGATGTAATTAAATATTGCTCAACACGGTATTTGTGTCTGCAGGTATTAGACGCCGTACTTGCTAGGGAGGATATGGCTGCATAACCTCTGACGACAGCAATAAACAGCATTAAAAATACTCTGACATTTTTCAGTCTAATCCTTGCCTATGTTGTCTGCAACACAGTCAATTATACCATGGATAGTAATTATATGTTATTTTTTTTGTCTCAGAAACATTCTGAATGTAACATTTCCTACAGCCTTTAAGATACAATCACCATACTTGGCACCCACACTATTTTTTCCCTCGATGTCCACTTACATCTGTGTGACTTAACAATCACAATTCATTTTTACACAACCAATTTCCAACTTCTATATATATATATTGCTCGAAATTCAACAGACACCTGACTCAAGTATTTTTATTTTAATTTCCTCCATGTTGTTTATAATAGGCCTACAGTAAGAAATCCTTTTAAAGGTGATCGCCATTTCTACCACTGTATACTGTTGAAGCATACAAGTTTTTATTCAGTGACAGATATGTCATTTTTGGGGATTAGGTACAGCGCATTTTGTTCAGGACATTCGCGACGATATATGTTCTAAATGGGATTATAAAATAACTAGCTAGCTAGCCATGCATTTAGACAGAACCTGAATTGTGTTAAATGGGGATTTTTATCCCATGTTTTTTAGGCTGCGTTATGTACCACCTAGTATAAATAAATACGCAAGAATGCAGAGCACGAATAGTCCATAGTTTATTTTCCCTTCTATATAAGCCCGCAGGTTCATAGGTGACTAGCTTTTATAATGTCATGTGTAATTTGAGCATAATGGTGGAAACTTCAAAGAACAATATGGAAAAAAAAGGAGGGTTGTTTACATAATTGCCCTTGAAAAAGTTTATAAGAATTAAACTCTTGTGTACCCCTCAGGCATTCTCCAGAGGGTCCCTCAAAAGCATGTTTATATTTAAGTTGCAATAAAGGACAGGACCAGCTATTCTCTTCAACTAATTCTGATATCAAGTGGAAACAAGTTGTCAGGTTCTGGTCCGCACCCAACCAGGAACGCACACACAGACACGTACACACATATCCGCACAAATCACCTACCACGACCACTGCTCAGTTCACAATCACACACTTATCAACCATCACGATGACCTGCTACTAATTAACTCTCTCCCTATTTAAACCCCTCACGTACCATCCTCCAGTGTTTCCCATTTAGCATACTGTGGACTAAAGCTGAGCCTGTCTTCATGAGCTTCCCCACATCTGTGTTTTTAAAACTTTTTGGCAGTGCTTTGTGTGACTAATATCCTGCCTTTTTATCCCTCACTCATGTCTTGCTCAGGTGTCAATATGTCACACAACTAAATTAGTGTTCTATTATTTTCTTAGTTTATACAAGAAGTACAAATATGTAGCTACCTAATGTTTATAATGTGTATTGTTTCTTATATTGTTAACATTAAAATGTAAAACCAAGTGAAAACATTTAAATGTAAAAACAGGTTTGACACTGCTTTGGATCTAGTGAAAATACTAGAAGCTGTCAACACCATGACCTGAGCAGACTGCATTTAACACAGAGAGAGCCAGAGACGATGTACGACAACAACCAAAGGTATTCAGATCTTAAGGGAATCCTTTTACTTAGTCTTCAATTATGCACTCCATAGATGTCATGAGGGACAGCCTCACAAGAAAGGAGGCCTGGTGCATGGCATGCAGTGGTGCCTATCATGCGAACACAGAGAGAGACAGAGACAAGGTAGCAGACAACAACCAAAGGTGTTCAACTGCTGTCAGGTCTTTCTCAGTAAACTTCAGAGAATGAAGTACAGGGCAAGCACTTGAACATGCACATGTTCTTGCCTGGATACAGACACTTTGCCTCAAAGACAGTTGCCTCACAGGTTTGTTCCAAAATGACTTACCTTGTCCCTTATTCCCTTATGCAACAGGAATCGAAAAGAAAGGTGTGAGCAAGTACACCCTCCACTGACAAGCTCCTGTTTTTTAAGTGTAAATGGATTCTGTGACTTGAACAAGTCTGCTCCTTCTCTCATCCAATATAGAAATTGCTCAACGAACTACAATAAGTGAACAAGGTGTAATGAACTTGCTGTGAGAATGATCTCAGTAATTAACTCAAAAATGATAGGCTCAGAAGTGTTGATTTTTTTTAAAGTAGGAAGGATTTTGATATTTCAACCTTGCCAGGAGAACTAGCTAGCCTAACCTGGGGGAAACGGATGTGAAATGTCAGTTTAATCGGCAAGGCTCAAGGCAACAGGGTCCTGTCCCTTGACTTAGGTTGATCTAGAGGTATTTCAAGAAACTTCTCAAGCACACTTTAGTGGCAAAAAACAATATTTTCACTTGAACAGGGACCTCTGATTAAAAGTCTGATGCTCTACTGACTGAGCTATTCAGGATAGAAGCAAAGCTTCCTAGCTACTTCAGGAAGGATTCAGGACACGAAAAATAAGTCTCAAGCTTTGATATGGTGTCTGTGTGCCAGTCTTCTCAAGCGACACAAAGGCCCAAATGGTCTGGTTTGGTCATCCTCCCCAATCCAGGACATCGTAACTGACATGACATGTTAAGAGCTTTCCAACAGTGAACTCCTTCAGTGAACGGGGAATGATGACACATCTGTCAGCTAACTCCTTTGGCAGTGTAGTGTTAAAGCATGCTAAGTATCATGTGAGATCCAGTCAGTTTGCATATAATTCTTCCTCTCCTCTTAAAACTCTTTAGCTCTGATGGCAACATCCTATTACAAAGGCCCACTTTGTCTGGTGGTCTGCCTGATCAGGACAAGTGGGAGATGCTAAAACATTTCTAAAATATCACATTGGCAGCAGGCTGTTGTGTTACATTTGCGATCCAGCCATATATATATATATATATATATATATATATATATATATATATATATATATATATATATATATATATATATATATAAGTGTGTGTGTGTGTGTGTGTGTGTGTGTGTGTGTGTGTATAATGGAATGCCATCCCCACCCTCTTGAAACTCTGAAGTTATCATGCCAACAGCACCTAACCCCTTTATTTCTGCCTGAAGATTTGTCCCTGTGTGTACAAGAAATGCCAATAATGGCTCTTTCCATGTTTTAGTGACACTAGCATTCCCACTTTTCTTGAGTGATTCCATAGGGTAAAAAAATTCCTGACTCTTACAAACTTCATCTTTTTTGTAAAACAAAAAGAAAGATGAATAACTCGCTTAATGGCCCATTTCCTCTCATGCATACCCAGTCCAGTATGCATCCAAATGTCATCAGTATAGTAGGACTGCAGACTTTGAAAAATGTTTGTGTCAGGAGAAACATGCAGCTTTGTTCCTGGTGGTCTTGTGGCTAGGATTCAGCGGTCTGACCGCTGCGGCTGATTCGATTCCAGGTCCTGGAAAGTCCTCTTCTTTCGCTCATGTAAAATGGAAGATTTTAGGTGAAAACACAAACTTCCTTCGAGCCGCATTTGAACGGGCAGACCAAGGATTACAGTCTTAACTTCTGCAGTTCTCTGCTGTACCAAATGAGCTATCAGAGGTAACATGAAAGTACTTCCATTGGTCCAAACACCAGTATTTTTTGGATGTTTCAATATTTAAGTTCATTTGACACAAAGAAGAAACATCACATTGTACAAGTTGGAGATGTTCAGCTACCAATAGATATCTCTTTTGATGACATTTCGATACATACTGGACTTTGTGTACATGAATGGAGAAAAGCTATAACTGCTCAGAATAACATTCAGTGCTTTTGGAAGAAATGTCTACAGTGTTGTCATGTAAAGAGAGAAATGAAAGGCTGAAATATCAGAAACATTACAAGTGCAATATACATGTATGCAAAGAAAATTGAGTTCATGTGAACCGCATTAAGATGTCAATCTGCCTGTGGAACATAACACCTCTTAAGAGGCTCGATTTTTGCTCTCAATCTGCGATGGTTTTGTCATGTTGTCTAAGAGAAGAGGCTTTGGTCGGTGGAGTGAGTCTTTGATAACTAAGATTGTAACTAAGATTGAAACTGCTCACCGCACTACAACGAGTACACAAGCTGTAATGAACTTGCTATGAGAATGATCTCAGTAAGTAACTCAAAAAGGATAGGCTCATCATGATGCATTAGCTAACAGTCAGCACTCATACACAAGTGTGAATGTTCAACATTCATTCAAGAACCTCGAGGTCACAGTCTGAAGTGTGTACAAAAGGAATCTAAAGTAAAGGTGTGAGCAAGTACATCCTCCACTGATAAGAGATGTAAATTAAGACTCGAATTGTAACATTAGAAAAAAGATGTACAGTTCTAACAATTTATTTAAAATGCCACACCTTAAACATGTAAAGTTATTGTTATTTACAATAAATGTATTATAATGCAAAATAATTAAAAAATATTATTACAATGACATGTCATGAACTATTACACAATTATTTAACAAGGGACAGACTGAATGACTAAATTTAAAATTAAGAAAAGCTTAAACAAATTTTAAACAATACAGAAACTCTACATATAGAATATAAAAAGTTAATAACAACAATCACAATAATAATAATCACAATAATAATAATAATCACAACAACAATAATATAGATATTGATAGAACAAGAATAATAAGAATAATAGTAAAAATACAAACAAGGATGACAATAACAATCACAATAATAATAATAAAGTCAGTATCTTCGCCTTTTCTTCTTAGGCTGTTCAGGCATGGGTTCTTCACTTATGTCCACTTCAAAGTGTGGCACGAAGCTGTTGAAAACTGGAGTGGAGAAGCTTTCAGTCACGTGGAACTGTCCATCAGGCTTCACTTCCTCGTGCAGAGTCGGACAGTGGAGCGCCTCCCACAGGCACTGCTTGATCCTGCGGCCCAGTTCCAGGCTGTAGGGCTTGGCCTGACCGGAGGAACTTCTGAGCATAGGCTCCACCACAGAGTTGTAAATTTTCTGGTAGTCCTGCTCTCTGTGACCGTGGATCAGCAGGGGTTCGTCCTTGCTTAGCTGCCCACTGTTGCAGTCAGACACAAGCGTCTCAGAGACAGGCTTAGGGCCCACCCTCATCTGAGGAGTTTTCATGGACTTGGAGGTGCAGCTGTAAGTGTGGTCCAGTCTGGAGCTAAGCACCTGTACTGAGAACTCTGTGCCTACATTCTCAGTACCTTTACATGTTGATGCTAAAACTCCCCCCACCAAGTAATCCCTCAGTCGCTCTGAAGGTATTATGTCCCTTCGGAGGCCATATGGACCTGTAGAGGTACGTTTCCTATTGTTCTGAGACAACAGATTAAACATCACTTCTTAGGCTCATGAACCAAAGAACATTTTAAAATTTTTTCATGCTGTCACACTTTAAATCATTAACCTACATCAAAAGTTCTGTATCCTAAGAAAAACATTACCATTTCTGAAGATGGTTTTAGAAGAATGTTTTTGTAGCAAAGTTCTGAAACCACGATTGATATCTTGTTGAAAATTGCCTGATGTTTTGTTTACAGTTGGTTGCTGTTACCAATATTCTGCTGAATGCTGGTAAACATTCTAGAATAGCATTAAACCAATCATAAGGCCCTGCAGAATGAGTCAAAATTTCAAACGTATACATAGCTACAATATGTCCTGGAAATAAAACACTGGCAAATTGAATGTTTATCTTATTTAAATGTACACAAAACCAGTTTCCACTGGACTGATTAAAGCATCAATATACAGATAGATCATTTCACTTTACCTTTAGAGTTATCCCAGTAGTAACCTGTTGGCACGTCACGGCCCCGCCCCCTCCTCAAATGTTTTCGTGTGTGTTCGTCTCTGTGGCCACGGCCTCTCGTGTCGTTCACCTGTTCTGTGTTAGGTGTAATCATCTTGTGTGTATATATGTCTCCTGTGTTGTAGTGCGTGTTGTTGGTGTTTGAGTTGTGAGGTTGTCGTATGTGTTGCGTGTTAGTAAGAGAAATAAAACTGTTTCATCGTGCCTCGTCCCATCTTAAATGATCATTTAAGAGGATTCGAAAGCCTGCTAGATAGTAGACTAAACCACAGGATATTACTAGCCTAATATTAACACACACAGTTAACATAAAAATTGAATATTGATCGTATACAGCTTTATATATATATATATATATATATATATATATATATATATATATATATATATATATATATTTTTATTTCATTTTATTTTTTAATGTTTAGTCGTTAGTCATGCTAAACATTGTGTGAAACTTTGTGCACTTTCACTTGCTACTTACAATTGGTCACTTGCTGACACCAGACACGCGCAGAGCAACATAAATGTAGCCAATCAGCGTCCTGAATCTGAAGCCTAATGGCGCTTCATTGATCCACCCAAGAGAACTTTGGTGAACTGCCCTTTACTGTGGAGCTTCCTGAGGTGGCCGCGTAGCTAGCTAGTCAAGTTGTGTACTGTGTATTTTGTGTTAGTTTTTGATTTATAGTACCAATGAATTAGTTAAGATAGTGACTAATAGGTAGTGCTAGTTAACGTTTAGCTAACGTTAACTTAGTTCTCTAGCTAACCTGGTGGTTTAGATTAGTGGTTCTAGTGAATTGAACTGGCGAGCGTTCGCTAATTGTTAGCTCGATATCTTGTTTAGCTAGTAGCTTGTGAACGTTAGCTAGCTAGCTAACTAGCTGTGTTTTAGTTGTGGTTCTGGCGAACTGAGCTACGTTGAGCTCGCTTTTCAGTTATGAAGTCTAAGCAGTTGTAATGTGTAATTTTTGATACCCAATGTATAGCTAGATAATAACAGGCCATTGCATTAACTTTTAAAATGCAAGCCATCTTTTGCAGTAAACAAAAGATTCAAATATTTTTCTAATTATGCATACTGTCCCTTCTATCAGAAGAAATTAGAGCTGCAACTAGAGATAATTGTCTTTTATTATTCTGTTGATTTTTAATGCAAATTAAATAATGATTGGCTCTTTCACAGACCCCTAGTAGTATGTGTTAGGTTGTATTGGAATGATTGCAGAAAATGACAACAGTCATACGCAGTACATTTTTTTAGCAGCCTCCACTGGTTAGTGCATCTTCTTTCTTTCACTAATAAAAATAAATATAAAAGAAATAAATACATTTACATGGTTCATCAATATCCTTTTACAACATTCTTTTACTGTATGAAAGACTTCACCAGACCTTGCAGGGGCAGTACGCTTGTACAGAGAAAGTACTCCACACTCATGCATCAGGGAAATCACTGCATTTGCATGTTGAGACCAAGAAATGGTTCTGGTCAGTTTTTATAAAGCAGACACCATAGATGGGTAAGTTCTCAGCAAAGCAGACTTAAAGGTTGCAGTGCTTTGTAGCTTTCATTTGTATTTAAATATATTAAATGCAGTCTGTCATGAAGTTAGAAGAACAGATATAAACTCACTTTTAGGCAGATGTTTTTCTGTTGCTGATTACTGTATCTTCCTATGTTTTCCTTCATAAAAACATGAGATCATCAAAAAATCAGCAACTTGAATGTCGGTTGTTGCAATATGTGCATTAAAATATCCTTACAAATGTAAAGGGGGGGGGGGGGGGGGAATCTTCTTTTTCCTGAAGATCTGTGTAAGTGATTGCACTGCTTCTTTGGATTTATTTTGTTTTAGGCACAGGAAGTTTACTAACCACAACATGAACTGTGCTTTTCCTTTTCTCATCTCCACTAGTCATAATGAAGCAGGTGTACTAGCATGTAATTTTTAAGTTTTTTATTTAAATTTAAATGAATCCTTTAAGTTCTCCTTAGTATTATTAGATTTTACATTTATGTCATGACATCCAGCCTAGTGAGAATTGCAAGGGACCCAAGAGATGGCCAATGTGCTGTTTCATTGTTGTAGTCTTAATAAAGTCTTGGTCTATGTTTTCCTTTATTCAGGTTCTACATAGAAGCACCAGGCACTTCACTATAAAGAAGCATCAGACAAACTACAAGAATCACTGTGCGTAATATAGCACTGTTCCTCAGCTCTAGATTTGAATTAGATAATGCTAAATCTTAATCTTTTTGTCCAGTGATATTATTTACAGGGCACCGATCTCCAAATTTATAATGTACAATTTTCATACATATGGAACATTGTAACTTTGTCTGTCCATTCTCCCTCATTCATCGTTGAGGGATATGGCTTGGCATGTAGATTCTCTTTGTATTTTTATTTTTTTTAACTGAAGTGCAAAGTCATGTAAGAACATCAGCCTACTATCTAATGTAATCTCAATATTATGGTTTCAAGATACAGTCTGAAGTATTCTTATTGAGGTACAGCACTCGTAGTATTATACCCCTAATGAGCGGGTTTAAAAACAAAAATGATGGCCACTGCTGGTAGAGGAACAGATATCTGAACTCTTCTAATTTAAGAATGTATATTTTTGAAGTTGCTCTTTTAAATTCAGCTAAAACAGGGTACAGGTGTTTGCAAGTGTTTAGTGGCTAGGCAGTGGCCTAAAAAATTTCAGACATAAGTCTCAGTTTTTCTTCATTTCAAAAAGCACGCTATCATTAAGATGCCTCTTTAGTCTGTGCACCTCACTGTTTCCTTCCGTTTATAGGCTTATAGACTAACACACCGCTGTGGAACTCACAATAACTCAGGGGGCTTTTAACAGTGCGACTTCCTCTTTAAATTTTACACAATCAATATTATTATGTGTTTCCCTACTTTGGCACAGGTGTCTGTTTTTGAATGGTGAGTATTGTGTGAGTAATGGTGAGTATTTTGAATTGTGTGTTTTTGCTCTGCATTTTGTTCATCAGGATGTGCAGTTCTTAAACATGCCGTTGAATATTTGCAATATTCGTAACTCTATTATTAGCCATTGCTTGTAAATATACAGTCTTAAGACACTGACAAAGTGCTGTTGTAGTAGCAGAGTTGCAAAATGTACCTACAATCTAAGCTCCTGCTGGATTTAATTTCAACCCTAACCAAATAGGTAGTCTAGTTCTACTGGGGTCCTTTAATGTTAAACTGTCAGCACATTTGTTATAAACATGTCTAGCATACATATAACTGGCAGTTCATAATGGACTAGACAATGACATTGTATTGGTGTTTTAGCTTTATGCTCTTTAACATTAGAATATAGATGAAGCGGTAAATACCAGGTCAAGTATAGAATGTCAGTTTTAATCGGAGTGTATATAGAACTCTCGCTATACTGGGTAAGCCATACAGTCATCGGTCCATTTGTTTAAAATGTTCTTTGATGTGAAGCTCATATTATTTTGCCCCCACTTACGGAGAACTTGATTGTTGGAAGAATACAACAGGGGAACTTTCAGTTGTACTTCACATGACTGACACTGTGTAGACTTTAACTAATGTACAGTTGTGTAGCTTTAGAGTTGTGTACAATTGGAGCAAGTGACCTAAGCAACATGTATTGCATACACAGTTTGCCTTAACAAACCTATCACTTCATCATGGTCAGAATATTTGTTATAGATACATGTAATGCTTCAGCATTGCTACTAGTTCTAATACACTCAAACTAGTGCACCAGAGTGGGTGATGGTAATGGTACTGTTAGAAGCAAACCTATATGACTGGGGTTGGGCTTCCACACACTGTCCCTTTCTCCCAATTCACAGAGCGGAAACGACTCGTTTTCAGCCTGTTTTTTTTTTACACAACCAATTTCCAACCTCTATAGATATCGCTAGGAATTCAACAGACACCTGTTGCTACTGCACCTTTAAGACGGATGTAAGATAAATGAGCTCCTTTATGATTGGCTGCCCTGTATTGTGCTTCATTCAAAAGGTACTCAGAGCTGAAATGCCTGAGAAAGGCAATTTAAGTGGGTGTGCTAAACGTCTATAGGCTGACTAGGCAGAGATAGGTTAATAAAGTGTTCTTGTGACATTAGAAATACAAATTTCAAAAGGGGCATTTTTGGCAGCTTAACTGACATAGTTAAGAATTTTAACATTTAAAATATATATATTAAAAGGAGAATGTTACTTATTTCACTCTGACTGTAAAACAGTGCATATTGTGTTTTTAAGGCTGCCTTATGTATAAATAAATATGCAAGAATGCAGAGCATGAATAGGTCAGTCTTCCATTCTGTATCACATACCTACCCTTGATAACACCGTGTTAACTGGAAAAAACAACAACCCTTTTTACTCAGTTGTCAGTACTTCCAATAGACTTCACGCTAATCTCATAGAAGTCCACCCCTTTCCGTGTCCTCCGGAAACAGCACTTCCGTTGTGTTGTGACAGGATTTGTTCCTGAAGTTGTATGCGTTTTCTAAATTTGCACCGCATTTCTAAAGTGTGTTACCACTTTGATGAATATGCTTTGTGTATTTGCAGCACGATGGGTTTTCCAGGACACCGTAATTTATGCATGTTTAATTCCATCTTTTATTTACGTACTAAGCCCAACTCTATAGGCTAATATTTCTAAAACCGAGATAACCATAGAAGCGTCTTCATCTGTGCTTGATACTTTCACGGAAAAACGGAACTGCTGCTTGTCAAGCTTGTTTCATCAGGTTTTATATCATCGTCATGACGTGTTTGAATTGATCCCAGGCATATGCAGTCCTCATCAAAATCCATGCATGTCCTAGGCTGTGAGTAAGGTAGCTAGCTATGTTCTCTCTCTGGTCACAGTTAGCAAATAAATTGTGCATATAGATTGTGGGGAAAACACTTTAGCACGTGTTCTCCAAAGAAGTGTCTTAATATGAGCTATCTAGCTAGTTCCAATGTCAACTGTAATCATAACACTGGGTTTCTCTCTGTGCTCAGGTGTCTTATTCGCATGCCAGTAACATGTTAGCGATATTGCAGTAGTGTGAATTTTTATGTTGCCCTTGATGAAAGGTGACAGCGAATAAAAATCCAAACATTTTTTTTGTTCAGGTCTTTTTAACGGTCATAACCGACACATATTTATCTAACAAAAAAATCAGGTTCCTCTAAATGTGTGGAAGAACTGCTGTGTATATTTTTGTTTCCAGTGGCCTGAGTACCTAAAATATGTCACCATTTTAGGAAGCAGGAAAGCAGGGCTGCTTACAAACATGACATTAGTAAATTATTTTTGGGATATTTTAATTTATGATTTTCCCCTTTTTGTTGTTTGTTTGCTTTTTTACTTTCATTTTTTGTAGGGACTGTGATATATATTTTGTTATTTGAATGCATAATATAGCTTTGGGGCTCCCACAGACACTTGTGTATATAAACATATTAGGGGAGATTTTTTCATTGATTTGTATATGTTTGTGAAGGAATGCACATAGTTCTCATGTTTGAGCCACTTTAAAGATATTTTTTGACTTGTATCAGAAAGGAATACAAGCATTTATTCATATCAACATTTTCCTTGCAGAGTCATTTCAAAGATGATGCAACAGAATAGTTTTGCTTATCTGTTCTTTACTTTGTTTATTGACAGGTAATTCCACCCTCAACTTTTTAGGGTGCCTCCCCATAATTGCTCAGCTCTTCTGTGTAATAAAAGCAGGATTGGTTTGTATATCACATTGGTGTAGGTCGTTTTCACCTGTTATATAAAGAACATTCTAATGCCTTTGGGGGAGACGAACCAAATTAGTCCTTTATAATTGTAATTATATATTACTTTGCTTCATTAGAAGTTTGTGATTATTCCTGTTATTCATCAACTTAGGTACCGTGGTTTACTGGGGTAGGTCAAATTAAAAGATAATTGCCTGCTTGTATTAGGTAAGGAAAGTTTTTTATGTCATAGTTTTCACTTACTATGATTGGGACAATACATCTTTTACATGAGGATGGATTTTATCAAAGCTTATATGGATCTGTATGCCATGCATAGGACGCTTATGCTTTATTTAGTTCACTAAATACAAGCAGTTCATTTTTGTTTTAAATGTTGATGTTCCACCTGCTCCATCAGACCCTCTGCTTTGACACTATGTCCACCTGGTGTACATCAGTAAGCACAGCCTATAACAAGGTATGTCTTAGCCACTTGTAATCTTCTAAGCATTAACTTTCACAACATTTTTATGACAATGTTAGTCTTTATAGTTTCCATAACTAGGTGCTTAACTGAAATCAGCTCCAGTGTTTCATGTTGATGTCTTTCATTTTTCATACATAGTCATGTATATATTTGTGACATGCTACATTTGTTACTGTTTTCACTTGAACAAGGAAAATCATACTCAAAACATATATAAGTGGACAGTCAGGGTGAAATAAGTAACATTCTCCTTTTAATGTTATATTTTATAAAAATATTAAAGGTCTTAAGTATGTCAGTGTTTTAGTTAGTCTTTTGGCCAATGTCTTTTTTAAAAAGAGATAAGGAGATACCAGAACAAAATAGACAAGCAAATAATAGAGGAAGATGGCATGGGATGGAGGGATGGAAGGATGATAAAAGACAGGGGTAGTAACGGATAATTTATTCTATTCTCTCAGCTATTCTCTTTAACTAATTCTGAAGTCTGCATCTTTATTTTCTATTTGAATGTTAACTTTACGACTAGCTGATTGGAGATTTAGGAACGACACTAGCGTTGATTTTGATTCTAGCCACAGTTCTAGTAATAAGCAGTGTTACAACTCTACATGCAGTCACTGAACAGTTGACTGTTAATTCTGTAGTAAGCATAATGCAAAAAATACAACAACATATTTTGTTGTGATTGAAAAAATTACTTCCTAAATACATGCGTTGTAAATACATTGACATTAGTATTTTTAATTAATTTCTAACATTCAGAGACATTCAGAGGTTTTTCTATTAAGCCCAGAGTCAGCTAGGTCTCCACTCTCTAATTACTCAATGAACCTCAATGGTCTCCCAATCACATCTTCTCTAACAGTTAAAGATCTTGGAGTTATGGATCCCAGTCTCTCGTTCGAAGCTCACGTAAATAAATAATGTTTCTAGGACCCCCTTTCTCCACCTTAGAAACATTTCAAAGATTAGGAACATGCTCTCCACACACAATGCAGAAAAGGTAGTCCATGCATTTATTACTTCAATATTGGACTACTGTAATCCCTTACTATCTAGCTGTGCTATTAAGTGCCTAAAGTGCCTAGCGAGTTCAAAATGCAGCAGCCATAGTTCTTAATAGAGCTAGAAAATTTGATCACATCAATCATATCTTAGCTACTTTACTTTGGCTCCCAGTAAAATTTCGTATTGATTATAAACTACTTTTAATAATTCCAAATGTGCATTAGACTTTACAGTAACCTAAGACAACCCTTTTGCATGAAGGGAACTGGTAACTATGCTCACCCTCCATAATGTGCAAAAGATATTTAAAGTGTAGGACAGTCGAAGCATTATGTGTGCGTGTGCGTGATGTTATTAACGTGACAGTAAAAGCTTACCATTTTTAAACGGGGGCTGATCGACTTTCCACTTATGCAAGACTTATGTCAAGAGTACATGTCAAAAATTAGAGACGAAATGAGGTGCTAAATGCCGCAATTAGGCATACAGCAGTCAAAGGCAATTTGGAAACACACTTAGAAAACAAAGATCATGATCTTTGATCATGATCAAACTTTCAAAAAGCTTATCAACGTGACGAGAATGTGAGGTTTAGGTTCATCTATAGTGTTACAGTATCAATGTGAAATATGGATATCGAGGTCAGCATCACGTAAGAATGTATATGTGTGAAACATCTTCGTCGCCATAAATGTTGTGTTGTTACATAATTAAGCAGTCCATCCAGTTTCATTTACTTGATTTATTAGCAACCTGTGTCCACTGTCTAACTCAAGTATTTTTATTTTAATTTCCTCCATGTTGTTTATAATAGGCCTACAGTAAGAAATCCTTTTAACTGATTAATAATTAAAAAAATATCTTTCTTGACTATAAGAATATAGCTTAACCACTAGAAAGATTAAACATCCAGTGAGTGTGTATCCTGGCATGTTAATGTAAAAGGCAGCTCCTACTGGATTTGGGGAAAGATTAGTAAAAGATTTCAAGTATCTGCAAAGCAGAAAACTGCCTATTCTACAGGCATAAATGATGTGCTACCGAAGTAGTTGTGTTATTTGCATAGCCTAATTAATATCATTAGATCAAGTTCTGTATTACCTATATTGTTATATTACAATTTTGCTTTTGCTTTTTTGCTTCACAATTGTTACACATAATTGCTGCACCTGATACAAGGATAGGAATTTCAATTTATTCATACTGGATATAAGAATCATTAATGGCTGCTGAGTGAAGCACTTTCACTGAAAATTCATCCACCAATTTTTGTTTTTTATTATTATTTTTATTATTTTTATTTTTTTTTATATATATAACCAGAAACAGGGCACATCAACCAGGAATACATTCCAGCTCTGTTTTAGAACACTGGCTGTGATTCATTACATTTTGGCAATTGTGAAAACAAACTGGATGATACTTCTAAAAGTAATTGTGTTTGCAGTTTATTTGCACAGTTACATGAACACATGTAGTAATCGGATCTAGAAAGTTGCCAACCCTATTAAAATATTAGGTTTATAGTATAATATTTGAATTAAACAGACAAAGCATTAATCACAATCATTTGCATGATGATTAAATCTTGAACCAAAAATGTATCAGAGAGCTTTAGTGTTTTTCACAAACACACACCCAATTAAACTGTGCGTGACCATTTCTTGCCCTCTATATCATTCTCTGCAGTTTACTGAGAAAGACCTGACACTGGGTAATGCCATTGTCTATTCGAAGGCCAAAACAACAACAATCTTGGTTATCAAAGATTCACTCCACCCTGACCACAGCCTCTTCTTTTAGAAGCTATGAAAAAACCACCATCGCAGCTTGTGAGCACAAATCTAGCCTCTTAAAAATACTCGCCTGGAATTAAACCTAGTAGAGTTCCACAACGAGGTGCAATTTGTAAAAGGACGTCTTTTTCTCTCAGAGTTAGAAATCTGCAGAAATAAATACATCAGTTAAATTTTTAAATATGTAGGTTAGAAATCCAAGTATAAAGAACAGATATATTATCTGTGCTAATTAATAAATGTATTTAAAGTATACATTTAGTAGGCCTAAAAATATAACTGTAAATGTAAATCAGATATGTAAATCATATCTAAATATTTTTATTTAGAGTAAATTACATGCGACATATTGAAGATTTTGATTTTTTTGGCCCGCTACCACCATACCGCCTCATCGGGAACTGTTACACTTTATTTTTTATTTATTTTTATTTATAACTTAAAAATAATCACCTGGAATGTAAACCTAGCCGAGGTCCACAACGAGGTGCAATTTGTAAAAGGACGTTTTTTTTCTCTCAGAGTTAGAAATCTGGAGAAATAAATATATGAATTTATTACCCCCCCATCAGTGGACCTTTAGAGCTTTATTATTAAAAATGAGACAGACAGATGAACAGACAAACGCAAAATGTATATATAATATTTTTAAGTATTCGCCATCTGCACCATTACGGGACTAATGTGTGTGTGTGTGTGTGTGTGTGTGTGTGTGTGTGTGTGTGTGTGTGTGTGTGTGTGTGTGTGTATCTATGTATATGGTTATGTGTGAGTACATGTATGTTGGATTGTATATGTACACGTATTAGACTGTGATATTTATCGTTTATGGATTGGCTCTGTATGGATTTTATCAAAGGTGTCCAGTCTAGATTATTGGTTCTGTTATTGATTAATTCTGAGAATTATTCTATTGATATATATACTCTATCAATAGATTTTTCTATTGGGTGACACTAATATTATTTTTTGTTTTCCAGTTCATGAGTATGTTTTTTTGTTTGTTGTTTTTTTGCAAGAATATTTTTATTATATCAATATAATAATGTTATACATAGTATCCTGTCATATTGGTATACCTGAAATGACAATAAAACCACTTGAACTTGAACTCGAACTTGATGACGACTTGCCAAAATTGCTTGATAGGTGTGCTATGCCACGTGGCGTAAATGTAATCGTCACCTGTGATTTGAGTAAAGTATGTACAGATTGCTGAGCTTGTGAAACCAATTTTAAACATCCAATGTGTAGTATAATGTACTCTGTATTATTTTGTACTGAATGCATTGTAGGTTAGTGTTGCTGTCATGTGGTAATTATTATTACACATTTTAATCCAAACTGCAGCGTCGGGGGCTAGTAATAAATGTTCCTCCTATTGTCTCGATGGGAGAGTAACTGTGAGATTTGATTTCACTATTATTTTGTATATCTTAGATAATAGGTTTTTTGTATTAAGAATGCTTGTTTATAAATTCTGATATGGATGTAGGTATCGGAATTGATTTTTGAACACATAGGTGATCTTAGCTGATGGTATTGTAGGAACTGGGGGCTTTCTATAGCATATTTTGGGGCTAGTTGTGGGCGTGACATGAAACAAGTCTTAGGATAAATATGTTTAAGGTTTGTAATGCCTTTTTCTATCCAAGATGTAAAGTTTAATATTTTTGTTCATGGTAAAGCCTGGATTGTTCCAAATGGGAGAATGAATAGTTCGTGTGAGTGTGGAGTTTGATATCTTGTGGAATTTCCACCAGACTGTTAGTGTCATGGCCACCTTCAAACTGTGGAAACATGGATATTTTTGAATATGAGTCTGGGCACATTTGAAACACCTGCCGCAAACATTACTGACATTATATCTTGTTTATGTGATTGGCTGTGCAAACAAGCTGGCCTGAGAGGTGTGTAGCGGGATATGACTCAGTGCATCTCTGGTGCAGCTTTTGATGAGTACAGTGTCATGATTGTGTCTGTCCAGCAGCACAAAAAGGGGATACAGCTTCTTCTACCGGAGGTTTCCGATAAATATTTAGATATGTTAGTATGTAATAGAAAGACAGCTGTCCATCCTCATAGTCTAGGTACATGCCCACATTCCTGGGCAATTGTGTCAGGGGCAGAGGGGTCTCAGGCATGGTGCAGGTGTACGACTTCTGGTTGCTCCTCCAGAGCACCCAGAAACCCTCACAGTGGGTTTCTCAACTTGCTCAGACTCAAATCTCAATATCGGCATCCGAACCGTCTTAGAGAGGAACAAAAAACACAACTCATTTGATTAAATTGTTCCAGTATAAATATGGTTATCAAACATGCTTTTAAAAATATACTTCCATGGAGATGGTGCCCTACAGGGTAGTGTTGGAACAGTGTGTACAGGCTTAGTGTCATGTTGTGGCCCCGCCCCCTCCTCAAACATCTTGGTGTGTGTGTGTTCGTCTGTGTTGCCACACCCTCTCGTGCCGTTCACCTGTTCTCTGTTATGTGTAATCGGCTTGGGTGTATATATGTCTCGTGTGTCATAGTACGTGTGTTGGTGTTTGAGATGTGCATAGTATTTGAGCTTTGTTGTATGTTTTGCATGTTTGCAAAAATAAAAGTGCGTTTCATCGTGCCTCGTCCCCGCATCCTGCTTATCCTCGCAGCGTCACTACTAGACCACTTTAGATGTAACTTAGAACCTCCAGTGACCTCTGTATGTGTTTCTTTAGTTGTATGAGCTCCACTGGAGGACTCTGAATAGTTGACAATGGAAGAGGGGTATATCAGATTCACCCCTTCTGCCTCGGTATGACAGATTAACACACTGCATTAACATTTAGAAATAAAAACATATGGTAAACACAGTCTAGAAAATATTACCTTGTAACAATTCATTCAGTATATGAACTGTTTTCTGTGTCCTTATGTCTATAAATTAAAAGTAATAAAACATTTAAATGATAAATAAATTACAATGAATGTATAAATGTTCACAAATAAGAAACTACATTGGTCTGCACTTTTCTCCACAGATTCAAGGAACTCATGAAAGTTGGAAGCTATAGAAACACATAATACAGAATTATAGACTGATGTGTGAGCAGAAAGATCACTGTGATGTTCTCATATCTAAAGCACTCAAAGCATTGATGTTATGTAAATGAACTGTGATCTGATTGGTTTAAGGAAATAGATTCACCTACTTTGAAGTTCAAGTTTTTATCAAAAGGTTAGAACTGGTTGACTATACTTTGTCTGTCCTGCAACAGGAAATTTAAACATTTATATCCAAAGTATTACGCGATAGAAATCAATTCAAGACTACCCGTTATTGACCGCTAGAGGGCGGGAGATACGAAGAAATAAATGAGTCCAGATCCTCCTGCCCGACTTTACGGTGAGACTCTGCTTTTACGTCATTAAAACGCTAAAGAAAAAAGGCCGCCATATTTGTAGTTCCACAACGTGAAAAGGCGTCATTTTGTATGCCGAAGAATGAATAAACACCATGCCATGCCTTGAAGACGACGAAATTGCAATTTATTTAGCTAGCCATAAGAATAAGAATAGCTGTTTAATTTACATAATCACAAATATATTGCATGTACATACATCTACATTTCAGTCGATCAAAATGTTTCACGTATTTATAACCGCAACTTTGTTACAGTGGTCATATCAGAGATTTACCAATATAAAACGCAACAGGTGTCGTGTTCTGTAATAGAACATTTTAACATTTATATCCATATTACACATAACCAAGGTGTAATATAACCATATGTACTGAACAGACATGAACAGCCTGTGTATTGTGAAAATACATGTATGTGTCTTCTACAGCAGATTACTGTGCCGTGCACACTACGTTTGGCATGAAGTGTTTGCTTTTTCCAAAGCAAGTAATATTAAATTATTCTCATAGAATAAATTTCACAAAGACATGGACATGTTTTTTTGTATTTAATTTATTTAATGCGAATCGTATGTAGGTTACCACTGCTAAGCTTCACCACTGTCAAGGTAAGACCTCGAAAGGACGCAGAAAATTATTTTAATAACAGCTTCTGCTGATTTATTCAATAACTGTATGACACCGTTTGAGTGTACGTACCGACTGAAAACAAACTCAAATTATTAGAGACACTCTTACTGCGTCTCCACATTGAAACATATCAGTTAGTTAGCTAGGCTGGCTAACTAGCTTTGCTTTATTAGCTAGCTAAGCTAATGGCGAAGAGGATTACGTTAAAGAACCCCCGGTCTACAGTTGTGCACATACAGGAAAATTAATGAATAGCATGGTAATACACGCATTTATTGGAACAGTTATGTAGCTAATATGCATTTGTAGTATGTGCGCCTGGCGTAGAAATGAGTCTGTTAGCCCATTAAGGCTATCTTAGCTAGGCTAGTTCGAGCAAGCTAAGTGCTGGTTGCTATGACAACGGGCTTGGTGTATTGTGCGAGCTTGTCGGCTACATAAGACAAGTGTTTATTGCTTTACTGCTGCGGTGAACTGTTATTATTGTAACACTCTGCTAATGCCAGATGTGTAGAATAACTCACTAGTGATGTTTACTTCGAGACTTTGGCAGTTTTAAGATGGCTAGAAAGCGAATGAGCCAGCTAGCTGTCCAAGCTAACATGCAACCTTCTGTACATCCCGGGTACTCCCAGCCCTTATCAGGACCTCACAGTTCCCTTTGAGAACTCCCTGGTATCACGATCATAACTTTGGACAACCAGTTGTCATTCTCAACTCATGTTTCAGATTTCCCCTTTGTAACATACGAAGGATTCGGCCCCTTCTCTCGCAGGAAGCTACTCGGGTGCTTGTGCGGTTTCTTATGATCTTAAAGCTGAACTACTGCAACTTACTACTTGCTGGTCTAGTACTACTCTAGTACTTATTCTTTATTGCACTTATCAATGTTTAAGGTAGACCTTATGTATTTCGTACTTCTTGTTAGGAACTGGTTCAAAGTGACAAGTCCTTCAGTTTCGATCTCCTCGAAGTTACCCTCTGCCCTCCGTCCTCTGTAGCCGGATCTGGGGAAGTCAAGAGACACTGACACCAAGGTAGTGAATGAAGAGAGTTCAACTTTATTGAGGAAAGCACAGAGTATATATGTGTCCTATATCTACTATCTAAATCTACAGGATGACAGGGAAAAGTGAGGCATGTTCTGAGGGTCTATGTAGAAAGGAAAGAGACAAGGTTATTAAAAATTAGATGTTCTTGGCATGAACGACCCACGAGCTGTTCCCGTACCCGCCATGAGGTACTCCTGTGCTTAAAGAGAGACAGGGAGAGAAAGAAAGAGAAAGGGAGGGGTAAAGGAGACAAGAAGAAGGAGTGGAAGACCTCGGGCGACCAGCTCGCGGTCAAGCCGCCATGTCATGGCTGATAGGCAGAGACCTTGTGTTGGGTGCCTGAAGACAGAAAGGCTCCAGTATCTAACAATAATAATAATAACAATAGATGTAATATATATAAATAAAATGTTTCTGTCATACTCAAGGTCGCTTCACATAATTCATACGACATAGAACAGTTAACAAATGAAAAAACAGAAACCCTAGAGACATGAGTCACTGCTGAATAAAAACAAACTATAGAGGGCATGAGTTCATGCTGGATTTACATTTAGCTGACACATTTTTATCCAAAGCAACTTACAATTATGACTGAGTACAACTTGAGCAATTGAGGGTTAAGAGCCTTACTCAGGGGCCCAGCAGTGGTAAGCTGGCAGTGGGGGGGCTTGAAGCAGCAGCCTTCTGATACCTTAACCACTGAGCTACCACTGGGGAAAAAAAAAAAGCTAACCCTAGCAGACCAGCTGTACTGTCCATCCTGCTCTTCAATGTCTGTTCCCTGGTCAACAGGTCAACTCTAGCATAGCACCCAACGCGAGTGTAGAGACTGTTGTGCTTTAGTTTTCACAGAACTGTGGCTCAGTGAGAATTCCTGACACTGAGGTAACAAAATGAAATTATTTATGTAATAACATGATGGCAGGAAGTGTAAAAGACCAAATTAGGCTGCATGTAGACATCTGAAAATCGGTAAGCAGGTAATTGTTTTATTCCTAAGAAATGTTATCTCGAAAAATGTACTGTACTTTAAGAATATTGGATGTTATAAAGTGATTTATTTGAGTATGCCAGTGTGGATTCTCCCGCGGGCCCGCTAGGGGGCGAAGTGCAGCATAAAGTTGGCCCTAAGATGCAGTAACCGTTAGTGAGCAAAGATAGCCATCAAGCTAGGATAGCTAACGTTAGCTAGTTAACTATTCATCCCATTAAATCACGCTTTTAATACTGTAAATGCTGTAATAATGTAAATAATTGTATATTTCCTCATTTATACATTTTGTAGCAGAATTATGATCGTAGCTAGTCCATGCTAGAAGCCACTGAAGCAACGCTTAGCTTCCAGCTCATAGCTGCCCCCAAACAACTCCACACACACATCAGCTAAAATAAGCCTCTTTTATTCCATGATGTCTAAAGGTATCGGCGATCAAATCATTTATATGGCTGCATAAGTTTCACCAACCGGCGTCAAACTATTTATCTGCCTAACGGAAACGCAGTTTGACAGTTCAGACCTTTAAATGGTTAAAGGGTCTAACCTAGGTTAGCTATTTTAGCTACCTAACGAGGTAAGATAAGGAACGGGGTGTTTGCAGTTGTTCATTTTTACACCTTCCTGTGTGGTCCGTTTTCAGATATTATAGTTACGTTAACAATATTGTGAAAATTGTAAAGGATACTTTATTCATGTCCTCATTGTTAAAAATTGTATCGCTTTATCAGCGATAAGCTAGTTAGCTAGCTAATAGTTGAGGTCAGCGAGTGTCTAACTCGGGGCTATAAACCATTCCTTGTGGAACCATTTCATTGTTCATCTTTCAACTTTGATCGTTTAGGTGCTGGTAGTTTGTTAGCTAGCTAACTGTTCAGAAATAGGAAACCTACTTTTGTATGATTTAGAGACCCAAATTCACAAACCTGTGGGTTTTCAAATTTATCGTTCTCTCTAAATAAGCAAAATGAGGTAAGCCATTACTACAGCTATCGGACTGTTTGAACTACAATATTCGACTGTTCATTTATTGTTAGTTAGATTAAATTAACTTTCATAAACATTCTTAATTAATAGAATGTGTTTTTTTAATGACTGATTAACTGTGTATATTTAACAGGAAGCTATTCATATAAAGTTTGAAGTTTGGTTTATTTGTCACATATATTTATTTGTCACTTTCATTTTTAGGCTGCAAAATGAAAGATCCTTGCTCACAATTATATATATATATATATATATATATATATATATATATATATATATATATATATATATATATATATATATATATATTACACACACACACTCCCTATTCAATGGGAAGAAACCAGTTCATGTCATTGTGAATTGCTGGTTCTGTAATCAAAACACTGAGGTTCCATATGGGAACAGAAACTGCTGGGACTGTCCATTCTGTGTGCAGTACAATGGCTTCTAAGAGGTATTGCTGTATTTGAGACATGGTGAGGACATATTTTAGTGAAAGTCTTCCAATGATGCACCCTTAACTGAACCATTTTATGCTGTTGCTGCTGTTAAAAAAATGCAGAATGGTGATTATAACGAACCGATCCTTGCACAATATATGGAGCACCTCAACCATGGGGTATCAGCTGGTGTCCCTGTGCTTGATGCATCCAAGACTCAACCAGACACTGAAGATCAAGCAGCTGGCTTCCTTCACTCCCAGAAAGGAAGTAGGTTTTCCATTTGAACTGTTGCCTTCTTAGTTAAGACATATGCAGGGTTGATTGCAGTGCCAGAGTTGTGAAACTATGCAAGGTAATGCATGTCCAGTGCTGGAATTAAGATCATAGCTGTAAATAGTCTCTGACTTGGGCAGAGATTGTGAGTGGGTCTTCAAGGGCAAACAGGATCTGATGGCCCACATGTACTTTGATATTATTCCTAAATAACTAAGTTGACTGAGTTGACATGGCTATTTGAAAGAAGCTGATCATGTAAGCAGCAAAGACAGAATATCATTCTCTGACTAAGGATTTAGTTGACTCATGTTTAGCCCAACTAAACTGTGGTCCTGGCTGATTTTAGTTGGACTATTGAGCCACTGACTCATGCACAGAGTTCTCTGAGTATTTTGCAGTTTCTTACTGTACTGAGTTCTTACTGAGTATAACGTCAACTTTGATGCATTTGTTTTCTTTTCACTGAACAAAGCCTTCAACTTTGACTGTGGTGACATGAATTCCAGATCTGCAGAGTGTTTTTTTCAGTAATGCATCTTTTGCCCGTGCATTTTGATTGCAGTGTTAGGAGGTGATAACTGCTAATCAGAACTTTGGACAAGAGGGCTTATCCTCATGGCTCACTGACATTCATGTACAACAACAATCAATCTTTTCTTATTTATTTTTTTCCAGTTGTAACAAACCGTTCTGCTGTTTTTTAACTTCTGTCAAATTTTTAATGGTTGTACAGGACAATTACGATGGAAATTGAGGTGTACAAGCACCACCTTGAACAGACCTACGAGTTGTGCGTGCCTGTCAGACCGCTGAGCAGTATGACATCCAGCCCCAGAACCAGCAGCTGCGGGCCCTGCTTTTCAACCACCAGCTCAGATGCAGCCAAGGTGCGGACAAAGCATTCATTAAGGTGAGTAATTATTGTCAATGGTTGTCTTAGAATGGTGCTGAAGTGCTTAAGATACTTTTTGGCGCCCCAACTCACACATCAATCTCAGAGGCAGATGGATTCCTGTCTCCCAGCCGCATCCCAACTTTTTGACCAGTACACATACTTGGATAAATGTTCTCTGTGAATACAAAACAGCAACATTTGTCTAGTGTACCGGAGACCTCTTGGAAGTTTTGTAGACAGATGAGGCCGGGCTGTGCTAGCTGAGAGAGACGATATTTGAGCTTGAACCTGACTAGCACATGCACAGAAGCATAGGGTATTATGAAGGCTCTGCATGATATCGTGACCCAAGGTTGAGCTTACAGTAGGTGGCCATATTGCCTCATATCAAGGGCAGTGTACGTTGGAAGACCATAGCAGAGACGTGTGACCGAACTATGTGCACGAGCGCATAACATGCCGCATTCCTTGTTTTCTCCCATTTTTGAGTGAAGCTAATTGATAGTGCCATCTGCCATCTCCTTTTAGAAAGCCAGTGCAGTGCCTTGGCTGTTGATGTGAGTTGTTTTGTCAAAGGAAAGAATTGAAAATGTGAGCGGTGATCTCCATGTAATACTTAGGCTTTAATGCCCTTTACCACTCATTCAGTGCTTGTCTGTGTTTATGTTTTCAGTGTTACAGTGTGATTTTATTTAGGTGAAATTTGTTTTCAGTCTATCTGCAGTAGTGCACTTAAAGGGCCAGGAAGGTTAGTGGAACACATTTGCTCTGCCTCTGACCTCACAATTCCACTGTAACAACAGTGTTCAATTCCGTCATTTAAAAAAAAACAAAACTTGGTTTGGTTTAAATTTGTTTAAAGATTTGTTTAAATTGTGTGTGCCAGTGTATGTGAGCGTGTTGAAGTCTCTCTGACCCTCCACACCCATTAGTGCGTTCTTCCACTAGCTTCTCTCTCGTTCCTGCTTCAATATTCAAGGGAGGATTGAGATCCATTCAGGTAATTTTGCAGTCTTCAAAAAATGCATTGAAAGACATTCCAGTAGCTCAGTGGTGCACCTGCGCGCCACTCTGCTCCCCAGTTCGGAGGATGCCAGCACCTATGTTTAGTCTTTTATGTTTAGTCTTTTTTAGTCTGTTTCTCTTTATTTCCTTTGGACTCCAGTGCTTTTTAATAATCTGTTTTGGACATGGTATGGCTGCTCCATTACCCAGGAGCCCATACAAAGGTTCATTTCTGCCTGCCTGCATAACTGCTGGAGGGAGGATTTTATGTCCAGAAAATGTTAAGATGGCAACAGCTCGGTGGGAGACAGTATGTGAGAATCACCTCTTAGGCTCATTTTACTGTTTCTCATGTAGAAGGAATTCCCTCACTATGTTCCCATTCTGAGCATCAAAGCCAACTGGGATGGGGGTTTGTCACATTCTGAATTCTAGCTCATGTCATATTTTGTCAGCATTGGCTTTGATAGACTCAGGTTATCGGTACAAATTTACATTCAAGATTAGTTGTCTTTTACATATATATCCTCTCTCCTGCAATAATGGCTAATTAGCTGCATCCATCATTGTAATTTGTTTAATTTTTCATGCTAGTTCATTCACCCTTGTACTCCTCCTCCACCTTATGGATTCCCATTTGGAACATACAGAGACATATGACCCAGCAATGTGTATTCGGTCCCTAGAGATCTTCAGCCGACAAAGATTATATATATATATATATATAGTTATTCTGTTCTTCTCTGCGTTCTTTCTTTCTTTTTCAATCTGAGATGTTGCAGAGCCTCATTCTAATCCCTAAAAGGCAATCTCTATCTAAAAAGGGCTCATATCAAAATTTAAAGTGGTGTGTTAGTTGTAACAGTCGCCAGCTGTGTTGATAACTCACTCTACGATGCGCTGACACGGTGGAATCTTCCAGCTGCTTACCGTCCTCCTACAAAACAGAAACCTGCTTAACACACTGATATCCAGCTCAACAGGAGGATGTCTTACAATGTAGGTCGGCTCTAAAGTGGGAGAATTGCTGCAACTAACTTCAAAAGGATGAACGCTGTTCTGCCAAAAATGCATCTCACTTTTGTAATCGTATCTTTTTTTAAATGTTTCTACTACTGTTTGTCTTGTTTATTCTGACTAGCAGTTGCTATCACACCACGCGACTAGAATGTTATACGTATGACGCCGCATGGTTACAGAATTCAAAAGATTACAGCTCGGACGATATTGAACGCGCGTTAAAATACGCTCATGAATGAGTTTAACAGACACCTGTTCATTTCAACACAATGGGAGAAATTACTCTGCTCACAGAGCTTAGTAACGCGTTAGAGGAAAATTCGCTGCTGCACTTTAAAACACTGAGCGTTTTTCTTAAAACACATAAAAGGTGCAAGATCACGCGTTGTCGTGTGAGCACCTCAGTCGTAAAAAGGGCTGAGTTGTCATGAATACGTTATGATCAGGAGTAGTCGGCCGTACTGCTGCGACATCCGGTCAAATCAACTGTCCTCTAAGAATCAGCGCAGTACTAGTTTTGGTAATAGCAGCATCTATGGACATAAACGGCGGCGAAACGGATGGTTTCTTTCTCGTCAACTTTATAGTCCATTACACCTGCTCCTATAGATCGGGATAAAATCTCCATACCAAAACCTCTGTGCATTGGCATGATGAAAATTTAGAGCACGCAAATCCTTCACTTCTGAAACAGCAGAAATTATGTAATTTTACGCAGATTAAAAAAAACCTCAACGCTAAAGACTGCTGTTGACGGAGTTTTAATGTAAATATAGCAGGTTGGGGAAGTGTAACGATGAGCGGTAAGGAGGCGGACGCATTGTGTGGAAAAGAGTGAGATTTATTAGGGGCAAATCCAAAGTCCAGGGTCAAATTATTAACATGGAAAGTCCGAGAATTCATGATAAACTAAAGTAAAGAAAAGTGCACGAAGACAAACCAGGGATGCAGGCTATAACATTGGGGCGAGGATAAACATTCAGGCTTATATTCACATGCACGGAAGCCTCGATTAACAAACAGCAGCTGGACTTACAATAAATAGCAACAAGACTAAACTAAAACAGGGCTTAAAAACATGGTCACATGAGCATTAAACCAGACACAAGTGCAAATTATGAGGGGTGCAGAAAACGAAACGAAGGAATGGAACCACAACAAGGGAGTAAATCAAAATAAAGACACTAGACAGGGAAACCGTGGAGACATGAACGCTAGGAGGGTGGTCAGTGGTCTTATGCAATACGAGAATTATGGAAATCGGGTCAGCTTTGGAATAGAGAGGAGCGTTAGGCACATACTAATAATATTAATACATTTTCAGAGACACACAATATCCATCCTGCCAAGGACAGGCAGTGATCAGTGAACCAGGCAGCCAGTAAGAGAAATAAAATCACCAAGAAAGTCAGGCTTTTTGCTGTTTTTTTTTCAAAAAAATGTCCTTGACAGAACACAAGATATGACTGAATGAGCAAAGTTACATTTATATAGAGCCTTTCAAAGAACATACAATGCTTTCCAATGAACACACACAGCTTCTACATTCAGTCACATGCTGGATATTGTGTTAAATTGTTTGTCAGTGGCTTACTGCAGGGTGACTGTGTGTAAAATGGGGAAGAGTAACTCCACTCCAGCCTCCTCTATCTCACAGTCATGCAGAGTGAGCTGTGTGTGTGTGTGTGTGTGTGTGTGTGTGTGTGTGTGTGTGTGTGTGTGTGTGTGTGTGTAGGTATGTATGTATGAGCTCTCTGGATGACCATGGAGACGACTGTGCAGTCCTCGGTGCTCAGAGTCAGAGTGTGTGTCTGTGTGTTTGCTGTCAGGTCCAGAGCAGAGCTGCAGGAGAAGTCCAGTGTGCTGCAGAGCAGAGAGCAGATCTGCTGCTGCTGCCCCCTGCTGGAGGTCAGAGACACTGTAGCAGTGGAGCAGCCTCAGCAGCAGCCTGTCAACACTGAGAAAACAAAACACACACACACACACACACACACACACACACACACACACACACACACACACACACACACACACACACAACACACACACAGTGGCAGGGCAGTTAATTTCAGATTAATATAAATATTTCACCCGAATTTACCAATTACCATGGACTGTAATATGTTGATTACCTGACACAGGAGTCTCAATAAAACCTAAACAATGCTGGCACAAAATGACATCTTGGAAACTTTCCAAAACACACATAAATGAATATATAAGTGTATGTAAATGTATATAAGTTTTTATAACACGCCCAGTTTCCTGCTTATTTTCAGCCACTTTTTGGTAACTGCATTTATATTATGTCAAATGAGATTTTAATGCTTTAATTTTTGTGTATTAAGAAATGGTACTTGATCAATTTATGTTATTTATCCTCATATGGAAAGATTTGCTTCCATATTTTCCATATTTCAAATTTTGTGGGAAAAAGATGTCTGGAGATTTTACAGTCTCTTATAGCCTGCAAGTTATAGGACAGTGCCAGACCTGTGAAACAGTGCCACTTCATCCAGTGTTTAGACGACGTTTGATGCTTAGACCTCATTAGTCATATGCTAATAGTAACTTTGATACAATCTTCAATACAGTGTTGAATCAATGTGCTTTGCAATAGTGAGCTTTGATGCCTCAGTATCTAACATCCCATCACTACACTGGAGTTCTACCATATGTATTCTTTCTCTGCCTGTTCGTTTTCCATATTGTTCTCCGTTCCCGTGTTCTTAATATCTGTGTTATCTTACTTTTACCTCTATGTTTTCTTCTTCCTGGTTAGCCTCACTTTGTTTTTTGTTTATCATGTATTCTGGTAACCTGCTCTTGGATAATGTTTCTGCTCCTCCTAATAAACAAAGTTCGACAACACGCTTGTGTCTTGCCCTGCCTGTCTCAGCATTACAGCTAATCTAAAGGTCAAAGCATAAACTTCACTGGCAGATACACCTATATTTAAACATTACCACGTATGTACACAGTTTTCTAATTACATTAACATATTAACAAATAAGCAGACATCTAGTTTCTGGACATCTGAATATTTTCAAAAATTTGATTCTTTAAAAGGTGGGTTTAAATGATACAGCACTACAAAAAGCATGCCAACCATAGGCAACAAGCAATCCTTGAATTAGAATAAATTAATATTTCTGTATGTGGGCAAAATAATAATATGATTCTTAGTCCACGTAATATTTAGGCTCCATGCATGTAAATATATCTTTTATTTAAAAATGAACACATTGTCTATTTTCACCATTAGTCGCTTTGAAACCATTTAAGCCCACTACACTCCATTTAAGATGACCTTAGAGTGTTTTAATGAGGAGTTCCTTCAAGTACAAACTTGCATCAGTTTTCACTGTACTGGCTGCAAGTAAGAAATTATGATATGCAAAATAAATGCTGTTTGATGGAATAAATGAATGACAAATATGAAGTTACGATGTGATCATAAAATGGCTTAGGCTAATGTGTCCATGTGTTCTTACAATCCTGGCAGGTCATGTGTGACTGGGGTTGGAGCTTTACTGAAACAGATGTTTTACATCTTGTTCTGGATTATAATCTGGCTAGTGGAATTGAGAGCCCTTTCCCCAATGGGAGAAAATGATTTTATTGTTTTATGTGAGATCATCCTGAGCAGACCATTCACAAATCAGAACAGTTTCCTGTGGCTACAGTGAGGACCTCAGCTGATACTGGAATATTCACCCACTGCTTTGATATGCTTATCTCACAGATTTCACAACAAAACCCCAGAATATCTACAATGTAGATGAGACAGGATTTGTCACTGTTCCATGACAAATCCTGTAAGATTATGTAGCAGACTACAGGTGGAATTGGGAGGGAACAGATAACCGTCCACATCACTGGGAATGTTGTTGGGCAGATTCATCATCTACAAAGGGAAACGGTTGTACGATTCTTGGTGTCAAGGAGGTCCAGACCGCAACCCCATTTTTGTGACAGAACATGGACGGTTGGACAAATATCTTCCTTAAACTATTCACTCAGATCTCAGACTGAACATTTCTCAGGGTTTTAATATTTGATGGTTAAACCTCGCATGTGACTCTGGGACTGGGGGACTAGGGGGCTTCTTAACATTTTTTCTACTCCTGAACCTCTTACTGAATAAATGTTGAGCTGTTAATCCTTCCAAAACTATACATTTTTAATATTTTGTCAATAAATCATGACATGATCTTACTTGGAACTTAAATGGACTTAAATGATGCAACTGTACCTATTAAGATGATGCCAGACTTTGCACCTATTTAAGAAAATATCTTTATTTACATTATAAAACAGACATGAACTAATAAGCACATTTTGAAATGAGAAGTTAGACATTCATATTATAAATCAATTAAATATCTATGAAAAATGCCTGGAAAATTATTTTGGCAGGCTTATTGCATGCAGTAAAGGAGTAAAGTTATGTTAATATGGAAAGGACATGAAATTCTATACCATACAGCTATTTTTGAAAGAAAGACTTAATTCCTTTAAATCCTTTCCATACAATCCTAATTCGAAATCTCTTCTTCTCACATGTTCTTGCTTCCGAGGCTCCATTCGCTTCTTTCGATGTCTGCTCTATGTCTTTTTGATGACGTTTCAGTTTCTTCTTCCCATGTGTCTTTTTCTCCTTGAACTGTTTCTCCTGTGCATTTGGTGCTGGCCTCACATCTGAGTGAGGCAGTAGTGGACGGCAAGGCCTGTAGGGTCTGGATGATGGGGCTTCTTGGAACCAGTGGGGCTCACCAGGTGCAAATCTGGTAGGCTGTCTGAGGGAGAGTGAGGGAAACCTGTTGTCTCGTGGTTTGGGAGACTCCAGGGGGAAACTGGGCCTTGGGCTTTCCAACTGTGAAAAAGCATTTAATTTAGCATCACTATTAAATACATGCATGTGCACACACTTTGATATACTATCAAAAATATAATGTAAGTGATATTGTAGTGCCATAGGCAATCCATTTGTTGATATGCCCTAACACATTTATGCTCACTATTTACCTGGACTTTAATTATAGTTGCTTATTTCAATCTAAAACCATCTGCTGTGTATAGCAGAACATTGCTTCATTGGATGTGCACTGCAGTGTAACTAAGTGTTTCTCTTTTCCTACTTTCTCAAGCTGTGCTCTCAGCCTTCTCAGTTCAGCTTTGATCTCCACATTCTCCCTCTGCAGTTCTCGCACTGCTAGCTCGAGGTCTAGACCTCCAAGACACCGCCCTACACGTGCAGCCTTCCGTCGGTTGTCCTCCAATGTCTTTCTCCGACATTCACCCAGGGTCTCTTTGCTCAACTCCTCCTCCACCTTATGGATTCCCATTTGGAACATACAGAGACATATGACCCAGCAATGTGTATTCGGTCCCTAGAGATCTTCAGCCGACAAAGATTATATATATATATATATATAGTTATTCTGTTCTTCTCTGCGTTCTTTCTTTCTTTTTCAATCTGAGATGTTGCAGAGCCTCATTCTAATCCCTAAAAGGCAATCTCTATCTAAAAAGGGCTCATATCAAAATTTAAAGTGGTGTGTTAGTTGTAACAGTCGCCAGCTGTGTTGATAACTCACTCTACGATGCGCTGACACGGTGGAATCTTCCAGCTGCTTACCGTCCTCCTACAAAACAGAAACCTGCTTAACACACTGATATCCAGCTCAACAGGAGGATGTCTTACAATGTAGGTCGGCTCTAAAGTGGGAGAATTGCTGCAACTAACTTCAAAAGGATGAACGCTGTTCTGCCAAAAATGCATCTCACTTTTGTAATCGTATCTTTTTTTAAATGTTTCTACTACTGTTTGTCTTGTTTATTCTGACTAGCAGTTGCTATCACACCACGCGACTAGAATGTTATACGTATGACGCCGCATGGTTACAGAATTCAAAAGATTACAGCTCGGACGATATTGAACGCGCGTTAAAATACGCTCATGAATGAGTTTAACAGACACCTGTTCATTTCAACACAATGGGAGAAATTACTCTGCTCACAGAGCTTAGTAACGCGTTAGAGGAAAATTCGCTGCTGCACTTTAAAACACTGAGCGTTTTTCTTAAAACACATAAAAGGTGCAAGATCACGCGTTGTCGTGTGAGCACCTCAGTCGTAAAAAGGGCTGAGTTGTCATGAATACGTTATGATCAGGAGTAGTCGGCCGTACTGCTGCGACATCCGGTCAAATCAACTGTCCTCTAAGAATCAGCGCAGTACTAGTTTTGGTAATAGCAGCATCTATGGACATGAACGGCGGCGAAACGGATGGTTTCTTTCTCGTCAACTTTATAGTCCATCACACCTGCTCCTATAGATCGGGATAAAATCTCCATACCAAAACCTCTGTGCATTGGCATGATGAAAATTTAGAGCACGCAAATCCTTCACTTCTGAAACAGCAGAAATTATGTAATTTTACGCAGATTAAAAAAAACCTCAACGCTAAAGACTGCTGTTGACGGAGTTTTAATGTAAATATAGCAGGTTGGGGAAGTGTAACGATGAGCGGTAAGGAGGCGGACGCATTGTGTGGAAAAGAGTGAGATTTATTAGGGGCAAATCCAAAGTCCAGGGTCAAATTATTAACATGGAAAGTCCGAGAATTCATGATAAACTAAAGTAAAGAAAAGTGCACGAAGACAAACCAGGGATGCAGGCTATAACATTGGGGCGAGGATAAACATTCAGGCTTATATTCACATGCACGGAAGCCTCGATTAACAAACAGCAGCTGGACTTACAATAAATAGCAACAAGACTAAACTAAAACAGGGCTTAAAAACATGGTCACATGAGCATTAAACCAGACACAAGTGCAAATTATGAGGGGTGCAGAAAACGAAACGAAGGAATGGAACCACAACAAGGGAGTAAATCAAAATAAAGACACTAGACAGGGAAACCGTGGAGACATGAACGCTAGGAGGGTGGTCAGTGGTGACAGGAAGCTTGTTTCAGTCATGGATGTCTTTGGCTAAATGAATGCAACTAAAATGCTTTCCTCATGTGTCCTAATAAACAAATAATAACCAAGTTCTTCTTTATTTCTAAATAATATAGCTTTCGGAAATTGTATAACTGCTTGTGTTATATTACTTTCTTTTATTCAGAAACACAGGAGACTCAGGTGAAAAGTGTGATGGAAATTATACACTTATTATTATATCCTAAAACTTGTCTCACCTAATCGTAGTCATCAGTTTATTAGATAAATGCATACCTATTTTTCTGTTTGTGTTTCAGATGTTCCATTCCTTTTCTTTTCTTTGAAAGAAAAATGCCTTAACTTAATCAAAGACTAGGATTAAAAAAATAAAATAAAATTAAATCATAGACAGGTCAGCTGAGCCCACTCCCTTGTCGTAATGTCCCCATATTGACAGTTAAATACCACATATTAAATACAATAGAGACTGGAGTGTCTTGTTTTTCTCTGAACATTCCACAGTGCATCTAGAATTTTAATAGTTGTTTATTTCTGCTCAGTTTTTCTGCTCTTATTTTAATTTGTTTTTGTCTTAAGGAGAAAAAAAAGGGCGACAAACGAGACCTGTGACCCCAGGGGGAAATCATGGATCAGATGCCTCACACCAAGTCACTGTGTAAACAACACCAGGTTCATGTTTTAGTGTGAGGAATGAGTGCAGGAGTGTTTTGAAAGAGCAAATACAAACACTAACAAGAAGAGAACAAAGAAAACAGGAAGGAGAAGCTCCTTTCCTTTTTGAGTTACATACTGAGATCATTCTCATAGCAAGTTCATTACACCTTGTGTACTTGTTGTAGTGCAGTTTGCTGTTTCTATATTGGCTGAGAGAAGGAGCAGACCTGTTCCATTTACATTTAAACAACAGAATCTTGTCAGTGGAGGATGTACTTTCTCAAACATTTTTAACTGGTATCTCGCCTCTGTGTCTCTCTGTGTTCACAGGACAGGGACCACTGCACGCCTCGCACCAGAACACCTTTCCAGTGATGACTCCCCTCGTGTGGAATTAGTTCACAGCTGTTTAGTCTTATACTTATCCACAACTAGGATTAGTCCATTTACTATTTCTTACAAGTGGGGATCAAGAACATTGGAAGACGTGAGTAGTTTTTTGGAGCAATACAGATCAATACATAAAAACAGGCAAATGAGCTGGTTATACTCAAATACATCCATAAACATATCAAACAAAGTAATGCTTAGGTATGAATTTTCTTGACTTCGTGACCTATTATGAAGCTTAACTTGTTATGAACTGACACGTGATAATGTTCACACATTTAGCTGCAATTCTTTGTTTAACTTCAGAGGGTTAAATGGAGCTCACCCATATGATGGTGTTGACTGCTTCAAGGATTTTCACTAGAAGTTATATAACTGCAAGTTATATTACCGATGTCTAAGTGTATGCAGCGCAGAATTCTTTATTCGTAATGTAATACATGTCCTATTTAATTCTACAAGATAAACAGGTTGGAAAATATTTGTGTAAAATAGATTATGATTATTTTTGGAACATAAAGCCATGCAAACATTGTAAGTGGACATCAAGGAAAAATATAAAATAAAAGAATAGTATAGCATACAGTTACAGGGTATGCCTGTTTTCATTGATTACTAGGGAAGCTCTTTGTCTCCCTCTTGTGGCCATGGTTGTCTTAGCCAACAACCATATCAGTATAAGTGACATGAAGTTACAGAAATTAATTAAAACTAAAACGTATTTTTATAAACACGATTTGACAGTGTGTTTTACATATTCTGGTTGAATATGACATTTATGTGTACAAGATTATAAAAAACACAATCATACATTTACCTGATACTTATATCCAAAGTGACTTACGAGTGAGTATAACTTGAGCAATTGAGGGTTAATGGCCTTGCTCAGAGAACCAACAGTGGCAACTTGGCAGCAGTAGGGCTGGAACAGGTAAGCTTCTGACTACATGTCAAGTATCTTAACCACTGAGCTACCACTGATCACTGCTGGGGGTAACCATAAATGTTAGAATTTAAAATGTTGGATACTAAACTATTTAAAAAACATTTTGGAACATTTATTTATTTCATTTCCCCTAACCTTTGACAGCACGGCTAGTCCAGACCTCTGTATATGCATCTTCTTACCCCTTCTCTCTGCACACAAAAAATAAAACGCATTGAGAAGAGACTAATTGCCCAAAGGATAAAAAATAAAATGACATATATAATGATAAAAGGAAAAGGTAAATAGATAACAGTAGATGTGTTAATATAAAATCAAAAGTCATCTAAACAGAACTCAATGCAATAAGTGTGTTTTGAGATGTTTTTGTTTTGCTGGTTTTTTTTGTTTGTTTTTTTTGCTTTCAAGTGCTAATGCCATCATGAGTTGCTAGACCATGAAGACATTTAAAGACATTTAAAGAATAATAAAATAATTTGATTTTGCTGTAAAAGACAGATGCCATGTTCACACTGCACAACTGCACTGCTTAATGTGAGCAGACATCTGGCAGACACGCTTATCTATAGCAACTTACAGTTTCAACTATATTACAGAGCTAGGTCCATATAGCGGTAGGAGTTTGATTCAGTTCAGTTCAGCTCACTCAGGCTTTCATTTCTGTTTTCTTGTCTTCAGGTTTTGTTTCATTGTCCCTAATAGGTCCAACTTGTGCTTGTCTACTCATGTCTCACTGTCCTCCTTTGCTTGATGTCACAACTTCATTGATACCTAAAGTGAATGTTGGAAATATCACATGTTCTTTGAGTAGGAATCAAACATCATTGCTCTAATACACTGGACTGATAGTGGACTCTGCCGAGGTACACCTACCCCTGATGTTGTGATGTTACTGAGCCTCATCCTGTCTCAGATGCCTTGGCTACTCCCATCATCCCCTGATGTCCCCTGTTGTAGCCCACACCACCTCCTCCCCAACCAGCTACTCTCTGTTGCCCTTAATGGACGTTCTCTTGCGACTTGGGTCTCAGACACATGCACACAAGTCTAGAACCTCCAGAAAGTTGGACTAAACATTAAATGCTTATTTCATTTTTTAATTTATGTCTCTCTTTAAACAGCCAGAGGAGGATGGGACCCCCTTTGAGTCTTGGTTCCTCTCGACGTTTCTTCCTCATGCTCTAGGGAGCTTTTCCTTGCCACTGTCACCCTTGGCTTGCTTACTGGGGGCTTGGACTTGGACAATTGAAAAGCTGCTTTGTAATAGCACCTGTTGTAAATAAAATAAAATAAAATACAATTTTAAAAAGTACTTTATAAATAAATTTTGAGTATTTGATTTTTATATGTAATCTTAAAATGTATAAGATAACTAAAATTTGTTTTTTAATCATTACATTTTTTCACTTAAAACAAAAATATAATTTGGATAGTCCCAATAATCTAGAAAAATGAAATCTCATCATTACAGTGCCAACAACACATCAACATCACCAGACTTCAAAGCACTTGTCTGAGAGGAAGATTTGTATGCCTGTAATTCTGTTGTTGAAGAGCCTATAAAATCAAAATAGGCTTTTAAATTTGAAATTTTAAACTCAAATAAATACAGCCTTATTTTAAATGCCTAAACACACACACACACAGTTACCTCACAGTGTGAATATTGTTGTTGGTGGAGAAAGTATCATAGATCCTCTTTGCTGACACATCAGTGATGTCATTGTGACTGAGGTTGAAATTAGATGGATTATAATTACCACATTGTTCAGGATTCCCAAACACACCTCCCTCTACTAAATCACCGTGTAGTAGTACAAACACCTGTAGATTTATAGATCAATGAATTAAAGTAATGAACGAATGAATTAATAAACGAATGATTGAATTAGCAAATGAATGAATAAGCAAAGCAATAAATAGTATATTTGTGTCAGTGGACCTGAGTCATTAATGGCCAGATAATTATGCATTTTGACATTTTAAACAAAATATCATTTCTTTCAGTTCTTGTACACATGACTTGTTATCTATCAGGCATGAAACTGTAAATCATAAAGAGTCTGTTATGCCTTATTTCTCTTTTTAATGAGAACATGTGTTTCTACAAGCAGTCTGGATATTCTGTAGACCACAGAGATCCATCCTGCCAAGTACAGGCAGTGATCAGTGATCCAGGCAGCCAGTGAGAGAGGTCGTCATTTCCAAATAAAATCACCAAGAAAATCAAGCTTTTTGCTGTTTGCTTTTGAAAAATAAAGTCCTTGAAGGAACACAGGATATGACTGAATGAGCAAAGTTACATTTATATAAAGCCTTTCAAGGAACTTACAATGCTTTACAATGAACACACACAGCTTCTACATTCAGTCACCCTGCTGGATTTTGTGTTAAATTGTGAGAAAAAGAGTAAAATGTGTTATATCTATGTTAGTGTTCACTGTGCACTCAACAATCAAGACTCTCTACACATCCCTCCTCCCGCTTGTCCACTCACTGCAGGATGTGGGCTTTGTGCTGGTGTGCGAACAGCAGCTGCAGGCAGTGGTCAGTGAGCTGACAGTGGCTAAGGTCCAGTTCTGAAAGCCCTTCAGAATGTTCCAGAAACAGTGCCAGTGACCTACAGGCCTGGTCCAGCCGGGTCTGACTGAGGATCACCATCTTACCCAGAGCCCGGGAGAGAGCCACAGCGCGTCTCACACACTCCACATCAGTCCCCACACAGACAAGAGACAGGAACTGGAGCAGCATGGCTTTATTGCAGCTGAACACAATCAACGTTCACCAACATGTAGAGTCACAAAACACTAACACACTCACATAACTACTAACATTAATGCTATTTACACACATTTTGTTTCAAATGATAAAATTATTTTCCTTTTTCCAGAATGTTTCCCTACTTTGTGTGGTGTTGAGTCAGTGGCTTACTGAAGGGTGACTGTGTGTAAAATGGGGAAGAGTTGCCCTCACAGCCGTGTAGAGTGAGCTGTGTGTGTGTGTGTGTGTGTGTGTGTGTGTGTGTGTGTGTGTGTGTGTGTGTGTGTGTGTGTGTGTGTGTGTGTGTGAGAGCTCGCTCTCTGGATGACCATGGAGACGACTCTGCAGTCCTCAGTGCTCAGAGTCAGTGTGTGTTTCTGTGTGTCTGCTGTGAGGTCCAGAGCAGAGCAGCAGGAGAAATCCAGTCTGTGCTGCAGAGCGAAGAGCAGATCTGTTGCTGCTGCCCCCTGCTGTAGTTCAGAGACACTGTAGCCGTGGAGCAGCCTCAGCAACAGCAGCCTGTCAACACGGAGAAAACAAAACACACACAGACAGTGGCAGGGCAGTTAATTTCAGGTTAATATAAATATTTCACCTAAATTTAACAATTTCCTCCAGAAAGTCATTTTATTCTGAAGTAAATATTCATGGATATTGCTGATTACCTGACAGGAGTCTCAGTAAAATCTAAGTGATGCTGGCACAAAATGACTTTTGAGGAAACTCGTGAAAAACACATAAACGTACATAAACGTTTATATAACACTCCCTAAACAGAGCAGTTCTGTGTTAAAATTCTGATTGTGAGAAAAGTTCAAGCCTGAGACGGGAGACGTGTTAGAGCAGTGGCTCAATGCTCTCCAGCTCCGCCTTTGGTATGGAGGTGAAAAGCAGGCTGAGAGAGACTGCTGTGCAGTGCTGGAGGGTGAAGCGCAGGGCAGCACAGTGGACAGAGTCCAGCTCTCTGCTGTTCAGGTTGATGCAGTTCTCTGCTGAATTCAACAAGCTGGACACACAGTGAGCAGAGCCAGTCTGATAGATCTCTCTGATGATGGACAGTACAAAGCTGGAGCTCAGCCTGGGGAGAAGGCACACACACACACACACACACACACACACACACACACACAAAAACACAGACACAGACACACATTTCCAGGTCTCATACTGTACAGTATAATTAAAGTGTTTGGACTGTTACTAACTGTGTGAACAATCTGAGCCACACAACACATGACTGTATTCTCTCACCTTCTGATCTGAAGTCTGGCCAGTACAGGCAGAAGGTCTCTGGGGTTTTGCTACTTAATGTTGGGGATGTGTAGTGATCCGATGAGCTGGTTGAAGCTCGTCTACTTTGCCGTAACGTCACCCATTCGCCTTGCTGTCTGAATGCGTACTTCTAGTGCTAGAGTCTTCTCTGTCAGACTAACAATTCATCTACACTTCTCACAGATAAAACTGCTACTAATGACGAAGAATAAACATGCTGCATTCAGTGCTCTGAAACAGAACATAAGTCATGATGAAAAGCAAAATGTTAACATTACTTATGTTTGTGGTAGTTCCTTAGATATAGTTTGTGATGATAAAGTAGCTTTCCATGGAATTTACCAGTTTCCAGGTAGAAAGTAATTAAATACAACGAAAAATTTGTTAAACAGATAGAGAGCAGTAAGAGCTAGTATGCTGAAACAGTTTCAAAAACAGGAAGTTTCCTTATGAAGGAAAGAGGTTGTTATGAACCTCACCATTTTGACAGCGAGTATTAACCATGGCTATAAAACCATGTGAATAATTCAGTTATGGGATTAATCCACAAAATAGCACATCAAATCTAATTATTTGGCCAGTACAGGGTTATGCAATATTCCTTCATCTCAGCAAAATGCAATAGCTTGACTTCCTTAACTGATTAATAATTAAAAAATATCTTTCTTGACTATAAGAATATATCTTACCCATTAGACAGATTAAACATCCAGTGAGTGTGTATCCTGGCATGTTAATGTAAAAGGCAGCTCCTACTGGATTTGGGGAAAGATTAGTAAAAGATTTCAAGTATCTGCAAAGCAGAAAACTGCCTATTCAACAGGCATGAATGATGTGCTACCGAAGTAGTTGTGTTATTTGCATAGCCTAATTAATATGCATGCAGATCATGTTCTATAGAACCTATATTGTTATATTAAAATTTCACTATTGCTTTTTTGCTTCACAATTGTTACACATAATTGCTGCACCCGATACAAGGATAGGAATTCCAATTTATTCATACTGGACAGAAGAATCATTAATGGCTGCTGAGTGAAGCACTTTCATTGAAAATTCATCCACCAATTAAAATTTTTATTTATTTTTTTATTTTTTGTAACCACATCAGCCAGGAATACATTCCAGCTCTGTTTTAGAACACTGGCTGTGATTCATTACATTTTGGCAATTGTGAAAACAAACTGGATGATACTTCTAAAAGTAATTGTGTTTGCAGTTTATTTGCACAGTTACATAAACAACACTGGTAGCATAGTCAACTGGCTTGATGGTTTTCCAGTGCACGACACTGTGTTACCAGGGCTGGCCCAAGCCTGTGTGGGGCCCTATGCAGAAATCTTAGCTGCCACTGACATAACACAGGTAAAAAATCAAATAGAAATAAATACATGGTCTTTGGCACCCTCTTGGTGGCTTTAGCAGGCTCTTGTTTTGCTTATATGGCAGGACAATTGTTCTGCTGTTATCCTACCTATAGAGCAGTCCTATTTAGATTTAATGCATATATGTACATCAGCGTTAGCCCAGGTTTCTGGTGTTTATTTTAGATGCATTTTTGGTTGTATATATTATAATTAGGCTACTGTGGACAATTTAATACCATATAGCTACAGCACCTGTACTTCACACACATGTAGTAATCGGATCTAGAAAGTTGCCAACCCTATTAAAATATTAGGTTTATAGTATAATATTTGAATTAAACAGACAAAGCGTTAATCACAATCATTTGCATGATGATTAAATCTTGAACCAAAAATGTATCAGAGAGCTCTAGTTTTTTTTACAGACACACACCCAATAAAACTGTGCTTGACCATTTCTTGCCCTCTATATCATTCTCTGCAGTTTACTGAGAAAGACCTGACACTGGGTAATGCCATTGTCTATTCGAAGGCCAAAACAACAACAATCTTGGTTATCAAAGACTCACTCCACCCTGACCACAGCCTCTTCTTTTAGAAGCCATGAGAAAACCACCATTGCAGCTTGAGAGCACAAATCAAGCCTCTTAAGAGGTGTTATGTTCCACAGGCAGATCGATATCTCAATGCGGTCCACATGAAAGCAATTTTCTTTCCATGAGTGCAAATTGCACTTTTAATGCCTGATATTTCAGCCACTCATTTCTCTCACTACATGACAAAACTCTCGAAACTTTTCTCCAAAAGCACTGAATGATATTCTAACCATTTATGGCCTTTCTCCATTCATGTACACAAAGTCCAGTATGATTCCAAATGTCATCAAAAGATATATCTGTTTGTAGCTGAACAACTTATACAATGCGATCTTTCTTCTTTGTGTCAAATGAACTTAACAATTGAAACATCCAAAACTGGCTGTGTTTCTTGCCAACATACTGGTGTTTGGACATGTGGGATTACTTGCATGTCGCTTTCAATAAGTCAGTTGGTAGAGTAGAAGTTAAAACTGTCATCCTTAGGCTGTCGGCTCAACTCCAACTCACACAAACTTTATGTTTTAATGCAGAATCTGTCATTTTATATGAGCATAAAAAGAGGTTTTTCCCTGACCAGGCATCGAACCGGGGCCGCGGGGGTGAACACGTCGAATCCTAACCACTAGACAACCAGGGACAAAGCTACTGAGTTTACATGACAAGATCATTTTTCAAAGTCTGCACTCCTACTATTCTGACAATGTTTGGATGCATAGTGGACTTGGTATGCATGAGTGGAAAAAGGCCATAAAGCGAGTTATTTATCTTTCTCTTTGTTCTACAAAAAAATGAAGTTTGCAAGAGTCAGGGCTCTTTTTTACCATCTGGGAAAAGAGGGAACGCTGGTGTCACTAACACATGGAAAGAGCTGTTATAGTATTCCCCATTTGTCTCCTTAATGTTTCTGACATTTTAGCCACTCATTTCTCTCTCTACATGAAAACACTCTAGAAAACTTTCTCCAAAAAATACGGAATGTTATTCTAAGTACTCAGAAAATAGTCTTTTCCTCCCCCTTCTGACGCGTGAACTTATAGACGCCCTTGATTGCACGGTGTCTCTGTAATTGACAGGGGAGAGAGCGTATGCCACTCCCTCTCTCCCTAAGAGTACAGCCAATTATGCTCTTCTAGACTCCCGGCCACAAATGGCTGTGACACCATCAGTTTCAAAGTTAAACAAAACTCCTATAGTACTAATAAAAGCTTCACACTCACCTCAGCTGGGACATGGCAGACACTGAAGGAAACTCCTCACTTCACTCTCTTCATCTGACCAGTCATTAAGCTCCACTGGTTTCTTCACTGTTTGGAGTTTCAGCACTTCTAGCACTTGTAATATTAGAATAGAATCCCTTTATTTACTAAAGGTACACAGAAATGTACACCGGTACACAGAAACTTACTGTATGTAAGAGTGCAATAGTTCAAAGCTGTATTAGTGCAGATAAATACAACTACAGTGCCATTGCAGCTTTTAATGCTGTTTCAGTATCAGGGTCTTCAGGAAGGCTCCACCTGGCAACCCTGAAGTGCCTTGCTATGCTTAAAACTGCACACACACACACACACACACACACACACACACACACACACACACACACACACACAAACAAACACAAACACTTAACAAGGTGAGTTCTGCTTATTTGTTATTGGAGATTTGTTATGAAGGCTGATCGCCATTTAAAATTAGGTTTCACAAACTGTAATTGTTACACTGGTGAGTTTGAGGTAGAGATGCACTTTCATTAATACTGCTTACACTTTGTTTCTTTACAACACGCATGGACGTGTTGAAGCATCTCATAAGCATGGAACACTAATACTCAGAGGTTGAAAACAGAAGCTATCTGGCTCACACAATGTTTTAAATGTGCCAAGGGAAATTCCAAGTGTGGCCATCCTTGAGTGGAGTGGAAGATAAATATGTTTTTTTTGTATTTCAAAGCGGCTGTAAGAGTATAACAGGCAGTTTAGAACATGTCAGTCCCTCCATGTAATTTGAGAGAAAATATCCTATGAAGATTGGACCAAGATTCCTGCAGAGTATTTTCAGCACATAGTGGAAACTATGCCAGAAAGAATTGCTGCAGTTCTGGAGGCCAAAGAAGGTCCAACATGCTATTAAATGGGTGTACTTAAGCCCACTGTGTCTTATAATAGGATGTTGCTGGAATGTATGTGGATGTTGTTGGAATGGCCGTAGAGTTGCGGCAGCAGTACAGGTAGTCTGTGATCCTTTCCCCCATCCGAGTGAGTTTGCCCTATTGCACGGGGTCGAGTTATGATGTGAATGTTTAATTACACAGGATGGATTGTGGGCGACAGAACCGAACAGCCTTCAGGATTCAAGTAGAGAAAGGTGAAACTTCTCCAGCCTTTGAGTTAATCACAGGACTATTGCATAGCAATTAGAGATAACAGAACAGCTTTCGGGGGGGTTTGGGTGGGTTGCCTTATCCGCCCCTTTAACAGAGTAGTCACAATTCAAATTTCCCTTGTTCCATTGTTTACAAGGCATTATACATGTGGTTTATTTATAGTGCACGGAGTAATATGCAGCAAGTCTGGTCTGTCTGCTTTGGAAGAGAAACATTTGGCCAAAAGAGCAAGACACAGCCAGGAGGATGATTGCTAAGAGCACATCATAATATGCACCTTAAAGCTGTGCTCTACAGCTAGGTCCTGTTCCATGACTGCATATATAAATTTACTACTGACATTGCCATTTATATCTGGCCATTTACAGTGCACTCTTGCTCAGTGCAGCACTTGAAGCTGATTTTCCATTGTGTAGTTATTATGTTCAAGAGATGTTTGACCCGGTCAGGGTGACACACTTTAGTGAGGGCAGCAGTATCCTAGAGGACACTACAGACAGTGACGGAGACATCTCAGAGCGCGAGGTGAGAGGTTGAGTTTTTTGTTACTCTCTCTACGACATACTTTTCATGCCAGGTACTATTGTCCAGTTCAGCCAAATTTAATTTACTGCCTTGTATTATCATATATAAATTGCTGAACATCTTATCACTCAGTTTCAAACATCCCCTCAGCTGTTTTAAGCCATTTCGGTTATTCAGAAGTACTGCTAAATGGATGTGGTGGGAAAATGAGAGCACATCAAACACAGACAGCTTTATGCATTGAGTAGTAAAGAGTAAAATTTTATTGAGTTCTGTCCCCTGTATAACAGAGTAAGAGGACTGACGCGCAGTACGGTCCCCCTCCCCTTATACAGAGAACAGAAGAAAGAGAAAAAAAAGAAAAACGACTCCTACAGAGTATCAGCTAATTCATGTTTTGGTTAGCCTGAGCGCTGAAGGCTTCTTCTATCGCTATGGTTAGAACGGTATGTGAGCAGCTGGTGTACCTGACTCACATGCTTATCTGCAGACTGTTATGCTGTGACTATAGAAACATAAAGCAAAGTAAAATAAAGCAAAATAAATTTCCACAAAATGAAGTAAGGTACATTTCCACAACATTTCCCCCCTATATCACACATTATCACACATTTATTCAGCAAATAGCACTACGATGTCTTCATGTGGATCACCAGCTCCGCCCATCTTGCGGAGCAGAATGTCTTCAAAGAGCTGGGGTTGGTCATTGGCATGGCCGCTGAGCGCTGGCATGGTGAACACACTAGAAAGACGTCTGACACGCAATGACAAAAAAGGAGGTAAACACAGAAGAAGAAGAAAAAGAAGAAGAATGAGTAGCAGAATGGGCAACGCTACAGCCGCTACTGGAACTGTAGGCTGCGGAGTGAAGGCAGATCACATAAGATTCATATAATCAGTAATATTAGCGCTGAGATCTGGAATGTAAAAACAGCAGGAAGTGTTAATCATTTTGCACACTCCTCCTTCCTTCATGGTTAGGAGATTTAATACCATTCTATGTTGAAGCACTGCTGCCCTTATCACTTGTTGTTCTATCTTTAAGGCACCTATTGCTGCTAAGGTGTCATTAACTACTTGCAGTAACTGATAAGCTAAGCCATTGATCTTTTGCAGGGCTGCTACTGTGCCACCGCCCAGGAAAAGGGACCAACCAATGGTTTCACCCGGAGTGGTCCATGGGTCCCTCAGAATTCTACCACAATAGTCTGTGCTGGTTATGTCTCTCCTCACCCTGTGCTGCTTGGCATGGGGAAGTGTATACACCTGCGTCCTTGGGCGCACTACAGCTGGATAACAACAACCAGTCCAGTTCTGTGGCAATTCACCATAGGCCACCGAACCACCGACCCACATTACATTCCAATACCCCTGCAGGGTTGTCATGGAGCAATTCCACAGGGAACTGCTATTGGAGTCACTGCAAGTGCCATTGCTGTGCACCTGCACATAATCGATGCATCTGGACCAGACTTCCGGCACCTGCTGCTTCATCTGCTATACAAATATCTCACCCTTACTAGCTGCCACATGCAGCATCATTTTCGGTGGTGCGGGGTTAGTGGGACTGGGACAGTTTGAGGTCTGGTTAATAACCTGGCACATAGAGATTGTCATATTCACTTCTCCTACGTCTGCGTTTTTCAGAGGGATTACAGTCCTTGGAACACTGGTGTGCTGGCACACCAGGTACTCTTGCTCGATATGTTGGGCATGCACAATGGCTGACATACACGCTGTATTTTGTTGGCATTTAGCTGCTAATCATTCTGCTTCAGTGGCGTTGGGACCCTGAAATGGTAACAAGTCTTCTCATAAGTCATGGGATTCTTCATCCATATTAATATTCAGTCTATGTTCTGACTGTGTTAGCTGTGTCTGATTTTCTCTACCGTCTCTTGACGGTTCCGAGTGTCGAAAGGGTAGGCCTTGCCTTTAACACCCTACTCAACACAGTTCTGACCTAGTCTGTTTGGGTGCTGCTGCTTGGAGTTGGGGCTGGTGTCGGAGCCTTCTTACGGTGTGTGTGATGTACCCAGGTTCCTCGTCCTTCTATTTTGACAGCAGCGTGGGTTGTTAACAGGAGGTTCTAGTTGTCTCCACCTGGTGCCTTCAGTGGCGGTAGCCCCTGACTGAATTTCCCGTTATGTGGCCTGCGGGGTAGCAGCGGTTTCCTGTATTGCTTGCACAGCGGTTTTAATTGCAGCTGCCTTTGCTACTCTATCTGCAAAAGTATTCCCCTTGCTGATTTGGTCTTCTGTAGTCCTGTGAGCTGCACACTTAACAACTGCAATTGTCTTTGGCAGCGAAATGGCTTCTAGCAAGATGGTGATGTCTAATATATTTACCCGAGCTTGTCAGGAATTGCCTATGTTTCCATATGGCTCCAAAATCATTAACAGTTTTGTCTGCAGCTAGTTTGCATGCTTCCGTCAGTGCTACTAGTTCAGCAGCCTGCGCTGAATAGGAGGATGGTAATACTTCTGTTTTAAGTATTTCATGATCTGTTACTACCGCGTATGCTTCCCTATTGACCCCTGTGTCGTCCCTGCATGCTGACCCATCCACATAGAGGCATAGGTCTGGGTTACTTATGGCTTCTTCAAAGAGATCAACCCGCGGTATATATACTTGTGGATCTCCATCCTCCTCCCTAGGAAGGAGTGTAGCTGGGTTCAGTGTTATACACCTTTTGACAGTTATATTAGGCATATCTAAGAGGGTGGTGTGGTATCTCAGCTACCACTGGGCTGATAAGTGTGACACTCTTTGGTCCTGCAGTATTCGATGTAATGCGTGTGGGACTAAAACAGTAAGAGGGGAGTATGCCACTATGGTTTAGGTAGCGAAATTATGGCTTGTGGTCGGTTTTGAGACAGCTTGTGTGTATTTCCCCCTTTAATGATATGCCCCAAGAACGTCACTTCCTCCTTACAATTCTGTAATTTTGCTCTACTAGGTCAGTTACATGTATATTACATCTGAAATATTTCCATGAGCTTTTATGCAACATACTAAACAAAGGTTAGGAACAGGCTAAGTCAAATCAGGCTAACTCTCAGCAGGTCAAAAGTACTTCAGACTGCAATCTATGATCTAGTATTTTATCCAATTTTATCATAATTGTAACACAGGGAGGCTTGGCAGGATACAAAAGAGGAGCAATGATGCATATAACGATGTTTATTTAGAGACATGGAAGACAACGTAGCACTAAGGCTATCGTGGGATCAAACACTGACAACGTTAACGTTTACACAAAGGACTTATATACGCAAACAATAACAACACAATGAAGGGCAGCCGTGAAACACAAGGGAGCATGGCCACACGGATGAACACACACACACACACACAAGCAAACACACACGGGGAGACGTTTGGGGGGGGGGGGCGTACCGTGACAAGAATATGTTCACACATGCTCGCTCGCTCGCTCTCTCTCTCTCTCTCTCCCCATCCTTTCAGCCTTTGGGTTTCAATAATACCCCCAGGGCAGACAGAGCCACTATTCAAGCAATGTAATATTCTGTAATATTCTACTCTGGCTCCTCCTACCTCTGCAATGACATCCTCAGCTTTTATTTCAGTGGGTGGCGTGTGATGTCATAATGCAGCCGCATCAATTAAGCGAATATGATGTAGTCAAAGAACAGATTTTTCAAATGAACAATTTCTGTGACCCATTTTTAGACTACAGATCACAGATAACGGGTACACTAAATTTATTATGGGTCAGTGCGGTAGTTACAATTGCAATCCAAGACGCAAGGAACATGTTTCTTCTGAGAAATATGAAAAGGAAAAGCACGGGATATTTGGTAAATATGGGAAAAAGAAAAACGAAAAAACACGAGCCCAGAACCCTTCCAGAATAGAGGATGACTTCTTGGATGAACTGTGTGTGTGTGTGTGTGTGTCTGTCTGAGAGAGAGAGATCTACGTAGCAGTGTTCTAAGTATCTATACAACGCTAATAAGACATTTTCTGTTACTTTTTAAACAGATACTAGACCAAAGCGTTTAATGAAGAAGGACTTCACTACTCAGAGAACTCAATCAGCCATAGTAAGTAAAGTAGAACCAAGACAAATGATTTAAAGCCATACTGTGGCAATGGACAAAAGCCACAAAAAATGGAAAAACAGCTATGGTGAACAGTGATGCTAATTGAATGCTTGTACTTAAGTACACTGAATGTCTCTGAATATAAATTACAAATGCATTTCAACAAATGTTCGAGAAATTAATTAAAAACACTAATGTAAATGTATTTAGAATATATTTAGGACACATACATTTAGCATATGCAATCTTTGTCAGTTACAGGAAAAAAAAAAATACTGTTGGTGGGTTTTTTGTTTGTTTGTTTTACATTCTCCTTACTATAGAATTAACAGTCGACTGTTCGGTGACTTTGCATGCTGAGTTGTAACACTGATTATTAGTATAATTGTGGCGAGAATCAAAATCAACACTAGCTAAAATGACTGAATGCATTGGAATTTATTATTCCAATAGCACAATTTGAATGGGTCTACGGTACCTTAGTGTGTCAGGTCCTGTTATTTCTGCTGAACATTTGATGTTTGGGGGCACATTTTTACATCATTAGGCCTGCAGGCTATGTGATTATGGCTATGCGATAAAAATTGTATTTGTTTCCTTTCCAGTCCAATACAAATTATAAATTACAAATGTATCAAAATGTAATTAAAGTCATATTTCAATTAAATGTATTTAAATACTGTTCAACAATATTTCTACTCATATCTACAGGTGGAACCTAAAGATATGAATGTCAGCGAGAGGGATAAGTGTATTGAGGACCTGGAAGCCGTGTTTGCTAAAGTGAGAAAGTCTGCAGTGGAGCAGAGCAATCCTAACGCTTGTTTTCCATAAATTCTCACAATGCTATGAACTATGCATTTCAAGTAGATGTAATTAAATATTGCTTAACACTGTTTCTCTTCATAGTTGGAGGTGAAACTGAATTCTTTTATAAAGATGGAATATGGTTCCTGTGAATATGATATGGGCCAACTGATTGAGGAGATGGAATCCACAGTTGCTAGAGTGAGAAAGTCTGCAATGGAGCAGAGCAATCCTAACACTTGTTTTCCATAAATACTAACAATGCAATTAAATATGCATTTCAAGTAGATGTAATTAAATATTGCTCAACACTTTATTTGTGTCTGCAGGCGGCCAAACTGTTAGGATTAGAAGCCGTACTTGCTCGGGAGGATATGGCTGCATAACCTCTGATGACAGCAATAAAGAACATTAAAAATACTCTGACATTTTTCAGTCTAATCCCTGCCTATGTTGTCTGCAACACAGTCAATTATACCATGGATAGTAATTATATCTTTTTTTTTTTTTTGTCTCACAAACATTCTGAATGTAACATTTCCTACAGCTTTAAAAATACAATCACCATACTTGGCACCCACACTATTTTTTCCCTTCATGTCCACTTACATCTATGTGACTTAACAATCACAATTCATTTTTAGACAACCAATTTCCAACCTCTATATATATATCGCTCGGAATTCAACAGACACCTGACTCAAGTATTTTTATTTTAATTTCCTCCATGTTGTTTATAATAGGCCTACAGTAAGAAATCCTTTTAAAGGTGATCACCATTTCTACCACTGTATACTGTTGAAGCATACAAGTTTTTATTCAGTGAGAGATATGTCATTTATGGGGATTAGGTACAGCGTGTTTTGTTCAGGACATTCACGACGATATATGTTCTAAATGGGATTGTTAAATAACTAGCTAGCTAGCCATGTATTTAGACAGAACCTGAATTGTGTTACATGGGGATTTTTATCCTATGTTTTTAAGGCTGCATTATGTACAGCCTAGCATAAATAAATACGCAAGAATGCAGAGCACAAATAGTCCATAGTTTATTTTCCCTTCTATATAAGCCCGCAGGTTCATAGGTGACTAGCTTTTATAATGTCATGTGTAATTTGAGCATAATGGTGGAAACTTCAAAGAACAATATGGAAAAAAAGGAGGGTTGTTTACATAATTGCCCTTGAAAAAGTTTATAAGAATTAAACTCTTGTGTACCCCTCAGACATTCTCCAGAGGGTCCCTCAAAAGCATGTTTATATTTAAGTTGCAATAAAGGACAGGACCAGCTATTCTCTTCAACTAATTCTGATATCAAGTGGAAACAAGTTGTCAGGTTCTGGTCCGCACCGAACCAGGAACGCACACACAGACACGTACACACATATCCGCACAAATCACCTACCACGACCACTGCTCGGTTCACAATCACACACTTATCAACCATCACGATCACCTGCTTCTAATTAACTCTCTCCCTATTTAAACCCCTCATGTACCATCCTCCAGTGTTTCCCATTTAGCATACTGTGGACTAAAGCTGAACCTGTCTTCATGAGCTTCCCCACATCTGTGTTTTTAAAACTTTTTGGCAGTGCTTTGTGTGACTAATATCCTGCCTTTTTATCCCTCATTCATGTCTTGCTCAGGTGTCAATATGTCACAGAACTAAATTAGTGTTCTATTATTTTCTTAGTTTGTACAAGAAGTACAAATATGTAGCTATCTAACATTTATAATGTGTATTGTTTCTTATTTTGTTAACATTAAAATGTAAAACCAAGTGAAAACATTTAAATGTAAAAACAGGTTTGACACTGCTTTGGATCTAGTGAAAATACTAGAAGCTGTCAACACCATGACCTGAGCAGTCTGCATTTAACACATAGAGAGAGAGAGACAGAGACGATGTACGACAACAACCAAAGGTATTCAGATCTTAAGGGAATCCTTTCACTTAGTCTTCAATTATGCACTCCATAGATGTCATGAGGGACAGCCTCACAAGAAAGGAGGCCTGGTGCATGGCATGCAGTGGTGCCTATCATGCGAACACAGAGAGAGACAGAGACAAGGTAGCAGACAACAACCAAACGTGTTCAACTGCTGTCAGGTCTTTCTCAGTAAACTTCAGAGAATGAAGTACAGGGCAAGCACTTGAACATGCACATGTTCTTCCCTGGATACAGACACTTTGCCTCAAAGACAGTTGCCTCACAGGTTTGTTCCAAAATGACTTCCCTTGTCCCTTATTCCCTTATGCAACAGGAATTGAAAAGAAAGGTGTGAGCAAGTATACCCTCCACTGACAAGCTCCTGTTGTTTAAGTTTGAATGGATTCTGTGACTTGAACAAGTCTGCTCCTTCTCTCATCCAATATAGAAATTGCTCACCGAACTACAATGAGTGAACAAGGTCTAATGAACTTGCTGTGAGAATGATCTCAGTAATTAACTCAAAAAGGATAGGCTCAGAAGTGATTTTTTTTTTTTTTAAGTAGGAAGGATTTTGATATTTCAAGCTTGCCATCAGAACTAGCTAGCCTAACCTGGGATGACAGCCAATGCACAGCATCACAGCTGGGGGAAACGGATGTGAAATGTCAGTTTAATCGGCAAGGCTCAAGGCAACAGGGTCCTGTCCCTTGACTGAGGTTGATCTAGAGGTATTTCAAGAAACTTATCAAGCGCACTTTAGTGGCAAAGAACAATATTTTCACTTGAACAGGGACCACAGATTAAAAGTCTGATGCTCTACTGACTGAGCTATTCAGGAGAGAAGCAATATCAGAAACATTACAAGTGCAATGTACATGTATGCAAAGAAAATTCATGTGTATCGCATTAAGATGTCAATCTGCCTATGGAGCATAACACCTCTTACGAGGCTCGATTTTTGCTCTCAAGCTGCGATGGTTTTGTCATGTTGTCTAAGAGAAGAGGCTTTGGTCGGTGGAGTGAGTCTTTGATAACTAAGATTGTAACTAAGATTGAAACTGCTCACCGCACTACATCGAGTACACAAGGTGTAATGAACTTGCTATGAGAATGATCTCAGTAAGTAACTCAAAAAGGATAGGCTCATCATGATGCATTAGCTAACAATCGGCACTCATACACAAGTGTGAATGTTCAACATTCATTCAAGCATCTCGAGGTCACAGTCTGTAGTGTGTACAAAAGGAATCTAAAGGAAAGGTTTGACCAAGTGCTATAGAGCAAGAGATATAACTTTAGACTCCATTTGTAACATTAGAAAAAAGATGTACATACAGTCCATTTGTTTAAAATGTTCTTTGATGTGAAGGTCATATTATTTTGCCCCCACTTACGCAGAACTTGATTGTTGGAAGAATACAACAGGGGAACTTTCAGTTGTACTTCACATGACTGACACTGTGTAGACTTTAACTAATGTACAGTTGTGTAGCTTTAGAGTTGTGTACAATTGGAGCAAGTGACCTAAGCAACATGTATTGCATACACAGTTTGCCTTAACAAACCTATCACTTCATCATGGTCAGAATATGTGTTATAGATACATGTAATGCTTCAGCATTGCTACTAGTTCTAATACACTCAAACTAGTGCACCAGAGTGGGTGATGGTAATGGTACTGTTAGAAGCAAACCTATATGACTGGGGTTGGGCTTCCACACACTGTCCCTTTCTCCCAATTCACAGAGCGGAAACGACTCGTTTTCAGCCTGTTTTTTTTTTTTTTTTACACAACCAATTTCCAACCTCTATAGATATCGCTTGGAATTCAACAGGCACCTGTTGCTACTGCACCTTTGAGACGGATGTAAGATAAATGAGCTCCTTTATGATTGGCTGCCCTGTATTGTGCTTCATTCAAAAGGTACTCAGAGCTGAAATGCCTGAGAAAGGCAATTTAAGTGGGTGTGCTAAACCTCTATAGGCTGAATAGGCAGAGATAGGTCAATAAAGTGTTCTTGTGACATTAGAAATACAAATTTCAAAAGGGGCATTTTTGGCAGCTTAACTGACATAGTTAAGAATTTTAACATTTAAAATATATATATTAAAAGGAGAATGTTACTTATTTCACTCTGACTGTAAAACAGTGCATATTTTGTTAAATGGGATTTCCATCCCATGTTTTTTAAGGCTGCCTTATGTATAAATAAATATGCAAGAATGCAGAGCATGAATAGGTCAGTCTTCCATTCTGTATCACATACCTACCCTTGATAACACCGTGGTAACTGGAAAAAAAACAACCCTTTTTACTCAGTTGTCACTACTTCCAATAGACTTCACGCTAATCTCATAGAAGTCCACCCCTTTCCGTGTCCTCCGGAAACTGCACTTCCGTTGTGTTGTGACAGGATTTGTTCCTGAAGTTGTATGCGTTTTCTAAATTTGCACCGCATTTCTAAAGTGTGTTACCACTTTGATGAATATGCTTTGTGTATTTGCAGCACGATGGGTTTTCCAGGACACCGTAATTTATGCATGTTTAATTCCATCTTTTATTCACGTACTAAGCCCAACTCTATAGGCTAATATTTATAAAACCGAGATAACCATAGAAACGTCTTCATCTGTGCTTGATACTTTCACGGAAATACGGAACTGCTGCTTGTCAAGCTTGTTTCATCAGGTTTTATATCATCGTCATGACGTGTTTGAATTGATCCCAGGCATATGCAGTCCTCATCAAAATCCATGCATGTCCTAGGCTGTGAGTAAGGTATGTTCTCTCTCTGGTCACAGTTGGCAAATAAATTATGCATATAGATTGTGGGGAAAACACTTTAGCACGTGTTCTCCAAAGAAGTGTCTTAATATGAGCTATCTAGCTAGTTCCAATGTCAACTGTACTCATAACACTGGGTTTCTCTCTGTGCTCAGGTGTCTTATTCGCATGCCAGTAACATGTTAGCGATATTGCAGTAGTGTGAATTTTTATGTTGCCCGTGATGAAAGGTGACAGCGAATAAAAATCCAAACATTTTTTTTGTTCAGGTCTTTTTAACGGTCATAACCGACACATATTTATCTAACAAAAAAATCAGGTTCCTCTAAATGTGTGGAAGAACTGTTGTGTATATTTTTGTTTCCAGTGGCCTGAGTACCTAAAATATGTCATCATTTTAGGAAGCAGGAAAGCAGGGCTGCTTACAAACATGACATTAGTATATTATTTTTGGGATATTTTTATTTATGATTTTCCCCTTTTTGTTGTTTGTTTGCTTTTTTACTTTCATTTTTTGTAGGGACTGTGATATATATTTTGTTATTTGAATGCATAATATAGCTTTGGGGCTCCCACAGACACTTGTGTATATAAACATATTAGGGGAGATTTTTTCATTGATTTGTATATGTTTGTGAAGGAATGCACATAGTTCTCATGTTTGACCCACTTTAAAGATATTTTTTGACTTGTATCAGAAAGGAATACAAGCATTTATTCATATCAACATTTTCCTTGCAGAGTCATTTCAAAGATGATGCAACAGAATAGTTTTGCTTATCTATTCTGTACTTTGTTTATTGACAGGTAATTCCACCCTCAACTTTTTAGGGTGCCTCCCCATAATTGCTCAGCTCTTCTGTGTAATAAAAGCAGGATTGGTTTGTATATCACATTGGTGTAGGTCATTTTCACCTGTTATATAAAGAACATTCTAATGGCTTTGGGGGAGACAAACCAAATTAGTCCTTTATAATTGTAATTATATATTACTTTGCTTCATTAGAAGTTTGTGATTATTCCTGTTATTCATCAACTTAGGTACCGTGATTTACTGGGGTAGGTCAAATTAAAAGATAATTGCCTGCTTATATTAGGTAAAGAAAGTTTTTTATGTCATAGTTTTCACTTACTATGATTGGGACAATACATCTTTTACATGAGGATGGATTTTATCAAAGCTTATAGGGATCTGTATGCCATGCATAGGACGCTTATGCTTTATTTAGTTCACTAAATACAAGCAGTTCATTTTTGTTTTAAATGTTGATGTTCCACCTGCTCCATCAGACCCTCTGCTTTGACACTATGTCCACCTGGTGTACATCAGTAAGCACAGCCTATAACAAGGTATGTCTTAGCCACTTGTAATCTTCTAAGCATTAACTTTCACAACATTTTTATGACAATGTTAGTCTTTATAGTTTCCATAATTAGGTGCTTAACTGAAATCAGCTCCAGTGTTTCATGTTGATGTCTTTCATTTTTCATACATAGTCATGTATATATTTGTGACATGCTACATTTGTTACTGTTTTCACTTGAACAAGGAAAATCATACTCAAAACAGATATATAAGTGGACAGTCAGGGTGAAATAAGTAACATTCTCCTTTTAATGTTATATTTTAAAAAAATATTAAAGGTCTTAAGTATGTCAGTGTTTTCGTTAGTCTTTTGGCCAATGTTTTTTTTAAAAAGAGATAAGGAGATACCAGAACAAAATAGAAAAGCAAATAATAGAGGAAGATGGCATGGGATGGAGGGATGGAGGGATGATAAAAGACAGGGGTAGTAACGGATAATTTATTCTATTCTCTCAGCTATTCTCTTTAATTAATTCTGAAGTCTGCATCTTTATTTTCTATTTGAATGTTAACTTTACGACTAGCTGATTGGGGATTTAGGAACGACACTAGCGTTGATTTTGATTCTAGCCACAGTTCTAGTAATAAGCAGTGTTACAACTCTGCATGCAAAGTCACTGAACAGTTGACTGTTAATTCTGTAGTAAGCATAATGCAAAAAATACAACAACATATTTTGTTGTGATTGAAAAAATTACGTCCTAAATACATGCGTTGTAAATACATTGACATTAGTATTTTTAATTAATTTCTAACATTCAGAGACATTCAGAGGTGTTTCTATTAAGCCCAGAGTCAGCTAGGTCTCCACTCTCTAATTACTCAATGAACCTCAATGGTTTCCCAATCACATCTTCTCTAACAGTTAAAGATCTTGGGAGTTATGGATCCCAGTCTCTCGTTCGAAGCTCACGTAAATAAATAATGTTTCTAGGACCCCCTTTCTCCACCTTAGAAACATTTCAAAGATTAGGAGCATGCTCTCCACACATAATACAGAAAAGGTAGTCCATGCATTTATTGCTTCAATATTGGACTACTGTAATCCCTTACTATCTAGCTGTGCTATTAAGTGCCTAAAGTGCCTAGCGAGTTCAAAATGCAGCAGCCATAGTTTTTAATAGAGCTAGAAAATTTGATCACATCAATCATATCTTAGCTACTTTACTTTGGCTCCCAGTAAAATTTCGTATTGATTATAAACTACTTTTAATAATTCCAAATGTGCATTAGACTTTACAGTAACCTAAGACAACCCTTTTGCATGAAGGGAACTGGTAACTATGCTCACCCTCCATAATGTACAAAAGATATTTAAAGTGTAGGACAGTCGAAGCATTATGCATGCGTGTGCGTGATGTTATTAACATGACAGTAAAAGCTTATCATTTTTAAACGGGGGCTGATCGACTTTCCACTTATGCAAGACTTATGTCAAGAGTACATGTCAAAAATTAGAGACGAAATGAGGTGCTAAATGCCGCAATTAGGCATACAGCAGTCAAAGGCAATTTGGAAACACACTTAGAAAACAAAGATCATGATCTTTGATCATGATCAAACTTTCAAAAAGCTTATCAACGTGACGAGAATGTGAAGTTTAGGTTCATCTATAGTGTTACAGTATCAATGTGAAATATGGATATCGAGGTCAGCAGCACGTAAGAATGTATATGTGTGAAACATCTTCGTCGCCATAAATGTTGTGTTGTTACATAATTAAGCAGTCCATCCAGTTTCATTTACTTGATTTATGAGCAACCTGTGTCCACTGTCTAACTCAAGTATTTTTATTTTAATTTCCTCCATGTTGTTTATAATAGGCCTACAGTAAGAAATCCTTTTAACTGATTAATAATTAAAAAATATCTTTCTTGACTATAAGAATATAGCTTAACCACTAGAAAGATTAAACATCCAGTGAGTGTGTATCCTGGCATGTTAATGTAAAAGGCAGCTCCTACTGGATTTGGGGAAAGATTAGTAAAAGATTTCAAGTATCTGCAAAGCAGAAAACTGCCTATTCAACAGGCAGAAATTATGTGCTACCGAAGTAGTTGTGCTATTTGCATCGCCTAATTAATATCATTAGATCAAGTTCTATATTACCTATATTGTTATATTACAATTTTGCTTTTGCTTTTTTGCTTCACAATTGTTACACATAATTGCTGCACCTGATACAAGGATAGGAATTTAAATTTATTCATACTGGATATAAGAATCATTAATGGCTGCTGAGTGAAGCACTTTCATTGAAAATTCATCCACCAATTTTTTTTTTTTTTTTTTGTAACCAGAAACAGGGCGCATCAACCAGGAATACATTCCAGCTCTGTTTTAGAACACTGGCTGTGATTCATTACATTTTGGCAATTGTGAAAACAAACTGGATGATACTTCTAAAAGTAATTGTGTTTGCAGTTTATTTGCACAGTTACATCAACAACACTGGTAGCATAGTCAACAGGCTTGATGGTTTTCCAGTGCACGACACCGTGATACCAGGGCTGGCCCAAGCCTGTGTGGGGCCCTATGCAGAAATCTGAGCTGCCACTGTCATAACATCGGTAAAAAACAAATAGAAATAAATGGTCTTTGGCACCCTCTTGGCGGCCTTAGCAGGCTCTCATTTTGCTTATATGGTGGGACAATTGTTCTGCTGTTATCCTACCTATTGAGCAGTCCTACCTAGATTTAATGCACTTATGTACATCACCCTTAGTCCAGGTTTCTGGTGTTTATTTTAGATGCATTTTTTGTTGTATATATTATAATTAGGCTACTGTGGACAATTGTATACCGTATAGCTACAGCACCTGTACTTCACACACATGTAGTAATCGGATCTAGAAAGTTGCCAACCCTATTAAAATATTAGGTTTATAGTATAATATTTGAATTAAACAGACAAAGCATTAATCACAATCATTTGCATGATGATTAAATCTTGAACCAAAAATGTATCAGAGAGCTGTAGTGTTTTTTACAGACACACACCCAATAAAACTTTGCTTGACCATTTCTTGCCCTCTATATCATTCTCTGCAGTTTACTGAGAAAGACCTGACACTGGGTAATGCCATTGTCTATTCGAAGGCCAAAACAACAACAATCTTGGTTATCAAAGACTCACTCCACCCTGACCACAGCCTCTTCTTTTAGAAGCCATGAGAAAACCACCATCGCAGCTTGAGAGCACAAATCTAGCCTCTTAAGAGGTGTTATGTTCCACAGGCAGATCGATATCTCAATGCGGTCCACATGAAAGCAATTTTCTTTCCATGAGTGCAAATTGCACTTTTAATGCCTGATATTTCAGCCACTCATTTCTCTCACTACATGACAAAACTCTCAAAACTTTTCTCCAAAAGCACTGAATGTTATTCTAACCATTTATGGCCTTTCTCCATTCATGTACACAAAGTCCAGTATGATTCCAAATGTCATCAAAAGATATATCTGTTTGTAGCTGAACAACTTATACAATGCGATCTTTCTTCTTTGTGTCAAATGAACTTAACAATTGAAACATCCAAAACTGGCTGTGTTTCTTGCCAACATACTGGTGTTTGGACATGTGGGATTACTTGCATGTCGCTTTCAATAACTCAGTTGGTAGAGTAGAAGTTAAAACTGTCATCCTTAGGCTGTCGGCTCAACTCCAACTCACACAAACTTTATGTTTTAATGCAGAATCTGTCGTTTTATATGAGCATAAAAAGAGGTTTTTCCCTGATCAGGAATCGAACCCGGGCCGCGACGGTGAAAGCGCCGAAGCCTAACCACTAGACAACCAGGGACAAAGCTGCTGAGTTTACATGACAAGACCATTTTTCAAAGTCTGCACTCCTACTATTCTGACAATGTTTGGATGCATACTGGACTTGGTATGCATGAGTGGAAAAAGGCCATAAAGCGAGTTATTTATCTTTCTCTTTGTTCTACAAAAAAATGAAGTTTGCAAGAGTCAGGGCTCTTTTTTACCATCTGGGAAAAGAGGGAACGCTGGTGTCACTAACACATGGAAAGAGCTGTTATAGTATTCCCCATTTGTCTCCTTAAAGCTTCTGACATTTTAGCCACTCATTTCTCTCTCTACATGAAAACACTCTAGAAAATGTTCTCCAACAAATACGGAATGTTATTCTAAGTACTCAGAAAATAGTCTTTTCCTCCCCCTTCTGACGCGTGAACTTATAGACGCCCTTGATTGCACGGTGTCTCTGTAATTGACAGGGGAGAGAGCGTATGCCACTCCCTCTCTCCCTAAGAGTACAGCCAATTATGCTCTTCTAGACTCTCGGCCACAAATGGCTGTGACACCATCAGTTTCAAAGTTAAACACAACTCCTATAGTACTAATAAAAGCTTCACACTCACCTCAGCTGGGACATGGCAGACACTGAAGGAAACTCCTCACTTCACTCTCTTCATCTGACCAGTCATTAAGCTCCACTGGTTTCTTCACTGTTTGGAGTTTCAGCACTTCTAACACTTGTAATATTAGAATAGAATCCCTTTATTTACTAAAGGTACACAGAAATGTACACCGGTACACAGAAACTTACTGTATGTAAGAGTGCAATAGTTCAAAGCTGTATTAGTGCAGATAAATACAACTACAGTGCCATTGCAGCTTTTAATGCTGTTTCAGTATCAGGGTCTTCAGGAAGGCTCCACCTGGCAACCCTGAAGGGCCTTGCTATGCTTAAAACTACACACACACACACACACACACACACACACACACACACAAACACTTAACAAGGTGAGTTCTGCTTATTTGTTATTGGAGATTTGTTAAGAAGGCTGATCGCCATTTAAAATTAGATTTCACAAACTGTAATTGTTACACTGGTGAGTTTGAGGTAGAGATGCACTTTCATTAATACTGCTTACACTGTGTTTCTTTACAACACGCATGGACGTGTTGAAGCATCTCATATGCATGGAACACTAATACTCAGAGCATTGGAAGGTTGAAAACAGAAGCTATCTGGCTCACACAATGTTTTAAATGTGCCAAGGGAAATTCCAAGTGTGGCCATCCTTGAGTGGAGTGGAAGATAAATATGTTTTTTTTTGTATTTCAAAGCGGCTGTAAGAGTATAACAGGCAGTTTAGAACATGTCAGTCCCTCCATGTAATTTGAGAGAAAATATCCTATGAAGATTGGACCAAAATTCCTGCAGAGTATTTTCAGCACATAGTGGAAACTATGCCAGAAAGAATTGCTGCAGTTCTGGAGGCCAAAGAAGGTCCAAGATGCTATTAAATGGGTGTACTTAAGCCCACTTTGTCCTATAATAGGATGTTGCTGGAATGTATGTGGATGTTGTTGGAATGGCCGCAGAGTTGCGGCAGCAGTACAGGTTAGTCTGTAATCCTTTCCCCCATCCGAGTGAGTTTGCCCTATTGCACGGGGTCGAGTTATGATGTGAATGTTTAATTACACAGGATGGATTGTGGGCGACAGAACCGAACAGCCTTCAGGATTCAAGTAGAGAAAGGTGAAACTTCTCCAGCCTTTGAGTTAATCACAGGACTATTGCATAGCAATTAGAGATAACAGAACAGCTTTCGGGGGGGTTTGGGTGGGTTGCCTTATCCGCCCCTTTAACAGAGTAGTCACAATTCAAATTTCCCTTGTTCCATTGTTTACAAGGCATTATACATGTGGTTTGTTTATAGTGCACGGAGTAATATGCAGCAAGTCTGGTCTGTCTGCTTTGGAAGAGAAACATTTGGCCAAAAGAGCAAGACACAGCCAGGAGGATGATTGGTAAGAGCACATCATAATATGCACCTTAAAGCTGTGCTCTACAGATAGGACCTGTTCCATGACTGCATATATAAATTTACTACTGACATTGCCATTTATATCTGGCCATTTACAGTGCACTCTTGCTCAGTGCAGCACTTGAAGCTGATTTTCCATTATGTTCAAGAGATGTTTGACCCGCTCAGGGTGACACACTTTAGTGAGGGCAGCAGTATCCTAGAGGACACTACAGACAGTGACGGAGACATCTCAGAGCGCGAGGTGAGAGGTTGAGTTTTTTGTTACTCTCTCTACGACATACTTTTCATGCCAGGTACTATTGTCCAGTTCAGCCCAATTTAATTTACTGCCTTGTATTATCATATATAAATTGCTGAACATCTTATCACTCAGTTTCAAACATCCCCTCAGCTGTTTTAAGCCATTTCGGTTATTCAGAAGTACTGCTAAATGGATGTGGTGGGAAAATGAGAGCACATCAAACACAGACAGCTTTATGCATTGAGTAGTAAAGAGTAAAAGTTTATTGAGTTTGTAAAGGGAAAGAAATGTGAGTTCCACCTTCCAACTATAACTTTTCTAGGATACGTGATCAGCCATGGTGAAATCACTACGGATGATAAGAAGATCAAAGCCATCTTCCAGTGGCCCATTACTATTATAGTTAAAAAACTCCAGAGATTCTTGGGATTTGCAAACTTTTACCGATGCTTCATATGGAATTTTAGCAGCATTGCAGCTCCTCTCACAGCCCTCCTGAAAGGAGCAATGACCAAGCTACTTTGGAATCAGGAGGCTGATCAAGCATTCAGGAAACTGAAAGAAGCTTTTACCACGACTAGCATACGTCGACATCCTGATCCTTCCATTCCATTTGTCGTGGAAGCTGATGCTGCTAACATCGGGGTAGGAGCTGTACTTTCACAACGATACGACAAGTCCAAGTTACAATAGATGATTAAATAGACAAGTGTATATAAAATAGATGATGGAATAAACAAGCCATACAAGACACAGTCATCCCAATGGAATGTCTGTCGGGAAAACATTACCTACCTTGTGCTGTGACCATCTGTTGAAGTGGGCTCATTCTTCGCTGGTTCAGGGCTATGACAAGCGATATTTATAAGTATGTTTCTTCATGTTCAATTTGCAGTCAAAGCAAGATGCCTAAGACCCTACCCACAGGAAAGCTCATGCTTCTTCCCGTACCAGAAAGTCCTTGGTCTCACATCACCTTAGATTGCGTTACTGACCTCTCTGTCCTCACTGTAGTTGATGGATTCTCCAGGGGTGTGTGGTTCATTGTGTTTCCGAGTATGCCTACAGCCTGCCAAACTGTGGAAGCCTTGTTTAACCAGATGTTCCGTATATTTGCCATCCCAGAGGACATAATATCATATTGGGGACATCAATTCACATCTCGAGTTTGGGCTTCCTATATTGAACACATCGGGGTAGCTATTAGTTTTACATCCACAGTCAAATGGCCAATTCCTATATTGTTTTTATATGAACAATCCATCAGACCGGTCCAAGTTCCTCTTATTGGCAGAAATGGCCCAAAATTCACTTACTAGTTCATCCACTGGCTTGACTCCTTTTTATTGTATTTTAGGTTATCAGCCTCAAATGTCCCATGGACTTCCATATCAGCTGGTTTCCCCACTGTGGATGAGTGGATGCAGCGGAGCGAAAGGGTATGGGAGGAAACAGATCAGTGTATTGTATGAGCTCTCTGAATGTATAAGGAAATTGCGTACAGGCACAGAGGGGAGAACCCGATATACCAACCTGGTGACAGAGTGTGGCTCTCTACACAGGACTTCCGCAAGCCGGGGTCATGTCGCAGGTTAGGTCCCAAGTATATCGGTCCATATGAAATTACCAAGCACATTAATGAAGTCACATATCAACTCAACTGACCTGCTCACTTTGTGTTTTGAGGTCATTTCATGTGTCCCTTCTTAAGCCTGTTGTTCCTGTTGTGGCCTTTGGATGAGGTCACCCCTGAGGTCACTCCTGTATTAAGTATGTTGGTTGCTGTCATTAGAGTGTATTGTTTCTGAAGGTTTTTTTGCATTATGCAATGCCTCTTCGCAGAGTGTGATTTTCAAGAACTTTAGTAAGCAGATGACTTATTTGCATCACCTTTTTTGGTAGGACAAAGCCCATCCATGAGCCAAAGGAAGCTGAGGTAGGCCCCATTCCATGAAAACACAGGGAGTGTGTGAACCAGGATACCAACACAAGCATACATGCAAGCTGACACCTACCCTCCCCTTGTCCAGTGGTTTGGCCAGTAGACAACTAAAGAAAAACATTTCAAAAGCGTTTATACAGAAGCCAGTGTTCAAATGGCTCTCTGTGCAGTGAGGAAACATATCATAAGGAAGTGCAAATTCCACTAAAGTTTAAGTAGGATCACTGAATTCAAAGTCTAGAGCACTATTACACTATGACTTCTAACAATAGCGTAAAAACAGTAATGTCTTATTCGTTTTTAGAAAGGAATGTAAAAGTATATGAAATATTCTTAAAAAGAGGACAATTTGATAAGGAGCTTGGTCTTGTACAGCTACCAAAACCCAGGACTGAACTAGGAGTCTTTTGATATTCAATCTAACACTCACCCAGCTGAGCTATTTCAGCTAGTGACTAAATACTTTTGCCTGGTTTCATTCAAAATGTTACCAATGAATGTAGGTCATGTTCATGTCAGAGGAAACTGTCACCTTTATCCCTGGTGAGCTAGTGGCTAGGATTCTCTTTCAAACTTAATTTTTATGTAGATTAAAAAGAAATATGAATACCTCTCTTTATGACCTCCTAATGCTCATGCATACCAAGTCTAGTATGCATACAAACATCGTCAGTATACTAGGAATACAGAGTTTGAAAAATGTTTGTCAGAAGCATCTGAGCTTTATTGCTGGTGGGTGAGTGGCTAGGATTCAACACTTTCACCACTGCGACTTAGGCTTGATTCCTGGTCAGGGAACGCTCTTTGTATTTGCTCACTTAAAAAAGAAGCTTGTATGTGAAAAAACAAACTTCCTTTGAGTCAGATTTTAACTGACAGACTAAGGATAACAGTTTTAAATTCTACAGTCCTCCACTCTACCAACTAAGCTATTGAAGGCAACAGACATGTAATCCCATAAGTCCAAACACCAGTATGTTGGCAAGAAACACGGCCAGTTATGGATGTTTGAATTGTTAAGTTCATTTGACACAAAGAAGAAACATTGCATTGTACGAGTTGGAGATGTTCAGCTACCAACAGATATCTCTTGATTACATTTGGATGCATACTGGACTTTGTGTACAATCAATAACTACTGGTACTAACTCAAAGTATGTTTCCCCCTTCAGTTTTATTTTATGCCAGAATAAAGACTTTCTGTCTTTAGAATTCTACATGACTCAAACTGAGATGCAGCAGATCACTTAGCTAGAACAAAGGGTCTTGTACTACAATAATGACTTTTGCTTTATTGCCCATAAGGTCCACCTCTTTTTTCTTTAACCCTCAGATCATCCCGTAAATGTTAGAATTATTCTAATGAAATTATAATTAACATTTTAAAAAATTCCCTAACATCACTCTTAAAATAACTTTTACCTTACAAATTATTTCTTTACCAGCAAATTTGAGTTGGTATGAATTCATCTATTAATTTTTCGTTATTATTTCATTAAATACATGCCCCCCCGCCCCCTAAAAAAAGAATAACAGTCCAAATGAAAGGTCTAAATGAATCTTTGCAGTAACAACAGTCTTTTATGCTCTTCCAACCACCCCACCTCCCCCCAGTGGACACACCATGCTCCAGTACATGATTCTGGAGTGCTGTGCTATCTGTGCTCCCCACTAACTCTTCCTACCTGCTGGGGTTTCTCCTTCCTGGACCTGCCTTAAAATGCTTAAAATGACAGCACCTTGCCCTCCATTTACCTGCAACATTCTGCACTGTCACAAACAATATTTATGTGCAGATTAGCAGATGAACCTCACCTGGATGATCCACATTTCATTTCTTTGTACTGTTATAATAATGAGTTACTGTATTTCTACCCAGGTGTTCTATCCAGGTGAACTGTGCTCTGTTTCTATCTCCTATGATGTCTTTGTGTAGGAATGCTGTAGTGTATCTTTCATGCTTACAATTTGTCAGCCATCCTCTACCCAACTCATCTTTGCCCAGGTTTATCCAGGGTTAACCGAAGGAGGATGAGTTCCCTTTTGAGTCTGACACCTTCCAAGTCCCCTCCAGTGAGTTTTTCCTACTGTCACCCTTGCCAATGTCATTTGGCTTATTTATCAGTTGTCACAAGGTGTTAACGTTATTATGCACATGTATATAAAATGTGTATATACTCTATATACATAAATATATATATATATATATTGCATTATTCTCTGCACCTTACATGTTATTTGCAGTTTGGATTGGATTATAAAGTGAATTTCATTGGTGAGTACTATATTTTTTGGTGACAAAGTATAATCTAATCTTTACAAAGCAGTGACCAGAAAGGAAGAGCTGGATGAGGCTTTGGTCCCCATGATAGTTAGAGACACATAGCCATTTAGCTTAGTTGAGGATAAAAGCTTCAGGGACTTGGTAGCAAAATTGGATTCAACTTATATTCTCCCAACTAGGAAGGTATGTGTGGTGACATGGATACATTATGAGAGTAGTATTAAAAATATATATAATTATTTTCTTCCTTCCCTTTAGACTGTAAAGGCCATGGTTGAGGCCAAATGTCAACAAGAGAAAGAGAAGGCCAAAGCTGAGGTCCAGAAAGTTCTTGCAATGAGTTTGACAGCAGACATGTGGACATCTCTTAATGTGGATGCCTTCTTGGCTGTGACCTGCCATTTTATAGATGACAACACATTTCTGAAGTCTACACTACTTGGTGTTGTGAAATTCCTGCAGGCGCATACGGCTGAAAATTTGGCCTGTGTGAAATCCTCTTTTATGGAAGAATGGGGAATAAAATAAAGTCACATGGTTACTGATGGCACATCTAATATGATTGCCTGTGGCAAATAGCTGAAGCTGCCTCATGCACTCTGCATTGCTCACACCCTGAATATAGTTGTTTAAAAGGCTCTTGAACTAACCCCAGTGCTATCTGCCATTTGTACAAAGTCAAGGAAGCTGGTGGGCTATTTTAGAAGCAGCACAACTGCCAAAGTTAGTAACATTATTTTCACATTGTTTACATATTGTTTTATATTGGTACATGTGTAATGTTTACTGTTTTATTGTTAAAGGAGATGTGGGACCTTGTTCAAGAGCATATGGGAAAATTTAAAAAAAAGAAACTGAGGTTGAAACAAGGTGTTGGAGCGATTAGTAGAACTCAGGGAGCCTGTGGGGGCAGATTTGGCAGGCTTACAAACTGACATTCCTGTGCTGACCTCTGATGTGTACAGTAATGTTTGTGGGTGCCTTTCTATACTGTATTCTTTTCACAAGGCCACTGTGCAGCTGTCAGAAGAGAAAAAGGTATCTGGTTCAAAGTGGTGCCATTATTGAAAATGGTTTAAAAAATCTTCCTGGAAGAGGCACAGGGCACATATGGAGATCAAACCCATGACCTTGGCATTATTAGCACCCCACTCTGACCAACTGAGCTAATCGGCCTTTCTCAGTTCCTTTTGCAGTTCTCGGTGCAGCAGTGAAGGGAACCTTTCCATGAAATTGTAGACTTGGTGTCAACAAGATTACGGCCACTTTTCGACCGAGCATAGGTGAAAGTTGACACATATTGTTCCCTCTGACAAATGGTTATTCTGCAGCCAACTTTTGAATTAAACTTCAAAAGCAAATGTGCAGAAGCTTTTGTTAAAGAGCAGTTCAGTGCAGTTGTACACAGTGACGAAATCATCAATTGCAAAGTCCACTGAGCTTTATTGCTGCGAGTTACATAGTGCTGTCTATTACACCATGAAATCTGCCATAACAACAAAAATGTAATGTCTGATTCTGTGAGCCAAGGAATATAAACCTTTTAGGGACATATTTAAAATATCAGATTTTCTGCCTGAGCACAGAGTAGGCATTTTTTTCTAGCTTTAACCATACGTCCTCTTTCTTTGGAAATCTGGGTCATTGCTGCATGAATAAGCAGAAAGATTTTGAGCAATTTTTTTGTCTGGGTCTAAGGGGCAATTTATTCAAACCAAAAGATGCTATTTTAGCTAGTTTGTCAAATGAACATGTCAAACCCACAGAGGCAATGTGTCTAGCTACAGAGCTCTGCAAGGTTTAATTCTTGGAAGTATTTGAAGCCATAGAAAGTTATTCTGTAAGCATTGCTTAACTCATTAAAAAGAGACAGTTAGAGCCAATGGCTGCCAGATCGAACATAGCTCACATTTTATAGTGTTTGCATAGCATATCAGAATCTGCAAGAACTATTCCTGTCAATTCAGGAATAAGCTTTTTTGACTTCACAGCTAGATGAAATATTTAGGGTGGATACAGGATTTGGTATGATCTCCTAGAGAATTGCCATTCCACTGTGTCTTCAGCTTTTGTCCGATCTGCAAACAAGTCCCACTCTAGGAGAACTAGCTCAAGTGGTAGAGTGCTCTTTTATTATGTGAGTGTTAGTGGGATTGATGCTCACATTCTCAAGTCTAGAATTTGTAGTTTTTTTTTTATGATGAAATCATTTCTGATAGCAAATGTTTTTGGGACCTGCTGATATGCTTATGCCATGCACACATTACGTGACTTTTGAAGTTTTCAAATTGATGTATCGCTCACACTGCACAACTCTATGTCTTGGAATCTGGAGTCCTTAATTTGTGGTATCTCAGTGGCAGGCATAATCAGTGATAAACCACTGATATGTCAACTGGTCTTAACACAGACAGATTTAACTTACTCTGTGGAGACTGTGTCTAACTTAAACCTTTCCTTCAAATAGAAGAGATCCTTGTTGCAGAGGTAATGTTTTTACCTTTATATGGTTTTTCCACTCATAGTCATGCAACACACACAAATGCAAACCTCTCACAGACTGTCTCACACACATCCAGTTATTCATCTGAACACATGATGTTTCTGTCTCTGTACCGCTATTAGTTATGCAATGGTTCCTCAATACTAGCACTAACTGAACAGGGTTCTGTATAAATATGATCTTTATAACAGCTGCCATAACAGCAAAAATGTAATGTCTGATTCTGTGAGCCAAGGAATTATTATTGATATTGTGAATATTTAATAACCTCCAATGCCAGCAAATTAAATTTTCACAATATTGTGAAAATTGTAAAGGATACTTTATTCATGTCCTCATTGCTAAAGATTGTATCGCTTTATCACAGCGATAAGCTAGTTAGCTAGCTAACAGTTGAGGTCAGCGAGTGTGAAACTCGGGGCTATAAACCATTCCTTGTGGAACCATTTCATTGTTCAGCTTTCAACTTTGATCGTTTAGGTGCTGGTAGTTTATTAGCTAGCTAACTGTTCAGCAATAGAAAACCTACTTTTGTATGATTTAGAGACCCAAATTCACAAACCTGTGGGTTTTCAAATTTATCGTTCTCTCTAAATAAGCAAAATGAGTTAAGCCATTACTACAGCTATTGGTCTGTTTGAACTACAATATTCGACTGTTCATTTATTGTTAATTAGATTAAATTAACTTTCATAAACATTCTGTATGAATAGAATGTAGTTTTTAATGACTGATTAACTGTGTATATTCAACATGAAGCTATTCATATAAAGTTTCAAGTTTGGTTTATTTGTAACATACATTTATTTGTCACTTTCATTTTTAGGCTGTAAAATGAAAGATCCTTGCTCACAATCATTGCTACAGTTTGATCAAATTCAGTTATATATATAAACTCCCTATTCAATAGGAAGAAACCAGTTCATGTCATTGTGAATTGCTTTTTCTGTAATCAAAACACTGAGGTTCCATATGGGAACAGAAACTGCTGGGACTGTCCATTCTGTGTGCAGTACAATGGCTTCTAAGAGGTATTGCTGTATTTGAGACATGGTGAGGACATATTTTAGTGAAAGTCTTCCAATGATGCACCCTTAACTGAACCATTTTATGCTGTTGCTGCTGTTAAAAAATGCAGAATGGTGATTATAACGAACCGATCCTTGCACAATATATGGAGCACCTCAACCATGGGGTATCAGCTGGTGTCCCTGTGCTTGATGCATCCAAGACTCAACCAGACACTGAAGATCAAGCAGCTGGCTTCCTTCACTCCCAGAGAGGAAGTAGGTGCCTTCTTAGTTAAGACGTATGCATTGTTGATTGCAGTGCCAGAGCTGTGAAACTGTGCAAGGTAATGCATGTCCAGTGCTGGAATTAAGATCATAGCTCTAAATAGTCTCTGACTTGGGCAGAGATTGTGAGTGGGTCTTCAAGGGCAAACAGGATCTGATGGCCCACATGTAGTTTGATATTATTCCTAAATAACTAAGTTGACTAAGTTTACATGGCTATTTGAAAGAAGCTGATCATGTAAGCAGCAAAGACAGAATATCATTCTCTGACTAAGGATTTAGTTGACTCATGTTTAACCCAACTAAACTGTGGTCCTGGCTGATTTTAGTTGGACTATTGAGCCACTGACTCATGCACAGAGTTTTCTGAGTATTTTGCAGTTTCTTACTGTACTGAGTTCTTACTGAGTATAACGCCAACTTTGATACATTTGTTTTCTTTTCACCGAACAAAGCCTTCAACTTTGACTGTGGTGACATGAATTCCAGATCTGCAGAGTGTTTTTTCAGTAACGCATCTTTTGCCCGTGCATTTTGATTGCAGTGTTAGGAGGTCATAACTGCTGATCAGAACTTTGGACAAGAGGGCTTATCCTCATGGCTCTCTGACTTTCATGTACAACAACAAACAATATTTTCTTATTTATTTTTTTCCAGTTGTAACAAACCGTTCTGCTGTTTTTTAACTTCTGTCAAATTTTTTAATGGTTGTACAGGACAATTACGATGGAAATTGAGGTGTACAAGTGCCACCTTGAACAGACCTACGAGTTGTGCGGGCCTGTCAGACAGCTAAGCAGTATGACATCCAGCACCAGAACCGACAGCTGCGGGCCCTGCTTTTCAACCACCAGCTCAGATGCAGCCAAGATGCAGACAAAGAATTCATTAAGGTGAGTAATTATTGTCAATGGTTGTCTTAGAATGGTGCTAAAGTGCTTAAGATAGTTTTTGGCGATTCTATAGCCAAGAATTCTCAAGATCACATCTAGCTGCATTCCTGTTGGGTGTGAATGACAGTTGCTCCTTCCCAGTTGATGCAAAGTGACGATAGAAAAAAAGGCGTACACGGAACTGGTAGTGAACACTGTCCTTCAAGTGCATATAAGTGCATACAGTGTTTGAGCCTGCAATCCAGTTCATTACCCTGTCCAACAGGCTCCCAGGTTCCCCTCCACATCTTCCTTGTCAGAGATAAAAATTGATATAAAAAAATGGATACTTGAATACTTTTGGTTACTTTTTTGTTCCTGGCTACCATGCTTTTTAAAGCATTGATTATTTCAAACATTGATTTATCTAAGATAAGCAAAGACCTGTTCTCTCTTGCTGCATTTTGTGGGTTTTTTTGGGTTTTTTTTGTTTTGTTTTCTTTCCAAATGAAGCTGTTGTTTTCATTTTTGGTGGGTTTCATACTATCCACACCAGCTTCCAGGTTTCTGTCCTTTTACATACCAAGCAATCAGCTTCCTTTCTCTTTGCTACAGAGCACCTCTTTTCTGTCCACACCTGCTTGGCTGGTAGCTCTCAGAAGCCTTGCCTTCCTCGCCTGTGCTTTTCTGGTTGCGGTGGCCATATGTGGGTCTGGATGTGACTCTGGAGACACATCCTCTCTCCACAACAGCCCGCACACTCTCAGCGGGGGAATCATCCCACCCAAAGAAGCCCACCAAAATGACACTGAAGCCAAAGCAAAGAGCATCACCAAAACTGCAAATGTGGAATGACCTGGTGGGTATTCTGCCAGAGAGAGGCAATAGAGAATATCAAGCTGATCTGGTAGTCTGGAAGCAACCACCAGATGGCTGTTGCTTCTGTTGCCCTTTTGACTTCCATCAACATCTACTCAGGCAGTAAAAAGAAATGGTGTACTGGGAGGTAGTAAATCTTGCTAATCAGTACTTGTTTTTGGCCTGTGAAAATACAAACAAACAATACACATATTCAAACACTTCTGAACTACAATTGCTTATCAGGATTTACACAGGCTTATGTTCTTAATAGCTCTTTGCTTACAACTTCATCAAAGCGGTTTTGTTCTACAGTATGTGCAAAGTCTACTTTCCCACACAGTTCACATGAGTCTTGATTCGTCCTGCTGGTTCTTCATGTCTGTGAATGTGAAAAATCAAACTTTTTTGCTTGGCTTCAAGCAGTGATCCTTTGATTGTATCATTCATGATTCATTTAGGATTACAACCAAGTGGTTCAATATCCAGCCAGAGGTGTACTCAAGTGAGGTAATAAAATGAAATTATTAATGTAAATAATATGATGGCAGGAATTGTAAAAGACCAAATTAGGCTTCAGAAGTAAGCAGGAAGTGAGAATGACCAAATATGGCCTCTGTGGCAAGTCCAGGATTGAGGCCAGGATACCACCTAAAGATACAATTTTAATAAAAAATGGTTTTGTAACTTGATGAAAATGTATAAATATTGAACCCACCTGAGACTGTTAGACATTCTGTGGTCAATACCTCGTCTGTATGCAACATTGAGCTCAGAATAAAGATGGCACCGGCTATTCCCTTCAATTAATTACTTTATTTTCTATTTAAAGTGTACTTGAGAAAAGGACTGGAAAGTGGGAAAAATCTAGGAACCACACAAGAATGTCTGGAGATAAAAATTCAAGGCTGCATAGCCATACCTTAATGTGAGAGATCCTCCATTTCAGAGTCTGCTGTGTGAGAGTCCTGTGCCTTTTTTCTCTAGCTTGGAATAGGACTGTTGCTTCTGCTTCTTAAGGTTTTCAATCAACAAGGACGGTGGCTCCACCTGCAATGAACCATGAGCTTGTTATATTGAACTGCACAAGACAGTAAATTAACTCTTGTATTCATTCTGTATGAAGTGCGCCTCACTTGAGATGTCAGCCAAAGTTTAGCAGTAAATATGGTTATCTGCAGTTAAGTGTGTTGCTATTGAAAGACATCTTCAGCTAAAAATAAGTCTTCCTTGACCCTAATCCACCAAGCCCAGATACAACACAGACATGCATGTGCTGTAGTTGGCTTCAAAACATTCAATGAACTTGTCAGCAACATGGTCCAGATTCCTGCAGCATGTGACATGCGTCTGCACGCATCCTGCCCCCACAGTCTCTGCCTGGCTCCCCCCACCCTCCTCCACCCCCAGTTTGCTCTCTCATCCTGCCCACCAGCAGCTAATGTCCGCCGCCGCAGCGCAGCACCTCCCACTGTATGCTGCATGCTCCTCTGTGTGCCTGTGGTAAAACCTCGCCAAGTTTAGTGTTCTAGCCACTGCACTCCCCTCCCCAACTCACACATCAATCTCAGAGGCAGATGGATTCCTGTCTCCCAGCCGCATCCCAACTTTTTGACCTGTACACATACTTGGATAAATGTTCTCTGTGAATACAAAACAGCAACATTTGTCTAGTGTACCGGAGACCTCTTGGAAGTTTTGTAGACAGATGAGGCCGGGCTGTGCTAGCTGAGAGAGACGATATTTGAGCTTGAATCCGACTAGCACATGCACAGAAGCATAGGGTATTATGAAGGCTCTGCATGATATCGTGACCCAAGGTTGAGCTTACAGTAGGTGGCCATATTGCCTCATATCAAGGGCAGTGTACGTTGGAAGACCATAGCAGAGACGTGTGACCGAACTATGTGCACGAGCGCATAACATGCCGCATTCCTTGTTTTCTCCTATTTTTGAGTGAAGCTAATTGATAGTGCCATCTGCCATCTCCTTTTAGAAAGCCAGTGCAGTGCCTTGGCTGCTGATGTGAGTTGTTTTGTCAAAGGAAAGAATTTAAAATGTGAGCGGTGATCTCCATGTAATACTTAGGCTTTAATGCCCTTTACCACTCATTCAGTGCTTGTCTGTGTTTATGTTTTCAGTGTTACAGTGTGATTTTATTTAGGTGAAATTTGTTTTCAGTCTATCTGCAGTAGTGCACTTAAAGGGCCAGGAAGGTTAGTGGAACACATTTGCTCTGCCTCTGACCTCACAATTCCACTGTAACAACAGTGTTCAATTCCGTCATTTAAAAAAAACAAACAAACTTGTTTTGGTTTAAATTTGTTTAAAGATTTGTTTAAATTGTGTGTGCCAGTGTATCTGAGCGTGTTACAGTCTCTCTGACCCTTTACACCCATTAGTGCGTTCTTCCACTAGCTTCTCTCTCGTTCCTGCTTCAATATTCAAGGGAGGATTGAGATCCATTCAGGTAATTTTGCAGTCTTCAAAAAATGCATTGAAAGACATTCCAGTAGCTCAGTGGTGCACCTGCGCTCCACTCTGCTCCCCAGTTCGGAGGATGCCAGCACCTATGTTTAGTCTTTTATGTTTAGTCTTTTTTAGTCTGTTTCTTTTTATTTCCTTTGGACTCCAGTGCTTTTTAATAATCTGTTTTGGACATGGTATGGCTGCTCCATTACCCAGGAGCCCATACAAAGGTTCATTTCTGCCTGCATGCATAACTGCTGGAGGGAGGATTTTATGTCCAGAAAATGTTAAGATGGCAACAGCTCGGTGGGAGACAGTATGTGAGAATCACCTCTTAGGCTCATTTTACTGTTTCTCATGTAGAAGGAATTCCCTCACTATGTTCCCATTCTGAGCATCAAAGCCAACTGGGATGGGGGTTTTGTCACATTCTGAATTCTAGCTCATGTCATATTTTGTCAGCAGTGGCATTGATAGACTCAGGTTATCAGTACAAATTTACATTCAAGATAAGTTGTCTTTTACATATATATCCTCTCTCCTGCAATAATGGCTAATTAGCTGCATCCATCATTGTAATTGTTTAATTTTTCATGCTAGTTCATTCACCCTTGTATTAGTGCCATGCATGTGAAACAGACTCTTGAAAGATTTTCTTTTTGTATCTTGCATGCCTAGCATAATAGGACATTCAAAATCCCTTGAAAATTTTAATCTTTTTTTTTTTATGTATATATCTCCTCAACATTCCCAGTACAACTGCTGTAGAGTCCACGACTCAACTCTTGACTAAAGTCTTCACTCCGAGCGTCTGAGCCGGCTGCTGCGGCATACGCCACGCTGCTCTGTGACCCTCACTCTCCACTCCTCTCCTCTCCCAGCTTTTCCAGAGCCCTCAGATGCAGACAGCCCAGCCTGCCATTCCAAGTAACAGCGCTTCCTTTCGACCCGTGTCCAGCCAGCCCATCATGATGTTCCTGACACCCATGCCCTTCACCTCATCCCAGACCGCCCAGTACTACGTACTCCAGTACTACATGCCTCAGGTACCCAGAGCAGAGAAAAGCGCCTGTGCAAATATGTACACAGTATAGCAAATGGGTTGAAAATCTGTCTATAAACAGGTTGGCCAGCAATAAATAAACTGCTCCTAAAATGTGTAGATAAAAATATGTTTTATCTTGGAAGCAGAAATGAGAAGTTCTAGTTTAGTTTTTTTTCAGTGTAAAAACTAAATGTTTTTGTATTTTTTGTTTGTTTACTGCTTCGAATATCTCTTTTAGGAGTGTCCTATATGAATGGCCATGTCTGGTGCTAGGCCCTTTACTTCTGCTGTTCTGTTTCATTCTCAGTATCACCACAGTGGCCTTCCCTACGTGGGACATCCCCAGCAGTACTCCGTCCAGCCCACAGGACCCAGTACATTCTACCCTGGGCTCTTTCCTGCAGACTGCCCACTAGCATATGGTGAGTTTGGACTTCCCTTTCTCTACCCCCACCTGGGAAACCCACATGCGTGCTCTCACCGATAAAGAGACCTTTCTTCTGGGTATTCCCGCTGGCTGAAACTGGTTTTTCGTTTGCTCTCTAACTGAAACCAGTGCTTTTTTTTGGTCACCACTAGTGGCAGGGCCTTCATACTATCCTGGCCAGACCATATACACCAAATCTCCATCCATAATAGTGCATACAGCTCAGCAGCCTCCACCCACTAAGAGGGTAAAGAAAACAGTGAGTATTCCCCCTGCCTCAGAGGTGAAATTAATTTAATTGTAGATTGACTTAATAGATGCAAATAACTTACTGTTCGCTAAGATCCGTATCCGAGACCCTAACCAGGATGGCAAGGATATCACAGAGGAGATCATGTCTGGAGTAGGCATTAGCCAGAACACAAGCCCACCAGTGGGACGTCCCTGCACTACCCCTACTGCTCCACAGGTAAGCCATTCAGTCCCGCAGCCTGAGCCCCTGATCGGCTGCAGGCCGCTGCTTCGCGTGATCCACTCCACAGGTCAAAGTACTCTCTCATCTAGTCCTCCCTCATAATGAGCTCTGAGCTGATTGTTTGGTTGTTTCGCTGGCTTTCATTGTCTTGTCCTATTAAAAGCATCATACAATCAGCAACAAAATCTGATGGTGTAGTTTGATTTCTGGCCATTCTCTCTTCCTTCTTTAGTGATTCGGTCACACCGTTGACCCTCCTCCGTCATATTTGACTGGTTCCAGTAGCTTGTGTGATTGTGGCTGTTCTGATTTAAGAAGGCTTCTCAGATGTGTTTTGATGTTCCGACTTGCCGTGCCTATTCTTTCGTCTGCCTCCATCTTAGTTCTCCCTCACAGCCACTCAAATCCTCCTGATCTTCCCTCGTGTTCCCTCTACACAGACAGCCCACATAAAGGCCCTGTAAGAAGGATTCAGCCAAACCCTGAGCACCTCAGCTCCTCTGAGGAAAGGCCTCTCTGTAAAGGGAACACTCACTACTGCGCTGTTGCACTTACTTTGTGTCCTCTTTCCCTAAATGTTAACAGTGTTCCTCTTTCCTCTCTTTCTCTATTTCTCCTGCCCATTTATTTAAGCACCCCATGCTTGTCTGCTGTCTCTTGCTGTCTTTGTGTCTTCCCCCCCCACCTCAACACACACACACACACATTTTGTGCCTTTGCGGCTGGATCTTTTGCCCTCTTGTGCTTTCTCATTTCCTCTCTCTCTCTCTTTGCCTCTTTCTCTACTCACTTCTCTAATTATGCTGTGCTGTGCTGTGCTGTGCTGTGCTGTGCTCACCCCCCCACCCTCATTGCCATTCCCCTTCTTCTGCATGTGTGTGCAGTATCTCTCTCTCTCTCTCTCTCTCTCTTTCTTTCTCTCTCTCTCTCTATCTCTCTCTCTCCATCTTTTCTGTCTTTTGCTAGTTTTTATGTCCACACCCTCATTATCCTCGCATTTTCTACCTCAAATCCCAGCAGCTGAACAGCCAGGTAGCAGAGCAGGGGAATGTCAATGTCGGCCTGGCCCTGGAGGCCCACTGTCCGGCGAAGGCTGCAAGTCCAGCAGCCGGAGAGGCGGTTGCCTCAGGCACGCTGACGCCCTCATTGCCTTCCAGCACTGCTGCTCCTTCAGGCCTCACTCTCCCAGGCCAGGCTCTTATAGAGGCAGTCCAGGCCTGTGGAGCCTCCACTGGGGCAGAGCTGAAAGAGACTGGGAAGGAGCCAGAGGTCTTGCTGGAGGATAAAGTGGAGTCCATCTTACAGTCCAAGCTTAGGCAAAGCTTGAGTCAAGGTAAATAACCACATGCATGACATGCTATGTTAGGACACTAAAAAGACACCAGACCGATTTGTTATGTTTTACAGCTATTAGTTTATCCAACACCTGGAAGAAGCCAAAAGAGGACACTCCTGTGGGGCAGGCCCAGTGTCCTGACAGAGAGGTGATTCCTCTCTCCAGGTGCTCACTGTACCCCTCTCTGCATGCAGAGCCAGAGCTGAAGGATGGGAAGAGGCAGTATGATAGAGACTTCCTGTTGGCCTTCCAGTTCATGCCTGCCTGCATGCAGAAGCCAGAGGGGCTTCCTCCCATCTCTGATGTGGTACTGGACAAGGTAAGCCTGCTAAAACATTGGCCTTAGGGGAGCTTTAAAACCATTCCATGGAGAGGGGCTGATGGACTTCGACTTGACTCTGTTCTTTTCTAGATCAAACAAAACAAGCTGCCCCTGCAGCAGGTGGGCCCTCGCCTTATCGCCAGAGACCCAGGCTTCAACCCAGCCTCTGCAGACTTCAGCAGGGCAATTCCTGGAGGCAGGGGTGCACCGGTGGGTCTCTCCGCTCATCCCTTCTCTTCTGTCACAAATAAATGAGCGCCTGGTCATCTTTTGTGACCGAGGTCTTTGTGACAATGTTACCGCCCATAATAAAGAGCACCCATTTATTGCTTCAGCTGCTCAGTGTAGGCCCGAGACGGCTGCCTCCCCGCAAGATCATCACCAACGTGTCCATGAACGACGAGGTGCAGCTGAAGAAGGCCGAGAATGCCTGGAAGCCTGGCATGAAAAGGGAGAACACCCAGAACCCCGAGACCCAGAAAACTCAGGTCAGCACCTCACTCCGCCATGCCCTGTTTTCAGATTTCAGAGTCACAGCCTGTTATGGTTGGCTTGAAAGCTACTTAATTTTATTTGCGATATGCTCTTCAAGAATTGGATATTTAAATTATAGAGTCATTGTTTAATTGGGTGGGTGTGCGGGGAGTGTGCACGAATGTAGCTATGCAGGGGGACATTGGTTTCTAGTGTAAACAGGGGGTGTGATGATACTGAGGACCAGATCTTGTGTGCTTGTTGTTCCTTGTGTTGATTGTGGTGTTGATTTTGGTGAGAGAGTATTGTAGATATTGTAGTGTATTCTGTGGATGATCTTGTATATATTATAGGTTAACACCCAATGGTTGTGTTAAAAATATTCTTGCAAATTTGTGTGCAATTCAGCATTTGGAGAGATTGACAGATCTTCATTGCATTGTCTGGTCGGTAGGGTTATTATTGGATCAGATTTGGTTATTATGTATATATATATATTTATATTTTTGTAGGAGTTATATGTTGATTAAATCTTAAATTCTTGTAGCTGGTTCTAATGGGTTTTCTTTTAATTTGAATTTGGAGCACATGAGGGGTTTTAGTTGATAAGATTTGATAAACTGTTTGCTGCCAGTGCTACACTTCTCGGAAAGTGTGATTGATGTATGATGCCTTTATCGGTCTATATAGCAAAGTTGAGTGATTTTTGTTCATGACGAAGTTCCAAATGGCAGAGTAAATATTTGGTGAAAGTGAGGAGTTAGTCATTATGTGGAAGAACTGCTGAATTTAACAAAAGATTGGGATCTTTGTAATGGAAAGCTTAGTCGGTAGTCTGTTTTCCTCTCCAGGAGCTTTTCCAGAAGGTGCGCAGTATCCTGAACAAACTGACACCGCAGATGTTTAACCAGCTGATGAAGCAGGTGATGGACCTCACCATCGACACAGAGGAGCGCCTCAAAGGCGTGGTTGATCTGGTTTTTGAAAAAGCCATCGATGAGCCCAGCTTCTCTATGGTCTATGGCAATATGTGCAGCTGCCTGGCTATGGTGAGTAACATGTTCCCATACATTGCTGCTGAAGTTCCATACAAAGGCAAATGCCACACAGAAGTGAACTCTGTTTGAACCACTCTAAACTGACATGGAGCTTTAATCAGCTTCTATTTAGTAACAGAACTCTCAACACTGTCTTATACCCAAGTGTTTCTCCTACATGTCTTTCCTGTGTAGTTAAAAGTGCCCATGGCAGACAAGCCCACCAGCACTGTGGGTTTCCAAAAGCTGCTGCTGAACCGCTGTCAGAAGGAGTTTGAGAAGGACAAGGTCAACGATGATGTTTTGGGGAAGCTGCGGCACCAGCTGGAAGCGGCCACTTCAGTAAGCAGCACTCCTGTCTAGTTTACCCGACTCACCAACCCACAGATCAGGAGAAAAGGGACTGAAATCGGCAGCAGTGCTGGGAGGCGGCCAGGTCGTTATCGGGTCCAAACGCGCTGTTTCTTGCTTTTGTCTTTGTTCTGGTTACTCCTCGCAAGGCCAACGAGCGGGAGAGGCTGGAGGAGGATCTGGAGGAGGCGAAGGACAAGGCCCACAGGAGGTCCATCGGTAACATCAAGTTCATCGGGGAGCTGTTCAAGCTGCACATGCTGTCAGAGGCCATCATGCACGACTGTGTGGTCAAGCTGTTCATGAACCACAGCGAGGAGAGCCTGGAGCGTCTGTGCCACCTCCTCACAGCCATCGGCAAAGACCTGGACTTGGAGAAGGCCAGGGTAAGCAGGCCGCGGGCCTGGTCTGGGTTGATTTAATATTCTCAGCAGATGCTCAGCACTTGCATCGGTTTATCTTTAATATGTCATGTAAAGGTTTACGGCGCATGTGTAGATGAGTGCTAGTGTGCAGTGCAGCGGCTGTGCGGATTTTGTCCAGATTTGGTCTGTGTTGCGTTTTTCACAACAAGTACTTTACACATCGAAACTGGATGAAGAAGTTTTGGATATTGTATATTGACTGTCAATTTTGTCTCTAGTAGGAATGGCAGTTGTGATGTTGACAGTTCAGTCACCAACTAGTGTGACAGTTATTTGTGTTCAAGTTTCCTGGTCTTTTTTATTGTGGTTTTTTTTTCCATGCACGCTTTTAACCAAAAAACAAGCATGTTGAAATGTTGTTTATAAAAGTTTTGCCGTCAGTGTTTTCTGTTGCTTGCCTGTTGCCTGCACTCTGACTACAGGGTAGCCAACTAATTAGGATCATCATCTATAGTGCGACTAGCATGCTGTGCTGATATCAGTGTATTATTAGGCCTTGGCAATGATTTTAAAAGTGTCCAAGTTCATGTTGTTAGTGAAGTTGTTAGTGTGGTTGTTAGCTCTGCTCCTACTGCAGCTGACAAAATGAAAGGCTTTTATTCAGGACTGGTCAGCTGTTAGAAGGTTTTGCTCTCACAGCCTCCTCCACGTTTGCCACCTCCTGCTGCTGCACCCTGGATTCCCCAAAGCCAAGTGCAGCTGATGACAGCACAGCTACACCCACAGTGGCAGTGAACTGCTTTACAGCACTGACCAACGTGCAAGGCAGCAGGGTTTACATAAGAGTCATAAACGTCTTGTGACATGAGTTCAGCTGAGAGCACACCTGATCGAATCGAAAGGTGAAGAATATCTGAAATTTGTCGACGTTTCTCTTACACTCTCTCTCTCTCTCTCTCTCTCTCTCTCTCTCTCAGCCAAAAATGGATCATTACTTTAAATATATAGAAAAGACAGTGAAGGAGAGGAGGGGTTCCTCACGCATTCGGTTCCTGCTCCAGGACGTCATCGACCTGCGACTGGTTAGAGACTCTGCCTGTGTTTGTGTGTTTGTGTTTGCCATTCCAGCGCATGGTGATGCAAAAGTATGCATCTGCTGATTTTGCTTTTCTAGAATAACTGGGTGTCGCGGCGAGCTGACCACGGGCCCAAGACCATCGAGCAGATTCATAAGGAGGCCAAACTTGAGGAGCAGGAGGAGCAGAGGAAGGTGCACCAGCAGCTGCTGTCCAAGCACAACAAGAGGCAAAGGTGTGGCCCTCAATTCCGTGACAGCCTTTTTCACCTGGCTGTGTGAGGCCGAGGACAAGTCCAAGGACAATCGACAAGAGGATGGACACATTTGCCAACGTGTGCTAAAAGACAATACAATAATTCAAAAAAATAATAAAACTGTGTGACAAAGAAACAAAAGTTCTGACTCTATTGTATTTTTGCTTTTTCCTTTATGAACTGCATGCAAAACTATATTTAACATTTGCAGATGTTCAAAAGAAAAGACAGAGGTGAATATAGAAATAATATTATTTATTTTTTATTTTATTCTTCCTTGGCTTCTCCTGAATTCAGATAGGCTCTGCCCATTAGATTTCACTTTTTTGTTTGTTTGTTTTTTTATTTTTTTGCTAATTTCAAACCAGTCCTAGGATTTTCACACAATCTGAGTGAAATTGGTGTCAAAATATTTGCAAGAGTCTGAATCTCAATAATTATTTAAACAAAAACCTGACATAAAAAATACAGCTGTCCTATTCCAGTCTAATATTAGTAGTACAAATTAGTAGTACATAGGTCAGGCTTTAACTTTAACTTTAACTAGCTGTCACTCCTGAAGGACATGTTCAGATTTCATGAAATTTAAAAGACTTATACCAGTATTGACTTTGAGGTAGCTTACCAAATGTAGCAGTTTTGTCAATATGGGGCATTATAATATGCAAATAACTGTTTCTCAATGACTGCTCTTCTGATCAAGATGAAATTTTGCATACTGCTTCTGTAAGCAAGCTGAAGGATTCCTAAGGATGACTCAAACACTGGCTAATATTTTTCAGGTAATGGGCTAATCATAGAACTGGCTTCAGTGGACTTCTATAACGTTGATTCTTGTAGAAATAACTTTAAATTTAAATATCCTACTACTTTTTATGTTGCTGATGAACTGTAACACACTAGTCGTAGGACCTTTCTCCAATCTTCCCAAATTTGGTATCAAAATGTTGATGAGACTGAAACATGTTGATATTTGTATGGTATATGGCACTTACATACCTATCAATCCTTCCAAGGTGTACTGATTCATTCAAAACAGCTGAAAAAAAATTAAGACTTCTTTGAGTAATTCTTATGAAACTTGACATGAGTATTGATTTATGGACTTTGAGCTAGCATGGGAATTATAGGACATTTTTGCCAACAGAGCCCCTCTGACATATGAAAAGGTATTTAAAAACAGAAAAATGAGTCAATCCCATTGTGTACCAATTGTGCATGAGAAATGCAGTTTATACAGTGCAATACTTTGTGACTATTTCATAAAAAAAGTTCAATATGTTTCGTAAACCTTTTTTTAGCCTGATTTTTGATACCTAAATTAGTTGGGCAAATGCACCTTTCAAACAAGTCAGTGACCTTTTGATCTAGAGATACCTTTTAAATATAAAAAATGCAGATCTTCTTGTAAATAATGATCAAAAATATGTGTATTTAACTATCAATCCCCAAGAGCAGGATTTTTATTAATAGGCTAAAACTTAGCCATAGAGTGTTAGATTATCACCAAACTTCAATGGTGTATATGAACATACTGTGAATGCAAGTACATTTGGGGTGAACTGACCTTCTGGGGAAACTATATTTCTTAGTCATGTCGAATCAGAAAAATAATATTTATATAAAGCAATTCAGCAGAGATAATTGAGAGATTGGTTTCAAAATACAACATTCCTGGAAACAAAACCTCAAAACCAACCACAAAGGCTGGTGAACTTTATATGGGATGTCATCAGCAACCAAGTTGTGCAGATGTGATAAAATGATTGGACCCTTTACTTGCCACCTGCAGCTATAATAAATGTAATTCTAATGTATGTCATGAATTCCCTAGATGAAGGAAGTTAGACATTTCAATAGCAACACACCTCCCTTGATGAAATGACTGGGTACAGAAATTAGTTGACCAGAAAGGCCAGAAAAATAGCACAACCACAGCCTTCAAACCTGACAACAAACCTGCTTAATGCTGACAGTTTTATTTTTTTTCAAATACAAAATACAGACTCACTCTCAATAAATAACCATTTGATGAACTAATGCAGAATATAAATTAAGACACTGACACAAGCTTTACTTTAGTTACTAAGCATTTAGGTTTGGGTGTTTTTCGTACTTGGTGGGATGGTTACGAGAAAATATTGGCATATTAGATAAGCAGAAAAATACTATGGATGGGTTCAACACATGATGTGCGTACTCGTTTGACTTTGGATCTATTGGATCACGCCAATAACTGTTGAAAAGAAAAATGACCACCTGAATGCTAAAACATATAATGGAAATAAATGTCTTATGCAATACGAGAATTATGGAAATCGGGTCAGCTTTGGAATAGAGAGGAGCGATAGGCACATACTAATAATATTAATACATTTTCAGAGACACACAATATCCATCCTGCCAAGGACAGGCAGTGATCAGTGAACCAGGCAGCCAGTAAGAGAAATAAAATCACCAAGAAAGTCAGGCTTTTTGCTGTTTGTTTTCAAAAAAATGTCCTTCACAGAACACAAGATATGACTGAATGAGCAAAGTTACATTTACATAGAGCCTTTCAAAGAACATACAATGCTTGAACTAATAACAGACACCTGTTCATTTCAACACAATGGGAGAAATTACTCTGCTCACAGAGCTTAGTAACGCGTTAGATCAAAATTCGCTGCTGCACTTTAAAACACTGAGCGTTTTTCTTAAAACACATAAAAGGTGCAAGATCACGCGTTGTCGTGTGAGCACCTCAGTCGTAAAAAGGGCTGAGTTGTCATGAATACGTTATGATCAGGAGTAGTCGGCCGTACTGCTGCGACATCCGGTCAAATCAACCGTCCTCTAAGAATCAGCGCAGTACTAGTTTTGGTAATAGCAGCATCTATGGACATAAACGGCGGCGAAACGGATGGTTTTTTTCTCGTCAACTTTATAGTCCATCACACTTGCTCCTATAGATCGGGATAAAATCTCCATACCAAAACCTCTGTGCATTGGCATGGTGAAAATTTAGAGCACGCAAATCCTTCACTTCTGAAACAGCAGAAATTATGTAATTTTACACAGATTAAAAAAACCCTCAACGTTAAAGATTGCTGTTGACGGAGTTTTAATGTAAATATAGTAGGTTGGGGAAGTGTAACGATGAGCAGTGTGTGGAAAAGAGTGAGATTTATTAGGGGCAAATCCAAAGTCCAGGGTCAAATTATTAACATGGAGTGTCCGAGAATTCATGATAAACTAAAGTAAAGAAAAGTGCACGAAGACAAACCAGGGATGCAGGCTGTAACATTGGGGCGAGGATAAACATTCAGGCTTATATTCACATGCACGGAAGCCTCGATTAACAAACAGCAGCTGGACTTACAATAAATAGCAACAAGACTAAACTAAAACAGGGCTTAAAAACATGGTCAAATGAGCATTAAACCAGACACAAGTGCAAATTATGAGGGGTGCAGAAAACGAAACGAAGGAATGGAACCACAACAAGGGAGTAAATCAAAATAAAGACACTAGACAGGGAAACCGTGGAGACATGAACGCTAGGAGGGTGGTCAGTGGTGACAGGAAGCTTGTTTCAGTCATGGATGTCTTTGGCAAAATGAATGCAACTAAAATGCTTTCCTCATGTGTCCTAATAACCAAATAATAACCAAGTTCTTCTTTATTTCTAAATAATATGCCTTTCGGAAATTGTATAACTGCTTGTGTTATATTACTTTCTTTTATCCAGAAACACAGGAGACTCAGGTGAAAAGTGTGATGGAAATAATACACTTATTATTATATCCTAAAACTTGTCTCACCTAATCGTAGTCATCAGTATATTAGATAAATGCATACCTATTTTTATGTTTGTGTTTCACATGTTCCATCCCTTTTCTCTTCTTTGAAAGAAAAATTCCTTAACTTAATCAAAGACTAGGATTAAAAAAATAAAATAAAATAAAATCATAGACAGGTCAGCTGAGCACACTCCCTTGTCGTAATGTCCCCATATTGACAGTTAAATACCACATATTAAATACAATAGAGACTGGAGTGTCTTGTTTTTCTCTGAACATTCCACAGTGCATCTAGAATTTTAATAGTTGTTTATTTCTGCTCAGTTTTTCTGCTCTTATTTTAATTTGTTTTTGTCTTAAGGAGAAAAAAAAGGCGACAAACGAGACCTGTGACCCCAGGGGGAAATCATGGATCAGATGCCTCACACCCAGTCACTGTGTAAACAACACCAGGTTCATGTTTTAGTGTGAGGAATGAGTGCAGGAGTGTTTTGAAAGAACAAATACAAACACTAACAAGAAGAGAACAAAGAAAACAGGAAGGAGAAGCTCCTTTCCTTTTTGAGTTACTTACTGAGATCATTCTCATAGCAAGTTCATTACACCTTGTGTACTTGTTGTAGTGCGGTTAGCTGTTTCTATATTGGCTGAGAGAAGGAGCAGACCTGTTCCATTTACATTTAAACAACAGAATCTTGTCAGTGGAGGATGTACTTTCTCAAACCTTTTTAACTGGTATCTCGCCTCTGTGTCTCTCTGTGTTCGCAGGACAGGGACCACTGCACGCCTCGCACCAGGACACCTTTCCAGTGATGACTCCCCTCGTGTGGAATTAGTTCACAGCTGTTTAGTCTTATACTTATCCACAACTAGGATTAGTCCATTTACTATTTCTTACAAGTGGGGATCAAGAACATTGGAAGACGTGAGTAGTTTTTTGGAGCAATAAAGATCAATACATAAAAACAGGCAAATGACCTGGTTATACCCAAATACATCAATAAACACATCAAACAAGGTAATGCTTAGGTATGAATTTTCTTGACTTCGTGACTTATTATGAAGCTTAACTTGTTATGAACTGACACGTGATAATGTTCACACATTTAGCTGCAATTCTTTGTTTAACTTCAGAGGGTTAAATGGAGCTTACTCAGATGATGGTGTTGACTGCTTCAAGGATTTTCACTAGAAGTTATATAACTGCAAGTTATATTACCGATGTCTAAGTGTATGCAGCGCAGAATTCTTTATTCGTAATGTAATACATGTCCTATTTAATTCTACAAGATAAACAGGTTGGAAAATATTTGTGTAAAATAGATTATGATTATTTTTGGAACATAAAGCCATGCAAACATTGTAAGTGGACATCAAGGAAAAATATAAAATAAAAGAATAGTATAGCATACAGTTACAGGGTATGCCTGTTTTCATTGATTACTAGGGAAGCTCTTTGTCTCCCTCTTGTGGCCATTGTTGTCTGAGCCAACAACCATATCAGCATAAGTGACATGAAGTTACAGAAATTAATTACAACTAAAACGTATTTTTATAAACACGATTTGACAGTGTGTTTTACATATTCTGGTTGAATATGACATTTATGTGTACAAGATTATAAAAAACACAATCATACATTTACCTGATACTTATATCCAAAGTGACTTACGAGTGAGTATAACTTGAGCAATTGAGGGTTAAGGGCCTTGCTCAGAGAACCAACAGTGGCAACTTGGCAGCAGTAGGGCTGGAACAGGTAAGCTTCTGACTACATGTCAAGTATCTTAACCACTGAGCTACCACTGATCACTGCTGGGGGTAACCATAAATGTTAGAATTTAAAATGTTGGATACTAAACTATTTAAAAAACATTTTGGAACATTTATTTATTTCATTTCCCCTAACCTTTGACAGCACGGCTAGTCCAGACCTCTGTATATGCATCTTCTTACCCCTTCTCTCTGCACACAAAAAATAAAACGCATTGAGAAGAGACTAATTGCACAAAGGATAAAAAATAAAATGACATATATAATGATAAAAGGAAAAGGTAAATAGATAACAGTAGATGTGTTAATATAAAATCAAAAGTCATCTAAACAGAACTCAATGCAATAAGTGTGTTTTGAGATGTTTTTGTTTTGCTGTTGGTTTGTTTTTTTTTTCTGTTTTTTTGCTTTCAAGTGCTAATGCCATTATGAGTTGCTAGACCATGAAGACATTTAAAGACATTTAAAGAATAATAAAATAATTAGATTTTGCTGTAAAAGACAGATGTCATGTTCACACTGCACAACTGCACTGCTTAATGTGAGCAGACATCTGGCAGACACGCTTATCTATAGCAACTTACAGTTTCAACTATATTACAGAGCTAAGTCCATATAGCGGTAGGAGTTTGATTCAGTTCAGTTCAGCTCACTCAGGCTTTCATTTCTGTTTTCTTGTCTTCAGGTTTTGTTTCATTGTCCCTAATAGGTCCAACTTGTGCTTGTCTACTCATGTCTCACTGTTCTCCTTTGCTTGATGTCACAACTTCATTGATACCTAAAGTGAATGTTGGAAATATCACATGTTCTTTGAGTAGGAATCAAACATCATTGCTCTAATACACTGGACTGATAGTGGACTCTGCCGAGGTACACCTACCCCTGATGTTGTGATGTTACTGAGCCTCATCCTGTCTCAGATGCCTTGGCTACTCCCATCATCCCCTGATGTCCCCTGTTGTAGCCCACACCACCTCCTCCCCAACCAGCTACTCTCTGTTGCCCTTAATGGACGTTCTCTTGCGACTTGGGTCTCGGACACATGCACACAAGTCTAGAACCTCCAGAAAGTTGGACTAAACATTAAATGCTTATTTCATTTTTTAATTTATGTCTCTCTTTAAACAGCCAGAGGAGGATGGGACCCCCTTTGAGTCTTGGTTCCTCTCGACGTTTCTTCCTCATGCTCTAGGGAGCTTTTCCTTGCCACTGTCACCCTTGGCTTGCTTACTGGGGGCTTGGACTTGGACATTTGAAAAGCTGCTTTGTAATAGCACCTGTTGTAAATAAAATAAAATAAAATAAAATACAATTTTAAAAAGTACTTTATAAATAAATTTTGAGTATTTGATTTTTATATGTAATCTTAAAATGTATAAGATAACTAAAATTTGTTTTTTAATCATTACATTTTTTCACTTAAAACAAAAATATAATTTGGATAGTCCCAATAATCTAGAAAAATCAAATCTCATCATTACAGTGCCAACAACACATCAACATCACCAGACTTCAAAGCACTTGTCTGAGAGGAAGATTTGTATGCCTGTAATTCTGTTGTTGAAGAGCCTATAAAATCAAAATAGGCTTTTAAATTTGAAATTTTAAACTCAAATAAATACAGCCTTATTTTAAATGCCTAAACACACACACACACACACACACACAGTTACCTCACAGTGTGAATATTGTTGTTGGTGGAGAAAGTATCATAGATCCTCTTTGCTGACACATCAGTGATGTCATTGTGACTGAGGTTGAAATTAGATGGATTATAATTACCACATTGTTCAGGATTCCCAAACACACCTCCCTCTACTAAATCACCGTGTAGTAGTACAAACACCTGTAGATTTATATATCAATGAATTAAAGTAATGAACGAATGAATTAATAAACGAATGATTGAATTAGCAAATGAATGAATAAGCAAAGCAATAAATAGTATATTTGTGTCAGTGGACCTGAGTCATTAATGGCCAGATAATTATGCATTTTGACATTTTAAACAAAATATCATTTCTTTCAGTTCTTGTACACATGACTTGTTATCTATCAGGCATGAAACTGTAAATCATAATGAGTCTGTTATGCCTTATTTCTCTTTTTAATGAGAACATGTGTTTCTACAAGCAGTCTGGATATTCTGTAGACCACAGAGATCCATCCTGCCAAGTACAGGCAGTGATCAGTGATCCAGGCAGCCAGTGAGAGAGGTCGTCATTTCCAAATAAAATCACCAAGAAAATCAAGCTTTTTGCTGTTTGCTTTTGAAAAATAAAGTCCTTGAAGGAACACAGGATATGACTGAATGAGCAAAGTTAAATTTATATAGAGCCTTTCAAGGAACATACAATGCTTTACAATGAACACGCACAGCTTCTATGTTCAGTCACCCTGCCGGATTTTGTGTTAAATTGTGAGAAAAAGAGTAAAATGTGTTATATCTATGTTAGTGCTCACTGTGCACTCAACAATCAAGACTCTCTACACATCCCTCCTCCCTCTTGTCCACTCACTCCAGGATGTGGGCTTTGTGCTGGTGTGCGAACAGCATCTGCAGGCAGTGGTTAGTGAGCTGACAGTGGCTAAGGTCCAGTTCTGACAGCCCTTCAGAATGTTCCAGAAACAGTGCCAGTGACCTACAGGCCTGCTGGTCCAGCCGGGTCTGACTGAGGATCACCATCTTACCCAGAGCCCGGGAGAGAGCCACAGCGCGTCTCACACACTCCACATCAGTCCCCACACAGAGAAGAGACAGGAACTGGAGCAGCATGGCTTTATTGCTGCTGAACACACTCAACATTCTCCAACATGTAGAGTCACAAAACACTAACACACTCACATAACTACTAACATTAATGCTATTTACACACATTTTGTTTCAAATGATAAAATTCTTTTCCCTTTTCCAGAATGCTTCCCTAGTTTGTGTGGTGTTGAGTCAGTGGCTTACTGAAGGGTGACTGTGTGTAAAATGGGGAAGAGTTGCCCTCACAGCCGTGTAGAGTGAGCTGTGTGTGTGTGTGTGTGAGAGCTCACTCTCTGGATGACCATGGAGACGACTCTGCAGTCCTCAGTGCTCAGAGTCAGTGTGTGTTTCTGTGTGTCTGCTGTGAGGTCCAGAGCAGAGCAGCAGGAGAAATCCAGTCTGTGCTGCAGAGCGAGGAGCAGATCTGTTGCTGCTGCCCCCTGCTGTAGTTCAGAGACACTGTAGCAGTGGAGCAGCCTCAGCAACAGCAGCCTGTCAACACGGAGAAAACAAAACACACACAGACAGTGGCAGGGCAGTTAATTTCAGGTTAATATAAATATTTCACCTAAATTTAATTTTATTCTGAAGTAAATATCCATGGATATTGCTGATTACCTGACAGGAGTCTCAATAAAACCTAAATGATGCTGGCACAAAATGACTTTTGAGGAAACTCATGAAAAACACATAAACGTACATAAACGTTTATATAACACTCCCTAAACAGACCAGTTCTGTGTTAAAATTCTGATTGTGAGAAAAGTTCAAGCCTGAGACGGGAGACGTGTTAGAGCAGTGGCTCAATGCTCTCCAGCTCCGCCTTTGGTATGGAGGTGAAAAGCAGGCTGAGAGAGACTGCTGTGCAGTGCTGGAGGGTGAAGCGCAGGGCAGCACAGTGGACAGAGTCCAGCTCTCTGCTGTTCAGGTTGATGCAGTTCTCTGCTGAATTCAACAAGCTGGACACACAGTGAGCAGAGCCAGTCTGATAGATCTCTCTGATGATGGACAGTACAAAGCTGGAGCTCAGCCTGGGGAGAAGACACACACACACACACAAAAACACAGACACACATTTCCAGGTCTCATGCTGTACAGTATAATTAAAGTGTTTGGACTGTTACTAACTGTGTGAACAATCTGAGCCACACAACACATGACTGTATTCTCTCACCTTCTGATCTGAAGTCTGGCCAGTACAGGCAGAAGGTCTCTGGGATTTTGTTACTTAATGTTGGGGATGTGTAGTGGTCCCATGAGCTGGTGGAAGCTCGTCTACTTTGCCGTAACGTCACCCTTTCGCCTTGCTGTCTGGATGCGTACTGTCTGTCAGACTAGCAATTCATCTACACTTCTCACAGATAAAACTGCCACTAATGACGAAGAATAAACATGCTGCATTCAGTGCTCTGAAACAGAACATAAGTCATGATGAAAAAGCAAAATGTTAACATTACTTATGTTTGTGGTAGTTCCTTAGATATAGTTTGTGATGATAAAATAGTTTTCCATGGAAGTTGCCAGTTTCCAGGTAGAAAGTAGTTAAATCCAACAAAACATTTGTTAAACAGATAGAGAGCAGTAAGAGCTAGTATGCTGAAACTACCTGTTTCAAAAACAGGAAGCTTCCTTATGAAGGAAAGAGGTTCTTATGAACCTCAGCATTTTGACAGCAAGTATTAACCATGGCTATAAAACCATGTGAATAATTCAGTTATGGGATTAATCCACAAAATAGAACATCAAATCTAATTATTTGGCCAGTACAGGGTTATGCAATATTCCTTCATCTCAGCAAAATGCAATAGCTTGACTTCCTTAACTGATTAATAATTAAAAAATATCTTTCTTGACTATAAGAATATAGCTTACCCATTAGAAAGATTAAACATCCAGTCAGCGTGTATCCTGGCATGTTAATGTAAAAGGCAGCTCCTACTGGATTTGGGGAAAGATTAGTAAAATATTTCAAGTATCTGCAAAGCAGAAAACTGCCTATTCAACAGGCATGAATGATCTGCTACCGAAGTAGTTGTGTTATTTGCATAGCCTAATTAATATCATTAGATCAAGTTCTATATTACCTATATTGTTATATTAAAATGTTGCTATTGCTTTTTTGCTTCACAATTGTTACACATAATTGCTGCACCTGATACAAGGATAGGAATTTCAATTTATTCATACTGGATATAAGAATCATTAATGGCTGCTGAGTGAAGCACTTTCATTGAAAATTCATCCACCAATTTTTTTTTTTTTTTTTTTTTTTTGGAACTAGAAACAGGGCACATCAACCAGGAATACATTCCAGGTCTGTTTTAGAACACTGGCTGTGATTCATTACATTTTGGCAATTGTGAAAAGAAACTGGATGATACTTCTAAAAGTAATTGTGTTTGCAGTTTATTTGCACAGTTACATGAACAACACTGGTAGCATAGTCAACAGGCTTGATGGTTTTCCAGTGCACGACACTGTGATACCAGGGCTGGCCCAAGCCTGTGTGGGGCCCTATGCAGAAATCTGAGCTGCCACTGACATAACATAGGTAAAAAACAAATAGAAATAAATACATGGTCTTTGGCACCCTCTTGGCGGCCTTAGCAGGCTCTCATTTTGCTTATACGGCGGGACAATTGTTCTGCTGTTATCCTAGCTATTGAGCAGTCCTACCTAGATTTAATGTACTTATGTACATTACCCTTAGTCCAGGTTTCTGGTGTTTATTTTAGATGGATTTTTGGTTGTATATATTATAATTAGGCTACTGTGGACAATTGTATACCGTATAGCTACAGCACCTGTACTTCACACACATGTAGTAATCGGAACTAGAAAGTTGCCAACCCTATTAAAATATTAGGTTTATAGTATAATATTTGAATTAAACAGACAAAGCATTAATCACAATCATTTGCATGATGATTAAATCTTGAACCAAAAATGTATCAGAGAGCTGTAGTGTTTTTTATAGACACACACCCAATAAAACTTTGCTTGACCATTTCTTGCCCTCTATATCATTCTCTGCAGTTTACTGAGAAAGACCTGACACTGGGTAATGCCATTGTCTATTCGAAGGCCAAAACAACAACAATCTTGGTTATCAAAGACTCACTCCACCCTGACCACAGCCTCTTCTTTTAGAAGCCATGAGAAAACCACCATCGCAGCTTGAGAGCACAAATCTAGCCTCTTAAGAGGTGTTTTGTTTCACAGGCAGATCGATATCTCAATGCGGTCCACATGAAAGCAATTTTCTTTCCCTGAGTGCAAATTGCACTTTTAATGCCTGATATTTCAGCCACTCATTTCTCTCACTACATGACAAAACTCTCGAAACTTTTCTCCAAAAGCACTGAATGTTATTCTAACCATTTATGGCCTTTCTCCATTCATGTACACAAAGTCCAGTATGATTCCAAATGTCATCAAAAGATATATCTGTTTGTAGCTGAACAACTTATACAATGCGATCTTTCTTCTTTGTGTCAAATGAACTTAACAATTGAAACATCCAAAACTGGCTGTGTTTCTTGCCAACATACTGGTGTTTGGACATGTGGGATTACTTGCATGTCGCTTTCAATAACTCAGTTGGTAGAGTAGAAGTTAAAACTGTCATCCTTTGGCTGTCGGCTCAACTCCAACTCACACAAACTTTATGTTTTAATGCAGAATCTGTCGTTTTATATGAGCATAAAAAGAGGTTTTTCCCTGACCGGGAATCGAACCCGGGCCGCGGGGGTGAAAGCGCCGAATCCTAACCACTAGACAACCAGGGACAAAGCTGCTGAATTTACATGAGAAGACCATTTTTCAAAGTCTGCACTCCTACTATTCTGACAATGTTTGGATGCATACTGGACTTGGTATGCATGAGTGGAAAAAGGCCATAAAGCGAGTTATTCATCTTTCTCTTTGTTCTACAAAAAAATGAAGTTTGCAAGAGTCAGGGCTCTTTTTTACCATCTGGGAAAAGAGGGAACGCTGGTGTCACTAACACATGGAAAGAGCTGTTATATATTCCCCATTTGTCTCCTTAATGTTTCTGACAATTTAGCCACTCATTTCTCTCTCTACATGAAAACACTCTAGAAAATGTTCTCCAAAAAATACGGAATGTTATTCTAAGTACTCAGAAAATAGTCTTTTCCTCCCCCTTCTGACGCGTGAACTTATAGACGCCCTTGATTGCACGGTGTCTCTGTAATTGACAGGGGAGAGAGCGTATGCCACTCCCTCTCTCCCTAAGAGTACAGCCAATTATGCTCTTCTAGACTCTCGGCCACAAATGGCTGTGACACCATCAGTTTCAAAGTTAAACACAACTCCTATAGTACCAATAAAAGCTTCACACTCACCTCAGCTGGGACATGGCAGACACTGAAGGAAACTCCTCACTTCACTCTCTTCATCTGACCAGTCATTAAGCTCCACTGGTTTCTTCACTGTTTTGAGTTTCAGCACTTCTAGCACTTGTAATATTAGAATAGAATCCCTTTAGTTACTAAAGGTACACAGAAATGTACACCGGTACATAGAAACTTACTGTATGTAAGAGTGCAATAGTTCAAAGCTGTATTAGTGCAGATAAATACAACTACAGTGCCATTGCAGCTTTTAATGCTGTTTCAGTATCAGGGTCTTCAGGAAGGCTCCACCTGGCAACCCTGAAGTGCCTTGCTATGCTTAAAACTACACACACACACACACACACACACACAAACAAACAAACACAAACACTTAACAAGGTGAGTTCTGCTTATTTGTTATGAAGGCTGATCGCCATTTAAAATTAGATTTCACAAACTATAATTGTTACACTGGTGAGTTTGAGGTAGAGATGCACTTTCATTAATACTGCTTACACTGTGTTTCTTTACAACACGCATGGACGTGTTGAAGCATCTCATATGCATAGAACACTAATACTCAGAGCATTGGAAGGTTGAAAACAGAAGCTATCTGGCTCACACAATGTTTTAAATGTGCCAAGGGAAATTCCAAGTGTGGCCATCCTTGAGTGGAGTGGAAGATAAATATGTTTTTTTTGTATTTCAAAGCGGCTGTAAGAGTATAACAGGCAGTTTAGAACATGTCAGTCCCTCCATGTAATTTCAGAGAAAATATCCTATGAAGATTGGACCAAGATTCCTGCAGAGTATTTTCAGCACATAGTGGAAACTATGCCAGAAAGAATTGCTGCAGTTCTGGAGGCCAAAGAAGGTCCAACATGCTATTAAATGGGTGTATTTAAGCCCACTGTGTCCTATAATAGGATGTTGCTGGAATGTATGTGGATGTTGTTGGAATGGCCGCAGAGTTGCGGCAGCAGTACAGGTAGTCTGTAATCCTTTCCCCCATGCGAGTGAGTTTGCCCTACTGCACGGGGTCGAGTTATGATGTGAATATTTAATGTTAATGTTTAGAGATAACAGAACAGCTTTCGGGGGGTTTGGGTGGGTTGCCTTATCCGCCCCTTTAACAGAGTAGTCACAATTCAAATTTCCCTTGTTCCATTGTTTACAAGACATTATACATGTGGTTTATTTATAGTGCACGGAGTAATATGCAGCAAGTCTGGTCTGTCTGCTTTGGAAGAGAAACATTTGGCCAAAAGAGCAAAACACAGCCGGGAGGATGATTGGTAAGAGCACATCATAATATGCACCTTAAAGCTGTGCTCTACAGCTAGGTCCTGTTCCATGACTGCATATATAAATTTACTACTGACATTGCCATTTATATCTGGCCATTTACAGTGCACTCTTGCTCAGTGCAGCACTTGAAGCTGATTTTCCATTATGTTCAAGAGATGTTTGACCCGGTCAGGGTGACACACTTTAGTGAGGGCAGCAGTATCCTAGAGGACACTACAGACAGTGACGGAGACATTTCAGAGCGCGAGGTGAGAGGTTGAGTTTTTTGTTACTCTCTACGACATACTTTTCATGCCAGGTACTATTGTCCAGTTCAGCCCAATTTAATTTACTGCCTTGTATTATCATATATAAATTGCTGAACATCTTATCACTCAGTTTCAAACATCCCCTCAGCTGTTTTAAGCCATTTCGGTTATTCAGTACTGCTAAATGGATGTGGTGGGAAAATGAGAGCACATCAAACACAGACAGCTTTATGCATTGAGTAGTAAAGAGTAAAAGTTTATTGAGTTCTGTCCCCTGTATAACAGAGTAAAAGCACTGACGCGCAGTACGGTCCCCCTCCCCTTATACAGAGAACAGAAGAAAGAGAAAAAAAAGAAAAACGACTCCTACAGAGTATCGGCTAATTCATGTTTTGGTTAGCCTGAGCGCTGAAGGCTTCTTCTATCTCTATGGTTAGAATGGTATGTGAGCAGCTGGTGTACCTGACTCACATGCTTATCTGCAGACTGTTATGCTGTGACTATAGAAACATAAAGCAAAGTAAAATAAAGCAAAGTAAATTTCCACAACATTTCCCCCCTTTATTTTATATCACACATTATCACACTTTTATTCAGCAAATAGCACTACGATGTCTTCATGTGGATCACCAGCACCGCCCATCTTGGGGAGCAGAATGTCTTCAAAGAGCTGGGGTTGGTCATTGGCATGGCCGCTGAGCGCTGGCATGGTGAACACACTAGAAAGACGTCTGACACGCAATGACAAAAAAGGAGGTAAACACAGAAGAAGAAGAAAAAGAAGAAGAATGAGTAGCAGAATGGGCAACGCTACAGCCGCTACTGGAACTGTAGGCTGCGGAGTGAAGGCAGATCACATAAGATTCATATAATCAGTAATATTAGCGCTGAGATCTGGAATGTAAAAACAGCAGGAAGTGTTAATCATTTTGCACACTCCTCCTTCCTTCATGGTTAGGAGATTTAGTACCATTCTATGTTGAAGCACTGCTGCCCTTATCACTTGTTGTTCTATCTTTAAGGCACCTATTGCTGCTAAGGTGTCATTAACTATTTGCAGTAACTGATAAGCTAAGCCATCTTTTGCAGGGCTGCTACTGTGCCACCGCCCAGGAAAAGGGACCAACCAATGGTTTCACCCGGAGTGGTCCATGGGTCCCTCAGAATTCTACCACAATAGTCTGTGCTGGTTATGTCTCTCCTCACCCTGCGTCCTTGGGCGCACTACAGCTGGATAACAACAACCAGTCCAGTTCTGTGGCAATTCACCATAGGCCACCGAACCACCGACCCACATTACATTCCAATACCCCTGCAGGGTTGTCATGGAGCAATTCCACAGGGAACTGCTATTGGAGTCACTGCAAGTGCCATTGCTGTGCACCTGCACATAATCGATGCATCTGGACCAGACTTCCGGCACCTGCTGCTTCATCTGCTATACAAATATCTCACCCTTACTAGCTGCCACATGCAGCATCATTTTCGGTGGTGCGGGGTTAGTGGGACTGGGACAGTTTGAGGTCTGGTTAATAACCTGGCACATAGAGATTGTCATATTCACTTCTCCTACATCTGCGTTTTTCAGAGGGATTACAGTCCTTGGAACACTGGTGTGCTGGCACACCAGGTACTCTTGCTCGATATGTTGGGCATGCACAATGGCTGACATACACGCTGTATTTTGTTGGCATTTAGCTGCTAATCATTCTGCTTCAGTGGCGTTGGGACCCTGAAATGGTAACAAGTCTTCTCATAAGTCATGGGATTCTTCATCCATATTAATATTCAGTCTATGTTCTGACTGTGTTAGCTGTGTCTGATTTTCTCTACCGTCTCTTGACGGTTCCGAGTGTCGAAAGGGTAGGCCTTGCCGTTAACACCCTACTCAACACAGTTCCGACCTAGTCTGTTTGGGTGCTGCTGCTTGGAGTTGGGGCTGGTGTCGGAGCCTTCTTACGGTGTGTGTGATGTACCCAGGTTCCTCGTCCTTCTATTTTGACAGCAGTGTGGGTTGTTAACAGGAGGTTCTAGTTGTCTCCACCTGGTGCCTTCAGTGGCGGGAGCCCCTGACTGAATTTCCCGTAATGTGGCCTGCGGGGTAGCAGCGGTTTCCTGTATTGCTTGCACAGCGGTTTTAGTTGCAGCTGCCTTTGCTACTCTATCTGCAAAATTATTCCCCTTGCTGATTTGGTCTTCTGTAGTCCTGTGAGCTGCACACTTAACAACTGCAATTGTCTTTGGCAGCAAAATGGCTTCTAGCAAGATGGTGATGTCTAATATATTTACCCGAGCTTGTCAGGAATTGCCTATGTTTCCATATGGCTCCAAAATCATTAACAGTTTTGTCTGCAGCTAGTTTGCATGCTTCCATCAGTGCTACTAGTTCAGCAGCCTGCGCTGAATAGGAGGATGGTAATACTTCTGTTTTAAATATTTCATGATCTGTTACTACCGCGTATGCTTCCCTATTGACCCCTGTGTCGTCCCTGCATGCTGACCCATCCACATAGAGGCATAGGTCTGGGTTACTTATGGCTTCTTCAAAGAGATCAACCCGCGGTATATATACTTCAGCTAAGACTGCTGTGCAGTCTTGTGGATCTCCATCCTCCTCCGTAGGAAGGAGTGTAGCTGGGTTCAGTGTTATACACCTTTTGACAGTTATATTAGGCATATCTAAGAGGGTGGTGTGGTATCTCAGCTACCACTGGGCTGATAAATGTGACACTCTTTGGTCCTGCAGTATTCGGTGTAATGCGTGTGGGACTAAAACAGTAAGAGGGGAGTATGCCACTATGGTTTAGGTAGCGAAATTATGGCTTGTGCTCGGTTTTGAGACAGCTTGTGTGTATTTCCCCCTTTAATGATATGCCCCAAGAACGTCACTTCCTCCTTACAATTCTGTAATTTTGCTCTACTAGGTCAGTTACATGTATGTTACATCTGAAATATTTCCATGAGCTTTTATGCAACATACTAAACAAAGGTTAGGAACAGGCTAAGTCAAATCAGGCTAACTCTCAGCAGGTCAAAAGTACGTTAACGTTTACACAAAGGACTTATATACGCAAACAATAACAACACAATGAAGGGCAGCCGTGAAACACAAGGGAGCATGGCCACACGGATGAACACACACACACACACACACACACAAGCAAACACACACGGGGAGACCTTTGGGGGGGGGGGGGGCATACCGTGACAAGAATATGTTCACACATGGTCGCTCGCTCGCTCTCTCTCTCTCTCTCTCCCTCCCCATCCTTTCAGCCTTTGGGTTTCAATAATACCCCCAGGGCAGACAGAGCCACTATTCAAGCAATGTAATATTCTGTAATATTCTACTCTGGCTCCTCCTACCTCTGCAATGACATCCTCAGCTTTTATTTCAGTGGGTGGCGTGTGATGTCATCATGCAGCCGCATCAATTAAGCGATTATGATGTAGTCAAAGAACAGATTTTTCAAATGAACAATTTCTGTGACCCATTTTTAGACTTCAGATCACAGATAACGGGTACACTAAATTTATTATGGGTCAGTGCGGTAGTTACAATTGCAATCCAAGACGCAAGGAACATGTTCCTACTGAGAAATATGAAAAGGAAAAGCACGGGATATTTGGTAAATATGGGAAAAAGAAAAACGAAAAAACACGAGCCCAGATCCCTGCCAGAATAGAGGATGACTTCTTGGATGAACTGTGTGTGTGTGTGTGTTTGTCTGAGAGAGAGAGATCTACGTAGAAGTGTTCTAAGTATCTATACAACGCTAATAAGACATTTTCTGTTACTTTTTAAACAGATACTAGAACAAAGAATTTAATCAAGAAGGACTTCTCTACTGAGAGAACTCAATCAGCCATAGTAAGTAAAGTAGAACCAAGACAAATGATTTAAAGCCATACTGTGGCAATGGACAAAAGCCACAAAAAATGGAAAAACAGCTATGGTGAACAGTGATGCTAATTGAATGCTTGTACTTAAGTACACTGAAATATCTCTGAATATAAATTACAAATGCATTTCAACAAATGTTCGAGAAATTAATTAAAAACACTAATGTAAATGTATTTAGAATATATTTAGGACACATACATTTAGCATATGCAATCTTTGTCAGTTACAGGAAAAAAAAATACTGTTGGTGGGTTTTTTGTTTGTTTGTTTTACATTCTCCTTACTATAGAATTAACAGTCGACTGTTCGGTGACTTTGCATGCTGAGTTGTAACACTGATTATTAGTATAATTGTGGCAAGAATCAAAATCAACACTAGCTAAAATGACTGAATGCATTGGAATTTATTATTCCAATAGTACAATTTGAATGGGTCTACGGTACCTTAGTGTGTCAGGTCCTGTTATTTCTGCTGAACATTTGATGTTTGGGGGCACATTTTTACATCATTAGGCCTGCAGGCTATGTGATTACGGCTATGCGATAAAAATTGTATTTGTTTCCTTTCCAGTCCAATACAAATTATAAATTACAAATGTATCAAAATGTAATTAAAGTCATATTTCAATTAAATGTATTTAAATACTGTTCAACAATATTTCTACTCATATGTACAGGTGGAACCTAAAGATATGAATGTCAGTGAGAGGGATAAATGCATTGAGGACCTGGAAGCCGTGTTTGCTAAAGTGAGAAAGTCTGCAGTGGAGCAGAGCAATCCTAACGCTTGTTTTCCATAAATTCTCACAATGCTATGAACTATGCATTTCAAGTAGATGTAATTAAATATTGCTTAACACTGTTTCTCTTCATAGTTGGAGGTGAAATTGAATTCTTTTATAAAGATGGAATATGGTTCCTGTCAACATGATATGGGCCAACTGATTGAGGAGATGGAATCCACAGTTGCTAGAGTGAGAAAGTCTGCAATGGAGCAGAGCAATCCTAACACTTGTTTTCCATAAATACTAACAATGCAATTAAATATGCATTTCAAGTAGATGTAATTAAATATTGCTCAACACGGTATTTGTGTCTGCAGGCGGCCAAACTGTTAGGATTAGAAGCCGTACTTGCTCGGGAGGATATGGCTGCATAACCTCTGATGACAGCAATAAAGAGCATTAAAAATACTCTGACATTTTTCAGTCTAATCCCTGCCTATGTTGTCTGCAACACAGTCAATTATACCATGGATAGTAATTATATCTTTTTTTTTTTTTGTCTCACAAACATTCTGAATGTAACATTTCCTACAACTTTAAAAATACAATCACCATACTTGGCACCCACACTATTTTTTCCCTTCATGTCCACTTACATCTATGTGACTTAACAATCACAATTCATTTTTAGACAACCAATTTCCAACCTCTATATATATATCGCTCGGAATTCAACAGACACCTGACTCAAGTATTTTTATTTTAATTTCCTCCATGTTGTTTATAATAGGCCTACAGTAAGAAATCCTTTTAAAGGTGATCGCCATTTCTACCACTGTATACTGTTGAAGCATACAAGTTTTTATTCAGTGAGAGATATGTCATTTATGGGGATTAGGTACAGCGTGTTTTGTTCAGGACATTCACGACGATATATGTTCTAAATGGGATTGTAAAATAACTAGCTAGCTAGCCATGTATTTAGACAGAACCTGAATTGTGTTACATGGGGATTTTTATCCTATGTTTTTAAGGCTGCATTATGTACAGCCTAGCATAAATAAATACGCAAGAATGCAGAGCACAAATAGTCCATAGTTTATTTTCCCTTCTATATAAGCCCGCAGGTTCATAGGTGACTAGCTTTTATAATGTCATGTGTAATTTGAGCATAATGGTGGAAACTTCAAAGAACAATATGGAAAAAAAGGAGGGTTGTTTACATAATTGCCCTTGAAAAAGTTTATAAGAATTAAACTCTTGTGTACCCCTCAGACATTCTCCAGAGGGTCCCTCAAAAGCATGTTTATATTTAAGTTGCAATAAAGGACAGGACCAGCTATTCTCTTCAACTAATTCTGATATCAAGTGGAAACAAGTTGTCAGGTTCTGGTCCGCACCCAACCAGGAACGCACACACAGACACGTACACACATATCCGCACAAATCACCTACCACGACCACTGCTCGGTTCACAATCACACACTTATCAACCATCACGATCACCTGCTTCTAATTAACTCTCTCCCTATTTAAACCCCTCATGTACCATCCTCCAGTGTTTCCCATTTAGCATACTGTGGACTAAAGCTGAGCCTGTCTTCATGAGCTTCCCCACATCTGTGTTTTTAAAACTTTTTGGCAGTGCTTTGTGTGACTAATATCCTGCCTTTTTATCCCTCACCCATGTCTTGCTCAGGTGTCAATATGTCACATAACTAAATTAGTGTTCTATTATTTTCTTAGTTTGTACAAGAAGTACAAATATGTAGCTATCTAACATTTATAATGTGTATTGTTTCTTATTTTGTTAACATTAAAATGTAAAACCAAGTGAAAACATTTAAATGTAAAAACAGGTTTGACACTGCTTTGGATCTAGTGAAAATACTAGAAGCTGTCAACACCATGACCTGAGCAGTCTGCATTTAACACATAGAGAGAGAGAGACAGAGACGATGTACGACAACAACCAAAGGTATTCAGATCTTAAGGGAATCCTTTCACTTAGTCTTCAATTATGCACTCCATAGATGTCATGAGGGACAGCCTCACAAGAAAGGAGGCCTGGTGCATGGCATGCAGTGGTGCCTATCATGCGAACACAGAGAGAGACAGAGACAAGGTAGCAGACAACAACCAAACGTGTTCAACTGCTGTCAGGTCTTTCTCAGTAAACTTCAGAGAATGAAGTACAGGGCAAGCACTTGAACATGCACATGTTCTTCCCTGGATACAGACACTTTGCCTCAAAGACAGTTGCCTCACAGGTTTGTTCCAAAATGACTTCCCTTGTCCCTTATTCCCTTATGCAACAGGAATTGAAAAGAAAGGTGTGAGCAAGTACACCCTCCACTGACAAGCTCCTGTTGTTTAAGTGTGAATGGATTCTGTGACTTGAACAAGTCTGCTCCTTCTCTCATCCAATATAGAAATTGCTCACCGAACTACAATGAGTGAACAAGGTCTAATGAACTTGCTGTGAGAATGATCTCAGTAATTAACTCAAAAAGGATAGGCTCAGAAGTGATTTTTTTTTTTTTTAAGTAGGAAGGATTTTGATATTTCAAGCTTGCCAGCAGAACTAGCTAGCCTAACCTGGGATGACAGCCAATGCACAGCATCACAGCTGGGGGAAACGGATGTGAAATGTCAGTTTAATCGGCAAGGCTCAAGGCAACAGGGTCCTGTCCCTTGACTTAGGTTGATCTAGAGGTATTTCAAGAAACTTATCAAGCGCACTTTAGTGGCAAAGAACAATATTTTCACTTGAACAGGGACCACAGATTAAAAGTCTGATGCTCTACTGACTGAGCTATTCAGGAGAGAAGCAATATCAGAAACATTACAAGTGCAATGTACATGTATGCAAAGAAAATTGAGTTCATGTGTATCGCATTAAGATGTCAATCTGCCTATGGAACATAACACCTCTTACGAGGCTCGATTTTTGCTCTCAAGCTGCGATGGTTTTGTCATGTTGTCTAAGAGAAGAGGCTTTGGTCGGTGGAGTGAGTCTTTGATAACTAAGATTGTAACTAAGATTGAAACTGCTCACCGCACTACATCGAGTACACAAGGTGTAATGAACTTGCTATGAGAATGATCTCAGTAAGTAACTCAAAAAGGATAGGCTCATCATGATGCATTAGCTAACAATCGGCACTCATACACAAGTGTGAATGTTCAACATTCATTCAAGCATCTCGAGGTCACAGTCTGTAGTGTGTACAAAAGGAATCTAAAGAAAAGGTTTGAGCAAGTGCATCCTCCACTGATAAGAGATATAACTTTAGACTCCAATTGTAACATTAGAAAAAAGATGTACATACAGTCCATTTGTTTAAAATGTTCTTTGATGTGAAGCTCATATTATTTTGCCCCCACTTACGCAGAACTTGATTGTTGGAAGAATACAACAGGGGAACTTTCAGTTGTACTTCACATCACTGACACTGTGTAGACTTTAACTAATGTACAGTTGTGTAGCTTTAGAGTTGTGTACAATTGGAGCAAGTGACCTAAGCAACATGTATTGCATACACAGTTTGCCTTAACAAACCTATCACTTCATCATGGTCAGAATATTTGTTATAGATACATGTAATGCTTCAGCATTGCTACTAGTTCTAATACACTCAAACTAGTGCACCAGAGTGGGTGATGGTAATGGTACTGTTAGAAGCAAACCTATATGACTGGGGTTGGGCTTCCACACACTGTCCCTTTCTCCCAATTCACAGAGCGGAAACGACTCGTTTTCAGCCTGTTTTTTTTTTTTTTTTACACAACCAATTTCCAACCTCTATAGATATCGCTTGGAATTCAACAGGCACCTGTTGCTACTGCACCTTTAAGACGGATGTAAGATAAATGAGCTCCTTTATGATTGACTGCCCTGTATTGTGCTTCATTCAAAAGGTACTCAGAGCTGAAATGCCTGAGAAAGGCAATTTAAGTGGGTGTGCTAAACCTCTATAGGCTGAATAGGCAGAGATAGGTCAATAAAGTGTTCTTGTGACATTAGAAATACAAATTTCAAAAGGGGCATTTTTGGCAGCTTAACTGACATAGTTAAGAATTTTAACATTTAAAATATATATATTAAAAGGAGAATGTTACTTATTTCACTCTGACTGTAAAACAGTGCATATTTTGTTAAATGGGATTTCCATCCCATGTTTTTAAGGCTGCCTTATGTATAAATAAATATGCAAGAATGCAGAGCATGAATAGGTCAGTCTTCCATTCTGTATCACACACCTACCCTTGATAACACCGTGGTAACTGGAAAAAAAAACAACCCTTTTTACTCAGTTGTCAGTACTTCCAATAGACTTCACGCTAATCTCATAGAAGTCCACCCCTTTCCGTGTCCTCCGGAAACAGCACTTCCGTTGTGTTGTGACAGGATTTGTTCCTGAAGTTGTATGCGTTTTCTAAATTTGCACCACATTTCTAAAGTGTGTTACCACTTTGATGAATATGCTTTGTGTATTTGCAGCACGATGGGTTTTCCAGGACACCGTAATTTATGCATGTTTAATTCCATCTTTTATTAACGTACTAAGCCCAACTCTATAGGCTAATATTTCTAAAACCGAGATAACCATAGAAACGTCTTCATCTGTGCTTGATACTTTCACGGAAAAACGGAACTGCTGCTTGTCAAGCTTGTTTCATCAGGTTTTATATCATCGTCATGACGTGTTTGAATTGATCCCAGGCATATGCAGTCCTCATCAAAATCCATGCATGTCCTAGGCTGTGAGTAATGTTATGTGAGCATGTCCTAGGCTGTGAGCTATGTTCTCTCTCTGGTCACAGTTGGCAAATAAATTGTGCATATAGATTGTGGGGAAAACACTTGAGCACGTGTTCTCCAAAGAAGTGTCTTAATATGAGCTATCTAGCTAGTTCCAATGTCAACTGTACTCATAACACTGGGTTTCTCTCTGTGCTCAGGTGTCTTATTCGCATGCCAGTAACATGTTAGCGATATTGTAGTAGTGTGAATTTTTATGTTGCCCGTGATGAAAGGTGACAGCGAATAAAAATCCAAACATTTTTTTTGTTCAGGTCTTTTTAACGGTCATAACCGACACATATTTATCTAACAAAAAAATCAGGTTCCTCTAAATGTGTGGAAGAACTGCTGTGTATATTTTTGTTTCCAGTGGCCTGAGTACCTAAAATATGTCACCATTTTAGGAAGCAGGAAAGCAGGGCTGCTTACAAACATGACATTAGTAAATGGGATATTTTCATTTATGATTTTCCCCTTTTTGTTGTTTGTTTGCTTTTTTACTTTCATTTTTTGTAGGGACTGTGATATATATTTTGTTATTTGAATGCATAATATAGCTTTGGGGCTCCCACAGACACTTGTGTATATAAACATAGGGGAGATTTTTTTCATTGATTTGTATATGTTTGTGAAGGAATGCACATAGTTCTCATGTTTGAGCCACTTTAAAGATATTTTTTGACTTGTATCAGAAAGGAATACAAGCATTTATTCATATCAACATTTTCCTTGCAGAGTCATTTCAAAGATGATGCAACAGAATAGTTTTGCTTATCTATTCTGTACTTTGTTTATTGACAGGTAATTCCACCCTCAACTTTTTAGGGTGCCTCCCCATAATTGCTCAGCTCTTCTGTGTAATAAAAGCAGGATTGGTTTGTATATCACATTGGTGTAGGTCGTTTTCACCTGTTATATAAAGAACATTCTAATGCCTTTGGGGGAGACAAACCAAATTAGTCCTTTATAATTGTAATTATATATTACTTTGCTTCATTAGAAGTTTGTGATTATTCCTGTTATTCATCAACTTAGGTACCGTGATTTACTGGGGTAGGTCAAATTAAAAGATAATTGCCTGCTTGTATTAGGTAAGGAAAGTTTTTTATGTCATAGTTTTCACTTACTATGATTGGGACAATACATCTTTTACATGAGGATGGATTTTATCAAAGCTTATATGGATCTGTATGCCATGCATAGGACGCTTATGCTTTATTTAGTTCACTAAGTACAAGCAGTTCATTTTTGTTTTAAATGTTGATGTTCCACCTGCTCCATCAGACCCTCTGCTTTGACACTATGTCCACCTGGTGTACATCAGTAAGCACAGCCTATAACAACGTATGTCTTAGCCACTTGTAATCTTCTAAGCATTAACTTTCACAACATTTTTATGACAATGTTAGTCTTTATAGTTTCCATAACTAGGTGCTTAACTGAAATCAGCTCCGGTGTTTCATGTTGATGTCTTTCATTTTTCATACATAGTAATGTATATATTTGTGACATGCTACATTTGTTACTGTTTTCACTTGAACAAGGAAAATCATACTCAAAACAGATATATAAGTGGACAGTCAGGGTGAAATAAGTAACATTCTCCTTTTAATGTTATATTTTATAAAAATATTAAAGGTCTTAAGTATGTCAGTGTTTTAGTTAGTCTTTTGGCCAATGTCTTTTTTAAAAAGAGATAAGGAGATACCAGAACAAAATAGAAAAGCAAATAATAGAGGAAGATGGCATGGGATGGAGGGATGGAAGGATGATAAAAGACAGGGGTAGTAATGGATAATTTATTCTATTCTCTCAGCTATTCTCTTTAACTAATTCTGAAGTCTGCATCTTTATTTTCTATTTGAATGTTAACTTTACGACTAGCTGATTGGGGATTTAGGAACGACACTAGCGTTGATTTTGATTCTAGCCACAGTTCTAGTAATAAGCAGTGTTACAACTCTACATGCAGTCACTGAACAGTTGACTGTTAATTCTGTAGTAAGCATAATGCAAAAAATACAACAACATATTTTGTTGTGATTGAAAAAATTACGTCCTAAATACATGCGTTGTAAATACATTGACATTAGTATTTTTAATTAATTTCTAACATTCAGAGACATTCAGAGGTGTTTCTATTAAGCCCAGAGTCAGCTAGGTCTCCACTCTCTAATTACTCAATGAACCTCAATGGTCTCCCAATCACATCTTCTCTAACAGTTAAAGATCTTGGAGTTATGGATCCCAGTCTCTCGTTCGAAGCTCACGTAAATAAATAATGTTTCTAGGACCCCCTTTCTCCACCTTAGAAACATTTCAAAGATTAGGAGCATGCTCTCCACACATAATGCAGAAAAGGTAGTCCATGCATTTATTACTTCAATATTGGACTACTGTAATCCCTTACTATCTAGCTGTGCTATTAAGTGCCTAAAGTGCCTAGCGAGTTCAAAATGCAGCAGCCATAGTTCTTAATAGAGCTAGAAAATTTGATCACATCAATCATATCTTAGCTACTTTACTTTAGCTCCCAGTAAAATTTCGTATTGATTATAAACTACTTTTAATAATTCCAAATGTGCATTAGACTTTACAGTAACCTAAGACAACCCTTTTGCATGAAGGGAACTGGTAACTATGCTCACCCTCCATAATGTGCAAAAGATATTTAAAGTGTAGGACAGTCGAAGCATTATGTGTGCGTGTGTGTGATGTTATTAACGTGACAGTAAAAGCTTACCATTTTTAAACGGGGGCTGATTGACTTTCCACTTATGCAAGACTTATGTCAAGAGTACATGTCAAAAATTAGAGACGAAATGAGGTGCTAAATGCCGCAATTAGGCATACAGCAGTCAAAGGCAATTTGGAAACACACTTAGAAAACAAAGATCATGATCTTTGATCATGATCAAACTTTCAAAAAGCTTATCAATGTGACGAGAATGTGAGGTTTAGGTTCATCTATAGTGTTACAGTATCAATGTGAAATATGGATATCGAGGTCAGCATCACGTAAGAATGTATATGTGTGAAACATCTTCGTCGCCATAAATGTTGTGTTGTTACATAATTAAGCAGTCCATCCAGTTTCATTTACTTGATTTATTAGCAACCTGTGTCCACTGTCTAACTCAAGTATTTTTATTTTAATTTCCTCCATGTTGTTTATAATAGGCCTACAGTAAGAAATCCTTTTAACTGATTAATAATTAAAAAATATCTTTCTTGACTATAAGAATATAGCTTAACCACTAGAAAGATTAAACATCCAGTGAGTGTGTATCCTGGCATGTTAATGTAAAAGGCAGCTCCTACTGGATTTGGGGAAAGATTAGTAAAAGATTTCAAGTATCTGCAAAGCAAAAAACTGCCTATTCAACAGGCATGAATGATGTGCTACCGAAGTAGTTGTTTTATTTGCATAGCCTAATTAATATCATTAGATCAAGTTCTATATTACCTATATTGTTATATTACAATTTTGCTTTTGCTTTTTTGCTTCACAATTGTTACACATAATTGCTGCACCTGATACAAGGATAGGAATTTCAATTTATTCATACTGGATATAAGAATCATTAATGGCTGCTGAGTGAAGCACTTTCATTGAAAATTCATCCACCAATTTTTTTTTTTTTTTTTTTATTATTTTTTTTTTATATATTATATAACCAGAAACAGGGCACATCAACCAGGAATACATTCCAGCTCTGTTTTAGAACACTGGCTGTGATTCATTACATTTTGGCAATTGTGAAAACAAACTGGATGATACTTCTAAAAGTAATTGTGTTTGCAGTTTATTTGCACAGTTACATGAACAACACATGTAGTAATCGGATCTAGAAAGTTGCCAACCCTATTAAAATATTAGGTTTATAGTATAATATTTGAATTAAACAGACAAAGCATTAATCACAATCATTTGCATGATTATTAAATCTTGAACCAAAAATGTATCAGAGAGCTCTAGTGTTTTTCACAAACACACAACCAATTAAACTGTGCTTGACCATTTCTTGCCCACTATATCATTCTCTGCAGTTTACTGAGAAAGACCTGACACTGGATAATGCCATTGTCTATTCGAAGGCCAAAACAACAACAATCTTGGTTATCAAAGATTCACTCCACCCTGACCACAGCCTCTTCTTTTAGAAGCTATGAAAAAACCACCATCGCAGCTTGTGAGCACAAATCTAGCCTCTTAAAAATACTCGCCTGGAATTAAACCTAGTAGAGTTCCACAACGAGGTGCAATTTGTAAAAGGACGTCTTTTTCTCTCAGAGTTAGAAATCTGCAGAAATAAATACATCAGTTAAATTTTTAAATATGTAGGTTAGAAATCCAAGTATAAAGAGCAGATATATTATCTGTGCTAATTAATAAACGTATTTAAAGTATACATTTAGTAGGCCTAAAAATATAACTCGTATGTAAATCATATCTAAATATTTTTATTTAGAGTAAATTACATGCGACATATTGAAGATTTTGATTTTTTTGGCCCGCTTCCACCATACCGCCTCATCGGGAACTGTTACACTTTATTTTTTATTTCTTTTTATTTATAACTTAAAAATAATCACCTGGAATGTAAACCTAGCCGAGGTCCACAACGAGGTGCAATTTGTAAAAGGACGTTTTTTTTCTCTCAGAGTTAGAAATCTGGAGAAATAAATATATGAATTTATTACCCCCCATCAGTGGACCTTTAGAGCTTTATTATTCAAAATAAGACAGACAGATGAACAGACAAACGCAAAATGTATATATAATATTTTTAAGTATTCGCCATCTGCACCATTACAGGAATGATGTGTGTGTGTGTGTGTGTGTGTGTGTGTGTGTGTGTGTGTGTGTGTGTGTGTGTGTGTGTGTGTGTGTGTGTGTATGTATGTATGTATGTATGTATCTATGTATATGGTTATGTGTGAGTACATGTATGTTGGATTGTATATGTACACGTATTAGAGTGTGATATTTATCGTTTATGGATTGGCTCTGTATGGATTTTATCAAAGGTGTCCACTCTAGATTATTGGTTCTGTTATTGATTAATTCTGAGAATTATTCTATTGATATATATACTCTATCAATAGATTTTTCTATTGGGTGACACTAATATTATTTTTTGTTTTCCAGTTCATGAATATGTTTTTTGTTTGTTGTTTTTTTGCAAGAATATTTTTATTATATCAATATAATAATGTTATACATAGTATCCTGTCATATTGGTTGATGATATGTCTCCTAGGAGACATAAAGAGGGTGTTGGATGGATATGGTTATTTAAAGCATGGGATATGTTGGTGATGCACTATATTGGACTGTTTGCACTTGTGTAGCATGTTGTCTGTTGCACTGTTGTTTTTATGTTGCACCATGGCCCTGGAGGAACGTTGTCTCGTTTTTGTTGTGTACTTGTATATATAGCTGAAATGACAATAAAACCACTTGAACTTGAACTCGAACTTGATGACGACTTGCCAAAATTGCTTGATAGGTGTGCTCTGCCACGTGGCGTGAATGTAATCGTCAACTGTGATTTGAGTAAAGTATGTACAGATTGCTGAGCTTGTGAAACCAATTTTAAACATCCAATGTGTAGTATAATGTACTCTGTATTATTTTGTACTGAATGCATTGTAGGTCAGTGTTGCTGTCATGTGGTAATTATTGTTACACATTTTAATCCAAACTGCAGCGTCATGGGCTAGTAATAAATGTTCCTTCTATTGTCTCAATGGGAGAGTAACTGTGAGATTTGATTTCACTATTATTTTGTATATCTTAGATAATAGGTTTTTTGTATTAAGAATGTTTGTTTATAAATTCTGATATGGATGTAGGTATCGGAATTGATTTTTGAACACATAGGTGATCTTAGCTGATGGTATTGTAGGAACTGGGGGCTTTCTATAGCATATTTTGTGGCTAGTTGTGGGCGTGACATGAAACAAGTCTTAGGATAAATATGTTTAAGGTTTGTAATGCCTTTTTCTGTCCAAGATGTAAAGTTTAATATTTTTGTTCATGGTAAAGCCTGGATTGTTCCAAATGGGAGAATGAATAGTTCGTGTGAGTGTGGAGTTTGATATCTTGTGGAATTTCCACCAAACTGTTAGTGTCATGGCCACCTTCAAACTGTTGAAACATGGATATTTTTGAATATGAGTCTGGGCACATTTGAAACACCTGCCGCAAACATTACTGACATTATATCTTGTTTATGTGATTGGCTGTGCTTCTCTAGCCACAAGTACTTTTTGATTTATTTATTTTTTAATTTGGTAATTTTATATATAACAGCAACAAATGACAGCTTAAGTTTTATGACAAAATGTGCAAACAAGCTGGCCTGAGAGGTGTGTAGCGGGATATGACTCAGTGCATCTCTGGTGCTGCTTTTGATGAGTACAGTGTCATAAGTGTGTCTGTCCAGCAGCGCAAAGAGGAGATACAGCTTCTTCTCCCGGAGGTTTCCGATAAATATGTAGATATGTTAGTATGTAATAGAAAGACAGCTGTCCATCCTCATAGTCTAGGTACATGCCCGCATTCCTGGGCAATTGTGTCAGGGGCAGAGGGGTCTCAGGCTTGGTGCAGGTGTACGACTTCTGGGTGCTCCTCCAGAGCACCCAGAAACCCTCACAGTGGGTTTCTCAACTTGCTCAGACTCAAATCTCAATATCGGCATCCGAACCGTCTTAGAGAGGAACAAAAAACACAACTCATTTGATTAAATTGTTCCAGTATAAATATGGTTATCAAACATGCTTTTAAAAATATACTTCCATGGAGATGGTGCCCTACAGGGTAGTGTTGGAACAGTGTGTACAGGCTTAGTGTCATGTTGTGGCCCCGCCCCCTCCTCAAACATCTTGGTGTGTGTGTGTTCGTCTGTGTTGCCACACCCTCTCGTGTCGTTCACCTGTTCTCTGTTATGTGTAATCGGCTTGGGTGTATATATGTCTCGTGTGTCATAGTACGTGTGTTGGTGTTTGAGATGTGCATAGTATTTGAGCTTTGTTGTATGTTTTGCATGTTTGCAAAAATAAAAGTGCGTTTCATCGTGCCTCGTCCCCGCATCCTGCTTATCCTCGCAACGTCACAACTAGACCACTTTAGATGTAACTTAGAACCTCCAGTGACCTCTGTATGTGTTTCTTTAGTTGTATGAGCTCCACTGGAGGACTCTGAATAGTTGACAATGGAAGAGGGGTATATCAGATTCACCCCTTCTGCCTCGGTGTGACAGATTAACACACTGCATTAACGTTTAGAAATAAAAACATATGGTAAACACAATCTAGAAAATATTACCTTGTAACAATTCATTCAGTATATGAACTGTTTTCTGTGTCCTTATGTCTATAAATTAAAAGTAATAAAACATTTAAATGATAAATAAATTACAATGAATGTATAAATGTTCACAAATAAGAAACTACATTGGTCTGCACTTTTCTCCACAGATTCAAGGAACTCATGAAAGTTGGAAGCTATAAAAACACATAATACAGAATTATAGACTGACTGATGTTTGAGCAGAAAGATCACTGTGATGTTCTCATATCTAAAGCACTCAAAGCATTGATGTTATGTAAATGAACTGTGATCTGATTGGTTTAAGGAAATAGATTCACCTACTTTGAAGTTCAAGTTTTTATCAAAAGGTTAGAACTGGTTGACTATACTTTGTCTGTCCTGCAACAGGAAATTTAAACATTTATATCCAAAGTATTACGCGATAGAAATCAATTCAAGACTACCCGTTATTGACCGCTAGATGGGGAAAGATACGAAGAAATAAATGAGTCCAGCTCCTCCTGCCCGACTTTACGGTGAGACTCTGCTTTTACGTCATTAAAACGCTAAAGAAAAAAGGCCGCCATATTTGTAGTTCCACAACGTGAAAAGGCGTCATTTTGTATGCCGAAGAATGAATAAACACCATGCCATGCCTTGAAGACGACGAAATTGCAATTTATTTAGCTAGCCATAAGAATAAGAATAGCTGTTTAATTTACATAATCACAAATATATTGCATGTACATACAGCTACATTTCAGTCGATCAAAAATGTTTCACGTATTTATAACCGCAACTTTATGTTACAGTGGTCATATCAGAGATTTACCAATATAAAACGCAACAGGTGTCGTGTTCTGTAATAGAACATTTTAACATTTATATCCATATTACACATAACCAAGGTGTAATATAACCATATGTACTGAACAGACATAAACAGCCTGTGTAAAATACATGTATGTGTCTTCTACAGCAATTACTGTGCCGTGCACACCTTAAGTTTGGCATGAAGTGTTTGCTTTTTCCAAAGCAAGTAGTATTAAATTATTCTCATAGAATAAATTTCACAAAGACATGGACTTCTCAGTTGACCGTAGAAAGATGTTTGTGTTTTTTTTTGTATTTAATTTATTTAATGCGAATCGTATGTAGGTTACCACTGCTAAGCTTCACCACTGTCAAGATAAGACCTCGAAAAGACGCAGAAATTTATTTTAATAACAGCTTCTGCTGATTTATTCAATAACTGTATGACACCGTTTGAGCGTACGTACCGACTGAAAACAAACTCAAATTATTAGAGACACTCTTACTGCGTCTCCACATTGAAACATATCAGTTAGTTAGCTAGGCTGGCTAACTAGCTTAGCTTTATTAGCTAGCTAAGCTAATTGCGAAGAGGATTACGTTAAAGAACCCCCGGTCTACAGTTGTGCACATACAGGAAAATTAATGAATAGCATGGTAATACACGCATTTATTGGAACAGTTATGTAGCTAATATGCATTTGTAGTATGTGCGCCTGGCGTAGAAATGAGTCTTTGTTAGCCCATTAAGGCTATCTTAGCTAGGCTAGTCCGAGCAAGCTAAGTGCTGGTTGCTATGACAACGGGCTTGGTGTATTTTGCGAGCTTGTCGGCTACCGACAAGGCTCAAGGCAACAGGGTCCTGTCCCTTGACTTAGGTTGATCTAGAGGTATTTCAAGAAACTTCTCAAGCGCACTTTAGTGGCAAAGAACAATATTTTCACTTGAACAGGGACCTCAGATTAAAAGTCTGATGCTCTACTGACTGAGCTATTCAGGAGAGAAGCAATATCAGAAACATTACAAGTGCAATGTACATGTATGCAAAGAAAATTGAGTTCATGTGTATCGCATTAAGATGTCAATCTGCCTATGGAACATAACACCTCTTACAAGGCTCGATTTTTGCTCTCAAGCTGCAATGGTTTTGTCATGTTGTCTAAGAGAAGAGGCTTTGGTCGGTGGAGTGAGTCTTTGATAACTAAGATTGTAACTAAGATTGAAACTGCTCACCGCACTACATCGAGTACACAAGGTGTAATGAACTCGCTATGAGAATGATCTCAATAAGTAACTCAAAAAGGATAGGCTCATCATGATGCATTAGCTAACAGTCTGCACTCATGCACAAGTGTGAATGTTCAACATTCATTCAAGCATCTCGAGGTCACAGTCTGTAGTGTGTACAAAAGGAATCTAAAGGAAAGGTTTGAGCAAGTGCATCCTCCACTGATAAGAGATATAACTTTAGACTTCAATTGTAACATTAGAAAAAAGATGTACATACAGTCCATTTGTTTAAAATGTTCTTTGATGTGAAGCTCATATTATTTTGCCCCAACTTACGCAGAACTTGATTGTTGGAAGAATACAACAGGGGAACTTTCAGTTGTACTTCACATGACTGACACTGTGTAGACTTTAACTAATGTACAGTTGTGTAGCTTTAGAGTTGTGTACAATTAGAGCAAGTGACCTAAGCAACATGTATTGCATACACAGTTTGCCTTAACAAACCTATCACTTCATCATGGTCAGAATATTTGTTATAGATACATGTAATGCTTCAGCATTGCTACTAGTTCTAATACACTCAAACTAGTGCACCAGAGTGGGTGATGGTAATGGTACTGTTAGAAGCAAACCTATATGACTGGGGTTGGGCTTCCACACACTGTCCCTTTCTCCCAATTCACAGAGCGGAAACGACTCGTTTTCAGCCTGGTTTTTTTTTTTTTTTGCACAACCAATTTCCAACCTCTCTATATATATATCGCTTGGAATTCAACAGGCACCTGTTGCTACTGCACCTTTAAGACGGATGTAAGATAAATGAGCTCCTTTATGATTGGCTGCCCTGTATTGTGCTTCATTCAAAAGGTACTCAGAGCTGAAATGCCTGAGAAAGGCAATTTAAGTGGGTGTGCTAAACCTCTATAGGCTGAATAGGCAGAGATAGGTCAATAAAGTGTTCTTGTGACATTAGAAATACAAATTTCAAAAGGGGCATTTTTGGCAGCTTAACTGACATAGTTAAGAATTTTAACATTTAAAATATATATATTAAAAGGAGAATGTTACTCATTTCACTCTGACTGTAAAACAGTGCATATTGTGTTAAATGGGATTTCCATCCCATGTTTTTAAGGCTGCCTTATGTATAAATAAATATGCAAGAATGCAGAGCATGAATAGGTCAGTCTTCAATTCTGTATCACATACCTACCCTTGATAACACCGTGGTAACTGGAAAAAAACAACCCTTTTTACTCAGTTGTCACTACTTCCAATAGACTTCACGCTAATCTCATAGAAGTCCACCCCTTTCCGTGTCCTCCGGAAACAGCACTTCCGTTATGTTGTGACAGGATTTGTTCCTGAAGTTGTATGTGTTTTCTAAATTTGCACCGCATTTCTAAAGTGTGTTACCACTTTGATGAATATGCTTTGTTTATTTGCAGCACGATGGGTTTTCCAGGACACCGTAATTTATGCATGTTTAATTCCATCTTTTATTCACGTACTAAGCCCAACTCTATAGGCTAATATTTATAAAACCGAGATAACCATAGAAACGTCTTCATCTGTGCTTGATACTTTGTTCCTGAAGTTGTATGCGTTTTCTAAATTTGCAGCGCATTTCGAAAGTGTAGAGATGCACTGTTGAGGTAGAGATGCACTTTCATTAATACTGCTTACACTGTGTTTCTTTACAACACGCATGGACGTGTTGAAGCAACTCATATGCATGGAACACTAATACTCAGAGCATTGGAAGGTTGAAATCAGAAGCTATCTGGCTCACACAATGTTTTAAATGTGCCAAGGGAAATTCCAAGTGTGGCCATCCTTGAGTGGAGTGGAAGATAAATATGTTTTTTTTGTATTTCAAAGCGGCTGTAAGAGTATAACAGGCAGTTTAGAACATGTCAGTCCCTCCATGTAATTTGAGAGAAAATATCCTATGAAGATTGGACCAAGATTCCTGCAGAGTATTTTCAGCACATAGTGGAAACTATGCCAGAAAGAATTTCTGCAGTTCTGGAGGCCAAAGAAGGTCCAACATGCTATTAAATGGGTGTACTTAAGCCCACTGTGTCCTATAATAGGATGTTGCTGGAATGTATGTGGATGTTGTTGGAATGGCCGCAGAGTTGCGGCAGCAGTACAGGTAGTCTGTGATCCTTTCCCCCATCCGAGTGAGTTTGCCCTATTGCACGGGGTCGAGTTATGATGTGAATGTTTAATTACACAGGATGGATTGTGGGCTACAGAACCAAACAGCCTTCAGGATTCAAGTAGAGAAAGGTGAAACTTCTCCAGCCTTTGAGTTAATCACAGGACTATTGCATAGCAATTAGGGATAACAGAACAGCTTTCGGGGGGTTTGGGTGGGGTGCCTTATCCGCCCCTTTAACAGAGTAGTCACAATTCAAATTTCCCTTCTTCCATTGTTTACAAGGCATTATACATGTGGTTTATTTATAGTGCACGGAGTAATATGCAGCGAGTCTGGTCTGTCTGCTTTGGAAGAGAAACATTTGGCCAAAAGAGCAAGACACAGCCAGGAGGATGATTGCTAAGAGCACATCATAATATGCACCTTAAAGCTGTGCTCTACAGCTAGGTCCTGTTCCATGACTGCATATATAAATTTACTACTGACATTGCCATTTATATCTGGCCATTTACAGTGCACTCTTGCTCAGTGCAGCACTTGAAGCTGATTTTCCATTGTGTAGTTATTATGTTCAAGAGATGTTTGACCCGGTCAGGGTGACACACTTTAGTGAGGGCAGCAGTATCCTAGAGGACACTACAGACAGTGACGGAGACATCTCAGAGCGCGAGGTGAGAGGTTGAGTTTTTTGTTACTCTCTCTACGACATACTTTTCATGCCAGGTACTATTGTCCAGTTCAGCCCAATTTAATTTACTGCCTTGTATTATCATATATAAATTGCTGAACATCTTATCACTCAGTTTCAAACATCCCCTCAGCTGTTTTAAGCCATTTCGGTTATTCAGAAGTACTGCTAAATGGATGTGGTGGGAAAATGAGAGCACATCAAACACAGACAGCTTTATGCATTGAGTAGTAAAGAGTAAAAGTTTATTGAGTTTGTAAAGGGAAAGAAATGTGAGTTCCACCTTCCAACTATAACTTTTCTAGGATACGTGATCAGCCATGGTGAAATCACTACGGATGATAAGAAGATCAATGCCATCTTCCAGTGGCCCATTACTATTATAGTTAAAAAACTCCAGAGATTCTTGGGATTTGCAAACTTTTACCGATGCTTCATATGGAATTTTAGCAGCATTGCAGCTCCTCTCACAGCCCTCCTGAAAGGAGCAATGACCAAGCTACTTTGGAATCAGGAGGCTGATCAAGCATTCAGGAAACTGAAAGAAGCTTTTACCACGACTAGCATACGTCGACATCCTGATCCTTCCATTCCATTTGTCGTGGAAGCTGATGCTGCTAACATCGGGGTAGGAGCTGTACTTTCACAACGATACGACAAGTCCAAGTTACAATAGATGATTAAATAGACAAGTGTATATAAAATAGATGATGGAATAAACAAGCCATACAAGACACAGTCATCCCAATGGAATGTCTGTCGGGAAAACATTACCTACCTTGTGCTGTGACCATCTGTTGAAGTGGGCTCATTCTTCGCTGGTTCAGGGCTATGACAAGCGATATTTATAAGTATGTTTCTTCATGTTCAATTTGCAGTCAAAGCAAGATGCCTAAGACCCTACCCACAGGAAAGCTCATGCTTCTTCCCGTACCAGAAAGTCCTTGGTCTCACATCACCTTAGATTGCGTTACTGACCTCTCTGTCCTCACTGTAGTTGATGGATTCTCCAGGGGTGTGTGGTTCATTGTGTTTCCGAGTATGCCTACAGCCTGCCAAACTGTGGAAGCCTTGTTTAACCAGGTGTTCCGTATATTTGGCATCCCAGAGGACATAATATCATATTGGGGACATCAATTCACATCTCGAGTTTGGGCTTCCTATATTGAACACATCGGGGTAGCTATTAGTTTTACATCCACAGTCAAATGGCCAATTCCTACATTGTTTTTATATGAACAATCCATCAGACCGGTCCAAGTTCCTCTTATTGGCAGAAATGGCCCAAAATTCACTTACTAGTTCATCCACTGGCTTGACTCCTTTTTATTGTATTTTAGGTTATCAGCCTCAAATGTCCCATGGACTTCCATATCAGCTGGTTTCCCCGCTGTGGATGAGTGGATGCAGCGGAGCGAAAGGGTATGGGAGGAAACAGATCAGTGTATTGTATGAGTTCTCTGAACGTATAAGGAAATTGCGGACAGGCACAGAGGGGAGAACCCGATATACCAACCTGGTGACAGAGTGTGGCTCTCTACACAGGACTACCGCAAGCCGGGGTCATGTCGCAGGTTAGGTCCCAAGTATATCGGTCCATATGAAATGACCAAGCACATTAATGAAGTCACATATCAACTCAACTTACCTGCTCACTTTTGTGTTTTGAGGTCATTTCATGTGTCCCTTCTTAAGCCTGTTGTTCCTGTTGTGGCCTTTGGATGAGATCACCCCTGAGGTCACTCCTGTATTAAGTATGTTGGTTGCTGTCATTAGAGTGTATTGTTTCTGAAGGTTTTTTTGCATTATGCAATGCCTCTTCGCAGAGTGTGATTTTCAAGAACTTTAGTAAGCAGATGACTTATTTGCATCACCTTTTTTGGTAGGACAAAGCCCATCCATGAGCCAAAGGAAGCTGAGGTAGGCCCCATTCCATGAAAACACAGGGAGTGTGTGAACCAGGATACCAACACAAGCATACATGCAAGCTGACACCTACCCTCCCCTTGTCCAGTGGTTTGGCCAGTAGACAACTAATGAAAAACATTTCAAAAGCGTTTATACAGAAGCCAATGTTCAAATGGCTCTCTGTGCAGTGAGGAAACATATCATAAGGAAGTGCAAATTCCACTAAAGTTTAAGTAGGATCACTGAATTCAAAGTCTAGAGCACTATTACACTATGACTTCTAACAATAGCGTAAAAACAGTAATGTCATTCGTTTTTAGGAAAGGAATGTAAAAGTTTATGAAATATTCTTAAAAAGAGGACAGTTTGATGAGGAGCTTGGTCTTGCACAGCTACCAAAACCCAGGACTGAACTAGGAGTCTTTTGATATTCAATCTAACACTCACCCAGCTGAGCTATTTCAGCTAGTGACTAAATACTTTTGCCTGGTTTCGATCAAAATGTTACCAATGAATGTAGGTCATGTTCATGTCAGAGGAAACTGTCACCTTTATCCCTGGTGAGCTAGTGGCTAGGATTCTCTTTCAAACTTAATTTTTATGTGGAATAAAAAGAAATATGAATACCTCTCTTTATGACCTCCTAATGCTCATGCATACCAAGTCCAGTATGCATACAAACATCGTCAGTATACTAGGAATACAGAGTTTGAAAAATGTTTGTCAGAAGCATCTGAGCTTTATTGCTGGTGGGTGAGTGGCTAGGATTCAACACTTTCACCACTGCAACTTGGGCTTGATTCCTGGTCAGGGGACGCTCTTTTTGCTCACTTAAAAAAGAAGCTTGTATGTGAAAAAACAAACTTCCTTTGAGTCAGATTTTAACTGACAGACTAAGGATAACAGTTTTAAATTCTACAGTCCTCCACTCTACCAACTAAGCTATTGAAGGCAACAGACATGTAATCCCATAAGTCCAAACACCAGTATGTTGGCAAGAAACACGGCCAGTTATGGATGTTTGAATTGTTAAGTTCATTTGACACAAAGAAGAAACATTGCATTGTACGAGTTGGAGATGTTCAGCTCCAACAGATATCTCTTGATTACATTTGGATGCATACTGGACTTTGTGTACAATCAATAACTACTGGTACTAACTCAAAGTATGTTTCCCCCTTCAGTTTTATTTTATGCCAGAATAAAGACTTTCTGTCTTTAGAATTCTACATGACTCAAACTGAGATGCAGCAGATCACTTAGCTAGAACAAAGGGTCTTGTACTACAATAACGACTTTTGCTTTATTGCCCATAAGGTCCACCTCTTTTTTCTTTAACCCTCAGATCATCCCGTAGATGTTAGAATTATTCTAATGAAATTATAATTAACATTTAAAAAAATTCCTTAACATCACTCTTAAAATAACTTTTACCTTACAAATGATTTCTTTACCAGCAAATTTGAGTTGGTATGAATTCATCTATTAATTTTTCGTTATTATTTCATTAAATACATGCCCCCCCCCCGCCCCCTAAAAAAAGAATAACAGTCCAAATGAAAGGTCTAAATGAATCTTTGCAGTAACAACAGTCTTTTATGCTCTTCCAACCACCCCACCTCCTCCCAGTGGACACACCATGCTCCAGTACATGATTCTGGAGTGCTGTGCTATCTGTGCTCCCCACTAACTTTTCCTACCTGCTGGGGTTTCTCCTTCCTGGACCTGCCTTAAAATGCTTAAAATGACAGCACCTTGCCCTCCATTTACCTGCAACATTCTGCACTGTCACAAACAATATTTATGTGCAGATTAGCAGATGAACCTCACCTGGATGATCCACATTTCATTTCTTTGTACTGTTATAATAATGAGTTACTGTATTTCTACCCAGGTGTTCTATCCAGGTGAACTGTGCTCTGTTTCTATCTCCTATGATGTCTTTGTGTAGGAATGCTGTAGTGTATCTTTCATGCTTACAATTTGTCAGCCATCCTCTACCCAACTCATCTTTGCCCAGGTTTATCCAGGGTTAACCGAAGGAGGATGAGTTCCCTTTTGAGTCTGACACCTTCCAAGTCCCTTCCACCATTCCAGTGAGTTTTTCCTACTGTCACCCTTGCCAATGTCATTTGGCTTATTTATCAGTTGTCACAAGGTGTTAACGTTATTATGCACATGTATATAAAATGTGTATATACTCTATATACATATATATATATATATATATATATATATATATATATATATATATATATATATATATATATATATATATATATATATATATATATATGCATTATTCTCTGCACCTTACATGTTATTTGCAGTTTGGATTGGATTATAAAGTGAATTTCATTGGTGAGTACTATATTTTTTGGTGACAAAGTATAATCTAATCTTTACAAAGCAGTGACCAGAAAGGAAGACCTGGATGAGGCTTTGGTCCCCATGATAGTTAGAGACACACAGCCATTTAGCATAGTTGAGGATAAAAGCTTCAGGGACTTGGTAGCAAAATTGGATTCAACTTATATTCTCCTAACTAGGAAGGTATGTGTGGTGACATGGATACATTATGAGAGTAGTATTAAAAATATATATAATTATTTTCTTCCTTCCCTTTAGACTGTAAAGGCCATGGTTGAGGCCAAATGCCAATAAGAGAAAGAGAAGGCCAAAGCTGAGGTCCAGAAAATTCCTGCAATGAGTTTGTCAGCAGATATGTGGACATCTCTTAATGTGGATGCCTTCTTGGCTGTGACCTGCCATTTTATAGATGACAACACATTTCTGAAGTCTACACTACTTGGTGTTGTGAAATTCCTGCAGGCGCATACGGCTGAAAATTTGGCCTGTGTGAAATCCTCTCTTATGGAAGAATGGGGAATAAAATAAAGTCACATGTCTGGTTACTGATGGCACATCTAATATGATTGCCTGTGGAAATAGCTGAAGCTGCCTCATGCGCTTCAAAAAAAAAGAAACTGAGGTTGAAACAAGGTGTTGGAGCGATTAGTAGAACTCAGGGAGCCTGTGGGGGCAGATTTGGCGGGTTTACAAACTGATATTCCTGCGCTGATCTCTGATGTGTACAGTAATGTATGTGGGTGCCGGTCTATACTGTATTCTTTTCACAAGGCAACTGTGGAGCTGTCAGACCTCAGTGGCAGGCATAATCATATCCCAACACATTTCAGACTAAAGGATTTGAACTCCCTGGCACTGCCAGACACCTAACTGGCTATAATTTGATGGGGAGGATGCAGGTTGTCTGCATGCCTCTGGAATTGCTTCTTTGACCTATTCACACAGCGATCGAGAGCCTTACACTAATGCCAGAGTCCCTCTGATTTCATACTTTTCTCTGCATTGTCCAAGATTTGTAAACAAGCACAAATCCATGGGCAAAGTTTTGTAATCAAGAACACACTCTCATGTACTTGGAACATGTCTTAGCAGATTGTGATTTACAAGCAATGTTATAAGCAACACAAGTTCAAACAGGTGGTTTGTTGACAAGGGGTCATTCATCAAACAAAACCCACATGGCCCATATGGGGATCGAACCCATGACCTTCGCGTTATTAGCACCACGCTCTGACCAACTGAGCTAATCGGCCTTTCTCCGTTCATTTCGCAGTTTTTGGTGCAGCACTGAAGGGAACCTTTCCATGAAATTGTAGACTTGGTGTCAACGAGATTACGGCCACTTTTTCGACCGAGCATAGGTGAAAGTTGACACTTATTGTTCCCTCTGACAAATGGTTATTCTGTAGCCAACTTTTGAATTAAACTTCAAAAGCAAATGTGGAGAAGCTTTTGTTAAAGAGCAATTCAGTGCAGTTGTACACAGTGACGAAATCATCAATTGCAAAGTCCACTGAGCTTTATTGCTGCGAGTTACATAGTGCTGTCTATTACACCATGAAATCTGCCATAACAACAAAAATGTAATGTCTGATTCTGTGAGCCAAGGAATATAAACCTTTTAGGGACATATTTAAAATATCAGATTTTCTGCCTGAGCACAGAGTAGGCATTTTTTTCTAGCTTTAACCATACGTCCTCTTTCTTTGGAAATCTGTGTCATTGCTGCATGAATAAGCAGAAAGATTTTGAGCAATTTTTTGTCTGGGTCTAAGGGGCAATTTATTCAAACCAAAAGATGCTATTTTAGCTAGTTTGTCAAATGAACATGTCAAACCTACAGAGACAATGTGTCTAGCTACAGAGCTCTGCAAGGTTTAATTCTTGGAAGTATTTGAAGCCATAGAAAGTTATTCTGTAAGCATTGCTTAACTCAATAAAAAGAGACAGTTAGAGCCAATGGCTGCCAGATCTAACATAGCTCACATTTTATAGTGTTTGCATAGCATATCAGAATCTGCAAGAACTATTCCTGTCATTTCAGGAATAAGCTTTTTTGACTTCACAGCTAGATGAAATATTTAGGGTGGATGCAGGATTTGGTATGATCTCCTAGAGAATTGCCATTCCACTGTGTCTTCAGCTTTTGTCCGATCTGCAAACAAGTCCCACTCTAGGAGAACTAGGTCAAGTGGTAGAGTGCTCTTTTAGTATGTGAGTGTTAGTGGGATTGATGCTCACATTCTCAAGTCTAGAATTTGTAGTTTTTTTTCTATGATGAAATCCTTTCTGATAGCAAATGTTTTCGGGACCTGCTAATACGCTTATGCCATGCACACATTACGTGACTTTTGAAGTTTTCAAATTGATGTATGGCTCACACTGCACAACTGTATGTCTTGGAATCTGGAAAGCTTAATTTGTGGTATCTCAGTGGCAGACATAATCAGTGATAAACCACTGATATGTCAACTGGTCTTAACACAGACAGATTTAACTTACTCTGTTGAGACTGTGTCTAACTTAAACCTTTCCTTCAAATAGAAGAGATCCTTGTTGCAGAGGTAATGTTTTTACCTTTATATGGTTTTCCCACTCATAGTCATGCAACACACAAATGCAAACCTCTCACAGACTGTCTCACACACATCCAGTTATTCATCTGAACACATGATGTTTCTGTCTCTGTACCGCTATTAGTTATGCAATGGTTCCTCAATACTAGCACTAACTGAACAGGGTTCTGTATAAATATGATCTTTATAACAGCTGCCATAACAGCAAAAATGTAATGTCTGATTCTGTGAGCCAAGGAATTATTATTGATATTGTGAATATTTAATAACCTCCAATGCCAGCAAATTAAATTTCACAATATTGTGAAAATTGTAAAGGATACTTTATTCATGTCCTCATTGCTAAAGATTGTATCGCTTTATCACAGCGATACGCTAGTTAGCTAGCTAACAGTTGAGGTCAGCGAGTGTGAAACTCGGGGCTATAAACCATTCCTTGTGGAACCATTTCATTGTTCAGCTTTCAACTTTGATCGTTTAGGTGCTGGTAGTTTGTTAGCTAGCTAACTGTTCAGCAATAGAAAACCTACTTTTGTATGATTTAGAGACCCAAATTCACAAACCTGTGGGTTTTCAAATTGATCGTTCTCTCTAAATAAGCAAAATGAGTTAAGCCATTACTACAGCTATCGGACTGTTTGAACTACAATATTCGACTGTTCATTTATTGTTAATTAGATTAAATTAACTTTCATAAACATTCTGTATTAATAGAATGTAGTTTGTAATGACTGATTAACTGTGTATATTCAACATGAAGCTATTCATATAACGTTTCAAGTTTGGTTTATTTGTAACATACATTTATTTGCCACTTTCATTTTTAGGCTGTAAAATGAAAGCTCCTTGCTCACAATCATTGCTATAGTTTGATCAAATTCAGTTATATATATAAACTCCCTATTCAATGGGAAGAAACCAGTTCATGTCATTGTGAATTGCTGGTTCTGTAATCAAAACACTGAGGTTCCATATGAGAACAGAAACTGCTGAGACTGTCCATTCTGTGTGCAGTACAATGGCTTCTAAGAGGTATTGCTGTATTTGAGACATGGTGAGGACATATTTTAGTGAAAGTCTTCCAATGATGCACCCTTACCTGAACCATTTTATGCTGTTGCTGCTGTTAAAAAATGCAGAATGGTGATTATAACGAACCGATCCTTGCACAATATATGGAGCACCTCAACCATGGGGTATCAGCTGGTGTCCCTGTGCTTGATGCATCCAAGACTCAACCAGACACTGAAGATCAAGCAGCTGGCTTCCTTCACTCCCAGAGAGGAAGTAGGTTTTCCATTTGAACTGTTGCCTTCTTAGTTAAGACGTATGCATTGTTGATTGCAGTGCCAGAGCTGTGAAACTGTGCAAGGTAATGCATGTCCAGTGCTGGACTTGGGCAAAGATTGTGAGTGGGTCTTCAAGGGCAAACAGGATCTGATGGCCCACATGTAGTTTGATATTATTCCTAAATAACTAAGTTTACATGGCTATTTGAAAGAAGCTGATCATGTAAGCAGCAAAGACAGAATATCATTCTCTGACTAAGGATTTAGTTGACTCATGTTTAACCCAACTAAACTGTGGTCCTGGCTGATTTTAGTTGGACTATTGAGCCACTGACTCATGCACAGAGTTTTCTGAGTATTTTGCAGTTTCTTACTGTACTGAGTTCTTACTGAGTATAACGTCAACTTTGATATATTTGTTTTCTTTTCACCGAACAAAGCCTTCAACTTTGACTGTGGTGACATGAAATCCAGATCTGCAGATTGTTTTTTCAGTAACGCATCTTTTGCCTGTGCATTTTGATTGCAGTGTTAGGAGGTCATAACTGCTGATCAGAACTTTGGACAAGAGGGCTTATCCTCATGGCTCTCTGACTTTCATGTACAACAACAAACAATATTTTCTTATTTATTTTTTTCCAGTTGTAACAAACCGTTCTGCTGTTTTTTAACTTCTGTCAAATTTTTTAATGGTTGTACAGGACAATTACGATGGAAATTGAGGTGTACAAGTGCCACCTTGAACAGACCTACGAGTTGTGCGGGCCTGTCAGACAGCTAAGCAGTATGACATCCAGCACCAGAACCGACAGCTGCGGGCCCTGCTTTTCAACCACCAGCTCAGATGCAGCCAAGATGCAGACAAAGAATTCATTAAGGTGAGTAATTATTGTCAATGGTTGTCTTAGAATGGTGCTAAAGTGCTTAAGATAGTTTTTGGCGATTCTATAGCCAAGAATTCTCAAGATCACATCTAGCTGCATTCCTGTTGGGTGTGAATGACAGTTGCTCCTTCCCAGTTGATGCAAAGTGACGATAGAAAAAAAGGCGTACACGGAACTGGTAGTGAACACTGTCCTTCAAGTGCATATAAGTGCATACAGTGTTTGAGCCTGCAATCCAGTTCATTACCCTGTCCAACAGGCTCCCAGGTTCCCCTCCACATCTTCCTTGTCAGAGATAAAAATTGATATAAAAAAATGGATACTTGAATACTTTTGGTTACTTTTTTGTTCCTGGCTACCATGCTTTTTAAAGCATTGATTATTTCAAACATTGATTTATCTAAGATAAGCAAAGACCTGTTCTCTCTTGCTGCATTTTGTGGGTTTTTTTGGGTTTTTTTTGTTTTGTTTTCTTTCCAAATGAAGCTGTTGTTTTCATTTTTGGTGGGTTTCATACTATCCACACCAGCTTCCAGGTTTCTGTCCTTTTACATACCAAGCAATCAGCTTCCTTTCTCTTTGCTACAGAGCACCTCTTTTCTGTCCACACCTGCTTGGCTGGTAGCTCTCAGAAGCCTTGCCTTCCTCGCCTGTGCTTTTCTGGTTGCGGTGGCCATATGTGGGTCTGGATGTGACTCTGGAGACACATCCTCTCTCCACAACAGCCCGCACACTCTCAGCGGGGGAATCATCCCACCCAAAGAAGCCCACCAAAATGACACTGAAGCCAAAGCAAAGAGCATCACCAAAACTGCAAATGTGGAATGACCTGGTGGGTATTCTGCCAGAGAGAGGCAATAGAGAATATCAAGCTGATCTGGTAGTCTGGAAGCAACCACCAGATGGCTGTTGCTTCTGTTGCCCTTTTGACTTCCATCAACATCTACTCAGGCAGTAAAAAGAAATGGTGTACTGGGAGGTAGTAAATCTTGCTAATCAGTACTTGTTTTTGGCCTGTGAAAATACAAACAAACAATACACATATTCAAACACTTCTGAACTACAATTGCTTATCAGGATTTACACAGGCTTATGTTCTTAATAGCTCTTTGCTTACAACTTCATCAAAGCGGTTTTGTTCTACAGTATGTGCAAAGTCTACTTTCCCACACAGTTCACATGAGTCTTGATTCGTCCTGCTGGTTCTTCATGTCTGTGAATGTGAAAAATCAAACTTTTTTGCTTGGCTTCAAGCAGTGATCCTTTGATTGTATCATTCATGATTCATTTAGGATTACAACCAAGTGGTTCAATATCCAGCCAGAGGTGTACTCAAGTGAGGTAATAAAATGAAATTATTAATGTAAATAATATGATGGCAGGAATTGTAAAAGACCAAATTAGGCTTCAGAAGTAAGCAGGAAGTGAGAATGACCAAATATGGCCTCTGTGGCAAGTCCAGGATTGAGGCCAGGATACCACCTAAAGATACAATTTTAATAAAAAATGGTTTTGTAACTTGATGAAAATGTATAAATATTGAACCCACCTGAGACTGTTAGACATTCTGTGGTCAATACCTCGTCTGTATGCAACATTGAGCTCAGAATAAAGATGGCACCGGCTATTCCCTTCAATTAATTACTTTATTTTCTATTTAAAGTGTACTTGAGAAAAGGACTGGAAAGTGGGAAAAATCTAGGAACCACACAAGAATGTCTGGAGATAAAAATTCAAGGCTGCATAGCCATACCTTAATGTGAGAGATCCTCCATTTCAGAGTCTGCTGTGTGAGAGTCCTGTGCCTTTTTTCTCTAGCTTGGAATAGGACTGTTGCTTCTGCTTCTTAAGGTTTTCAATCAACAAGGACGGTGGCTCCACCTGCAATGAACCATGAGCTTGTTATATTGAACTGCACAAGACAGTAAATTAACTCTTGTATTCATTCTGTATGAAGTGCGCCTCACTTGAGATGTCAGCCAAAGTTTAGCAGTAAATATGGTTATCTGCAGTTAAGTGTGTTGCTATTGAAAGACATCTTCAGCTAAAAATAAGTCTTCCTTGACCCTAATCCACCAAGCCCAGATACAACACAGACATGCATGTGCTGTAGTTGGCTTCAAAACATTCAATGAACTTGTCAGCAACATGGTCCAGATTCCTGCAGCATGTGACATGCGTCTGCACGCATCCTGCCCCCACAGTCTCTGCCTGGCTCCCCCCACCCTCCTCCACCCCCAGTTTGCTCTCTCATCCTGCCCACCAGCAGCTAATGTCCGCCGCCGCAGCGCAGCACCTCCCACTGTATGCTGCATGCTCCTCTGTGTGCCTGTGGTAAAACCTCGCCAAGTTTAGTGTTCTAGCCACTGCACTCCCCTCCCCAACTCACACATCAATCTCAGAGGCAGATGGATTCCTGTCTCCCAGCCGCATCCCAACTTTTTGACCTGTACACATACTTGGATAAATGTTCTCTGTGAATACAAAACAGCAACATTTGTCTAGTGTACCGGAGACCTCTTGGAAGTTTTGTAGACAGATGAGGCCGGGCTGTGCTAGCTGAGAGAGACGATATTTGAGCTTGAATCCGACTAGCACATGCACAGAAGCATAGGGTATTATGAAGGCTCTGCATGATATCGTGACCCAAGGTTGAGCTTACAGTAGGTGGCCATATTGCCTCATATCAAGGGCAGTGTACGTTGGAAGACCATAGCAGAGACGTGTGACCGAACTATGTGCACGAGCGCATAACATGCCGCATTCCTTGTTTTCTCCCATTTTTGAGTGAAGCTAATTGATAGTGCCATCTGCCATCTCCTTTTAGAAAGGCAGTGCAGTGCCTTGGCTGTTGATGTGAGTTGTTTTGTCAAAGGAAAGAATTGAAAATGTGAGCGGTGATCTCCATGTAATACTTAGGCTTTAATGCCCTTTACCACTCATTCAGTGCTTGTCTGTGTTTATGTTTTCAGTGTTGCAGTGTGATTTTATTTAGGTGAAATTTGTTTTCAGTCTATCTGCAGTAGTGCACTTAAAGGGCCAGGAAGGTTAGTGGAACACATTTGCTCTGCCTCTGACCTCACAATTCCACTGTAACAACAGTGTTCAATTCCGTCATTTAAAAAAAACAAACAAACTTGTTTTGGTTTAAATTTGTTTAAAGATTTGTTTAAATTGTGTGTGCCAGTGTATCTGAGTGTGTTACAGTCTCTCTGACCCTTTACACCCATTAGTGCGTTCTTCCACTAGCTTCTCTCTCGTTCCTGCTTCAATATTCAAGGGAGGATTGAGATCCATTCAGGTAATTTTGCAGTCTTCAAAAAATGCATTGAAAGACATTCCAGTAGCTCAGTGGTGCACCTGCGCTCCACTCTGCTCCCCAGTTCGGAGGATGCCAGCACCTATGTTTAGTCTTTTATGTTTAGTCTTTTTTAGTCTGTTTCTTTTTATTTCCTTTGGACTCCAGTGCTTTTTAATAATCTGTTTTGGACATGGTATGGCTGCTCCATTACCCAGGAGCCCATACAAAGGTTCATTTCTGCCTGCATGCATAACTGCTGGAGGGAGGATTTTATGTCCAGAAAATGTTAAGATGGCAACAGCTCGGTGGGAGACAGTATGTGAGAATCACCTCTTAGGCTCATTTTACCGTTTCTCATGTAGAAGGAATTCCCTCACTATGTTCCCATTCTGAGCATCAAAGCCAACTGGGATGGGGGTTTGTCACATTCTGAATTCTAGCTCATGTCATATTTTGTCAGCATTGGCTTTGATAGACTCAGGTTATCAGTACAAATTTACATTCAAGATTAGTTGTCTTTTACATATATATCCTCTCTCCTGCAATAATGGCTAATTAGCTGCATCCATCATTGTAATTGTTTAATTTTTCATGCTAGTTCATTCACCCTTGTATTAGTGCCATGCATGTGAAACAGACTCTTGAAAGATTTTCTTTTTGTATCTTGCATGCCTAGCATAATAGGACATTCAAAATCCCTTGAAAATTTTAAACTTTTTTTTTTTATGTATATATCTCCTCAACATTCCCAGTACAACTGCTGTAGAGTCCACGACTCAACTCTTGACTAAAGTCTTCACTCCGAGCGTCTGAGCCGGCTGCTGCGGCATACGCCACGCTGCTCTGTGACCCTCACTCTCCACTCCTCTCCTCTCCCAGCTTTTCCAGATCCCTCAGATGCAGACAGCCCAGCCTGCCATTCCAAGTAACAGCGCTTCCTTTCGACCCGTGTCCAGCCAGCCCATCATGATGTTCCTGACACCCATGCCCTTCACCTCATCCCAGACCGGCCAGTACTACGTACTCCAGTACTACGTGCCTCAGGTACCCAGAGCAGAGAAAAGCGCCTGTGCAAATATGTACACAGTGTAGCAAATGGGTTGAAAATCTGTCTATAAACAGGTTGGCCAGCAATAAATAAACTGCTCCTAAAATGTGTAGATAAAAATATGTTTTATCTTGGAAGCAGAAATGAGAAGTTCTAGTTTAGTTTTTTTTCAGTGTAAAAACTAAATGTTTTTGTATTTTTTGTTTGTTTACTGCTTCGAATATCTCTTTTAGGAGTGTCCTATATGAATGGCCATGTCTGGTGCTAGGCCCTTTACTTCTGCTGTTCTGTTTCATTCTCAGTATCACCACAGTGGCCTTCCCTACGTGGGACATCCCCAGCAGTACTCCGTCCAGCCCACAGGACCCAGTACATTCTACCCTGGGCTCTTTCCTGCAGACTGCCCACTAGCATATGGTGAGTTTGGACTTCCCTTTCTCTACCCCCACCTGGGAAACCCACACGCGTGCTCTCACCGATAAAGAGACCTTTCTTCTGGGTATTCCCGCTGGCTGAAACTGGTTTTTCTTTTGCTCTCTAACTGAAACCAGTGCTTTTTTTTGGTCACCACTAGTGGCAGGGCCTTCATACTATCCTGGTCAGACCATATACACCAAATCTCCATCTATAATAGTGCATACAGCTCAGCAGCCTCCACCCACTAAGAGGGTAAAGAAAACAGTGAGTATTCCCCATGCCTCAGAGGTGAAATTAATTTAATTGTAGATTGACTTAATAGATGCAATAACTTGCTGTTCGCTAAGATCCGTATCCGAGACCCTAACCAGGATGGCAAGGATATCACAGAGGAGATCATGTCAGGAGTAGGCATTAGCCAGAGCACAAGCCCACCAGTGGGACGTCCCTGCACTACCCCTACTGCTCCACAGGTAAGCCATTCAGTCCCGCAGCCCGAGCCCCTGATCGGCTGCAGGCCGCTGCTTCGCGTGATCCACTCCACAGGTCAAAGTACTCTCTCATCTAGTCCTCCCTCATAATGAGCTCTGAGTTGATTGTTTGGTTGTTTGGCTGGCTTTCATTGTCTTGTCCTATTAAAAGCATCATACAATCAGCAACAAAATCTGATGGTGTAGTTTGATTTCCGGCCATTCTCTCTTCCTTCTTCAGTGATTCGGTCACACCGTTGACCCTCCTCCGTCATATTTGACTGGTTCCAGTAGCTTGTGTGATTGTGGCTGTTCTGATTTAAGAAGGCTTCTCAGATGTGTTTTGATGTTCCGACTTGCCGTGCCTATTCTTTCGTCTGCCTCCATCTTAGTTCTCCCTCACAGCCACTCGAATCCTCCTGATCTTCCCTCGTGTTCCCTCTACACAGACAGCCCACGTAAAGGCCCTGTAAGAAGGATTCAGCCAAACCCTGAGCACCTCAGCTCCTCTGAGGAAAGGCCTCTCTGTAAAGGGAACACTCACTACTGCGATGTTGCACTTACTTTGTGTCCTCTTTCCCTAAATGTTAACAGTGTTCCTCTTTCCTCTCTTTCTCTATTTCTCCTGCCCATTTATTTAAGCACCCCATGCTTGTCTGCTATCTCTTGCTGTCTTTGTGTCTTCACCCCCCCCCCCCCCTCCTCCACACACACACACATTTTGTGCCTTTGCGGCTGGATCTTTTGCCCTCTTGTGCTTTCTCATTTCATCTCTCTCTCTCTTTGTCTCTTTCTCTACTCACTTCTCTAATTATGCTGTGCTGTGCTGTGCTGTGCTGTGCTGTGCTGTGCTCACCCCCCCACCCTCATTGCCATTCCCCTTCTTCTGCATGTGTGTGCAGTATCTCTCTCTCTCTCTCTCTCTTTCTTTCTCTCTCTCTCTCTATCTCTCTCTCTCCATCTTTTCTGTCTTTTGCTAGTTTTTATGTCCACACCCTCATTATCCTCGCATTTTCTACCTCAAATCCCAGCAGCTGAACAGCCAGGTAGCAGAGCAGGGGAATGTCAGTGTCAGCCTGGCCCTGGAGGCCCACTGTCCGGCGAAGGCTGCAAGTCCAGCAGCCGGAGAGGCGGTTGCCTCAGGCACGCTGACGCCCTCATTGCCTTCCAGCACTGCTGCTCCTTCAGGCCTCACTCTCCCAGGCCAGGCTGTTATAGAGGCAGTCCAGGCCTGTGGAGCCTCCACTGGGGCAGAGCTGAAAGAGACTGGGAAGGAGCCAGAGGTCTTGCTGGAGGATAAAGTGGAGTCCATCTTACAGTCCAAGCTTAGGCAAAGCTTGAGTCAAGGTAAATAACCACATGCATGACATGCTATGTTAGGACACTAAAAAGACACCAGACCGATTTGTTATGTTTTACAGCTATTAGTTTATCCAACACCTGGAAGAAGCCAAAAGAGGACACTCCTGTGGGGCAGGCCCAGTGTCCTGACAGAGAGGTGATTCCTCTCTCCAGGTGCTCACTGTACCCCTCTCTGCATGCAGAGCCAGAGCTGAAGGATGGGAAGAGGCAGTATGATAGAGACTTCCTGTTGGCCTTCCAGTTCATGCCTGCCTGCATGCAGAAGCCAGAGGGGCTTCCTCCCATCTCTGATGTGGTACTGGACAAGGTAAGCCTGCTAAAACATTGGCCTTAGGGGAGCTTTAAAACCATTCCATGGAGAGGGGCTGATGGACTTCGACTTGACTCTGTTCTTTTCTAGATCAAACAAAACAAGCTGCCCCTGCAGCAGGTGGGCCCTCGCCTTATCGCCAGAGACCCAGGCTTCAACCCAGCCTCTGCAGACTTCAGCAGGGCAATTCCTGGAGGCAGGGGTGCACCGGTGGGTCTCTCCGCTCATCCCTTCTCTTCTGTCACAAATAAATGAGCGCCTGGTCATCTTTTGTGACCGAGGTCTTTGTGACAATGTTACCGCCCATAATAAAGAGCACCCATTTGTTGCTTCAGCTGCTCAGTGTAGGCCCGAGACGGCTGCCTCCCCGCAAGATCATCACCAACGTGTCCATGAACGACGAGGTGCAGCTGAAGAAGGCCGAGAATGCCTGGAAGCCTGGCATGAAAAGGGAGAACACCCAGAACCCCGAGACCCAGAAAACTCAGGTCAGCACCTCACTCCGCCATGCCCTGTTTTCAGATTTCAGAGTCACAGCCTGTTATGGTTGGCTTGAAAGCTACTTAATTTTATTTGCGATATGCTCTTCAAGAATTGGATATTTAAATTATAGAGTCGTTGTTTAATTGGGTGGGTGTGCGGGGAGTGTGCAGGAATGTAGCTATGCAGGGGGACATTGGTTTCTAGTGTAAACAGGGGGTGTGATGATACTGAGGACCAGATCTTGTGTGCTTGTTGTTCCTTGTGTTGATTGTGGTGTTGATTTTGGTGAGAGAGTATTGTAGATATTGTAGTGTATTCTGTGGATGATCTTGTATATATTATAGGTTAACACCCAATGGTTGTGTTAAAAATATTCTTGCAAATTTGTGTGCAATTCAGCATTTGGAGAGATTGACAGATCTTCATTGCATTGTCTGGTCGGTAGGGTTATTATTGGATCAGATTTGGTTATTATGTATATATATATATTTTTTTTTTTGTAGGAGTTATATGTTGATTAAATCTTAAATTCTTGTAGCTGGTTCTAATGGGTTTTCTTTTAATTTGAATTTGGAGCACATGAGGGGTTTTAGTTGATAAGATTTGATAAACTGTTTGCTGCCAGTGCTACACTTCTCGGAAAGTGTGATTGATGTATGATGCCTTTATCGGTCTATATAGCAAAGTTGAGTGATTTTTGTTCATGACGAAGTTCCAAATGGCAGAGTAAATATTTGGTGAAAGTGAGGAGTTAGTCATTATGTGGAAGAACTGCTGAATTTAACAAAAGATTGGGATCTTTGTAATGGAAAGCTTAGTCGGTAGTCTGTTTTCCTCTCCAGGAGCTTTTCCAGAAGGTGCGCAGTATCCTGAACAAACTGACACCGCAGATGTTTAACCAGCTGATGAAGCAGGTGATGGACCTCACCATCGACACAGAGGAGCGCCTCAAAGGCGTGGTTGATCTGGTTTTTGAAAAAGCCATCGATGAGCCCAGCTTCTCTATGGTCTATGGCAATATGTGCAGCTGCCTGGCTATGGTGAGTAACATGTTCCCATACATTGCTGCTGAAGTTCCATACAAAGGCAAATGCCACACAGAAGTGAACTCTGTTTGAACCACTCTAAACTGACATGGAGCTTTAATCAGCTTCTATTTAGTAACAGAACTCTCAACACTGTCTTATACCCAAGTGTTTCTCCTACATGTCTTTCCTGTGTAGTTAAAAGTGCCCATGGCAGACAAGCCCACCAGCACTGTGGGTTTCCAAAAGCTGCTGCTGAACCGCTGTCAGAAGGAGTTTGAGAAGGACAAGGTCAACGATGATGTTTTGGAGAAGCTGCGGCACCAGCTGGAAGCGGCCACTTCAGTAAGCAGCACTCCTGTCTAGTTTACCCGACTCACCAACCCACAGATCAGGAGAAAGGGGACTGAAATCGGCAGCAGTGCTGGGAGGCGGCCTGGTCGTTATCGGGTCCAAACGCGCTGTTTCTTGCTTTTGTCTTTGTTCTGGTTACTCCTCGCAAGGCCAGCGAGCGGGAGAGGCTGGAGGAGGATCTGGAGGAGGCGAAGGACAAGGCCCACAGGAGGTCCATCGGTAACATCAAGTTCATCGGGGAGCTGTTCAAGCTGCACATGCTGTCAGAGGCCATCATGCACGACTGTGTGGTCAAGCTGTTCATGAACCACAGCGAGGAGAGCCTGGAGCGTCTGTGCCACCTCCTCACAGCCATCGGCAAAGACCTGGACTTGGAGAAGGCCAGGGTAAGCAGGCCGCGGGCCTGGTCTGGGTTGATTTAATATTCTCAGCAGATGCTCAGCACTTGCATCGGTTTATCTTTAATATGTCATGTAAAGGTTTACGGCGCATGTGTAGATGAGTGCTAGTGTGCAGTGCAGCGACTGTGCGGATTTTGTCCAGATTTGGTCTGTGTTGCGTTTTTCACAACAAGTACTTTACACATCGAAACTGGATGAAGAAGTTTTGGATATTGTATATTGACTGTCAATTTTGTCTCTAGTAGGAATGGCAGTTGTGATGTTGACAGTTCAGTCACCAACTAGTGTGACAGTTATTTGTGTTCAAGTTTCCTGGTCTTTTTTATTGTGTTTTTTTTTTTCCATGCACGCTTTTAACCAAAAAACAAGCATGTTGAAATGTTGTTTATAAAAGTTTTGCCGTCAGTGTTTTCTGTTGCTTGCCTGTTGCCTGCACTCTGACTACAGGGTAGCCAACTAATTAGGATCATCATCTATAGTGCGACTAGCATGCTGTGCTGATATCAGTGTATTATTAGGCCTTGGCAATGATTTTGAAAGTGTCCAAGTTCATGTTGTTAGTGAAGTTGTTAGTGTGGTTGTTAGCTCTGCTCCTACTGCAGCTGACAAAATGAAAGGCTTTTATTCAGGACTGGTCAGCTGTTAGAAGGTTTTGCTCTCACAGCCTCCTCCACGTTTGCCGCCTCCTGCTGCTGCACCCTGGATTCCCCAAAGCCAAGTGCAGCTGATGACAGCACAGCTACACCCACAGTGGCAGTGAACTGCTTTACAGCACTGACCAACGTGCAAGGCAGCAGGGTTTACATAAGAGTCATAAACATCTTGTGACATGAGTTCAGCTGAGAGCACACCTGATCGAATCGAAAGGTGAAGAATATCTGAAATTTGTCGACGTTTCTCTTACACTCTCTCTCTCTCTCTCTCTCTCTCTCTCTCAGCCAAAAATGGATCATTACTTTAAATATATAAAAAAGACAGTGAAGGAGAGGAGGGGTTCCTCACGCATTCGGTTCCTGCTCCAGGACGTCATCGACCTGCGACTGGTTAGAGACTCTGCCTGTGTTTGTGTGTTTGTGTTTGCCATTCCAGCGCATGGTGATGCAAAAGTATGCATCTGCTGATTTTGCTTTTCTAGAATAACTGGGTGTCGCGGCGAGCTGACCACGGGCCCAAGACCATTGAGCAGATTCATAAGGAGGCCAAACTTGAGGAGCAGGAGGAGCAGAGGAAGGTGCACCAGCAGCTGCTGTCCAAGCACAACAAGAGGCAAAGGTGTGGCCCTCAATTCCGTGACAGCCTTTTTCACCTGGCTGTGTGAGGCCGAGGACAAGTCCAAGGACAATCGACAGGAGGATGGACACATTTGCCAATGTGTGCTAAAAGACAATACAAGAATTCAAAAAAATAATAAAACTGTGTGACAAAGAAACAAAAGTTCTGACTCTAATGTATTTTTGCTTTTTCCTTTATGAACTGCAGACAAAACTATATTTAACATTTGCAGATGTTCAAAAGAAAAGACGGAGGTGAATATAGAAATAATATTATTTATTTTTTATTTAATTCTTCCTTGGCTTCTCCTGAATTCAGATAGGCTCTGCCCATTAGATTTCACTTTTTTGTTTGTTTGTTTTTTTATTTTTTTGCTAATTTCAAACCAGTCCTAGGATTTTCACACAATCTGAATGAAATTGGTGTCAAAATATTTGCAAGAGTCTGAATCTCAATAATTATTTAAACAAAAAACCTGACATAAAAAATACAGCTGTCCTATTCCAGTCTAATATTAGTAGTACAAATTAGTAGTACAAAGGTCAGGCTTTAACTTTAACTTTAACTAGCTGTCACTCCTGAACGACATGTTCAGATTTCATGAAATTTAAAAGACTTATACCAGTATTGACTTTGAGGTAGCTTACCAAATGTAGCAGTTTTGTCAATATGGGGCATTATAATATGCAAATAACTGTTTCTCAATGACTGCTCTTGTGATCAAGATGAAATTTTGCATACTGCTTCTGTAAGCAAGCTGAAGGATTCCTAAGGATGACTCAAACATTGGCTAATGTTTTTCAGGTAATGGGCTAATCATAGAACTGGCTTCAGTGGACTTCTATAACGTTGATTCTTGTAGAAATTACTTTAAATTTAAATATCCTACTACTTTTTATGTTGCTGATGAACTGTAGCACACTAGTCGTAGGACCTTTCTCCAATCTTCCCAAATTTGGTATCAAAATGTTGATGAGACTGAAACATGTTGATATTTGTATGGTATATGGCACTTACATACCTATCAATCCTTCCAAGGTGTACTGATTCATTCAAAACAGCTGAAAAAAAATTAAGACTTCTTTGAGTAATTCTTATGAAACTTGACATGAGTATTGATTTATGGACTTTGAGCTAGCATGGGAATTATAGGACATTTTTGCCAACAGAGCCCCTCTGACATATGAAAAGGTATTTAAAAAAAGAAAAATGAGTCAATCCCATTGTGTACCAATTGTGCATGAGAAATGCAGTTTATACAGTGCAATACTTTGTGACTATTTCATAAAAAAAGTTCAATACGTTTCGTAAACCTTTTTTTTGCCTGATTTTTGATACCTAAATTAGTTGGGCAAATGCACCTTTCAAACAAGTCAGTGACCTTTTGATCTAGAGATACCTTTTAAATGTAAAAAATGCAGATCTTCTTGTAAATAATGATCAAAAATATGTGTATTTAACTATCAATCCCCAAGAGCAGGATTTTTATTAATAGGCTAAAACTTAGCCATAGAGTGTTAGATTATCACCAAACTTCAATGGTGTATATGAACATACTGTGAATGCAAGTACATTTGGGGTGAACTGACCTTCTGGGGGAACTATATTTCTTAGTCATGTCGAATCAGAAAAATAATATTTATATAAAGCAATTCAGCAGAGAAAATTGAGAGATTGGTTTCAAAATACAACATTCCTGGAAACAAAACCTCAAAACCAACCACAAAGGCTGGTGAACTTTATATGGGATGTCATCAGCAACCAAGTTGTGCAGATGTGATAAAATGATTGGACCCTTTACTTGCCACCTGCAGCTATAATAAATGTAATTCTAATGTATGTCATGAATTCCCTAGATGAAGGAAGTTAGACATTTCAATAGCAACACACCTCCCTTGATGGAATGACTGGGTACAGAAATTAGTTGACCAGAAAGGCCAGAAAAATAGCACAACCACAGCCTTCAAACCTGACAACAAACCTGCTTAATGCTGACAGTTTTATTTTTTTTCAAATACAAAATACAGACTCACTCTCAATAAATAACCATTTGATGAACTAATGCAGAATATAAATTAAGACACTGACACAAGCTTTACTTTAGTTACTAAGCATTTAGGTTTGGGTGTTTTTCGTACTTGGTGGGATGGTTACGAGAAAATATTGGCATATTAGATAAGCAGAAAAATACTATGGATGGGTTCAACACATGATGTGCGTACTCGTTTGACTTTGGATCTATTGGATCACGCCAATAACTGTTGAAAAGAAAAATGACCACCTGAATGCTAAAACATATAATGGAAATAAATGTCTTATGCAATACGAGAATTATGAAAATTTAGAGCACGCAAATCCTTCACTTCTGAAACAGCAGAAATTATGTAATTTTACACAGATTAAAAAAACCCTCAACGCTAAAGACTGCTGTTGACGGAGTTTTAATGTAAATATAGTAGGTTGGGGAAGTGTAACGATGAGCAGTGTGTGGAAAAGAGTGAGATTTATTAGGGGCAAATCCAAAGTCCAGGGTCAAATTATTAACATGGAGAGTCCGAGAATTCATGATAAACTAAAGTAAAGAAAAGTGCACGAAGACAAACCAGGGATGCAGGCTATAACATTGGGGCGAGGATAAACATTCAGGCTTATATTCACATGCACGGAAGCCTCGATTAACAAACAGCAGCTGGACTTACAATAAATAGCAACAAGACTAAACTAAAACCGGGCTTAAAAACATGGTCAAATGAGCATTAAACCAGACACAAGTGCAAATTATGAGGGGTGCAGAAAACGAAACGAAGGAATGGAACCACAACAAGGGAGTAAATCAAAATAAAGACACTAGACAGGGAAACCGTGGAGACATGAACGCTAGGAGGGTGGTCAGTGGTGACAGGAAGCTTGTTTCAGTCATGGATGTCTTTGGCTAAATGAATGCAACTGAAATTCTTTCCTCATGTGTCCTAATAACCAAATAATAACCAAGTTCTTCTTTATTTCTAAATAATATGCCTAAATATTATTCTAAATAATATCCTAAAACTTGTCTCACCTAATCGTAGTCATCAGTTTATTAGATAAATGCATACCTATTTTTCTGTTTGTGTTTCACATGTTCCATTCCTTTTCTTTTCTTTGAAAGAAAAATGCCTTAACTTAATCAAAGACTAGGATTAAAAAAAAAATAATAATAAAATCATAGACAGGTCAGCTGAGCCCACTCCCTTGTCGTAATGTCCCCATATTGACAGTTAAATACCACATATTAAATACAATAGAGACTGGAGTGTCTTGTTTTTCTCTGAACATTCCACAGTGCATCTAGAATTTTAATAGTTGTTTATTTCTGCTCAGTTTTTCTGCTCTTATTTTAATTTGTTTTTGTCTTAAGGAGTAAAAAAAGGGCGACAAACGAGACCTGTGACCCCAGGGGGAAATCATGGATCAGATGCCTCACACCAAGTCACTGTGTAAACAACACCAGGTTCATGTTTTAGTGTGAGGAATGAGTGCAGGAGTGTTTTGAAAGAGCAAATACAAACACTAACAAGAAGAGAACAAAGAAAACAGGAAGGAGAAGCTCCTTTCCTTTCTGAGTTACTTACTGAGATCATTCTCATAGCAAGTTCATTACACCTTGTGTACTTGTTGTAGTGCAGTTTGCTGTTTCTATATTGGCTGAGAGAAGGAGCAGACCTGTTCAAGTCACAGAACCATTTACATTTAAACAACAGAATCTGGTCAGTGGAGGATGTACTTTCTCAAACCTTTTTAACTGGTATCTCACCTCTGTGTCTCTCTGTGTTCGCAGGACAGGGACCACTGCACACCTCGCACCAGGACACCTTTCCAGTGATGACTCCCCTCGTGTGGAATTAGTTCACAGCTGTTTAGTCTTATACTTATCCACAACTAGGATTAGTCCATTTACTATTTCTTAGAAGTGGGGATCAAGAACATTGGAAGACGTGAGTAGTTTTTTGGAGCAATAAAGATCAATACATAAAAACAGGCAAATGACCTGGTTATACCCAAATACATCAATAAACACATCAAACAAGGTAATGCTTAGGTATGAATTGTCTTGACTTCGTGACTTATTATGAAGCTTAACTTGTTATGAAGTGACACATGTGATAATGTTCACACATTTAGCTGCAATTCTTTGTTTAACTTCAGAGGGTTAAATGGAGCTCACTCAGATGATGGTGTTGACTGCTTCAAGGATTTTCACTAGAAGTTATATAACTGCAAGTTATATTACCGATGTCTAAGTGTATGCAGCGCAGAATTCTTTATTCGTAATGTAATACATGTCCTATTTAATTCTACAAGATAAACAGGTTGGAAAATATTTGTGTAAAATAGATTATGATTATTTTTGGAACATAAAGCCATGCAAACATTGTAAGTGGACATCAAGGAAAAATATAAAATAAAAGAATAGTATAGCATACAGTTACAGGGTATTCCTGTTTTCATTGATTACTAGGGAAGCTCTTTGTCTCCCTCTTGTGGCCATTGTTGTCTGAGCCAACAACCATATCAACATAAGTGAAGTTATAGAAATTAATTAAAACTAAAACGTATTTTTATAAACACGATTTGACAGTGTGTTTTACATATTCTGGTTGAATATGACATTTATGTGTACAAGATTATAAAAAACACAATCATACATTTACCTGATACTTATATCCAAAGTGACTTACGAGTGAGTATATCTTGAGCAATTGAGGGTTAAGGGCCTTGCTCAGCAAACCAACAGTGGCAACTTGACAGCAGTAGGGCTGGAACCAGTAAGCTTCTGACTACATGTCAAGTATCTTAACCACTGAGCTACCACTGATCACTGCTGGGGGTAACCATAAATGTTAGAATTTAAAATGTTGGATACTAAACTATTTAAAAAAACATTTTGGAACATTTATTTATTTCATTTCCCCTAACCTTTGACAGCACGGCTAGTCCAGACCTCTGTATATGCATCTTCTTACCCCTTCTCTCTGCACACAAAAAATAAAACGCATTGAGAAGAGACTAATTGCCCAAAGGATAAAAAATAAAATGACATATATAATGATAAAAGGAAAAGGTAAATAGATAACAGTAGATGTGTTAATATAAAATCAAAAGTCATCTAAACAGAACTCAATGCAATAAGTGTGTTTTGAGATGTTTTTGTTTTGCTGTTGGTTTTTTTTTTTTTCTGTTTTTTTGCTTTCAAGTGCTAATGCCATTATGAGTTGCTAGACCATGAAGACATTTAAAGAATAATAAAATTATCTGATTTTGCTGTAAAAGACAGATGTCATGTTCACACTGCACAACTTCACTGCTTAATGTGATCTCCTGTTTACATCTGGCAGACACGCTTATCTATAGCAACTTACAGTTTCAACTATATTACAGAGCTAGGTCCATATAGCGGTAGGAGTTTGACTCAGTTCAGTTCAGCTCACTCAGGCTTTCATTTCTGTTTTCTTGTCTTCAGGTTTTGTTTCATTGTCCCTAATAGGTCCAACTTGTGCTTGTCTACTCATGTCTCACTGTCCTCCTTTGCTTGATGTCACAACTTCATTGATACCTAAAGTGAATGTTGGAAATATCACATGTTCTTTGAGTAGGAATCAAACATCATTGCTCTAATACACTGGACTGATAGTGGACTCTGCCGAGGTACACCTACCCCTGATGTTGTGATGTTACTGAGCCTCATCCTGTCTCAGATGCCTTGGCTACTCCCATCATCCCCTGATGTCCCCTGTTGTAGCCCACACCACCTCCTCCCCAACCAGCTACTCTCTTTTGCCCTTAATGGACGTTCTTTTGCGACTTGGGTCTCGGACACATGCACACAAGTCTAGAACCTCCAGAAAGTTGGACTAAACATTAAATGCTTATTTCATTTTTTAATTTATGTCTCTCTTTAAACAGCCAGAGGAGGATGGGACCCCCTTTGAGTCTTGGTTCCTCTCGACGTTTCTTCTTCATGCTCTAGGGAGCTTTTCCTTGCCACTGTCACCCTTGGCTTGCTTACTGGGGGCTTGGACTTGGACATTTGAAAAGCTGCTTTGTAATAGCACCTGTTGTAAATAAAATAAAATAAAATACAATTTTAAAAAGTACTTTATAAATACATTTTGAGTATTTGATTTTTATATGTAATCTTAAAATGTATAAGATAACTAAAATTTGTTTTTTAATCATTAAATTTTTTCACTTAAAACAAAAATATAATTTGGATAGTCCCAATAATCTAGAAAAATCAAATCTCATCATTACAGTGCCAACAACACATCAACATCACCAGACTTCAAAGCACTTGTCTGAGAGGAAGATTTGTATGCCTGTAATTCTGTTGTTGAAGAGCCTATAAAATCAAAATAGGCTTTTAAATTTGAAATTTTAAACTCAAATAAATACAGCCTTATTTTAAATGCCTAAACACACACACACACACACACACACACACACACACACACACACACACACACACACACAGTTACCTCACAGTGTGAATATTGTTGTTGGTGGAGAAAGTATCATAGATCCTCCTTGCTGACACATCAGTGATGTCATTGTGACTGAGGTTGAAATTAGATGGATTATAATTACCACATTGTTCAGGATTCCCAAACACACCTCCCTCTACTAAATCACCGTGTAGTAGTACAAACACCTGTAGATTTATATATCAATGAATTAAATGAATAAACGAATGACTGAATTAGCAAATGAATGAATAAGCAAAGAAATAAATAGTATATTTGTGTCAGTGGACCTGAGTCATTAATGGCCAGATAATTATGCATTTTGACATTTTAAACAAAATATCATTTATTTCAGTTCTTGTACACATGACTTGTTATCTATCAGGCATGAAACTGTAAATGATAGAGTCTGTTATGTCATATTTCTCTTTTTAATGAGAACATGTGTTTCAACAAGCAGTCTGGATATTTTGTAGACCACAGAGGTCCATGTTGCCAAGTACAGGCAGTGATCAGTGATCCAGGCAGCCAGTGAGAGAGGTCGTCATTTCCAAATAAAATCACCAAGAAAATCAAGCTTTTTGCTGTTTGCTTTTGAGAAAAATAAGTCCTTGAAGGAACAAAGGATATGACTGAATGAGCAAAGTTACATTTATATAGAGCCTTTCAAGGAACATACAATGCTTTACAATGAACAAACACAGCTTCTATGTTCAGTCACCCTTCCAAATTTTATGCTAAATTGTGAGAAAAAGAGTAAAATGTGTTATATCTATGTTAGTGTTCACTGTGCACTCAACAATCAAGACTCTCTACACATTCCTCCTCCCGCTTGTCCACTCACTCCAGGATGTGGGCTTTGTGCTGGTGTGGGAACAGCAGCTGCAGGCAGTAGTCAGTGAGCTGACAGTGGTTAAGGTCCAGTTCTGACAGCCCTTCAGAATGTTCCAGAAACAGCGCCAGTGACCAACAGGCCATATCAGTCCCCACACAGAGAAGAGACAGGAACTGGAGCAGCATGGCTTTATTGCAGCTGAACACACTCAACATTCTCCAACATGTAGAGTCACAAAACACTAACACACTCACATAACTACTAACATTAATGCTATTTACACACATTTTGTTTCAAATGATAAAATTCTTTTCCCTTTTCCAGAATGTTTCCCTAGTTTGTGTGGTGTTGAGTCAGTGGCTTACTGAAGGGTGACTGTGTGTAAAATGGGGAATATAAATATTTCACCTAAATTTAACAATTTCCTCCAGAAAGTCATTTTATTCTGAAGTAAATATTCATGGATATTGCTGATTACCTGACAGGAGTCTCAGTAAAACCTAAGTGATGCTGGCACAAAATGACTTTTGAGGAAACTCGTGAAAAACACATAAACGTACATAAACGTTTATATAACACTCCCTAAACAGACCAGTTCTGTGTTAAAATTCTGATTGTGAGAAAAGTTCAAGCCTGAGACGGGAGACGTGTTAGAGCAGTGGCTCAATGCTCTCCAGCTCCGCCTTTGGTATGGAGGTGAAAAGCAGGCTGAGAGAGACTGCTGTGCAGTGCTGGAGGGTGAAGCGCAGGGCAGCACAGTGGACAGAGTCCAGCTCTCTGCTGTTCAGGTTGATGCAGTTCTCTGCTGAATTCAACAAGCTGGACACACAGTGAGCAGAGCCAGTCTGATAGATCTCTCTGATGATGGACAGTACAAAGCTGGAGCTCAGCCTGGGGAGAAGGCACACACACACACACACACACACACACACACAAAAACACAGACACAGACACACATTTCCAGGTCTCATACTGTACAGTATAATTAAAGTGTTTGGACTGTTACTAACTGTGTGAACAATCTGAGCCACACAACACATGACTGTATTCTCTCACCTTCTGATCTGAAGTCTGGCCAGCACAGGCAGAAGGTCTCTGGGATTTTGTTACTTAATGTTGGGGATGTGTAGTGGTCCCATGAGCTGGTGGAAGCTCGTCTACTTTGCCGTAACGTCACCCTTTCGCCTTGCTGTCTGGATGCGTACTGTCTGTCAGACTAGCAATTCATCTACACTTCTCACAGATAAAACTGCCACTAATGACGAAGAATAAACATGCTGCATTCAGTGCTCTGAAGCAGAACATAAGTCATGATGAAAAAGCAAAATGTTAACATTACTTATGTTTGTGGTAGTTCCTTAGATATAGTTTGTGATGATAAAATAGTTTTCCATGGAAGTTGCCAGTTTCCAGGTAGAAAGTAGTTAAATCCAACAAAACATTTGTTAAACAGATAGAGAGCAGTAAGAGCTAGTATGCTGAAACTACCTGTTTCAAAAACAGGAAGCTTCCTTATGAAGGAAAGAGGTTCTTATGAACCTCAGCATTTTGACAGCAAGTATTAACCATGGCTATAAAACCATGTGAATAATTCAGTTATGGGATTAATCCACAAAATAGAACATCAAATCTAATTATTTGGCCAGTACAGGGTTATGCAATATTCCTTCATCTCAGCAAAATGCAATAGCTTGACTTCCTTAACTGATTAATATTAAAAAATATCTTTCTTGACTATAAGAATATAGCTTAACCACTAGAAAGATTAAACATCCAGTGAGTGTGTATCCTGGCATGTTAATGTAAAAGGCAGCAACTACTGGATTTGGGGAAAGATTAGTAAAAGATTTCAAGTATCTGCAAAGCAGAAAACTGCCTATTCAACAGGCATGAATGATGTGCTACCGAAGTAATTGTTTTATTTGCATAGCCTAATTAATATCATTAGATCAAGTTCTATATTACCTATATTGTTATATTACAATTTTGCTTTTGCTTTTTTGCTTCACAATTGTTACACATAATTGCTGCACCTGATACAAGGATAGGAATTTCAATTTATTCATACTGGATATAAGAATCATTAATGGCTGCTGAGTGAAACACTTTCATTGAAAATTCATCCACCAATTTTTTTTTTTTTTTTTTTTTTTTTGTAACCAGAAACAGGGCACATCAGCCAGGAATACATTCCAGCTCTGTTTTAGAACACTGGCTGTGATTCATTACATTTTGGCAATTGTGAAAAGAAACTGGATGATACTTCTAAAAGTAATTGTGTTTGCAGTTTATTTGCACAGTTACATGAACAACACTGGTAGCATAGTCAACAGGCTTGATGGTTTTCCAGTGCACGACACCGTGATACCAGGGCTGGCCCAAGCCTGTGTGGGGCCCTATGCAGAAATCTGAGCTGCCACTGACATAACATCGGTAAAAAACAAATAGAAATAAATACATGGTCTTTGGCACCCTCTTGGCGGCCTTAGCAGGCTCTCATTTTGCTTATATGGTGGGACAATTGTTCTGCTGTTATCCTACCTATTGAGCAGTCCTACCTAGATTTAATGCACTTATGTACATCACCCTTAGTCCAGGTTTCTGGTGTTTATTTTAGATGCATTTTTAGTTGTATATATTATAATTAGGCTACTGTGGACAATTGTATACCGTATAGCTACAGCACCTGTACTTCACACACATGTAGTAATCGGATCTAGAAAGTTGCCAACCCTATTAAAATATTAGGTTTATAGTATAATATTTGAATCAAACAGACAAAGCATTAATCACAATCATTTGCATGATGATTAAATCTTGAACCAAAAATGTATCAGAGAGCTGTAGTCTTTTTCACAGACACACACCCAATTAAACTGTGCTTGACCATTTCTTGCTCTCTATATCATTCTCTGCAGTTTACTGAGAAAGACCTGACACTGGGTAATGCCATTGTCTATTTGAAGGCCAAAACAACAACAATCTTGGTTATCAAAGATTCACTCCACCCTGACCACAGCCTCTTCTTTTAGAAGCTATGAAAAAACCACCATCGCAGCTTGTGAGTACAAATCTAGCCTCTTAAAAATACTCGCCTGGAATTAAACCTAGTAGAGTTCCACAACGAGGTGCAATTTGTAAAAGGACGTCTTTTTCTCTCAGAGTTAGAAATCTGCAGAAATAAATACATCAGTTAAATTTTTAAATATGTAGGTTAGAAATCCAAGTATAAAGAGCAGATATATTATCTGTGCTAATTAATGAATGTATTTAAAGTATACATTTAGTAGGCCTAAAAATAGAACTCGTATGTAAATCATATCTAAATATTTTTATTTAGAGTAAATTACATGCGACATATTGAAGATTTTGATTTTTTTGGCCTGCTATCACCACACCGCCTCATCGGGAACTGTTACACTTTATTTTTTATTTATTTTTATTTATAACTTAAAAATAATCACCTGGAATGTAAACTTAGCCGAGGTCCACAACGAGGTGCAATTTGTAAAAGGACGTTTTTTTTCTCTCAGAGATAGAAATCTGGAGAAATAAATATATGAATTTATTACCCCCCATCAGTGGACCTTTAGAGCTTTATTATTAAAAATAAGACAGACAGATGAACAGACAAACGCAAAATGTATATATAATATTTTTAAGTATTCGCCATCTGCACCATTACAGGAATGATGTGAGTGTGTGTGTGTGTGTGTGTGTGTGTGTGTGTGTGTGTGTATGTATGTATGTATGTATGTATCTATGTATATGGTTATGTGTGAGTACATGTATGTTGGATTGTATATGTACACGTATTAGAGTGTGATATTTATCGTTTATGGATTGGCTCTGTATGGATTTTATCAAAGGTGTCCACTCTAGATTATTGGTTCTGTTATTGATTAATTCTGAGAATTATTCTATTGATATATATACTCTATCAATAGATTTTTCTATTGGGTGACACTAATATTATTTTTTGTTTTCCAGTTCATGAATATGTTTTTTGTTTGTTGTTTTTTTGCAAGAATATTTTTATTATATCAATATAATAATGTTATACATAGTATCCTGTCATATTGGTTGATGATATGTCTCCTAGGAGACATAAAGAGGGTGTTGGATGGATATGGTTATTTAAAGCATGGGATATGTTGGTGATGCACTATATTGGACTGTTTGCACTTGTGTAGCATGTTGTCTGTTGCACTGTTGTTTTTATGTTGCACCATGGCCCTGGAGGAACGTTGTCTCGTTTTTGTTGTGTACTTGTATATATAGCTGAAATGACAATAAAACCACTTGAACTTGAACTCGAACTTGATGACGACTTGCCAAAATTGCTTGATAGGTGTGCTCTGCCACGTGGCGTGAATGTAATCGTCAACTGTGATTTGAGTAAAGTATGTACAGATTGCTGAGCTTGTGAAACCAATTTTAAACATCCAATGTGTAGTATAATGTACTCTGTATTATTTTGTACTGAATGCATTGTAGGTCAGTGTTGCTGTCATGTGGTAATTATTGTTACACATTTTAATCCAAACTGCAGCGTCATGGGCTAGTAATAAATGTTCCTCCTATTGTCTCAATGGGAGAGTAACTGTGAGATTTGATTTCACTATTATTTTGTATATCTTAGATAATAGGTTTTTTGTATTAAGAATGTTTGTTTATAAATTCTGATATGGATGTAGGTATCGGAATTGATTTTTGAACACATAGGTGATCTTAGCTGATGGTATTGTAGGAACTGGGGGCTTTCTATAGCATATTTTGGGGCTAGTTGTGGGCGTGACATGAAACAAGTCTTAGGATAAATATGTTTAAGGTTTGTAATGCCTTTTTCTGTCCAAGATGTAAAGTTTAATATTTTTGTTCATGGTAAAGCCTGGATTGTTCCAAATGGGAGAATGAATAGTTCGTGTGAGTGTGGAGTTTGATATCTTGTGGAATTTCCACCAAACTGTTAGTGTCATGGCCACCTTCAAACTGTTGAAACATGGATATTTTTGAATATGAGTCTGGGCACATTTGAAACACCTGCCGCAAACATTACTGACATTATATCTTGTTTATGTGATTGGCTGTGCTTCTCTAGCCACAAGTACTTTTTGATTTATTTATTTTTTAATTTGGTAATTTTATATATAACAGCAACAAATGACAGCTTAAGTTTTATGACAAAATGTGCAAACAAGCTGGCCTGAGAGGTGTGTAGCGGGATATGACTCAGTGCATCTCTGGTGCTGCTTTTGATGAGTACAGTGTCATAAGTGTGTCTGTCCAGCAGCGCAAAGAGGAGATACAGCTTCTTCTCCCGGAGGTTTCCGATAAATATGTAGATATGTTAGTATGTAATAGAAAGACAGCTGTCCATCCTCATAGTCTAGGTACATGCCCGCATTCCTGGGCAATTGTGTCAGGGGCAGAGGGGTCTCAGGCTTGGTGCAGGTGTACGACTTCTGGGTGCTCCTCCAGAGCACCCAGAAACCCTCACAGTGGGTTTCTCAACTTGCTCAGACTCAAATCTCAATATCGGCATCCGAACCGTCTTAGAGAGGAACAAAAAACACAACTCATTTGATTAAATTGTTCCAGTATAAATATGGTTATCAAACATGCTTTTAAAAATATACTTCCATGGAGATGGTGCCCTACAGGGTAGTGTTGGAACAGTGTGTACAGGTTGTACAGGCTTAGTGTCATGTTGTGGCCCCGCCCCCTCCTCAAACATCTTGGTGTGTGTGTGTTCGTCTGTGTTGCCACACCCTCTCGTGTCGTTCACCTGTTCTCTGTTATGTGTAATCGGCTTGGGTGTATATATGTCTCGTGTGTCATAGTACGTGTGTTGGTGTTTGAGATGTGCATAGTATTTGAGCTTTGTTGTATGTTTTGCATGTTTGCAAAAATAAAAGTGCGTTTCATCGTGCCTCGTCCCCGCATCCTGCTTATCCTCGCAACGTCACAACTAGACCACTTTAGATGTAACTTAGAACCTCCAGTGACCTCTGTATGTGTTTCTTTAGTTGTATGAGCTCCACTGGAGGACTCTGAATAGTTGACAGTGGAAGAGGGGTATATCAGATTCACCCCTTCTGCCTCGGTGTGACAGATTAACACACTGCATTAACGTTTAGAAATAAAAACATATGGTAAACACAATCTAGAAAATATTACCTTGTAACAATTCATTCAGTATATGAACTGTTTTCTGTGTCCTTATGTCTATAAATTAAAAGTAATAAAACATTTAAATGATAAATAAATTACAATGAATGTATAAATGTTCACAAATAAGAAACTACATTGGTCTGCACTTTTCTCCACAGATTCAAGGAACTCATGAAAGTTGGAAGCTATAAAAACACATAATACAGAATTAGAGACTGACTGATGTTTGAGCAGAAAGATCACTGTGATGTTCTCATATCTAAAGCACTCAAAGCATTGATGTTATGTAAATGAACTGTGATCTGATTGGTTTAAGGAAATAGATTCACCTACTTTGAAGTTCAAGTTTTTATCAAAAGGTTAGAACTGGTTGACTATACTTTGTCTGTCCTGCAACAGGAAATTTAAACATTTATATCCAAAGTATTACGCGATAGAAATCAATTCAAGACTACCCGTTATTGACCGCTAGATGGGGAAAGATACGAAGAAATAAATGAGTCCAGCTCCTCCTGCCCGACTTTACGGTGAGACTCTGCTTTTACGTCATTAAAACGCTAAAGAAAAAAGGCCGCCATATTTGTAGTTCCACAACGTGAAAAGGCGTCATTTTGTATGCCGAAGAATGAATAAACACCATGCCATGCCTTGAAGACGACGAAATTGCAATTTATTTAGCTAGCCATAAGAATAAGAATAGCTGTTTAATTTACATAATCACAAATATATTGCATGTACATACAGCTACATTTCAGTCGATCAAAAATGTTTCACGTATTTATAACCGCAACTTTATGTTACAGTGGTCATATCAGAGATTTACCAATATAAAACGCAACAGGTGTCGTGTTCTGTAATAGAACATTTTAACATTTATATCCATATTACACATAACCAAGGTGTAATATAACCACATGTACTGAACAGACATGAACAGCCTGTGTATTGTGAAAATACATGTATGTGTCTTCTACAGCAATTACTGTGCCGTGCACACCTTAAGTTTGGCATGAAGTGTTTGCTTTTTCCAAAGCAAGTAGTATTAAATTATTCTCATAGAATAAATTTCACAAAGACATGGACTTCTCAGTTGACCGTAGAAAGATGTTTGTGTTTTTTTTGTATTTAATTTATTTAATGCGAATCGTATGTAGGTTACCACTGCTAAGCTTCACCACTGTCAAGATAAGACCTCGAAAAGACGCAGAAATTTATTTTAATAACAGCTTCTGCTGATTTATTCAATAACTGTATGACACCGTTTGAGCGTACGTACCGACTGAAAACAAACTCAAATTATTAGAGACACTCTTACTGCGTCTCCACATTGAAACATATCAGTTAGTTAGCTAGGCTGGCTAACTAGCTTAGCTTTATTAGCTAGCTAAGCTAATTGCGAAGAGGATTACGTTAAAGAACCCCCGGTCTACAGTTGTGCACATACAGGAAAATTAATGAATAGCATGGTAATACACGCATTTATTGGAACAGTTATGTAGCTAATATGCATTTGTAGTATGTGCGCCTGGCGTAGAAATGAGTCTTTGTTAGCCCATTAAGGCTATCTTAGCTAGGCTAGTCCGAGCAAGCTAAGTGCTGGTTGCTATGACAACGGGCTTGGTGTATTTTGCGAGCTTGTCGGCTACCGACAAGGCTCAAGGCAACAGGGTCCTGTCCCTTGACTTAGGTTGATCTAGAGGTATTTCAAGAAACTTCTCAAGCGCACTTTAGTGGCAAAGAACAATATTTTCACTTGAACAGGGACCTCAGATTAAAAGTCTGATGCTCTACTGACTGAGCTATTCAGGATAGAAGCAATATCAGAAACATTACAAGTGCAATGTACATGTATGCAAAGAAAATTGAGTTCATGTGTATCGCATTAAGATGTCAATCTGCCTATGGAACATAACACCTCTTACAAGGCTCGATTTTTGCTCTCAAGCTGCAATGGTTTTGTCATGTTGTCTAAGAGAAGAGGCTTTGGTCGGTGGAGTGAGTCTTTGATAACTAAGATTGTAACTAAGATTGAAACTGCTCACCGCACTACATCGAGTACACAAGGTGTAATGAACTCGCTATGAGAATGATCTCAATAAGTAACTCAAAAAGGATAGGCTCATCATGATGCATTAGCTAACAGTCGGCACTCATACACAAGTGTGAATGTTCAACATTCATTCAAGCATCTCGAGGTCACAGTCTGTAGTGTGTACAAAAGGAATCTAAAGGAAAGGCTTGAGCAAGTGCATCCTCCACTGATAAGAGATATAACTTTAGACTTCAATTGTAACATTAGAAAAAAGATGTACATACAGTCCATTTGTTTAAAATGTTCTTTGATGTGAAGCTCATATTATTTTGCCCCAACTTACGCAGAACTTGATTGTTGGAAGAATACAACAGGGGAACTTTCAGTTGTACTTCACATGACTGACACTGTGTAGACTTTAACTAATGTACAGTTGTGTAGCTTTAGAGTTGTGTACAATTAGAGCAAGTGACCTAAGCAACATGTATTGCATACACAGTTTGCCTTAACAAACCTATCACTTCATCATGGTCAGAATATTTGTTATACATACATGTAATGCTTCAGCATTGCTACTAGTTCTAATACACTCAAACTAGTGCACCAGAGTGGGTGATGGTAATGGTACTGTTAGAAGCAAACCTATATGACTGGGGTTGGGCTTCCACACACTGTCCCTTTCTCCCAATTCACAGAGCGGAAACGACTCGTTTTCAGCCTGGTTTTTTTTTTTTTTTTGCACAACCAATTTCCAACCTCTCTATATATATCGCTTGGAATTCAACAGTTGCTACTGCACCTTTAAGACGGATGTAAGATAAATGAGCTCCTTTATGATTGGCTGCCCTGTATTGTGCTTCATTCAAAAGGTACTCAGAGCTGAAATGCCTGAGAAAGGCAATTTAAGTGGGTGTGCTAAACCTCTATAGGCTGAATAGGCAGAGATAGGTCAATAAAGTGTTCTTGTGACATTAGAAATACAAATTTCAAAAGGGGCATTTTTGGCAGCTTAACTGACATAGTTAAGAATTTTAACATTTAAAATATATATATTAAAAGGAGAATGTTACTCATTTCACTCTGACTGTAAAACAGTGCATATTGTGTTAAATGGGATTTCCATCCCATGTTTTTAAGGCTGCCTTATATATAAATAAATATGCAAGAATGCAGAGCATGAATAGGTCAGTCTTCAATTCTGTATCACATACCTACCCTTGATAACACCGTGGTAACTGGAAAAAAACAACCCTTTTTACTCAGTTGTCACTACTTCCAATAGACTTCACGCTAATCTCATAGAAGTCCACCCCTTTCCATGTCCTCCGGAAACAGCACTTCCGTTATGTTGTGACAGGATTTGTTCCTGAAGTTGTATGCGTTTTCTAAATTTGCACCGCATTTCTAAAGTGTGTTACCACTTTGATGAATATGCTTTGTTTATTTGCAGCACGATGGGTTTTCCAGGACACCGTAATTTATGCATGTTTAATTCCATCTTTTATTCACGTACTAAGCCCAACTCTATAGGCTAATATTTATAAAACCGAGATAACCATAGAAACGTCTTCATCTGTGCTTGATACTTTGTTCCTGAAGTTGTATGCGTTTTCTAAATTTGCAGCGCATTTCGAAAGTGTAGAGATGCACTGTTGAGGTAGAGATGCACTTTCATTACTACTGCTTACACTGTGTTTCTTTACAACACGCATGGACGTGTTGAAGCAACTCATATGCATGGAACACTAATACTCAGAGCATTGGAAGGTTGAAATCAGAAGCTATCTGGCTCACACAATGTTTTAAATGTGCCAAGGGAAATTCCAAGTGTGGCCATCCTTGAGTGGAGTGGAAGATAAATATGTTTTTTTTGTATTTCAAAGCGGCTGTAAGAGTATAACAGGCAGTTTAGAACATGTCAGTCCCTCCATGTAATTTGAGAGAAAATATCCTATGAAGATTGGACCAAGATTCCTGCAGAGTATTTTCAGCACATAGTGGAAACTATGCCAGAAAGAATTTCTGCAGTTCTGGAGGCCAAAGAAGGTCCAACATGCTATTAAATGGGTGTACTTAAGCCCACTGTGTCCTATAATAGGATGTTGCTGGAATGTATGTGGATGTTGTTGGAATGGCCGCAGAGTTGCGGCAGCAGTACAGGTAGTCTGTGATCCTTTCCCCCATCCGAGTGAGTTTGCCCTATTGCACGGGGTCGAGTTATGATGTGAATGTTTAATTACACAGGATGGATTGTGGGCTACAGAACCAAACAGCCTTCAGGATTCAAGTAGAGAAAGGTGAAACTTCTCCAGCCTTTGAGTTAATCACAGGACTATTGCATAGCAATTAGGGATAACAGAACAGCTTTCGGGGGGTTTGGGTGGGGTGCCTTATCCGCCCCTTTAACAAAGTAGTCACAATTCAAATTTCCCTTCTTCCATTGTTTACAAGGCATTATACATGTGGTTTATTTATAGTGCACGGAGTAATATGCAGCGAGTCTGGTCTGTCTGCTTTGGAAGAGAAACATTTGGCCAAAAGAGCAAGACACAGCCAGGAGGATGATTGCTAAGAGCACATCATAATATGCACCTTAAAGCTGTGCTCTACAGCTAGGTCCTGTTCCATGACTGCATATATAAATTTACTACTGACATTGCCATTTATATCTGGCCATTTACAGTGCACTCTTGCTCAGTGCAGCACTTGAAGCTGATTTTCCATTGTGTAGTTATTATGTTCAAGAGATGTTTGACCCGGTCAGGGTGACACACTTTAGTGAGGGCAGCAGTATCCTAGAGGACACTACAGACAGTGACGGAGACATCTCAGAGCGCGAGGTGAGAGGTTGAGTTTTTTGTTACTCTCTCTACGACATACTTTTCATGCCAGGTACTATTGTCCAGTTCAGCCCAATTTAATTTACTGCCTTGTATTATCATATATAAATTGCTGAACATCTTATCACTCAGTTTCAAACATCCCCTCAGCTGTTTTAAGCCATTTCGGTTATTCAGAAGTACTGCTAAATGGATGTGGTGGGAAAATGAGAGCACATCAAACACAGACAGCTTTATGCATTGAGTAGTAAAGAGTAAAAGTTTATTGAGTTTGTAAAGGGAAAGAAATGTGAGTTCCACCTTCCAACTATAACTTTTCTAGGATACGTGATCAGCCATGGTGAAATCACTACGGATGATAAGAAGATCAAAGCCATCTTCCAGTGGCCCATTACTATTATAGTTAAAAAACTCCAGAGATTCTTGGGATTTGCAAACTTTTACCGATGCTTCATATGGAATTTTAGCAGCATTGCAGCTCCTCTCACAGCCCTCCTGAAAGGAGCAATGACCAAGCTACTTTGGAATCAGGAGGCTGATCAAGCATTCAGGAAACCGAAAGAAGCTTTTACCACGACTAGCATACGTCGACATCCTGATCCTTCCATTCCATTTGTCGTGGAAGCTGATGCTGCTAACATCGGGGTAGGAGCTGTACTTTCACAACGATACGACAAGTCCAAGTTACAATAGATGATTAAATAGACAAGTGTATATAAAATAGATGATGGAATAAACAAGCCATACAAGACACAGTCATCCCAATGGAATGTCTGTCGGGAAAACATTACCTACCTTGTGCTGTGACCATCTGTTGAAGTGGGCTCATTCTTCGCTGGTTCAGGGCTATGACAAGCGATATTTATAAGTATGTTTCTTCATGTTCAATTTGCAGTCAAAGCAAGATGCCTAAGACCCTACCCACAGGAAAGCTCATGCTTCTTCCCGTACCAGAAAGTCCTTGGTCTCACATCACCTTAGATTGCGTTACTGACCTCTCTGTCCTCACTGTAGTTGATGGATTCTCCAGGGGTGTGTGGTTCATTGTGTTTCCGAGTATGCCTACAGCCTGCCAAACTGTGGAAGCCTTGTTTAACCAGGTGTTCCGTATATTTGGCATCCCAGAGGACATAATATCATATTGGGGACATCAATTCACATCTCGAGTTTGGGCTTCCTATATTGAACACATCGGGGTAGCTATTAGTTTTACATCCACAGTCAAATGGCCAATTCCTACATTGTTTTTATATGAACAATCCATCAGACCGGTCCAAGTTCCTCTTATTGGCAGAAATGGCCCAAAATTCACTTACTAGTTCATCCACTGGCTTGACTCCTTTTTATTGTATTTTAGGTTATCAGCCTCAAATGTCCCATGGACTTCCATATCAGCTGGTTTCCCCGCTGTGGATGAGTGGATGCAGCGGAGCGAAAGGGTATGGGAGGAAACAGATCAGTGTATTGTATGAGTTCTCTGAACGTATAAGGAAATTGCGGACAGGCACAGAGGGGAGAACCCGATATACCAACCTGGTGACAGAGTGTGGCTCTCTACACAGGACTACCGCAAGCCGGGGTCATGTCGCAGGTTAGGTCCCAAGTATATCGGTCCATATGAAATGACCAAGCACATTAATGAAGTCACATATCAACTCAACTTACCTGCTCACTTTTGTGTTTTGAGGTCATTTCATGTGTCCCTTCTTAAGCCTGTTGTTCCTGTTGTGGCCTTTGGATGAGATCACCCCTGAGGTCACTCCTGTATTAAGTATGTTGGTTGCTGTCATTAGAGTGTATTGTTTCTGAAGGTTTTTTTGCATTATGCAATGCCTCTTCGCAGAGTGTGATTTTCAAGAACTTTAGTAAGCAGATGACTTATTTGCATCACCTTTTTTGGTAGGACAAAGCCCATCCATGAGCCAAAGGAAGCTGAGGTAGGCCCCATTCCATGAAAACACAGGGAGTGTGTGAACCAGGATACCAACACAAGCATACATGCAAGCTGACACCTACCCTCCCCTTGTCCAGTGGTTTGGCCAGTAGACAACTAATGAAAAACATTTCAAAAGCGTTTATACAGAAGCCAATGTTCAAATGGCTCTCTGTGCAGTGAGGAAACATATCATAAGGAAGTGCAAATTCCACTAAAGTTTAAGTAGGATCACTGAATTCAAAGTCTAGAGCACTATTACACTATGACTTCTAACAATAGCGTAAAAACAGTAATGTCATTCGTTTTTAGGAAAGGAATGTAAAAGTTTATGAAATATTCTTAAAAAGAGGACAGTTTGATGAGGAGCTTGGTCTTGCACAGCTACCAAAACCCAGGACTGAACTAGGAGTCTTTTGATATTCAATCTAACACTCACCCAGCTGAGCTATTTCAGCTAGTGACTAAATACTTTTGCCTGGTTTCGATCAAAATGTTACCAATGAATGTAGGTCATGTTCATGTCAGAGGAAACTGTCACCTTTATCCCTGGTGAGCTAGTGGCTAGGATTCTCTTTCAAACTTAATTTTTATGTGGAATAAAAAGAAATATGAATACCTCTCTTTATGACCTCCTAATGCTCATGCATACCAAGTCCAGTATGCATACAAACATCGTCAGTATACTAGGAATACAGAGTTTGAAAAATGTTTGTCAGAAGCATCTGAGCTTTATTGCTGGTGGGTGAGTGGCTAGGATTCAACACTTTCACCACTGCGACTTGTGCTTGATTCCTGGTCAGGGGACGCTCTTTTTGCTCACTTAAAAAAGAAGCTTGTATGTGAAAAAACAAACTTCCTTTGAGTCAGATTTTAACTGACAGACTAAGGATAACAGTTTTAAATTCTACAGTCCTCCACTCTACCAACTAAGCTATTGAAGGCAACAGACATGTAATCCCATAAGTCCAAACACCAGTATGTTGGCAAGAAACACGGCCAGTTATGGATGTTTGAATTGTTAAGTTCATTTGACACAAAGAAGAAACATTGCATTGTACGAGTTGGAGATGTTCAGCTACCAACAGATATCTCTTGATTACATTTGGATGCATACTGGACTTTGTGTACAATCAATAACTACTGGTACTAACTCAAAGTATGTTTCCCCCTTCAGTTTTATTTTATGCCAGAATAAAGACTTTCTGTCTTTAGAATTCTACATGACTCAAACTGAGATGCAGCAGATCACTTAGCTAGAACAAAGGGTCTTGTACTACAATAACGACTTTTGCTTTATTGCCCATAAGGTCCACCTCTTTTTTCTTTAACCCTCAGATCATCCCGTAGATGTTAGAATTATTCTAATGAAATTATAATTAACATTTAAAAAAATTCCTTAACATCACTCTTAAAATAACTTTTACCTTACAAATGATTTCTTTACCAGCAAATTTGAGTTGGTATGAATTCATCTATTAATTTTTCGTTATTATTTCATTAAATACATGCCCCCCCCCCCGCCCCCTAAAAAAAGAATAACAGTCCAAATGAAAGGTCTAAATGAATCTTTGCAGTAACAACAGTCTTTTATGCTCTTCCAACCACCCCACCTCCTCCCAGTGGACACACCATGCTCCAGTACATGATTCTGGAGTGCTGTGCTATCTGTGCTCCCCACTAACTCTTCCTACCTGCTGGGGTTTCTCCTTCCTGGACCTGCCTTAAAATGCTTAAAATGACAGCACCTTGCCCTCCATTTACCTGCAACATTCTGCACTGTCACAAACAATATTTATGTGCAGATTAGCAGATGAACCTCACCTGGATGATCCACATTTCATTTCTTTGTACTGTTATAATAATGAGTTACTGTATTTCTACCCAGGTGTTCTATCCAGGTGAACTGTGCTCTGTTTCTATCTCCTATGATGTCTTTGTGTAGGAATGCTGTAGTGTATCTTTCATGCTTACAATTTGTCAGCCATCCTCTACCCAACTCATCTTTGCCCAGGTTTATCCAGGGTTAACCGAAGGAGGATGAGTTCCCTTTTGAGTCTGACACCTTCCAAGTCCCCTCCAGTGAGTTTTTCCTACTGTCACCCTTGCCAATGTCATTTGGCTTATTTATCAGTTGTCACAAGGTGTTAACGTTATTATGCACATGTATATAAAATGTGTATATATATATATATATATATATATATATATATATATATATATATATATATATATATATATATGATGTTATTTGCAGTTTGGATTGGATTATAAAGTGAATTTCATTGGTGAGTACTATATTTTTTGGTGACAAAGTATAATCTAATCTTTACAAAGCAGTGACCAGAAAGGAAGAGCTGGATGAGGCTTTGGTCCCCATGATAGTTAGAGACACACAGCCATTTAGCTTAGTTGAGGATAAAAGCTTCAGGGACTTGGTAGCAAAATTGGATTCAACTTATATTCTCCCAACTAGGAAGGTATGTGTGGTGACATGGATACATTATGAGAGTAGTATTAAAAATATATATAATTATTTTCTTCCTTCCCTTTAGACTGTAAAGGCCATGGTTGAGGCCAAATGTCAACAAGAGAAAGAGAAGGCCAAAGCTGAGGTCCAGAAAGTTCTTGCAATGAGTTTGACAGCAGACATGTGGACATCTCTTAATGTGGATGCCTTCTTGGCTGTGACCTGCCATTTTATAGATGACAACACATTTCTGAAGTCTACACTACTTGGTGTTGTGAAATTCCTGCAGGCGCATACGGCTGAAAATTTGGCCTGTGTGAAATCCTCTTTTATGGAAGAATGGGGAATAAAATAAAGTCACATGGTTACTGATGGCACATCTAATATGATTGCCTGTGGCAAATAGCTGAAGCTGCCTCATGCACTCTGCATTGCTCACACCCTGAATATAGTTGTTTAAAAGGCTCTTGAACTAACCCCAGTGCTATCTGCCATTTGTACAAAGTCAAGGAAGCTGGTGGGCTATTTTAGAAGCAGCACAACTGCCAAAGTTAGTAACATTATTTTCACATTGTTTACATATTGTTTTATATTGGTACATGTGTAATGTTTACTGTTTTATTGTTAAAGGAGATGTGGGACCTTGTTCAAGAGCATATGGGAAAATTTAAAAAAAAGAAACTGAGGTTGAAACAAGGTGTTGGAGCGATTAGTAGAACTCAGGGAGCCTGTGGGGGCAGATTTGGCAGGCTTACAAACTGACATTCCTGTGCTGACCTCTGATGTGTACAGTAATGTTTGTGGGTGCCTTTCTATACTGTATTCTTTTCACAAGGCCACTGTGCAGCTGTCAGAAGAGAAAAAGGTATCTGGTTCAAAGTGGTGCCATTATTGAAAATGGTTTAAAAAATCTTCCTGGAAGAGGCACAGGGCACATATGGAGATCAAACCCATGGCATTATTAGCACCCCACTCTGACCAACTGAGCTAATCGGCCTTTCTCAATTCCTTTTGCAGTTCTCGGTGCAGCAGTGAAGGGAACCTTTCCATGAAATTGTAGACTTGGTGTCAACAAGATTACGGCCACTTTTCGACCGAGCATAGGTGAAAGTTGACACATATTGTTCCCTCTGACAAATGGTTATTCTGCAGCCAACTTTTGAATTAAACTTCAAAAGCAAATGTGCAGAAGCTTTTGTTAAAGAGCAGTTCAGTGCAGTTGTACACAGTGACGAAATCATCAATTGCAAAGTCCACTGAGCTTTATTGCTGCGAGTTACATAGTGCTGTCTATTACACCATGAAATCTGCCATAACAACAAAAATGTAATGTCTGATTCTGTGAGCCAAGGAATATAAACCTTTTAGGGACATATTTAAAATATCAGATTTTCTGCCTGAGCACAGAGTAGGCATTTGTTTCTAGCTTTAACCATACGTCCTCTTTCTTTGGAAATCTGGGTCATTGCTGCATGAATAAGCAGAAAGATTTTGAGCAATTTTTTTGTCTGGGTCTAAGGGGCAATTTATTCAAACCAAAAGATGCTATTTTAGCTAGTTTGTCAAATGAACATGTCAAACCCACAGAGGCAATGTGTCTAGCTACAGAGCTCTGCAAGGTTTAATTCTTGGAAGTATTTGAAGCCATAGAAAGTTATTCTGTAAGCATTGCTTAACTCATTAAAAAGAGACAGTTAGAGCCAATGGCTGCCAGATCGAACATAGCTCACATTTTATAGTGTTTGCATAGCATATCAGAATCTGCAAGAACTATTCCTGTCAATTCAGGAATAAGCTTTTTTGACTTCACAGCTAGATTAAATATTTAGGGTGGATACAGGATTTGGTATGATCTCCTAGAGAATTGCCATTCCACTGTGTCTTCAGCTTTTGTCCGATCTGCAAACAAGTCCCACTCTAGGAGAACTTTGCTCAAGTGGTAGAGTGCTCTTTTAGTATGTGAGTGTTAGTGGGATTGATGCTCACATTCTCAAGTCTAGAATTTGTAGTTTTTTTTTTATGATGAAATCATTTCTGATAGCAAATGTTTTTGGGACCTGCTGATATGCTTATGCCATGCACACATTACGTGACTTTTGAAGTTTTCAAATTGATGTATCGCTCACACTGCACAACTCTATGTCTTGGAATCTGGAGTCCTTAATTTGTGGTATCTCAGTGGCAGGCATAATCAGTGATAAACCACTGATATGTCAACTGGTCTTAACACAGACAGATTTAACTTACTCTGTGGAGACTGTGTCTAACTTAAACCTTTCCTTCAAATAGAAGAGATCCTTGTTGCAGAGGTAATGTTTTTACCTTTATATGGTTTTTCCACTCATAGTCATGCAACACACACAAATGCAAACCTCTCACAGACTGTCTCACACACATCCAGTTATTCATCTGAACACATGATGTTTCTGTCTCTGTACCGCTATTAGTTATGCAATGGTTCCTCAATACTAGCACTAACTGAACAGGGTTCTGTATAAATATGATCTTTATAACAGCTGCCATAACAGCAAAAATGTAATGTCTGATTCTGTGAGCCAAGGAATTATTATTGATATTGTGAATATTTAATAACCTCCAATGCCAGCAAATTAAATTTTCACAATATTGTGAAAATTGTAAAGGATACTTTATTCATGTCCTCATTGCTAAAGATTGTATCGCTTTATCACAGCGATAAGCTAGTTAGCTAGCTAACAGTTGAGGTCAGCGAGTGTGAAACTCGGGGCTATAAACCATTCCTTGTGGAACCATTTCATTGTTCAGCTTTCAACTTTGATCGTTTAGGTGCTGGTAGTTTGTTAGCTAGCTAACTGTTCAGCAATAGAAAACCTACTTTTGCATGATTTAGAGACCCAAATTCACAAACCTGTGGGTTTTCAAATTTATCGTTCTCTCTAAATAAGCAAAATGAGTTAAGCCATTACTACAGCTATTGGACTGTTTGAACTACAATATTCGACTGTTCATTTATTGTTAATTAGATTAAATTAACTTTCATAAACATTCTGTATGAATAGAATGTAGTTTTTAATGACTGATTAACTGTGTATATTCAACATGAAGCTATTCATATAAAGTTTCAAGTTTGGTTTATTTGTAACATACATTTATTTGTCACTTTCATTTTTAGGCTGTAAAATGAAAGATCCTTGCTCACAATCATTGCTACAGTTTGATCAAATTCAGTTATATATATAAACTCCCTATTCAATAGGAAGAAACCAGTTCATGTCATTGTGAATTGCTTTTTCTGTAATCAAAACACTGAGGTTCCATATGGGAACAGAAACTGCTGGGACTGTCCATTCTGTGTGCAGTACAATGGCTTCTAAGAGGTATTGCTGTATTTGAGACATGGTGAGGACATATTTTAGTGAAAGTCTTCCAATGATGCACCCTTAACTGAACCATTTTATGCTGTTGCTGCTGTTAAAAAATGCAGAATGGTGATTATAACGAACCGATCCTTGCACAATATATGGAGCACCTCAACCATGGGGTATCAGCTGGTGTCCCTGTGCTTGATGCATCCAAGACTCAACCAGACACTGAAGATCAAGCAGCTGGCTTCCTTCACTCCCAGAGAGGAAGTAGGTTTTCCATTTGAACTGTTGCCTTCTTAGTTAAGACGTATGCATTGTTGATTGCAGTGCCAGAGCTGTGAAACTGTGCAAGGTATTGCATGTCCAGTGCTGGAATTAAGATAATAGCTCTAAATAGTCTCTGACTTGGGCAGAGATTGTGAGTGGGTCTTCAAGGGCAAACAGGATCTGATGGCCCACATGTAGTTTGATATTATTCCTAAATAACTAAGTTGACTAAGTTTACATGGCTATTTGAAAGAAGCTGATCATGTAAGCAGCAAAGACAGAATATCATTCTCTGACTAAGGATTTAGTTGACTCATGTTTAGCCCAACTAAACTGTGGTCCTGGCTGATTTTAGTTGGACTATTGAGCCACTGACTCATGCACAGAGTTCTCTGAGTATTTTGCAGTTTCTTAGTCTACTGAGTTCTTACTGAGTATAACACCAACTTTGATGCATTTGTTTTCTTTTCACCGAACAAAGCCTTCAACTTTGACTGTGGTGACATGAATTCCAGATCTGCAGAGTGTTTTTTCAGTAACGCATCTTCTGCCCGTGCATTTTGATTGCAGTGTTAGGAGGTCATAACTGCTGATCAGAACTTTGGACAAGAGGGCTTATCCTCATGGCTCACTGACTTTCATGTACAACAAACAATCTTTTCTTATTTATTTTTTTCCAGTTGTAACAAACCGTTCTGCTGTTTTTTAACTTCTGTCAAGTTTTTAATGGTTGTATAGGACAATTACGATGGAAATTGAGGTGTACAAGCACCACCTTGAACAGACCTACGAGTTGTGCGTGCCTGTCAGACCGCTGAGCAGTATGACATCCAGCACCAGAACCGACAGCTGCGGGCCCTGCTTTTCAACCACCAGCTCAGATGCAGCCAAGATGCGGACAAAGCATTCATTAAGGTGAGTAATTATTGTCAATGGTTGTCTTAGAATAGTGCTAAAGTGCTTAAGATACTTTTTGGCGATTCCATAGCCAAGAATTCTCAAGGTCACAACTAGCTGCATTCCTGTTGGATGTGAATGACAGTTGCTCCTTCCCGGTTGATACAAAGTCACGATAGAAAAAAAGGCGTACACAGAACTGCAGTGAACACTGTCCTTCAAGTGCATACAGTGTTTGAGCCTGCAATCCAGTTCATTACCCTGTCCAACAGGCTCCCAGGTTCCCCTCCACATCTTCCTTATCAGAGATGAAAATTGATATAAAAAAAATGGGGAACAGTTGAAATGACTGAGCCAATACACTGCACATTTCACCTTGAATACTTTTGGTTACTTTTTTGTTCCTGGCTACCATGCTTTTTTAAGCATTGATTATATCAAACACTGATTTATCTAAGATAAGCAAAGACCTGTTCTCTCTTGCTGCATTTTGTTGGGTTTTTTGTTTTTTTTTCCAAATGAAGCTGTTGTTTTCCTTTTTGGTGGGTTTCATACTATCCACACCAGCTTCCAGGTTTCTCTCCTTTTAAATACCAAGCAATCAGCTTCCTTTCTCTTTGCTACAGAGCACCTCTTTTCTGTCCACACCTGCTTGGCTGGTAGCTCTCAGAAGCCTTGCCTTCCTCACCTGTGCTTTTCTGGTTGCGGTGGCCATATGTGGGTCTGGAGAGAGGATGTGTCTCCAGAGTCACATCCTCTCTCTACAACAGCCCGCACACTCTCAGCGGGGGAATCATCCCACCCAAAGAAGCCCACCAAAGTGACATTGAAGCCAAAGCAAAGAGCATCACCAAAACTATGCAAATGTGGAATGACCTGGTGGGTCTTCTGCCAGAGAGAGGCAATAGAGAATATCAAGCTGATCTGGTAGTCTGGAAGCAACCACCAGATGGCTGTTGCTTCTGTTGGCCTTTTGACTTCCATCAACATCTACTCAGGCAGTAAAAAGAAATGGTGTACTGGGAGGTAGTAAATCTTGCTAATCAGTACTTGTTTTTGGCCTGTGAAAATACAAACAAACAATACACATATTCAAACACTTCTGAACTACAGTTGCTTATCAGGATTTACACAGGCTTATGTTCTTAATAGCTCTTTGCTTACAACTTCATCAAAGCGGTTTTGTTCTACAGTATGTGAAAAGTCTACTTTCCCACACAGTTCACATCAGTCTTGGTTCGTCCTGCTGGTTCTTCATGTCTGTGAATGTGAAAAATCAAACTTTTTTGCTTGGCTTCAAGCAGTGATCCTTTGATTGCGTCATTCATGATTCATTTAGGATTACAACCAAGTGGTTCAATATCCAGCTAGAGGTGTACTCAAGTGAGGTAATAAAATGAAATTATTAATGTAATAATATGATGGCAGGAATTGTAAAAGACCAAATTAGGCTTTTGAAGTAAGCAGGAAGTGAGAATGACCAAATATGGCCTCTGTGGCAAGTCCCGCATTGAGGCCAGGATACCACCTAAAGATACAATTTTAATAAAAAAATGGTTTTGTAACTTGATGAAAATGTATAAAGATTGAACCCACCTGAGACTGTTAGACATTCTGTGGACAATACCTCGTCTGTATGCAACATTGAGCTCAGAATAAAGATGGCACCAGCTATTCTCTTCAATTAATTACTGCATCTATATCTTTATTTACTTGAGAAAATTAATGGAATGTGGGAAAAATCTAGTAACCACACAAGAATGTCTGGAGGTAAAAAGTCAAGGCGGCATAGCCATACCTTAATGTGAGAGATCCTCCATTTCAGAGTCTACTGTGTGATAGTCCTGTGCCTTTTTTCTCTAGCTTGGAATAGGACTGTTGCTTCTGCTTCTTAAGGTTTTCAATCAACAAGGACGGTGGCTCCACCTGCAATGAACCATGAGCTTGTTATATTGACTTGCACAAGACACTAAATTAACTCTTGTATTCTTTCTCAAGTTTCAAGTTTCAAGTTTGGTTTATTTGTCACATACACAGTACAACACGCAGTGAAATGGTGGAGAGTGCTCTGTCCAAACTGAGGAAGAGAACCAGGGGTGCATAGAGAAAAATATATATATATACAGATAAATATATATTCTATGTATGTACAAAAATATATTAACAATGTATGTACAATATATGTATATTATGATTATATACACAATGTACAATGTATATGGTTGAGTATATATGTACACAATCTACAGAATGTACAGATCCATTGTATAGTACCATATCTACAGTTGTTGTAACAGGTTAATTGAGTATAAATCTAAATCTATATATACAGATGTACAGATATACAGTCATGTTACGTGGTGGTGGTCCCCACAGTTTATCAGTTTCCCTGATTCAGGGCCCGAATGGCCTGTGGGAAGAAGCTCCTCTTCAGCCTCTCTGTCTTGGCCTTCAGGGAGCGGAAGCGCCTCCCTGACCTCAACAGAGAGAAGAGTCTATTGTTGGGATGGGTGGGGTCCTTCACAATTTTCCTGGCCTTGGTTTGGCACCGCTTGTAGTAGGTGGTCTGCAGGTCAGGAAGTTCCGAGTGAGTGATGCGCTCTGCTGAACGCACTACCCTTTGTAGAGCTTGTCTGTCCTGCTTGGTGCTATTTCCAAACCAGACTGTGATGTTCCCCGTGAGGATGCTCTCGATAGTGCAGGTGTAGAAGTTCCGCAGTACCTTGGAGGGCAGTCTGAAGTCCCTTAGGCGTCTGAGGTGGTAAAGACGCTGACGAGCCTTCTTTGCCAGGGAGCTGGTATGGCGGGACCAGGACAGGTCCTGCGAGATGTGAACACCAAGGTACCTGAAACTATCTACTCTCTCCACCGTGGTTCCACTGATCGTCACAGGTTGGTAGTGCCGCTCCTGCTTCTTGCTGCAATCCACGATCAGCTCCTTTGTCTTACTGACGTTTAGGAGGAGATTATTTTCCTGGCATTCTGTATGAAGTGCGCCTCACTTGAGATGTCAGCCAAAGTTTAGCAGTAAATATGGTTATCTGCAGTTGTGTTGCTATTGATAGACATCTTCAGCTAAAAATAAGTCTTTCTTGACCCTAATCCACCAAGCCCAGATACAACACAGACATGCATGTGCTGTAGTTGGCTTCAAAACATTCAATGAACTTGTCAGCAACATGGTCCAGATTCCTGCAGCATGTGACATGCGTCTGCACGCATCCTGCCCCCACAGTCTCTGTCTGGCTCCCCCCACCCTCCTCCACCCCCAGTTTGCTCTCTCATCCTGCCCACCAGCAGCTAATGTCCGCCGCCGCAGCGCAGCACCTCCCACTGTATGCTGCATGCTCCTCTGTGTGCCTGTGGTAAAACCTCGCCAAGTTTAGTGTTCTAGCCACTGCACTCCCCTCCCCAACTCACACATCAATCTCAGAGGCAGATGGATTCCTGTCTCCCAGCCGCATCCCAACCTTTTGACCAGTACACATACTTGGATAAATGTTCTCTGTGAATACAAAACAGCAACATTTGTCTAGTGTACCGGAGACCTCTTGGAAGTTTTGTAGACAGATGAGGCCGGGCTGTGCTAGCTGAGAGAGACGATATTTGAGCTTGAATCTGACTAGCACATGCACAGAAGCATAGGGTATTATGAAGGCTCTGCATGATATCGTGACCCAAGTTTGAGCTTACAGTAGGTGGCCATATTGCCTCACATCAAGGGCAGTGTACATTGGAAGACCATAGCAGAGATGTGTGACCGAACTATGTGCACGAGCGCATAACATGCCGCATTCCTTGTTTTCTCCCATTTTTGAGTGAAGCTAATTGATAGTGCCATCTGCCATCTCCTTTTAGAAAGCCAGTGCAGTGCCTTGGCTGCTGATGTGAGTTGTTTTGTCAAAGGAAAGAATTGAAAATGTGAGCAGTGATCTCCATGTAATACTTAGGCTTTAATGCCCTTTACCACTCATTCAGTGCTTGTCTGTGTTTATGTTTTCAGTGTTACAGTGTGATTTTATTTAGGTGAAATTTGTTTTCAGTCTATCTGCAGTAGTGCACTTAAAGGGCCAGGAAGGTTAGTGGAACACATTTGCTCTGCCTCTGACCTCACAATTCCACTGTAACAACAGTGTTCAATTCCGTCATTTAAAAAAAACAAACAAACTTGTTTTGGTTTAAATTTGTTTAAAGATTTGTTTAAATTGTGTGTGCCAGTGTATCTGAGCGTGTTACAGTCTCTCTGACCCTTTACACCCATTAGTGCGTTCTTCCACTAGCTTCTCTCTCGTTCCTGCTTCAATATTCAAGGGAGGATTGAGATCCATTCAGGTAATTTTGCAGTCTTCAAAAAAAGCATTGAAAGACATTCCAGTAGCTCAGTGGTGCACCTGCGCTCCACTCTGCTCCCCAGTTCGGAGGATGCCAGCACCTATGTTTAGTCTTTTATGTTTAGTCTTTTTTAGTCTGTTTCTTTTTATTTCCTTTGGACTCCAGTGCTTTTTAATAATCTGTTTTGGACATGGTATGGCTGCTCCATTACCCAGGAGCCCATACAAAGGTTCATTTCTGCCTGCATGCATAACTGCTGGAGGGAGGATTTTATGTCCAGAAAATGTTAAGATGGCAACAGCTCGGTGGGAGACAGTATGTGAGAATCACCTCTTAGGCTCATTTTACTGTTTCTCATGTAGAAGGAATTCCCTCACTATGTTCCCATTCTGAGCATCAAAGCCAACTGGGATGGGGGTTTGTCACATTCTGAATTCTAGCTCATGTCATATTTTGTCAGCATTGGCTTTGATAGACTCAGGTTATCGGTACAAATTTACATTCAAGATTAGTTGTCTTTTACATATATATCCTCTCTCCTGCAATAATGGCTAATTAGCTGCATCCATCATTGTAATTGTTTAATTTTTCATGCTAGTTCATTCACCCTTGTATTAGTGCCATGCATGTGAAACAGACTCTTGAAAGATTTTCTTTTTGTATCTTGCATGCCTAGCATAATAGGACATTCAAAATCCCTTGAAAATTTTAAACTTTTTTTTTTTATGTATATATCTCCTCAACATTCCCAGTACAACTGCTGTAGAGTCCACGACTCAACTCTTGACTAAAGTCTTCACTCCGAGCGTCTGAGTCGGCTGCTGCGGCATACGCCACGCTGCTCTGTGACCCTCACTCTCCACTCCTCTCCTCTCCCAGCTTTTCCAGATCCCTCAGATGCAGACAGCCCAGCCTGCCATTCCAAGTAACAGCGCTTCCTTTCGACCCGTGTCCAGCCAGCCCATCATGATGTTCCTGACACCCATGCCCTTCACCTCATCCCAGACCGGCCAGTACTACGTACTCCAGTACTACGTGCCTCAGGTACCCAGAGCAGAGAAAAGCGCCTGTGCAAATATGTACACAGTGTAGCAAATGGGTTGAAAATCTGTCTATAAACAGGTTGGCCAGCAATAAATAAACTGCTCCTAAAATGTGTAGATAAAAATATGTTTTATCTTGGAAGCAGAAATGAGAAGTTCTAGTTTAGTTTTTTTTCAGTGTAAAAACTAAATGTTTTTGTATTTTTTGTTTGTTTACTGCTTCGAATATCTCTTTTAGGAGTGTCCTATATGAATGGCCATGTCTGGTGCTAGGCCCTTTACTTCTGCTGTTCTGTTTCATTCTCAGTATCACCACAGTGGCCTTCCCTACGTGGGACATCCCCAGCAGTACTCCCTCCAGCCCACAGGACCCAGTACATTCTACCCTGGGCTCTTTCCTGCAGACTGCCCACTAGCATATGGTGAGTTTGGACTTCCCTTTCTCTACCCCCACCTGGGAAACCCACATGCGTGCTCTCACCGATAAAGAGACCTTTCTTCTGGGTATTCCCGCTGGCTGAAACTGGTTTTTCGTTTGCTCTCTAACTGAAACCAGTGCTTTTTTTTGGTCACCACTAGTGGCAGGGCCTTCATACTATCCTGGCCAGACCATATACACCAAATCTCCATCCATAATAGTGCATACAGCTCAGCAGCCTCCACCCACTAAGAGGGTAAAGAAAACAGTGAGTATTCCCCCTGCCTCAGAGGTGAAATTAATTTAATTGTAGATTGACTTAATAGATGCAAATAACTTACTGTTCGCTAAGATCCGTATCCGAGACCCTAACCAGGATGGCAAGGATATCACAGAGGAGATCATGTCTGGAGTAGGCATTAGCCAGAACACAAGCCCACCAGTGGGACGTCCCTGCACTACCCCTACTGCTCCACAGGTAAGCCATTCAGTCCCGCAGCCTGAGCCCCTGATCGGCTGCAGGCCGCTGCTTCGCGTGATGCACTCCACAGGTCAAAGTACTCTCTCATCTAGTCCTCCCTCATAATGAGCTCTGAGCTGATTGTTTGGTTGTTTGGCTGGCTTTCATTGTCTTGTCCTATTAAAAGCATCATACAATCAGCAACAAAATCTGATGGTGTAGTTTGATTTCTGGCCATTCTCTCTTCCTTCTTCAGTGATTCGGTCACACCGTTGACCCTCCTCCGTCATATTTGACTGGTTCCAGTAGCTTGTGTGATTGTGGCTGTTCTGATTTAAGAAGGCTTCTCAGATGTGTTTTGATGTTCCGACTTGCCGTGCCTATTCTTTCGTCTGCCTCCATCTTAGTTCTCCCTCACAGCCACTCAAATCCTCCTGATCTTCCCTCGTGTTCCCTCTACACAGACAGCCCACATAAAGGCCCTGTAAGAAGGATTCAGCCAAACCCTGAGCACCTCAGCTCCTCTGAGGAAAGGCCTCTCTGTAAAGGGAACACTCACTGCTGCGCTGTTGCACTTACTTTGTGTCCTCTTTCCCTAAATGTTAACAGTGTTCCTCTTTCCTCTCTTTCTCTATTTCTCCTGCCCATTTATTTAAGCACCCCATGCTTGTCTGCTGTCTCTTGCTGTCTTTGTGTCTTCCCCCCCCACCTCAACACACACACACACACATTTTGTGCCTTTGCGGCTGGATCTTTTGCCCTCTTGTGCTTTCTCATTTCCTCTCTCTCTCTCTTTGTCTCTTTCTCTACTCACTTCTCTAATTATGCTGTGCTGTGCTGTGCTGTGCTGTGCTGTGCTCACCCCCCCCACCCTCATTGCCATTCCCCTTCTTCTGCATGTGTGTGCAGTATCTCTCTCTCTCTCTCTCTTTCTTTCTCTCTCTCTCTCTATCTCTCTCTCTCTCCATCTTTTCTGTCTTTTGCTAGTTTTTATGTCCACACCCTCATTATCCTCGCATTTTCTACCTCAAATCCCAGCAGCTGAACAGCCAGGTAGCAGAGCAGGGGAATGTCAGTGTCAGCCTGGCCCTGGAGGCCCACTGTCCGGCGAAGGCTGTAAGTCCAGCAGCCGGAGAGGCGGTTGCCTCAGGCACGCTGATGCCCTCATTGCCTTCCAGCACTGCTGCTCCTTCAGGCCTCACTCTCCCAGGCCAGGCTGTTATAGAGGCAGTCCAGGCCTGTGGAGCCTCCACTGGGGCAGAGCTGAAAGAGACTGGGAAGGAGCCAGAGGTCTTGCTGGAGGATAAAGTGGAGTCCATCTTACAGTCCAAGCTTAGGCAAAGCTTGAGTCAAGGTAAATAACCACATGCATGACATGCTATGTTAGGACACTAAAAAGACACCAGACCGATTTGTTATGTTTTACAGCTATTAGTTTATCCAACACCTGGAAGAAGCCAAAAGAGGACACTCCTGTGGGGCAGGCCCAGTGTCCTGACAGAGAGGTGATTCCTCTCTCCAGGTGCTCACTGTACCCCTCTCTGCATGCAGAGCCAGAGCTGAAGGATGGGAAGAGGCAGTATGATAGAGACTTCCTGTTGGCCTTCCAGTTCATGCCTGCCTGCATGCAGAAGCCAGAGGGGCTTCCTCCCATCTCTGATGTGGTACTGGACAAGGTAAGCCTGCTAAAACATTGGCCTTAGGGGAGCTTTAAAACCATTCCATGGAGAGGGGCTGATGGACTTCGACTTGACTCTGTTCTTTTCTAGATCAAACAAAACAAGCTGCCCCTGCAGCAGGTGGGCCCTCGCCTTATCGCCAGAGACCCAGGCTTCAACCCAGCCTCTGCAGACTTCAGCAGGGCAATTCCTGGAGGCAGGGGTGCACCGGTGGGTCTCTCCGCTCATCCCTTCTCTTCTGTCACAAATAAATGAGCGCCTGGTCATCTTTTGTGACCGAGGTCTTTGTGACAATGTTACCGCCCATAATAAAGAGCACCCATTTGTTGCTTCAGCTGCTCAGTGTAGGCCCGAGATGGCTGCCTCCCCGCAAGATCATCACCAACGTGTCCATGAACGACGAGGTGCAGCTGAAGAAGGCCGAGAATGCCTGGAAGCCTGGCATGAAAAGGGAGAACACCCAGAACCCCGAGACCCAGAAAACTCAGGTCAGCACCTCACTCCGCCATGCCCTGTTTTCAGATTTCAGAGTCACAGCCTGTTATGGTTGGCTTGAAAGCTACTTAATTTTATTTGCGATATGCTCTTCAAGAATTGGATATTTAAATTATAGAGTCGTTGTTTAATTGGGTGGGTGTGCGGGGAGTGTGCACGAATGTAGCTATGCAGGGGGACATGGGTTTCTAGTGTAAATAGGGGGTGTGATGATACTGAGGACCAGATATTGTGTGCTTGTTGTTCCTTGTGTTGATTGTGGTGTTGATTTTGGTGAGAGAGTATTGTAGATATTGTAGTGTATTCTGTGGATGATCTTGTATATATTATAGGTTAACACCCAATGGTTGTGTTAAAAATATTCTTGCAAATTTGTGTGCAATTCAGCATTTGGAGAGATTGACAGATCTTCATTGCATTGTCTGGTCGGTAGGGTTATTATTGGATCAGATTTGGTTATTATGTATATATATATATATATATATATTTTTGTAGGAGTTATATGTTGATTAAATCTTAAATTCTTGTAGCTGGTTCTAATGGGTTTTCTTTTAATTTGAATTTGGAGCACATGAGGGGTTTTAGTTGATAAGATTTGATAAACTGTTTGCTGCCAGTGCTACACTTCTCGGAAAGTGTGATTGATGTATGATGCCTTTATCGGTCTATATAGCAAAGTTGAGTGATTTTTGTTCATGACGAAGTTCCAAATGGCAGAGTAAATATTTGGTGAAAGTGAGGAGTTAGTCATTATGTGGAAGAACTGCTGAATTTAACAAAAGATTGGGATCTTTGTAATGGAAAGCTTAGTCGGTAGTCTGTTTTCCTCTCCAGGAGCTTTTCCAGAAGGTGCGCAGTATCCTGAACAAACTGACACCGCAGATGTTTAACCAGCTGATGAAGCAGGTGATGGACCTCACCATCGACACGGAGGAGCGCCTCAAAGGCGTGGTTGATCTGGTTTTTGAAAAAGCCATCGATGAGCCCAGCTTCTCTATGGTCTATGGCAATATGTGCAGCTGCCTGGCTATGGTGAGTAACATGTTCCCATACATTGCTGCTGAAGTTCCATACAAAGGCAAATGCCACACAGAAGTGAACTCTGTTTGAACCACTCTAAACTGACATGGAGCTTTAATCAGCTTCTATTTAGTAACAGAACTCTCAACACTGTCTTATACCCAAGTGTTTCTCCTACATGTCTTTCCTGTGTAGTTAAAAGTGCCCATGGCAGACAAGCCCACCAGCACTGTGGGTTTCCAAAAGCTGCTGCTGAACCGCTGTCAGAAGGAGTTTGAGAAGGACAAGGTCAACGATGATGTTTTGGAGAAGCTGCGGCACCAGCTGGAAGCGGCCACTTCAGTAAGCAGCACTCCTGTCTAGTTTACCCGACTCACCAACCCACAGATCAGGAGAAAGGGGACTGAAATCGGCAGCAGTGCTGGGAGGCGGCCTGGTCGTTATCGGGTCCAAACGCGCTGTTTCTTGCTTTTGTCTTTGTTCTGGTTACTCCTCGCAAGGCCAGCGAGCGGGAGAGGCTGGAGGAGGATCTGGAGGAGGCGAAGGACAAGGCCCACAGGAGGTCCATCGGTAACATCAAGTTCATCGGGGAGCTGTTCAAGCTGCACATGCTGTCAGAGGCCATCATGCACGACTGTGTGGTCAAGCTGTTCATGAACCACAGCGAGGAGAGCCTGGAGCGTCTGTGCCACCTCCTCACAGCCATCGGCAAAGACCTGGACTTGGAGAAGGCCAGGGTAAGCAGGCCGCGGGCCTGGTCTGGGTTGATTTAATATTCTCAGCAGATGCTCAGCACTTGCATCGGTTTATCTTTAATATGTCATGTAAAGGTTTACGGCGCATGTGTAGATGAGTGCTAGTGTGCAGTGCAGCGGCTGTGCGGATTTTGTCCAGATTTGGTCTGTGTTGCGTTTTTCACAACAAGTACTTTACACATCGAAACTGGATGAAGAAGTTTTGGATATTGTATATTGACTGTCAATTTTGTCTCTAGTAGGAATGGCAGTTGTGATGTTGACAGTTCAGTCACCAACTAGTGTGACAGTTATTTGTGTTCAAGTTTCCTGGTCTTTTTTATTGTGGTTTTTTTTTTTTCCATGCACGCTTTTAACCAAAAAACAAGCATGTTGAAATGTTGTTTATAAAAGTTTTGCCGTCAGTGTTTTCTGTTGCTTGCCTGTTGCCTGCACTCTGACTACAGGGTAGCCAACTAATTAGGATCATCATCTATAGTGCGACTAGCATGCTGTGCTGATATCAGTGTATTATTAGGCCTTGGCAATGATTTTAAAAGTGTCCAAGTTCATATTGTTTAGAGAAGTTGTTAGTGTGGTTGTTAGCTCTGCTCCTACTGCAGCTGACAAAATGAAAGGCTTTTATTCAGGACTGGTCAGCTGTTAGAAGGTTTTGCTCTCACAGCCTCCTCCACGTTTGCCACCTCCTGCTGCTGCACCCTGGATTCCCCAAAGCCAAGTGCAGCTGATGACAGCACAGCTACACCCACAATGGCAGTGAACTGCTTTACAGCACTGACCAACGTGCAAGGCAGCAGGGTTTACATAAGAGTCATAAACGTCTTGTGACATGAGTTCAGCTGAGAGCACACCTGATCGAATCGAAAGGTGAAGAATATCTGAAATTTGTCGACGTTTCTCTTACACTCTCTCTCTCTCTCTCTCTCTCTCTCTCTCTCTCTCAGCCAAAAATGGATCATTACTTTAAATATATAAAAAAGACAGTGAAGGAGAGGAGGGGTTCCTCACGCATTCGGTTCCTGCTCCAGGACGTCATCGACCTGCGACTGGTTAGAGACTCTGCCTGTGTTTGTGTGTTTGTGTTTGCCATTCCAGCGCATGGTGATGCAAAAGTATGCATCTGCTGATTTTGCTTTTCTAGAATAACTGGGTGTCGCGGCGAGCTGACCACGGGCCCAAGACCATTGAGCAGATTCATAAGGAGGCCAAACTTGAGGAGCAGGAGGAACAGAGGAAGGTGCACCAGCAGCTGCTGTCCAAGCACAACAAGAGGCAAAGGTGTGGCCCTCAATTCCGTGACAGCCTTTTTCACCTGCCTGTGTGAGGCCGAGGACAAGTCCAAGGACAATCGACAGGAGGATGGACACATTTGCCAATGTGTGCTAAAAGACAATACAAGAATTCAAAAAAATAATAAAACTGTGTGACAAAGAAACAAAAGTTCTGACTCTAATGTATTTTTGCTTTTTCCTTTATGAACTGCAGACAAAACTATATTTAACATTTGCAGATGTTCAAAAGAAAAGACGGAGGTGAATATAGAAATAATATTATTTATTTTTTATTTAATTCTTCCTTGGCTTCTCCTGAATTCAGATAGGCTCTGCCCATTAGATGTCACTTTTTTGTTTGTTTGTTTTTTTATTTTTTTGCTAATTTCAAACCAGTCCTAGGATTTTCACACAATCTGAATGAAATTGGTGTCAAAATATTTGCAAGAGTCTGAATCTCAATAATTATTTAAACAAAAAACCTGACATAAAAAATACAGCTGTCCTATTCCAGTCTAATATTAGTAGTACAAATTAGTAGTACAAAGGTCAGGCTTTAACTTTAACTTTAACTAGCTGTCACTCCTGAACGACATGTTCAGATTTCATGAAATTTAAAAGACTTATACCAGTATTGACTTTGAGGTAGCTTACCAAATGTAGCAGTTTTGTCAATATGGGGCATTATAATATGCAAATAACTGTTTCTCAATGACTGCTCTTGTGATCAAGATGAAATTTTGCATACTGCTTCTGTAAGCAAGCTGAAGGATTCCTAAGGATGACTCAAACATTGGCTAATGTTTTTCAGGTAATGGGCTAATCATAGAACTGGCTTCAGTGGACTTCTATAACGTTGATTCTTGTAGAAATTACTTTAAATTTAAATATCCTACTACTTTTTATGTTGCTGATGAACTGTAACACACTAGTCGTAGGACCTTTCTCCAATCTTCCCAAATTTGGTATCAAAATGTTGATGAGACTGAAACATGTTGATATTTGTATGGTATATGGCACTTACATACCTATCAATCCTTCCAAGGTGTACTGATTCATTCAAAACAGCTGAAAAAAAATGAAGACTTCTTTGAGTAATTCTTATGAAACTTGACATGAGTATTGATTTATGGACTTTGAGCTAGCATGGCAATTAAAGGACATTTTTGCCAACAGAGCCCCTCTGACATATGAAAAGGTATTTAAAAAAAGAAAAATGAGTCAATCCCATTGTGTACCAATTGTGCATGAGAAATGCAGTTTATACAGTGCAATACTTTGTGACTATTTCATAAAAAAAGTTCAATACGTTTCGTAAACCTTTTTTTTGCCTGATTTTTGATACCTAAATTAGTTGGGCAAATGCACCTTTCAAACAAGTCAGTGACCTTTTGATCTAGAGATACCTTTTAAATGTAAAAAATGCAGATCTTCTTGTAAATAATGATCAAAAATATGTGTATTTAACTATCAATCCCCAAGAGCAGGATTTTTATTAATAGGCTAAAACTTAGCCATAGAGTGTTAGATTATCACCAAACTTCAATGGTGTATATGAACATACTGTGAATGCAAGTACATTTGGGGTGAACTGACCTTCTGGGGGAACTATATTTCTTAGTCATGTCGAATCAGAAAAATAATATTTATATAAAGCAATTCAGCAGAGAAAATTGAGAGATTGGTTTCAAAATACAACATTCCTGGAAACAAAACCTCAAAACCAACCACAAAGGCTGGTGAACTTTATATGGGATGTCATCAGCAACCAAGTTGTGCAGATGTGATAAAATGATTGGACCCTTTACTTGCCACCTGCAGCTATAATAAATGTAATTCTAATGTATGTCATGAATTCCCTAGATGAAGGAAGTTAGACATTTCAATAGCAACACACCTCCCTTGATGGAATGACTGGGTACAGAAATTAGTTGACCAGAAAGGCCAGAAAAATAGCACAACCACAGCCTTCAAACCTGACAACAAACCTGCTTAATGCTGACAGTTTTATTTTTTTTCAAATACAAAATACAGACTCACTCTCAATAAATAACCATTTGATGAACTAATGCAGAATATAAATTAAGACACTGACACAAGCTTTACTTTAGTTACTAAGCATTTAGGTTTGGGTGTTTTTCGTACTTGGTGGGATGGTTACGAGAAAATATTGGCATATTAGATAAGCAGAAAAATACTATGGATGGGTTCAACACATGATGTGCGTACTCGTTTGACTTTGGATCTATTGGATCACGCCAATAACTGTTGAAAAGAAAAATGACCACCTGAATGCTAAAACATATAATGGAAATAAATGTCTTATGCAATACGAGAATTATGAAAATTTAGAGCACGCAAATCCTTCACTTCTGAAACAGCAGAAATTATGTAATTTTACACAGATTAAAAAAACCCTCAACGCTAAAGACTGCTGTTGACGGAGTTTTAATGTAAATATAGTAGGTTGGGGAAGTGTAACGATGAGCAGTGTGTGGAAAAGAGTGAGATTTATTAGGGGCAAATCCAAAGTCCAGGGTCAAATTATTAACATGGAGAGTCCGAGAATTCATGATAAACTAAAGTAAAGAAAAGTGCACGAAGACAAACCAGGGATGCAGGCTATAACATTGGGGCGAGGATAAACATTCAGGCTTATATTCACATGCACGGAAGCCTCGATTAACAAACAGCAGCTGGACTTACAATAAATAGCAACAAGACTAAACTAAAACAGGGCTTAAAAACATGGTCAAATGAGCATTAAACCAGACACAAGTGCAAATTATGAGGGGTGCAGAAAACGAAACGAAGGAATGGAACCACAACAAGGGAGTAAATCAAAATAAAGACACTAGACAGGGAAACCGTGGAGACATGAACGCTAGGAGGGTGGTCAGTGGTGACAGGAAGCTTGTTTCAGTCATGGATGTCTTTGGCTAAATGAATGCAACTGAAATTCTTTCCTCATGTGTCCTAATAACCAAATAATAACCAAGTTCTTCTTTATTTCTAAATAATATGCCTTTCGGAAATTGTATAACTGCGTGTGTTATATTACTTTCTTTTATTCAGAAACACAGGAGACTCAGGTGAAAAGTGTGATGGAAATTATACACTTATTATTATATCCTAAAACTTGTCTCACCTAATCGTAGTCATCAGTTTATTAGATAAATGCATACCTATTTTTCTGTTTGTGTTTCACATGTTCCATTCCTTTTCTTTTCTTTGAAAGAAAAATGCCTTAACTTAATCAAAGACTAGGATTAAAAAAAAAATAATAATAAAATCATAGACAGGTCAGCTGAGCCCACTCCCTTGTCGTAATGTCCCCATATTGACAGTTAAATACCACATATTAAATACAATAGAGACTGGAGTGTCTTGTTTTTCTCTGAACATTCCACAGTGCATCTAGAATTTTAATAGTTGTTTATTTCTGCTCAGTTTTTCTGCTCTTATTTTAATTTGTTTTTGTCTTAAGGAGAAAAAAAAGGGCGACAAACGAGACCTGTGACCCCAGGGGGAAATCATGGATCAGATGCCTCACACCAAGTCACTGTGTAAACAACACCAGGTTCATGTTTTAGTGTGAGGAATGAGTGCAGGAGTGTTTTGAAAGAGCAAATACAAACACTAACAAGAAGAGAACAAAGAAAACAGGAAGGAGAAGCTCCTTTCCTTTCTGAGTTACTTACTGAGATCATTCTCATAGCAAGTTCATTACACCTTGTGTACTTGTTGTAGTGCAGTTTGCTGTTTCTATATTGGCTGAGAGAAGGAGCAGACCTGTTCCATTTACATTTAAACAACAGAATCTTGTCAGTGGAGGATGTACTTTCTCAAACCTTTTTAACTGGTATCTCACCTCTGTGTCTCTCTGTGTTCGCAGGACAGGGACCACTGCACGCCTCGCACCAGGACACCTTTCCAGTGATGACTCCCCTCGTGTGGAATTAGTTCACAGCTGTTTAGTCTTATACTTATCCACAACTACGATTAGTCCATTTACTATTTCTTAGAAGTGGGGATCAAGAACATTGGAAGACGTGAGTAGTTTTTTGGAGCAATAAAGATCAATACATAAAAACAGGCAAATGACCTGGTTATACCCAAATACATCCATAAACATATCAAACAAAGTAATGCTTAGGTATGAATTTTCTTGACTTCGTGACCTATTATGAAGCTTAACTTGTTATGAACTGACACATGTGATAATGTTCACACATTTAGCTGCAATTCTTTGTTTAACTTCAGAGGGTTAAATGGAGCTCACTGTTGACTGCTTCAAGGATTTTCACTAGAAGTTATATAACTGCAAGTTATATTACCGATGTCTAAGTGTATGCAGCGCAGAATTCTTTATTCCTAATGTAATACATGTCCTATTTAATTCTACAAGATAAACAGGTTGGAAAATATTTGTGTGAAATAGATTATGATTATTTTTGGAACATAAAGCCATGCAAACATTGTAAGTGGACATCAAGGAAAAATATAAAATAAAAGAATAGTATAGCATACAGTTACAGGGTATTCCTGTTTTCATTGATTACTAGAGAAGCTCTTTGTCTCCCTCTTGTGGCCATTGTTGTCTGAGCGAATTGTTGTCTTGAGGGTTAAAGGCCTTGCTCAGAGAACCAACAGTGGCAACTTGGCAGCAGTAGGGCTGGAACTGGTAAGCTTCTGACTACATGTCAAGTATCTTAACCACTGAGCCACCACTGATCACTGCTGGGGGTAACCATAAATGTTAGAATTTAAAATGTTGGATACTAAACTATTTAAAAAAACATTTTGGAACATTTATTTATTTCATTTCCCCTAACCTTTGACAGCACAGCTAGTCCAGACCTCTGTATATGCATCTTCTTACCCCTTCTCTCTGCACACAAAAAATAAAACGCATTGAGAAGAGACTAATTGCCCAAAGGATAAAAAATAAAATGACATATATAATGATAAAAGGAAAAGGTAAATAGATAACAGTAGATGTGTTAATATAAAATCAAAAGTCATCTAAACAGAACTCAATGCAATAAGTGTGTTTTGAGATGTTTTTGTTTTGCTGTTGGGTTTTTTTTTTTGGTTTTTTTTTTTGCTTTCAAGTGCTAATGCCATTATGAGTTGCTAGACCATGAAGACATTTAAAGACATTTAAAGAATAATAAAATAATTAGATTTTGCTGTAAAAGACAGATGTCATGTTCACACTGCACAACTGCACTGCTTAATGTGAGCAGACATCCGGCAGACACGCTTATCTATAGCAACTTACAGTTTCAACTATATTATAGAGCTAGGTCCATATACCGGTAGGAGTTTGATTCAGTTCAGTTCAGCTCACTCAGGCTTTCATTTCTGTTTTCTTGTCTTCAGGTTTTGTTTCATTGTCCCTAATAAGTCCAACTTGTGCTTGTCTACTCATGTCTCACTGTCCTCCTTTGCTTGATGTCACAACTTCATTGATACCTAAAGTGAATGTTGGAAATATCACATGTTCTTCGAGTAGGAATCAAACATCATTGCACTAATACACTGGACTGATAGTGGACTCTGCTGAGGTACACCTACCCGTGATGTCGTGATGTTACTCAGCCTCATCTTGTCTAAGATTGGCTACTCACATCATCCCCTGATGTCCCCTGTTGTAGCCCACACCACCTCCACCCCAACCAACTACTCTCTGTTGCCCTTAATGGACGTTCTCTTGCGACTTGGGTCTCAGACACATGCACACTATTGGGACAAGACTAGAACCTCCAGAAAGTTGGTCTAAACATTAAATGCTTATTTCATTTTTTAATTTAGGTCTCTCTTTAAACAGCCAGAGGAGGATGGGGCCCCTTTGAGTCTTGGTTCCTCTTGACGTTTCTTCCTCATGCTCTAGGGAGCTTTTCCTTGCCACTGTCACCCTTGGCTTGCTTACTGGGGGCTTGGACTTGGACATTTGAAAAGCTGCTTTGTAATAGCACCTGTTGTAAATAAAATAAAATAAAATAAAATACAATTTTAAAAAGTACTTTATAAATAAATTTTGAGTATTTGATTTTTATATGTAATCTTAAAATGTATAAGATAACTAAAATTTGTTTTTTAATCATTACATTTTTTCACTTAAAACAAAAATATAATTTGGATAGTCCCAATAATCTAGAAAAATCAAATCTCATCATTACAGTGCCAACAACACATCAACATCACCAGACTTCAAAGCACTTGTCTGAGAGGAAGATTTGTATGCCTGTAATTCTGTTGTTGAAGAGCCTATAAAATCAAAATAGGCTTTTAAATTTGAAATTTTAAACTCAAATAAATACAGCCTTATTTTACATGCCTAAACACACACACACACAGTTACCTCACAGTGTGAATATTGTTGTTGGTGGAGAAAGTATCGTAGATCCTCTTTGCTGACACATCAGTGATGTCATTGTGACTGAGGCTGAAATTAGATGGATTATAATTACCACATTGTTCAGGATTCCCAAACACACCTCCCTCTACTAAATCACCGCGTAGTAGTACAAACACCTGTAGATTTATATATCAATGAATTAAATTAATGAACGAATGAATGAATAAACGAATGACTGAATTAGCAAATGAATGAATAAGCAAAGAAATAAATAGTATATTTGTGTCAGTGGACCTGAGTCATTAATGGCCAGATAATTATGCATTCTGACATTTTAAACAAAATATCATTTCTTTCAGTTCCTGTACACATGACTTGTTATCTATCAGGCATGAAACTGTAAATCATAAAGAGTCTGTTATGCCTTATTTCTCTTTTTAATGAGAACATGTGTTTCTACAAGCAGTCTGGATATTTTGTAGACCACAGAGGTCCATCTTGCCAAGTACAGGAAGTGATCAGTGAACCAGGCAGCCAGTGAGAGAGGTCGTCATTTCCAAATAAAATCACCAAGAAAATCAAGCTTTTTGCTGTTTGCTTTTGAAAAAAATAAGTCCTTGAAGGAACACAGGATATGACTGAATGAGCAAAGTTACATTTATATAGAGCCTTTCAAGGAACATACAATGCTTTACAATGAACACACACAGCTTCTATGTTCAGTCACATGCCAGATTTTGTGTTAAATTGTGAGAAAAAGAGTAAAATGTGTTATATCTATGTTAGTGTTCACTGTGCACTCAACAATCAAGACTCTCTACACATTCCTCCTCCCGCTTGTCCACTCACTCCAGGATGTGGGCTTTGTGCTGGTGTGCGAACAGCATCTGCAGGCAGTGGTTAGTGAGCTGACAGTGGCTAAGGTCCAGTTCTGACAGCCCTTCAGAATGTTCCAGAAACAGCGCCAGTGACCTACAGGCCATATCAGTCCCCACACAGAGAAGAGACAGGAACTGGAGCAGCATGGCTTTATTGCAGCTGAACACTCTCAACATTCACCAACATGTAGAGTCACAAAACACTAACACACTCACATAACTACTAACATTAATGCTATTTACACACATTTTGTTTCAAATGATAAAATTATTTTCCCTTTTCCAGAATGTTTCCCTAGTTTGTGTGGTGTTGAGTCATTGGCTTACTGGGCAGTTAATTTTGGATTAATATAAATATTTCACTTAAATTTACCAATTTCCTCCAGAAAGTCATTTTATTCTAGGTAAATATCCATGGATATTGCTGATTACCTGACAGGAGTCTCAATAAAACCTAAATGATGCTGGCACAAAATGACTTTTGAGGAAACTCGTGAAAAACACATAAACGTACATAAACGTTTATATAACACTCCCTAAACAGACCAGTTCTGTGTTAAAATTCTGATTGTGAGAAAAGTTCAAGCCTGAGACGGGAGACATGTTAGAGCAGTGGCTCAATGTTCTCCAACTCCGCCTTTGGTATGGAGGTGAAAAGCAGGCTGAGAGAGACTGCTGTGCAGTGCTGGAGGATGAAGCGCAGGGCAGCACAGTGGACAGAGTCCAGCTCTCTGCTGTTCAGGTTGATGCAGTTCTCTGCTGAACTCAACAAGCTGGACACACAGTGAGCAGAGCCAGTCTGATAGATCTCTCTGATGATGGACATTACAAAGCTGGAGCTCAGCCTGGGGAGAAGACACACATACACACATTTCCAGGTCTCATGCTGTACAGTATAATTAAAGTGTTTGGACTGTTACTAACTGTGTGAACAATCTGAGCCACACAACACATGACTGTATTCTCTCACCTTCTGATCTGAAGTCTGGCCAGTACAGGCAGAAGGTCTCTGGGATTTTGTTACTTAATGTTGGGGATGTGTAGTGCTCCCATGAGCTGGTGGAAGCTCGTCTTCTTTGTCGTAACGTCACTTATGCAAGACTTATGTCAAGAGTACATGTCAAAAATTAGAGACGAAATGAGGTGCTAAATGCCGCAATTAGGCATACAGCAGTCAAAGGCAATTTGGAAACACACTTAGAAAACAAAGATCATGATCTTTGATCATGATCAAACTTTCAAAAAGCTTATCAACGTGACGAGAATGTGAAGTTTAGGTTCATCTATAGTGTTACAGTATCAATGTGAAATATGGATATCGAGGTCAGCAGCACGTAAGAATGTATATGTGTGAAACATCTTCGTCGCCATAAATGTTGTGTTGTTACATAATTAAGCAGTCCATCCAGTTTCATTTACTTGATTTATGAGCAACCTGTGTCCACTGTCTAACTCAAGTATTTTTATTTTAATTTCCTCCATGTTGTTTATAATAGGCCTACAGTAAGAAATCCTTTTAACTGATTAATAATTAAAAAATATCTTTCTTGACTATAAGAATATAGCTTACCCATTAGAAAGATTAAACATCCAGTCAGCGTGTATCCTGGCATGTTAATGTAAAAGGCAGCTCCTACTGGATTTGGGGAAAGATTAGTAAAAGATTTCAAGTATCTGCAAAGCAGAAAACTGCCTATTCAACAGGCATGAATGATCTGCTACCGAAGTAGTTGTGTTATTTGCATAGCCTAATTAATATCATTAGATCATGTTCTATATTACCTATATAGTTATATTAAAATTTTGCTATTGCTTTTTTGCTTCACAATTGTTACACATAATTGCTGCACCTGATACAAGGATAGGAATTTCAATTTATTCATACTGGATATAAGAATCATTAATGGCTGCTGAGTGAAGCACTTTCATTGAAAATTCATCCACCAATTTTTTTTTTTTTTTTTTTTTTTTTGGAACTAGAAACAGGGCACATCAACCAGGAATACATTCCAGCTCTGTTTTAGAACACTGGCTGTGATTCATTACATTTTGGCAATTGTGAAAACAAACTGGATGATACTTCTAAAAGTAATTGTGTTTGCAGTTTATTTGCACAGTTACATCAACAACACTGGTAGCATAGTCAACAGGCTTGATGGTTTTCCAGTGCACGACACTGTGATACCAGGGCTGGCCCAAGCCTGTTTGGGGCCCTATGCAGAAATCTGAGCTGCCACTGACATAACATAGGTAAAAAACAAATAGAAATAAATACATGGTCTTTGGCACCCTCTTGGCGGCCTTAGCAGGCTCTCATTTTGCTTATACGGCGGGACAATTGTTCTGCTGTTATCCTAGCTATTGAGCAGTCCTACCTAGATTTAATGTACTTATGTACATTACCCTTAGTCCAGGTTTCTGGTGTTTATTTTAGATGGATTTTTGGTTGTATATATTATAATTAGGCTACTGTGGACAATTGTATACCGTATAGCTACAGCACCTGTACTTCACACACATGTAGTAATCGGAACTAGAAAGTTGCCAACCCTATTAAAATATTAGGTTTATAGTATAATATTTGAATTAAACAGACAAAGCATTAATCACAATCATTTGCATGATGATTAAATCTTGAACCAAAAATGTATCAGAGAGCTGTAGTGTTTTTTACAGATACACACCCAATAAAACTGTGCTTGATCATTTCTTGCCCTCTATATCATTCTCTGCAGTTTACTGAGAAAGACCTGACACTGGGTAATGCCATTGTCTATTCGAAGGCCAAAACAACAACAATCTTGGTTATCAAAGACTCACTCCACCCTGACCACAGCCTCTTCTTTTAGAAGCCATGAGAAAACCACCATCGCAGCTTGAGAGCACAAATCTAGCCTCTTTAGAGGTGTTATGTTCCACAGGCAGATCGATATCTCAATGCGGTCCACATGAAAGCAATTTTCTTTCCGTGAGTGCAAAATGAACTTTTAATGCCTGATATTTCAGCCACTCATTTCTCTCACTACATGACAAAACTCTCGAAACTTTTCTCCAAAAGCACTGAATGTTATTCTAACCATTTATGGCCTTTCTCCAATCATGTACACAAAGTCCAGTATGATTCCAAATGTCATCAAAAGATATATCTGTTTGTAGCTGAACAACTTATACAATGCAATCTTTCTTCTTTGTGTCAAATGAACTTAACAATTGAAACATCCAAAACTGGCTGTGTTACTTGCCAACATACTGGTGTTTGGACATGTGGGATTACTTGCACGTCACTTTCAATAGCTCGGTTGGTAGAGTAGAAGTTAAAACTGTCATCCTTAGGCTGTCGGTTCAACTCCGACTCCCACAAACTTTATGTTTTAATGCAGAATCTGTCATTTTATATGAGCCAAAGAAGAGGTTTTTCCCTGACCAGGAATCCAACCCGGGCCGCGGCAGTGAGAGCGCCAAATCCTAACGACTAGACAACCAAGGACAAAGCTGCATAGCTTGCCTGACACGACCATTTTTCAAAGTCTGCACTCCTACTATTCTGACAATGTTTGGATGCATACTGGACTTAGTATGCATGAGTGGAAAAAGGCCATAAAGAGAGTTATTTATCTTTCTCTTTGTCCTACAAAAAAATGAAGTTTGCCAGAGTCAGGGCTTTTCTTTGTATTTTCTTTGTATTTTCTTTGTATTTTTCTTTGTATTTCAAAGCGGCTGTAAGAGTATAACAGGCAGTTTAGAACATGTCAGTCCCTCCATGTAATTTGAGAGAAAATATCCTATGAAGATTGGACCAAGATTCCTGCAGAGTATTTTCAGCAAATAGTGGAAACTATGCCAGAAAGAATTGCTGCAGTTCTGGAGGCCAAAGAAGGTCCAACATGCTATTAAATGGGTGTACTTAAGCCCACTGTGTCCTATAATAGGATGTTGCTGGAATGTATGTGGATGTTGTTGGAATGGCCGCAGTTGCGGCAGCAGTACAGGTAGTCTGTGATCCTTTCCCCCATCCGAGTGAGTTTGCCCTATTGCACGGGGTCGAGTTATGATGTGAATGTTTAATTACACAGGATGGATTGTGGGTGACAGAACCGAACAGCCTTCAGGATTCAAGTAGAGAAAGGTGAAACTTCTCCAGCCTTTGAGTTAATCACAGGACTATTGCATAGCAATTAGGGATAACAGAACAGCTTTCGGGGGGGTTTGGGTGGGTTGCCTTATCCGCCCCTTTAACAGAGTAGTCACAATTCAAATTTCCCTTGTTCCATTGTTTACAAGGCATTATACATGTGGTTTATTTATAGTGCACGGAGTAATATGCAGCAAGTCTGGTCTGTCTGCTTTGGAAGAGAAACATTTGGCCAAAAGAGCAAGACACAGCCAGGAGGATGATTGCTAAGAGCACATCATAATATGCACCTTAAAGCTGTGCTCTACAGCTAGGTCCTGTTCCATGACTGCATATATAAATTTACTACTGACATTGCCATTTATATCTGGCCATTTACAGTGCACTCTTGCTCAGTGCAGCACTTGAAGCTGATTTTCCATTGTGTAGTTATTATGTTCAAGAGATGTTTGACCCGGTCAGGGTGACACACTTTAGTGAGGGCAGCAGTATCCTAGAGGACACTACAGACAGTGACGGAGACATCTCAGAGCGCGAGGTGAGAGGTTGAGTTTTTTGTTACTCTCTCTACGACATACTTTTCATGCCAGGTACTATTGTCCAGTTCAGCCCAATTTAATTTACTGCCTTGTATTATCATATATAAATTGCTGAACATCTTATTACTCAGTTTCAAACATCCCCTCAGCTGTTTTAAGCCATTTTGGTTATTCAGAAGTACTGATAAATGGATGTGGTGGGAAAATGAGAGCACATCAAACACAGACAGCTTTATGCATTGAGTAGTAAAGAGTAAAATTTTATTGAGTTCTGTCCCCTGTATAACAGAGTAAGAGGACTGACGCGCAGTACGGTCCCCCTCCCCTTATACAGAGAACAGAAGAAAGAGAAAAAAAAGAAAAACGACTCCTACAGAGTATCAGCTAATTCATGTTTTGGTCAGCCTGAGCGCTGAAGGCTTCTTCTATCACTATGGTTAGAACGGTATGTGAGCAGCTGGTGTACCTGACTCACATGCTTATCTGCAGACTGTTATGCTGTGACTATAGAAACATAAAGCAAAGTAAAATAAAGCAAAGTACATTTCCACAAAATGAAGTAAGGTAAATTTCCACAACATTTGCCCCCTTTATTCTATATCACACATTATCACACATTTATTCAGCAAATAGCACTACGATGTCTTCATGTGGATCACCAGCACCGCCCATCTTGGGGAGCAGAATGTCTTCACTGAGCTGCGGTTGGTCATTGGCATGGCCGCTGAGCGCTGGCATGGTGAACACACTAGAAAGACGTCTGACACGCAATGACAAAAAAGGAGGTAAACACAGAAGAAGAAGAAAAAGAAGAAGAATGAGTAGCAGAATGGGCAACGCTACAGCCGCTACTGGAACTGTAGGCTGCGGAGTGAAGGCAGATCACATATGATTCATATAATCAGTAATATTAGCACTGAGATCTGGAATGTAAAAACAGCAGGAAGTGTTAATCATTTTGCACACTCCTCCTTCCTTCATGGTTAGGAGATTTAATACCATTCTATGTTGAAGCACTGCTGCCCTTATCACTTGTTGTTCTATCTTTAAGGCACCTATTGCTGCTAAGGTGTCATTAACTACTTGCAGTAACTGATAAGCTAAGCCATTGATCTTTTGCAGGGTTGCTACTGTGCCACCGCCCAGGAAAAGGGACCAACCAATGGTTTCACCCGGAGTGGTCCATGGGTCCCTCAGAATTCTACCACAATAGTCTGTGCTGGTTATGTCTCTCCTCACCCTGTGCTGCTTGGCATGGGGAAGTGTATACACCTGCGTCCTTGGGCGCACTACAGCTGGATAACAACAACCAGTCCAGTTCTGTGGCAATTCACCATAGGCCACCGAACCACCGACCCACATTACATTCCAATACCCCTGCAGGGTTGTCATGGAGCAATTCCACAGGGAACTGCTATTGGAGTCACTGCAAGTGCCATTGCTGTGCACCTGCACATAATCGATGCATCTGGACCAGACTTCCGGCACCTGCTGCTTCATCTGCTATACAAATATCTCACCCTTACTAGCTGCCACATGCAGCATCATTTTCGGTGGTGCGGGGTTAGTGGGACTGGGACAGTTTGAGGTCTGGTTAATAACCTGGCACATAGAGATTGTCATATTCACTTCTCCTACGTCTGCGTTTTTCAGAGGGATCACAGTCCTTGGAACACTGGTGTGCTGGCACACCAGGTACTCTTGTTCGATATGTTGGGCATGCACAATGGCTGACATACACGCTGTATTTTGTTGGCATTTAGCTGCTAATCATTCTGCTTCAGTGGCGTTGGGACCCTGAAATGGTAACAAGTCTTCTCATAAGTCATGGGATTCTTCATCCATATTAATATTCAGTCTATGTTCTGACTGTGTTAGCTGTGTCTGATTTTCTCTACCGTCTCTTGACGGTTCCGAGTGTCGAAAGGGTAGGCCTTGCCTTTAACACCCTACTCAACACAGTTCCGACCTAGTCTGTTTGGGTGCTGCTGCTTGGAGTTGGGGCTGGTGTCGGAGCCTTCTTACGGTGTGTGTGATGTACCCAGGTTCCTCGTCCTTCTATTTTGACAGCAGCGTGGGTTGTTAACAGGAGGTTCTAGTTGTCTCCACCTGGTGCCTTCAGTGGCGGTAGCCCCTGACTGAATTTCCCGTAATGTGGCCTGCGGGGTAGCAGCGGTTTCCTGTATTGCTTGCACAGCGGTTTTAGTTGCAGCTGCCTTTGCTACTCTATCTGCAAAAGTATTCCCCTTGCTGATTTGGTCTTCTGTAGTCCTGTGAGCTGCACACTTAACAACTGCAATTGTCTTTGGCAGCGAAATGGCTTCTAGCAAGATGGTGATGTCTAATATATTTACCCGAGCTTGTCAGGAATTGCCTATGTTTCCATATGGCTCCAAAATCATTAACAGTTTTGTCTGCAGCTAGTTTGCATGCTTCCGTCAGTGCTACTAGTTCAGCAGCCTGCGCTGAATAGGAGGATGGTAATACTTCTGTTTTAAGTATTTCATGATCTGTTACTACCGCGTATGCTTCCCTATTGACCCCTGTGTCGTCCCTGCATGCTGACCCATCCACATAGAGGCATAGGTCTGGGTTACTTATGGCTTCTTCAAAGAGATCAACCCGCGGTATATATACTTCAGCTAAGACTGCTGTGCAGTCTTGTGGATCTCCATCCTCCTCCGTAGGAAGGAGTGTAGCTGGGTTCAGTGTTATACACCTTTTGACAGTTATATTAGGCATATCTAAGAGGGTGGTGTGGTATCTCAGCTACCACTGGGCTGATAAGTGTGACACTCTTTGGTCCTGCAGTATTCGGTGTAATGCATGTGGGACTAAAACAGTAAGAGGGGAGTATGCCACTATGGTTTAGGTAGCGAAATTATGGCTTGTGCTCGGTTTTGAGACAGCTTGTGTGTATTTCCCCCTTTAATGATATGCCCCAAGAACGTCACTTCCTCCTTACAATTCTGTAATTTTGCTCTACTAGGTCAGTTACATGTATGTTACATCTGAAATATTTCCATGAGCTTTTATGCAACATACTAAACAAAGGTTAGGAACAGGCTAAGTCAAATCAGGCTAACTCTCAGCAGGTCAAAAGTACTTCAGACTGCAAACTATGATCTAGTATTTTATCAAATTTTATCATAATTGTAACGCAGGGAGGCTTGGCAGGATACAAAAGAGGAGCAATGATGCGTACAACGATGTTTATTTAGAGACATGGAAGACAACGTAGCACTAAGGCTATCGTGGGATCAAACACTGACAACGTTAACGTTGACACAAAGGACTTATATACGGAAACAATAACAACACAATGAAGGGCAGCCGTGAAACACAAGGGAGCATGGCCACACGGATGAACACACACACACACACACAAGCAAACACACACGGGGAGACGTTTGGGGGGGGCGTACCGTGACAAGAATATGTTCACACATGCTCGCTCGCTCCCTCTCTCTCTCTCTCTCCCCATCCTTTCAGCCTTTGGGTTTCAATAATACCCCCAGGGCAGACAGAGCCACTATTCAAGCAATGTAATATTCTGTAATATTCTACTCTGGCTCCTCCTACCTTTGCAATGACATCCTCAGCTTTTATTTCAGTGGGTGGCGTGTGATGTCATAATGCAGCCGCATCAATTAAGCGATTATGATGTAGTCAAAGAACAGATTTTTCAAATGAACAATTTCTGTGACCCATTTTTAGACTACAGATCACAGATAACGGGTACACTAAATTTATTATGGGTCAGTGCGGTAGTTACAATTGCAATCCAAGACGCAAGGAACATGTTCCTTCTGAGAAATATGAAAAGGAAAAGCACGGGATATTTGGTAAATATGGGAAAAAGAAAAACGGAAAAAACACGAGCCCAGATCCCTGCCAGAATAGAGGATGACTTCTTGGATGAACTGTGTGTGTGTGTGTGTTTGTCTGAGAGAGAGAGATCTACGTCGAAGTGTTCTAAGTATCTATACAACGCTAATAAGACATTTTCTGTTACTTTTTAAACAGATACTAGAACAAAGCGTTTAATGAAGAAGGACTTCACTACTCAGAGAACTCAATCAGCCATAGTAAGTAAAGTAGAACCAAAACGAATGATTTAAAGCCATACTGTGGCAATGGACAAAAGCCACAAAAAATGGAAAAACAGCTATGGTGAACAGTGATGCTAATTGAATGCTTGTACTTAAGTACACTGAAATGTCTCTGAATATAAATTACAAATGCATTTCAACAAATGTTCGAGAAATTAATTAAAAACACTAATGTAAATGTATTTAGAATATATTTAGGACACATACATTTAGCATATGCAATCTTTGTCAGTTACAGGAAAAAAAAATACTGTTGGTGGGTTTTTTGTTTGTTTGTTTTACATTCTCCTTACTATAGAATTAACAGTCGACTGTTCGGTGACTTTGCATGCTGAGTTGTAACACTGATTATTAGTATAATTGTGGCAAGAATCAAAATCAACACTAGCTAAAATGACTGAATGCATTGGAATTTATTATTCCAATAGCACAATTTGAATGGGTCTACGGTACCTTAGTGTGTCAGGTCCTGTTATTTCTGTTGAACATTTGATGTTTGGGGGCACATTTTTACATCATTAGGCCTGCAGGCTGTGTGATAACGGCTATGCGATAAAAATTGTATTTGTTTCCTTTCCAGTCCAATTCAAATTATAAATTCCAAATGTATCAAAATGTAATTAAAGTCATATTTCAATTAAATGTATTTAAATACTGTTCAACAATATTTCTACTCATATCTACAGGTGGAACCTAAAGATATGAATGTCATTGAGAGAGATAAATGCATTGAGGACCTGGAAGCCGTGTTTGCTAAAGTGAGAAAGTCTGCAGTGGAGCAGAGCAATCCTAACGCTTGTTTTCCATAAATTCTCACAATGCTATGAACTATGCATTTCAAGTAGATGTAATTAAATATTGCTTAACACTGTTTCTCTTCATAGTTGGAGGTGAAATTGAATTATTTCATAAAGATGCAGTATGATACCTGTGAACATGATATGGGCCAACTGATTGAGGAGATGGAATCCACAGTTGTTAGAGTGAGAAAGTCTGCAATGCAGCAGAGCAATCCTAACACTTGTTTTCCATAAATACTAACAATGCAATTAAATATGCATTTCAAGTAGATGTAATTAAATATTGCTCAACACGGTATTTGTGTCTGCAGGTATTAGACGCCGTACTTGCTAGGGAGGATATGGCTGCATAACCTCTGACGACAGCAATAAACAGCATTAAAAATACTCTGACATTTTTCAGTCTAATCCTTGCCTATGTTGTCTGCAACACAGTCAATTATACCATGGATAGTAATTATATGTTATTTTTTTTGTCTCAGAAACATTCTGAATGTAACATTTCCTACAGCCTTTAAGATACAATCACCATACTTGGCACCCACACTATTTTTTCCCTCGATGTCCACTTACATCTGTGTGACTTAACAATCACAATTCATTTTTACACAACCAATTTCCAACTTCTATATATATATATTGCTCGAAATTCAACAGACACCTGACTCAAGTATTTTTATTTTAATTTCCTCCATGTTGTTTATAATAGGCCTACAGTAAGAAATCCTTTTAAAGGTGATCGCCATTTCTACCACTGTATACTGTTGAAGCATACAAGTTTTTATTCAGTGACAGATATGTCATTTTTGGGGATTAGGTACAGCGCATTTTGTTCAGGACATTCGCGACGATATATGTTCTAAATGGGATTATAAAATAACTAGCTAGCTAGCCATGCATTTAGACAGAACCTGAATTGTGTTAAATGGGGATTTTTATCCCATGTTTTTTAGGCTGCGTTATGTACCACCTAGTATAAATAAATACGCAAGAATGCAGAGCACGAATAGTCCATAGTTTATTTTCCCTTCTATATAAGCCCGCAGGTTCATAGGTGACTAGCTTTTATAATGTCATGTGTAATTTGAGCATAATGGTGGAAACTTCAAAGAACAATATGGAAAAAAAAGGAGGGTTGTTTACATAATTGCCCTTGAAAAAGTTTATAAGAATTAAACTCTTGTGTACCCCTCAGGCATTCTCCAGAGGGTCCCTCAAAAGCATGTTTATATTTAAGTTGCAATAAAGGACAGGACCAGCTATTCTCTTCAACTAATTCTGATATCAAGTGGAAACAAGTTGTCAGGTTCTGGTCCGCACCCAACCAGGAACGCACACACAGACACGTACACACATATCCGCACAAATCACCTACCACGACCACTGCTCAGTTCACAATCACACACTTATCAACCATCACGATGACCTGCTACTAATTAACTCTCTCCCTATTTAAACCCCTCACGTACCATCCTCCAGTGTTTCCCATTTAGCATACTGTGGACTAAAGCTGAGCCTGTCTTCATGAGCTTCCCCACATCTGTGTTTTTAAAACTTTTTGGCAGTGCTTTGTGTGACTAATATCCTGCCTTTTTATCCCTCACTCATGTCTTGCTCAGGTGTCAATATGTCACACAACTAAATTAGTGTTCTATTATTTTCTTAGTTTATACAAGAAGTACAAATATGTAGCTACCTAATGTTTATAATGTGTATTGTTTCTTATATTGTTAACATTAAAATGTAAAACCAAGTGAAAACATTTAAATGTAAAAACAGGTTTGACACTGCTTTGGATCTAGTGAAAATACTAGAAGCTGTCAACACCATGACCTGAGCAGACTGCATTTAACACAGAGAGAGCCAGAGACGATGTACGACAACAACCAAAGGTATTCAGATCTTAAGGGAATCCTTTTACTTAGTCTTCAATTATGCACTCCATAGATGTCATGAGGGACAGCCTCACAAGAAAGGAGGCCTGGTGCATGGCATGCAGTGGTGCCTATCATGCGAACACAGAGAGAGACAGAGACAAGGTAGCAGACAACAACCAAAGGTGTTCAACTGCTGTCAGGTCTTTCTCAGTAAACTTCAGAGAATGAAGTACAGGGCAAGCACTTGAACATGCACATGTTCTTGCCTGGATACAGACACTTTGCCTCAAAGACAGTTGCCTCACAGGTTTGTTCCAAAATGACTTACCTTGTCCCTTATTCCCTTATGCAACAGGAATCGAAAAGAAAGGTGTGAGCAAGTACACCCTCCACTGACAAGCTCCTGTTTTTTAAGTGTAAATGGATTCTGTGACTTGAACAAGTCTGCTCCTTCTCTCATCCAATATAGAAATTGCTCAACGAACTACAATAAGTGAACAAGGTGTAATGAACTTGCTGTGAGAATGATCTCAGTAATTAACTCAAAAATGATAGGCTCAGAAGTGTTGATTTTTTTTAAAGTAGGAAGGATTTTGATATTTCAACCTTGCCAGGAGAACTAGCTAGCCTAACCTGGGGGAAACGGATGTGAAATGTCAGTTTAATCGGCAAGGCTCAAGGCAACAGGGTCCTGTCCCTTGACTTAGGTTGATCTAGAGGTATTTCAAGAAACTTCTCAAGCACACTTTAGTGGCAAAAAACAATATTTTCACTTGAACAGGGACCTCTGATTAAAAGTCTGATGCTCTACTGACTGAGCTATTCAGGATAGAAGCAAAGCTTCCTAGCTACTTCAGGAAGGATTCAGGACACGAAAAATAAGTCTCAAGCTTTGATATGGTGTCTGTGTGCCAGTCTTCTCAAGCGACACAAAGGCCCAAATGGTCTGGTTTGGTCATCCTCCCCAATCCAGGACATCGTAACTGACATGACATGTTAAGAGCTTTCCAACAGTGAACTCCTTCAGTGAACGGGGAATGATGACACATCTGTCAGCTAACTCCTTTGGCAGTGTAGTGTTAAAGCATGCTAAGTATCATGTGAGATCCAGTCAGTTTGCATATAATTCTTCCTCTCCTCTTAAAACTCTTTAGCTCTGATGGCAACATCCTATTACAAAGGCCCACTTTGTCTGGTGGTCTGCCTGATCAGGACAAGTGGGAGATGCTAAAACATTTCTAAAATATCACATTGGCAGCAGGCTGTTGTGTTACATTTGCGATCCAGCCATATATATATATATATATATATATATATATATATATATATATATATATATATATATATATATATATATATATATATATAAGTGTGTGTGTGTGTGTGTGTGTGTGTGTGTGTGTGTGTATAATGGAATGCCATCCCCACCCTCTTGAAACTCTGAAGTTATCATGCCAACAGCACCTAACCCCTTTATTTCTGCCTGAAGATTTGTCCCTGTGTGTACAAGAAATGCCAATAATGGCTCTTTCCATGTTTTAGTGACACTAGCATTCCCACTTTTCTTGAGTGATTCCATAGGGTAAAAAAATTCCTGACTCTTACAAACTTCATCTTTTTTGTAAAACAAAAAGAAAGATGAATAACTCGCTTAATGGCCCATTTCCTCTCATGCATACCCAGTCCAGTATGCATCCAAATGTCATCAGTATAGTAGGACTGCAGACTTTGAAAAATGTTTGTGTCAGGAGAAACATGCAGCTTTGTTCCTGGTGGTCTTGTGGCTAGGATTCAGCGGTCTGACCGCTGCGGCTGATTCGATTCCAGGTCCTGGAAAGTCCTCTTCTTTCGCTCATGTAAAATGGAAGATTTTAGGTGAAAACACAAACTTCCTTCGAGCCGCATTTGAACGGGCAGACCAAGGATTACAGTCTTAACTTCTGCAGTTCTCTGCTGTACCAAATGAGCTATCAGAGGTAACATGAAAGTACTTCCATTGGTCCAAACACCAGTATTTTTTGGATGTTTCAATATTTAAGTTCATTTGACACAAAGAAGAAACATCACATTGTACAAGTTGGAGATGTTCAGCTACCAATAGATATCTCTTTTGATGACATTTCGATACATACTGGACTTTGTGTACATGAATGGAGAAAAGCTATAACTGTTCAGAATAACATTCAGTGCTTTTGGAAGAAATGTCTACAGTGTTGTCATGTAAAGAGAGAAATGAAAGGCTGAAATATCAGAAACATTACAAGTGCAATATACATGTATGCAAAGAAAATTGAGTTCATGTGAACCGCATTAAGATGTCAATCTGCCTGTGGAACATAACACCTCTTAAGAGGCTCGATTTTTGCTCTCAATCTGCGATGGTTTTGTCATGTTGTCTAAGAGAAGAGGCTTTGGTCGGTGGAGTGAGTCTTTGATAACTAAGATTGTAACTAAGATTGAAACTGCTCACCGCACTACAACGAGTACACAAGCTGTAATGAACTTGCTATGAGAATGATCTCAGTAAGTAACTCAAAAAGGATAGGCTCATCATGATGCATTAGCTAACAGTCAGCACTCATACACAAGTGTGAATGTTCAACATTCATTCAAGAACCTCGAGGTCACAGTCTGAAGTGTGTACAAAAGGAATCTAAAGTAAAGGTGTGAGCAAGTACATCCTCCACTGATAAGAGATGTAAATTAAGACTCGAATTGTAACATTAGAAAAAAGATGTACAGTTCTAACAATTTATTTAAAATGCCACACCTTAAACATGTAAAGTTATTGTTATTTACAATAAATGTATTATAATGCAAAATAATTAAAAAATATTATTACAATGACATGTCATGAACTATTACACAATTATTTAACAAGGGACAGACTGAATGACTAAATTTAAAATTAAGAAAAGCTTAAACAAATTTTAAACAATACAGAAACTCTACATATAGAATATAAAAAGTTAATAACAACAATCACAATAATAATAATCACAATAATAATAATAATCACAACAACAATAATATAGATATTGATAGAACAAGAATAATAAGAATAATAGTAAAAATACAAACAAGGATGACAATAACAATCACAATAATAATAATAAAGTCAGTATCTTCGCCTTTTCTTCTTAGGCTGTTCAGGCATGGGTTCTTCACTTATGTCCACTTCAAAGTGTGGCACGAAGCTGTTGAAAACTGGAGTGGAGAAGCTTTCAGTCACGTGGAACTGTCCATCAGGCTTCACTTCCTCGTGCAGAGTCGGACAGTGGAGCGCCTCCCACAGGCACTGCTTGATCCTGCGGCCCAGTTCCAGGCTGTAGGGCTTGGCCTGACCGGAGGAACTTCTGAGCATAGGCTCCACCACAGAGTTGTAAATTTTCTGGTAGTCCTGCTCTCTGTGACCGTGGATCAGCAGGGGTTCGTCCTTGCTTAGCTGCCCACTGTTGCAGTCAGACACAAGCGTCTCAGAGACAGGCTTAGGGCCCACCCTCATCTGAGGAGTTTTCATGGACTTGGAGGTGCAGCTGTAAGTGTGGTCCAGTCTGGAGCTAAGCACCTGTACTGAGAACTCTGTGCCTACATTCTCAGTACCTTTACATGTTGATGCTAAAACTCCCCCCACCAAGTAATCCCTCAGTCGCTCTGAAGGTATTATGTCCCTTCGGAGGCCATATGGACCTGTAGAGGTACGTTTCCTATTGTTCTGAGACAACAGATTAAACATCACTTCTTAGGCTCATGAACCAAAGAACATTTTAAAATTTTTTCATGCTGTCACACTTTAAATCATTAACCTACATCAAAAGTTCTGTATCCTAAGAAAAACATTACCATTTCTGAAGATGGTTTTAGAAGAATGTTTTTGTAGCAAAGTTCTGAAACCACGATTGATATCTTGTTGAAAATTGCCTGATGTTTTGTTTACAGTTGGTTGCTGTTACCAATATTCTGCTGAATGCTGGTAAACATTCTAGAATAGCATTAAACCAATCATAAGGCCCTGCAGAATGAGTCAAAATTTCAAACGTATACATAGCTACAATATGTCCTGGAAATAAAACACTGGCAAATTGAATGTTTATCTTATTTAAATGTACACAAAACCAGTTTCCACTGGACTGATTAAAGCATCAATATACAGATAGATCATTTCACTTTACCTTTAGAGTTATCCCAGTAGTAACCTGTTGGCACGTCACGGCCCCGCCCCCTCCTCAAATGTTTTCGTGTGTGTTCGTCTCTGTGGCCACGGCCTCTCGTGTCGTTCACCTGTTCTGTGTTAGGTGTAATCATCTTGTGTGTATATATGTCTCCTGTGTTGTAGTGCGTGTTGTTGGTGTTTGAGTTGTGAGGTTGTCGTATGTGTTGCGTGTTAGTAAGAGAAATAAAACTGTTTCATCGTGCCTCGTCCCATCTTAAATGATCATTTAAGAGGATTCGAAAGCCTGCTAGATAGTAGACTAAACCACAGGATATTACTAGCCTAATATTAACACACACAGTTAACATAAAAATTGAATATTGATCGTATACAGCTTTTATATATATATATATATATATATATATATATATATATATATATATATATATATATAAAATTTTTATTTCATTTTATTTTTTAATGTTTAGTCGTTAGTCATGCTAAACATTGTGTGAAACTTTGTGCACTTTCACTTGCTACTTACAATTGGTCACTTGCTGACACCAGACACGCGCAGAGCAACATAAATGTAGCCAATCAGCGTCCTGAATCTGAAGCCTAATGGCGCTTCATTGATCCACCCAAGAGAACTTTGGTGAACTGCCCTTTACTGTGGAGCTTCCTGAGGTGGCCGCGTAGCTAGCTAGTCAAGTTGTGTACTGTGTATTTTGTGTTAGTTTTTGATTTATAGTACCAATGAATTAGTTAAGATAGTGACTAATAGGTAGTGCTAGTTAACGTTTAGCTAACGTTAACTTAGTTCTCTAGCTAACCTGGTGGTTTAGATTAGTGGTTCTAGTGAATTGAACTGGCGAGCGTTCGCTAATTGTTAGCTCGATATCTTGTTTAGCTAGTAGCTTGTGAACGTTAGCTAGCTAGCTAACTAGCTGTGTTTTAGTTGTGGTTCTGGCGAACTGAGCTACGTTGAGCTCGCTTTTCAGTTATGAAGTCTAAGCAGTTGTAATGTGTAATTTTTGATACCCAATGTATAGCTAGATAATAACAGGCCATTGCATTAACTTTTAAAATACAAGCCATCTTTTGCAGTAAACAAAAGATTCAAATATTTTTCTAATTATGCATACTGTCCCTTCTATCAGAAGAAATTAGAGCTGCAACTAGAGATAATTGTCTTTTATTATTCTGTTGATTTTTAATGCAAATTAAATAATGATTGGCTCTTTCACAGACCCCTAGTAGTATGTGTTAGGTTGTATTGGAATGATTGCAGAAAATGACAACAGTCATACGCAGTACATTTTTTTAGCAGCCTCCACTGGTTAGTGCATCTTCTTTCTTTCACTAATAAAAATAAATATAAAAGAAATAAATACATTTACATGGTTCATCAATATCCTTTTACAACATTCTTTTACTGTATGAAAGACTTCACCAGACCTTGCAGGGGCAGTACGCTTGTACAGAGAAAGTACTCCACACTCATGCATCAGGGAAATCACTGCATTTGCATGTTGAGACCAAGAAATGGTTCTGGTCAGTTTTTATAAAGCAGACACCATAGATGGGTAAGTTCTCAGCAAAGCAGACTTAAAGGTTGCAGTGCTTTGTAGCTTTCATTTGTATTTAAATATATTAAATGCAGTCTGTCATGAAGTTAGAAGAACAGATATAAACTCACTTTTAGGCAGATGTTTTTCTGTTGCTGATTACTGTATCTTCCTATGTTTTCCTTCATAAAAACATGAGATCATCAAAAAATCAGCAACTTGAATGTCGGTTGTTGCAATATGTGCATTAAAATATCCTTACAAATGTAAAGGGGGGGGGGGGGGGGGAATCTTCTTTTTCCTGAAGATCTGTGTAAGTGATTGCACTGCTTCTTTGGATTTATTTTGTTTTAGGCACAGGAAGTTTACTAACCACAACATGAACTGTGCTTTTCCTTTTCTCATCTCCACTAGTCATAATGAAGCAGGTGTACTAGCATGTAATTTTTAAGTTTTTTATTTAAATTTAAATGAATCCTTTAAGTTCTCCTTAGTATTATTAGATTTTACATTTATGTCATGACATCCAGCCTAGTGAGAATTGCAAGGGACCCAAGAGATGGCCAATGTGCTGTTTCATTGTTGTAGTCTTAATAAAGTCTTGGTCTATGTTTTCCTTTATTCAGGTTCTACATAGAAGCACCAGGCACTTCACTATAAAGAAGCATCAGACAAACTACAAGAATCACTGTGCGTAATATAGCACTGTTCCTCAGCTCTAGATTTGAATTAGATAATGCTAAATCTTAATCTTTTTGTCCAGTGATATTATTTACAGGGCACCGATCTCCAAATTTATAATGTACAATTTTCATACATATGGAACATTGTAACTTTGTCTGTCCATTCTCCCTCATTCATCGTTGAGGGATATGGCTTGGCATGTAGATTCTCTTTGTATTTTTATTTTTTTTAACTGAAGTGCAAAGTCATGTAAGAACATCAGCCTACTATCTAATGTAATCTCAATATTATGGTTTCAAGATACAGTCTGAAGTATTCTTATTGAGGTACAGCACTCGTAGTATTATACCCCTAATGAGCGGGTTTAAAAACAAAAATGATGGCCACTGCTGGTAGAGGAACAGATATCTGAACTCTTCTAATTTAAGAATGTATATTTTTGAAGTTGCTCTTTTAAATTCAGCTAAAACAGGGTACAGGTGTTTGCAAGTGTTTAGTGGCTAGGCAGTGGCCTAAAAAATTTCAGACATAAGTCTCAGTTTTTCTTCATTTCAAAAAGCACGCTATCATTAAGATGCCTCTTTAGTCTGTGCACCTCACTGTTTCCTTCCGTTTATAGGCTTATAGACTAACACACCGCTGTGGAACTCACAATAACTCAGGGGGCTTTTAACAGTGCGACTTCCTCTTTAAATTTTACACAATCAATATTATTATGTGTTTCCCTACTTTGGCACAGGTGTCTGTTTTTGAATGGTGAGTATTGTGTGAGTAATGGTGAGTATTTTGAATTGTGTGTTTTTGCTCTGCATTTTGTTCATCAGGATGTGCAGTTCTTAAACATGCCGTTGAATATTTGCAATATTCGTAACTCTATTATTAGCCATTGCTTGTAAATATACAGTCTTAAGACACTGACAAAGTGCTGTTGTAGTAGCAGAGTTGCAAAATGTACCTACAATCTAAGCTCCTGCTGGATTTAATTTCAACCCTAACCAAATAGGTAGTCTAGTTCTACTGGGGTCCTTTAATGTTAAACTGTCAGCACATTTGTTATAAACATGTCTAGCATACATATAACTGGCAGTTCATAATGGACTAGACAATGACATTGTATTGGTGTTTTAGCTTTATGCTCTTTAACATTAGAATATAGATGAAGCGGTAAATACCAGGTCAAGTATAGAATGTCAGTTTTAATCGGAGTGTATATAGAACTCTCGCTATACTGGGTAAGCCATACAGTCATCGGTCCATTTGTTTAAAATGTTCTTTGATGTGAAGCTCATATTATTTTGCCCCCACTTACGGAGAACTTGATTGTTGGAAGAATACAACAGGGGAACTTTCAGTTGTACTTCACATGACTGACACTGTGTAGACTTTAACTAATGTACAGTTGTGTAGCTTTAGAGTTGTGTACAATTGGAGCAAGTGACCTAAGCAACATGTATTGCATACACAGTTTGCCTTAACAAACCTATCACTTCATCATGGTCAGAATATTTGTTATAGATACATGTAATGCTTCAGCATTGCTACTAGTTCTAATACACTCAAACTAGTGCACCAGAGTGGGTGATGGTAATGGTACTGTTAGAAGCAAACCTATATGACTGGGGTTGGGCTTCCACACACTGTCCCTTTCTCCCAATTCACAGAGCGGAAACGACTCGTTTTCAGCCTGTTTTTTTTTTACACAACCAATTTCCAACCTCTATAGATATCGCTAGGAATTCAACAGACACCTGTTGCTACTGCACCTTTAAGACGGATGTAAGATAAATGAGCTCCTTTATGATTGGCTGCCCTGTATTGTGCTTCATTCAAAAGGTACTCAGAGCTGAAATGCCTGAGAAAGGCAATTTAAGTGGGTGTGCTAAACGTCTATAGGCTGACTAGGCAGAGATAGGTTAATAAAGTGTTCTTGTGACATTAGAAATACAAATTTCAAAAGGGGCATTTTTGGCAGCTTAACTGACATAGTTAAGAATTTTAACATTTAAAATATATATATTAAAAGGAGAATGTTACTTATTTCACTCTGACTGTAAAACAGTGCATATTGTGTTTTTAAGGCTGCCTTATGTATAAATAAATATGCAAGAATGCAGAGCATGAATAGGTCAGTCTTCCATTCTGTATCACATACCTACCCTTGATAACACCGTGTTAACTGGAAAAAACAACAACCCTTTTTACTCAGTTGTCAGTACTTCCAATAGACTTCACGCTAATCTCATAGAAGTCCACCCCTTTCCGTGTCCTCCGGAAACAGCACTTCCGTTGTGTTGTGACAGGATTTGTTCCTGAAGTTGTATGCGTTTTCTAAATTTGCACCGCATTTCTAAAGTGTGTTACCACTTTGATGAATATGCTTTGTGTATTTGCAGCACGATGGGTTTTCCAGGACACCGTAATTTATGCATGTTTAATTCCATCTTTTATTTACGTACTAAGCCCAACTCTATAGGCTAATATTTCTAAAACCGAGATAACCATAGAAGCGTCTTCATCTGTGCTTGATACTTTCACGGAAAAACGGAACTGCTGCTTGTCAAGCTTGTTTCATCAGGTTTTATATCATCGTCATGACGTGTTTGAATTGATCCCAGGCATATGCAGTCCTCATCAAAATCCATGCATGTCCTAGGCTGTGAGTAAGGTAGCTAGCTATGTTCTCTCTCTGGTCACAGTTAGCAAATAAATTGTGCATATAGATTGTGGGGAAAACACTTTAGCACGTGTTCTCCAAAGAAGTGTCTTAATATGAGCTATCTAGCTAGTTCCAATGTCAACTGTAATCATAACACTGGGTTTCTCTCTGTGCTCAGGTGTCTTATTCGCATGCCAGTAACATGTTAGCGATATTGCAGTAGTGTGAATTTTTATGTTGCCCTTGATGAAAGGTGACAGCGAATAAAAATCCAAACATTTTTTTTGTTCAGGTCTTTTTAACGGTCATAACCGACACATATTTATCTAACAAAAAAATCAGGTTCCTCTAAATGTGTGGAAGAACTGCTGTGTATATTTTTGTTTCCAGTGGCCTGAGTACCTAAAATATGTCACCATTTTAGGAAGCAGGAAAGCAGGGCTGCTTACAAACATGACATTAGTAAATTATTTTTGGGATATTTTAATTTATGATTTTCCCCTTTTTGTTGTTTGTTTGCTTTTTTACTTTCATTTTTTGTAGGGACTGTGATATATATTTTGTTATTTGAATGCATAATATAGCTTTGGGGCTCCCACAGACACTTGTGTATATAAACATATTAGGGGAGATTTTTTCATTGATTTGTATATGTTTGTGAAGGAATGCACATAGTTCTCATGTTTGAGCCACTTTAAAGATATTTTTTGACTTGTATCAGAAAGGAATACAAGCATTTATTCATATCAACATTTTCCTTGCAGAGTCATTTCAAAGATGATGCAACAGAATAGTTTTGCTTATCTGTTCTTTACTTTGTTTATTGACAGGTAATTCCACCCTCAACTTTTTAGGGTGCCTCCCCATAATTGCTCAGCTCTTCTGTGTAATAAAAGCAGGATTGGTTTGTATATCACATTGGTGTAGGTCGTTTTCACCTGTTATATAAAGAACATTCTAATGCCTTTGGGGGAGACGAACCAAATTAGTCCTTTATAATTGTAATTATATATTACTTTGCTTCATTAGAAGTTTGTGATTATTCCTGTTATTCATCAACTTAGGTACCGTGGTTTACTGGGGTAGGTCAAATTAAAAGATAATTGCCTGCTTGTATTAGGTAAGGAAAGTTTTTTATGTCATAGTTTTCACTTACTATGATTGGGACAATACATCTTTTACATGAGGATGGATTTTATCAAAGCTTATATGGATCTGTATGCCATGCATAGGACGCTTATGCTTTATTTAGTTCACTAAATACAAGCAGTTCATTTTTGTTTTAAATGTTGATGTTCCACCTGCTCCATCAGACCCTCTGCTTTGACACTATGTCCACCTGGTGTACATCAGTAAGCACAGCCTATAACAAGGTATGTCTTAGCCACTTGTAATCTTCTAAGCATTAACTTTCACAACATTTTTATGACAATGTTAGTCTTTATAGTTTCCATAACTAGGTGCTTAACTGAAATCAGCTCCAGTGTTTCATGTTGATGTCTTTCATTTTTCATACATAGTCATGTATATATTTGTGACATGCTACATTTGTTACTGTTTTCACTTGAACAAGGAAAATCATACTCAAAACATATATAAGTGGACAGTCAGGGTGAAATAAGTAACATTCTCCTTTTAATGTTATATTTTATAAAAATATTAAAGGTCTTAAGTATGTCAGTGTTTTAGTTAGTCTTTTGGCCAATGTCTTTTTTAAAAAGAGATAAGGAGATACCAGAACAAAATAGACAAGCAAATAATAGAGGAAGATGGCATGGGATGGAGGGATGGAAGGATGATAAAAGACAGGGGTAGTAACGGATAATTTATTCTATTCTCTCAGCTATTCTCTTTAACTAATTCTGAAGTCTGCATCTTTATTTTCTATTTGAATGTTAACTTTACGACTAGCTGATTGGAGATTTAGGAACGACACTAGCGTTGATTTTGATTCTAGCCACAGTTCTAGTAATAAGCAGTGTTACAACTCTACATGCAGTCACTGAACAGTTGACTGTTAATTCTGTAGTAAGCATAATGCAAAAAATACAACAACATATTTTGTTGTGATTGAAAAAATTACTTCCTAAATACATGCGTTGTAAATACATTGACATTAGTATTTTTAATTAATTTCTAACATTCAGAGACATTCAGAGGTTTTTCTATTAAGCCCAGAGTCAGCTAGGTCTCCACTCTCTAATTACTCAATGAACCTCAATGGTCTCCCAATCACATCTTCTCTAACAGTTAAAGATCTTGGAGTTATGGATCCCAGTCTCTCGTTCGAAGCTCACGTAAATAAATAATGTTTCTAGGACCCCCTTTCTCCACCTTAGAAACATTTCAAAGATTAGGAACATGCTCTCCACACACAATGCAGAAAAGGTAGTCCATGCATTTATTACTTCAATATTGGACTACTGTAATCCCTTACTATCTAGCTGTGCTATTAAGTGCCTAAAGTGCCTAGCGAGTTCAAAATGCAGCAGCCATAGTTCTTAATAGAGCTAGAAAATTTGATCACATCAATCATATCTTAGCTACTTTACTTTGGCTCCCAGTAAAATTTCGTATTGATTATAAACTACTTTTAATAATTCCAAATGTGCATTAGACTTTACAGTAACCTAAGACAACCCTTTTGCATGAAGGGAACTGGTAACTATGCTCACCCTCCATAATGTGCAAAAGATATTTAAAGTGTAGGACAGTCGAAGCATTATGTGTGCGTGTGCGTGATGTTATTAACGTGACAGTAAAAGCTTACCATTTTTAAACGGGGGCTGATCGACTTTCCACTTATGCAAGACTTATGTCAAGAGTACATGTCAAAAATTAGAGACGAAATGAGGTGCTAAATGCCGCAATTAGGCATACAGCAGTCAAAGGCAATTTGGAAACACACTTAGAAAACAAAGATCATGATCTTTGATCATGATCAAACTTTCAAAAAGCTTATCAACGTGACGAGAATGTGAGGTTTAGGTTCATCTATAGTGTTACAGTATCAATGTGAAATATGGATATCGAGGTCAGCATCACGTAAGAATGTATATGTGTGAAACATCTTCGTCGCCATAAATGTTGTGTTGTTACATAATTAAGCAGTCCATCCAGTTTCATTTACTTGATTTATTAGCAACCTGTGTCCACTGTCTAACTCAAGTATTTTTATTTTAATTTCCTCCATGTTGTTTATAATAGGCCTACAGTAAGAAATCCTTTTAACTGATTAATAATTAAAAAAATATCTTTCTTGACTATAAGAATATAGCTTAACCACTAGAAAGATTAAACATCCAGTGAGTGTGTATCCTGGCATGTTAATGTAAAAGGCAGCTCCTACTGGATTTGGGGAAAGATTAGTAAAAGATTTCAAGTATCTGCAAAGCAGAAAACTGCCTATTCTACAGGCATAAATGATGTGCTACCGAAGTAGTTGTGTTATTTGCATAGCCTAATTAATATCATTAGATCAAGTTCTGTATTACCTATATTGTTATATTACAATTTTGCTTTTGCTTTTTTGCTTCACAATTGTTACACATAATTGCTGCACCTGATACAAGGATAGGAATTTCAATTTATTCATACTGGATATAAGAATCATTAATGGCTGCTGAGTGAAGCACTTTCACTGAAAATTCATCCACCAATTTTTGTTTTTTATTATTATTTTTATTATTTTTATTTTTTTTTATATATATAACCAGAAACAGGGCACATCAACCAGGAATACATTCCAGCTCTGTTTTAGAACACTGGCTGTGATTCATTACATTTTGGCAATTGTGAAAACAAACTGGATGATACTTCTAAAAGTAATTGTGTTTGCAGTTTATTTGCACAGTTACATGAACACATGTAGTAATCGGATCTAGAAAGTTGCCAACCCTATTAAAATATTAGGTTTATAGTATAATATTTGAATTAAACAGACAAAGCATTAATCACAATCATTTGCATGATGATTAAATCTTGAACCAAAAATGTATCAGAGAGCTTTAGTGTTTTTCACAAACACACACCCAATTAAACTGTGCGTGACCATTTCTTGCCCTCTATATCATTCTCTGCAGTTTACTGAGAAAGACCTGACACTGGGTAATGCCATTGTCTATTCGAAGGCCAAAACAACAACAATCTTGGTTATCAAAGATTCACTCCACCCTGACCACAGCCTCTTCTTTTAGAAGCTATGAAAAAACCACCATCGCAGCTTGTGAGCACAAATCTAGCCTCTTAAAAATACTCGCCTGGAATTAAACCTAGTAGAGTTCCACAACGAGGTGCAATTTGTAAAAGGACGTCTTTTTCTCTCAGAGTTAGAAATCTGCAGAAATAAATACATCAGTTAAATTTTTAAATATGTAGGTTAGAAATCCAAGTATAAAGAACAGATATATTATCTGTGCTAATTAATAAATGTATTTAAAGTATACATTTAGTAGGCCTAAAAATATAACTGTAAATGTAAATCAGATATGTAAATCATATCTAAATATTTTTATTTAGAGTAAATTACATGCGACATATTGAAGATTTTGATTTTTTTGGCCCGCTACCACCATACCGCCTCATCGGGAACTGTTACACTTTATTTTTTATTTATTTTTATTTATAACTTAAAAATAATCACCTGGAATGTAAACCTAGCCGAGGTCCACAACGAGGTGCAATTTGTAAAAGGACGTTTTTTTTCTCTCAGAGTTAGAAATCTGGAGAAATAAATATATGAATTTATTACCCCCCCATCAGTGGACCTTTAGAGCTTTATTATTAAAAATGAGACAGACAGATGAACAGACAAACGCAAAATGTATATATAATATTTTTAAGTATTCGCCATCTGCACCATTACGGGACTAATGTGTGTGTGTGTGTGTGTGTGTGTGTGTGTGTGTGTGTGTGTGTGTGTGTGTGTGTGTGTGTATCTATGTATATGGTTATGTGTGAGTACATGTATGTTGGATTGTATATGTACACGTATTAGACTGTGATATTTATCGTTTATGGATTGGCTCTGTATGGATTTTATCAAAGGTGTCCAGTCTAGATTATTGGTTCTGTTATTGATTAATTCTGAGAATTATTCTATTGATATATATACTCTATCAATAGATTTTTCTATTGGGTGACACTAATATTATTTTTTGTTTTCCAGTTCATGAGTATGTTTTTTTGTTTGTTGTTTTTTTGCAAGAATATTTTTATTATATCAATATAATAATGTTATACATAGTATCCTGTCATATTGGTATACCTGAAATGACAATAAAACCACTTGAACTTGAACTCGAACTTGATGACGACTTGCCAAAATTGCTTGATAGGTGTGCTATGCCACGTGGCGTAAATGTAATCGTCACCTGTGATTTGAGTAAAGTATGTACAGATTGCTGAGCTTGTGAAACCAATTTTAAACATCCAATGTGTAGTATAATGTACTCTGTATTATTTTGTACTGAATGCATTGTAGGTTAGTGTTGCTGTCATGTGGTAATTATTATTACACATTTTAATCCAAACTGCAGCGTCGGGGGCTAGTAATAAATGTTCCTCCTATTGTCTCGATGGGAGAGTAACTGTGAGATTTGATTTCACTATTATTTTGTATATCTTAGATAATAGGTTTTTTGTATTAAGAATGCTTGTTTATAAATTCTGATATGGATGTAGGTATCGGAATTGATTTTTGAACACATAGGTGATCTTAGCTGATGGTATTGTAGGAACTGGGGGCTTTCTATAGCATATTTTGGGGCTAGTTGTGGGCGTGACATGAAACAAGTCTTAGGATAAATATGTTTAAGGTTTGTAATGCCTTTTTCTATCCAAGATGTAAAGTTTAATATTTTTGTTCATGGTAAAGCCTGGATTGTTCCAAATGGGAGAATGAATAGTTCGTGTGAGTGTGGAGTTTGATATCTTGTGGAATTTCCACCAGACTGTTAGTGTCATGGCCACCTTCAAACTGTGGAAACATGGATATTTTTGAATATGAGTCTGGGCACATTTGAAACACCTGCCGCAAACATTACTGACATTATATCTTGTTTATGTGATTGGCTGTGCAAACAAGCTGGCCTGAGAGGTGTGTAGCGGGATATGACTCAGTGCATCTCTGGTGCAGCTTTTGATGAGTACAGTGTCATGATTGTGTCTGTCCAGCAGCACAAAAAGGGGATACAGCTTCTTCTACCGGAGGTTTCCGATAAATATTTAGATATGTTAGTATGTAATAGAAAGACAGCTGTCCATCCTCATAGTCTAGGTACATGCCCACATTCCTGGGCAATTGTGTCAGGGGCAGAGGGGTCTCAGGCATGGTGCAGGTGTACGACTTCTGGTTGCTCCTCCAGAGCACCCAGAAACCCTCACAGTGGGTTTCTCAACTTGCTCAGACTCAAATCTCAATATCGGCATCCGAACCGTCTTAGAGAGGAACAAAAAACACAACTCATTTGATTAAATTGTTCCAGTATAAATATGGTTATCAAACATGCTTTTAAAAATATACTTCCATGGAGATGGTGCCCTACAGGGTAGTGTTGGAACAGTGTGTACAGGCTTAGTGTCATGTTGTGGCCCCGCCCCCTCCTCAAACATCTTGGTGTGTGTGTGTTCGTCTGTGTTGCCACACCCTCTCGTGCCGTTCACCTGTTCTCTGTTATGTGTAATCGGCTTGGGTGTATATATGTCTCGTGTGTCATAGTACGTGTGTTGGTGTTTGAGATGTGCATAGTATTTGAGCTTTGTTGTATGTTTTGCATGTTTGCAAAAATAAAAGTGCGTTTCATCGTGCCTCGTCCCCGCATCCTGCTTATCCTCGCAGCGTCACTACTAGACCACTTTAGATGTAACTTAGAACCTCCAGTGACCTCTGTATGTGTTTCTTTAGTTGTATGAGCTCCACTGGAGGACTCTGAATAGTTGACAATGGAAGAGGGGTATATCAGATTCACCCCTTCTGCCTCGGTATGACAGATTAACACACTGCATTAACATTTAGAAATAAAAACATATGGTAAACACAGTCTAGAAAATATTACCTTGTAACAATTCATTCAGTATATGAACTGTTTTCTGTGTCCTTATGTCTATAAATTAAAAGTAATAAAACATTTAAATGATAAATAAATTACAATGAATGTATAAATGTTCACAAATAAGAAACTACATTGGTCTGCACTTTTCTCCACAGATTCAAGGAACTCATGAAAGTTGGAAGCTATAGAAACACATAATACAGAATTATAGACTGATGTGTGAGCAGAAAGATCACTGTGATGTTCTCATATCTAAAGCACTCAAAGCATTGATGTTATGTAAATGAACTGTGATCTGATTGGTTTAAGGAAATAGATTCACCTACTTTGAAGTTCAAGTTTTTATCAAAAGGTTAGAACTGGTTGACTATACTTTGTCTGTCCTGCAACAGGAAATTTAAACATTTATATCCAAAGTATTACGCGATAGAAATCAATTCAAGACTACCCGTTATTGACCGCTAGAGGGCGGGAGATACGAAGAAATAAATGAGTCCAGATCCTCCTGCCCGACTTTACGGTGAGACTCTGCTTTTACGTCATTAAAACGCTAAAGAAAAAAGGCCGCCATATTTGTAGTTCCACAACGTGAAAAGGCGTCATTTTGTATGCCGAAGAATGAATAAACACCATGCCATGCCTTGAAGACGACGAAATTGCAATTTATTTAGCTAGCCATAAGAATAAGAATAGCTGTTTAATTTACATAATCACAAATATATTGCATGTACATACATCTACATTTCAGTCGATCAAAATGTTTCACGTATTTATAACCGCAACTTTGTTACAGTGGTCATATCAGAGATTTACCAATATAAAACGCAACAGGTGTCGTGTTCTGTAATAGAACATTTTAACATTTATATCCATATTACACATAACCAAGGTGTAATATAACCATATGTACTGAACAGACATGAACAGCCTGTGTATTGTGAAAATACATGTATGTGTCTTCTACAGCAGATTACTGTGCCGTGCACACTACGTTTGGCATGAAGTGTTTGCTTTTTCCAAAGCAAGTAATATTAAATTATTCTCATAGAATAAATTTCACAAAGACATGGACATGTTTTTTTGTATTTAATTTATTTAATGCGAATCGTATGTAGGTTACCACTGCTAAGCTTCACCACTGTCAAGGTAAGACCTCGAAAGGACGCAGAAAATTATTTTAATAACAGCTTCTGCTGATTTATTCAATAACTGTATGACACCGTTTGAGTGTACGTACCGACTGAAAACAAACTCAAATTATTAGAGACACTCTTACTGCGTCTCCACATTGAAACATATCAGTTAGTTAGCTAGGCTGGCTAACTAGCTTTGCTTTATTAGCTAGCTAAGCTAATGGCGAAGAGGATTACGTTAAAGAACCCCCGGTCTACAGTTGTGCACATACAGGAAAATTAATGAATAGCATGGTAATACACGCATTTATTGGAACAGTTATGTAGCTAATATGCATTTGTAGTATGTGCGCCTGGCGTAGAAATGAGTCTGTTAGCCCATTAAGGCTATCTTAGCTAGGCTAGTTCGAGCAAGCTAAGTGCTGGTTGCTATGACAACGGGCTTGGTGTATTGTGCGAGCTTGTCGGCTACATAAGACAAGTGTTTATTGCTTTACTGCTGCGGTGAACTGTTATTATTGTAACACTCTGCTAATGCCAGATGTGTAGAATAACTCACTAGTGATGTTTACTTCGAGACTTTGGCAGTTTTAAGATGGCTAGAAAGCGAATGAGCCAGCTAGCTGTCCAAGCTAACATGCAACCTTCTGTACATCCCGGGTACTCCCAGCCCTTATCAGGACCTCACAGTTCCCTTTGAGAACTCCCTGGTATCACGATCATAACTTTGGACAACCAGTTGTCATTCTCAACTCATGTTTCAGATTTCCCCTTTGTAACATACGAAGGATTCGGCCCCTTCTCTCGCAGGAAGCTACTCGGGTGCTTGTGCGGTTTCTTATGATCTTAAAGCTGAACTACTGCAACTTACTACTTGCTGGTCTAGTACTACTCTAGTACTTATTCTTTATTGCACTTATCAATGTTTAAGGTAGACCTTATGTATTTCGTACTTCTTGTTAGGAACTGGTTCAAAGTGACAAGTCCTTCAGTTTCGATCTCCTCGAAGTTACCCTCTGCCCTCCGTCCTCTGTAGCCGGATCTGGGGAAGTCAAGAGACACTGACACCAAGGTAGTGAATGAAGAGAGTTCAACTTTATTGAGGAAAGCACAGAGTATATATGTGTCCTATATCTACTATCTAAATCTACAGGATGACAGGGAAAAGTGAGGCATGTTCTGAGGGTCTATGTAGAAAGGAAAGAGACAAGGTTATTAAAAATTAGATGTTCTTGGCATGAACGACCCACGAGCTGTTCCCGTACCCGCCATGAGGTACTCCTGTGCTTAAAGAGAGACAGGGAGAGAAAGAAAGAGAAAGGGAGGGGTAAAGGAGACAAGAAGAAGGAGTGGAAGACCTCGGGCGACCAGCTCGCGGTCAAGCCGCCATGTCATGGCTGATAGGCAGAGACCTTGTGTTGGGTGCCTGAAGACAGAAAGGCTCCAGTATCTAACAATAATAATAATAACAATAGATGTAATATATATAAATAAAATGTTTCTGTCATACTCAAGGTCGCTTCACATAATTCATACGACATAGAACAGTTAACAAATGAAAAAACAGAAACCCTAGAGACATGAGTCACTGCTGAATAAAAACAAACTATAGAGGGCATGAGTTCATGCTGGATTTACATTTAGCTGACACATTTTTATCCAAAGCAACTTACAATTATGACTGAGTACAACTTGAGCAATTGAGGGTTAAGAGCCTTACTCAGGGGCCCAGCAGTGGTAAGCTGGCAGTGGGGGGGCTTGAAGCAGCAGCCTTCTGATACCTTAACCACTGAGCTACCACTGGGGAAAAAAAAAAAGCTAACCCTAGCAGACCAGCTGTACTGTCCATCCTGCTCTTCAATGTCTGTTCCCTGGTCAACAGGTCAACTCTAGCATAGCACCCAACGCGAGTGTAGAGACTGTTGTGCTTTAGTTTTCACAGAACTGTGGCTCAGTGAGAATTCCTGACACTGAGGTAACAAAATGAAATTATTTATGTAATAACATGATGGCAGGAAGTGTAAAAGACCAAATTAGGCTGCATGTAGACATCTGAAAATCGGTAAGCAGGTAATTGTTTTATTCCTAAGAAATGTTATCTCGAAAAATGTACTGTACTTTAAGAATATTGGATGTTATAAAGTGATTTATTTGAGTATGCCAGTGTGGATTCTCCCGCGGGCCCGCTAGGGGGCGAAGTGCAGCATAAAGTTGGCCCTAAGATGCAGTAACCGTTAGTGAGCAAAGATAGCCATCAAGCTAGGATAGCTAACGTTAGCTAGTTAACTATTCATCCCATTAAATCACGCTTTTAATACTGTAAATGCTGTAATAATGTAAATAATTGTATATTTCCTCATTTATACATTTTGTAGCAGAATTATGATCGTAGCTAGTCCATGCTAGAAGCCACTGAAGCAACGCTTAGCTTCCAGCTCATAGCTGCCCCCAAACAACTCCACACACACATCAGCTAAAATAAGCCTCTTTTATTCCATGATGTCTAAAGGTATCGGCGATCAAATCATTTATATGGCTGCATAAGTTTCACCAACCGGCGTCAAACTATTTATCTGCCTAACGGAAACGCAGTTTGACAGTTCAGACCTTTAAATGGTTAAAGGGTCTAACCTAGGTTAGCTATTTTAGCTACCTAACGAGGTAAGATAAGGAACGGGGTGTTTGCAGTTGTTCATTTTTACACCTTCCTGTGTGGTCCGTTTTCAGATATTATAGTTACGTTAACAATATTGTGAAAATTGTAAAGGATACTTTATTCATGTCCTCATTGTTAAAAATTGTATCGCTTTATCAGCGATAAGCTAGTTAGCTAGCTAATAGTTGAGGTCAGCGAGTGTCTAACTCGGGGCTATAAACCATTCCTTGTGGAACCATTTCATTGTTCATCTTTCAACTTTGATCGTTTAGGTGCTGGTAGTTTGTTAGCTAGCTAACTGTTCAGAAATAGGAAACCTACTTTTGTATGATTTAGAGACCCAAATTCACAAACCTGTGGGTTTTCAAATTTATCGTTCTCTCTAAATAAGCAAAATGAGGTAAGCCATTACTACAGCTATCGGACTGTTTGAACTACAATATTCGACTGTTCATTTATTGTTAGTTAGATTAAATTAACTTTCATAAACATTCTTAATTAATAGAATGTGTTTTTTTTAATGACTGATTAACTGTGTATATTTAACAGGAAGCTATTCATATAAAGTTTGAAGTTTGGTTTATTTGTCACATATATTTATTTGTCACTTTCATTTTTAGGCTGCAAAATGAAAGATCCTTGCTCACAATTATATATATATATATATATATATATATATATATATATATATATATATATATATATATATATATATATAATTACACACACACACTCCCTATTCAATGGGAAGAAACCAGTTCATGTCATTGTGAATTGCTGGTTCTGTAATCAAAACACTGAGGTTCCATATGGGAACAGAAACTGCTGGGACTGTCCATTCTGTGTGCAGTACAATGGCTTCTAAGAGGTATTGCTGTATTTGAGACATGGTGAGGACATATTTTAGTGAAAGTCTTCCAATGATGCACCCTTAACTGAACCATTTTATGCTGTTGCTGCTGTTAAAAAAATGCAGAATGGTGATTATAACGAACCGATCCTTGCACAATATATGGAGCACCTCAACCATGGGGTATCAGCTGGTGTCCCTGTGCTTGATGCATCCAAGACTCAACCAGACACTGAAGATCAAGCAGCTGGCTTCCTTCACTCCCAGAAAGGAAGTAGGTTTTCCATTTGAACTGTTGCCTTCTTAGTTAAGACATATGCAGGGTTGATTGCAGTGCCAGAGTTGTGAAACTATGCAAGGTAATGCATGTCCAGTGCTGGAATTAAGATCATAGCTGTAAATAGTCTCTGACTTGGGCAGAGATTGTGAGTGGGTCTTCAAGGGCAAACAGGATCTGATGGCCCACATGTACTTTGATATTATTCCTAAATAACTAAGTTGACTGAGTTGACATGGCTATTTGAAAGAAGCTGATCATGTAAGCAGCAAAGACAGAATATCATTCTCTGACTAAGGATTTAGTTGACTCATGTTTAGCCCAACTAAACTGTGGTCCTGGCTGATTTTAGTTGGACTATTGAGCCACTGACTCATGCACAGAGTTCTCTGAGTATTTTGCAGTTTCTTACTGTACTGAGTTCTTACTGAGTATAACGTCAACTTTGATGCATTTGTTTTCTTTTCACTGAACAAAGCCTTCAACTTTGACTGTGGTGACATGAATTCCAGATCTGCAGAGTGTTTTTTTCAGTAATGCATCTTTTGCCCGTGCATTTTGATTGCAGTGTTAGGAGGTGATAACTGCTAATCAGAACTTTGGACAAGAGGGCTTATCCTCATGGCTCACTGACATTCATGTACAACAACAATCAATCTTTTCTTATTTATTTTTTTCCAGTTGTAACAAACCGTTCTGCTGTTTTTTAACTTCTGTCAAATTTTTAATGGTTGTACAGGACAATTACGATGGAAATTGAGGTGTACAAGCACCACCTTGAACAGACCTACGAGTTGTGCGTGCCTGTCAGACCGCTGAGCAGTATGACATCCAGCCCCAGAACCAGCAGCTGCGGGCCCTGCTTTTCAACCACCAGCTCAGATGCAGCCAAGGTGCGGACAAAGCATTCATTAAGGTGAGTAATTATTGTCAATGGTTGTCTTAGAATGGTGCTGAAGTGCTTAAGATACTTTTTGGCGCCCCAACTCACACATCAATCTCAGAGGCAGATGGATTCCTGTCTCCCAGCCGCATCCCAACTTTTTGACCAGTACACATACTTGGATAAATGTTCTCTGTGAATACAAAACAGCAACATTTGTCTAGTGTACCGGAGACCTCTTGGAAGTTTTGTAGACAGATGAGGCCGGGCTGTGCTAGCTGAGAGAGACGATATTTGAGCTTGAACCTGACTAGCACATGCACAGAAGCATAGGGTATTATGAAGGCTCTGCATGATATCGTGACCCAAGGTTGAGCTTACAGTAGGTGGCCATATTGCCTCATATCAAGGGCAGTGTACGTTGGAAGACCATAGCAGAGACGTGTGACCGAACTATGTGCACGAGCGCATAACATGCCGCATTCCTTGTTTTCTCCCATTTTTGAGTGAAGCTAATTGATAGTGCCATCTGCCATCTCCTTTTAGAAAGCCAGTGCAGTGCCTTGGCTGTTGATGTGAGTTGTTTTGTCAAAGGAAAGAATTGAAAATGTGAGCGGTGATCTCCATGTAATACTTAGGCTTTAATGCCCTTTACCACTCATTCAGTGCTTGTCTGTGTTTATGTTTTCAGTGTTACAGTGTGATTTTATTTAGGTGAAATTTGTTTTCAGTCTATCTGCAGTAGTGCACTTAAAGGGCCAGGAAGGTTAGTGGAACACATTTGCTCTGCCTCTGACCTCACAATTCCACTGTAACAACAGTGTTCAATTCCGTCATTTAAAAAAAAACAAAACTTGGTTTGGTTTAAATTTGTTTAAAGATTTGTTTAAATTGTGTGTGCCAGTGTATGTGAGCGTGTTGAAGTCTCTCTGACCCTCCACACCCATTAGTGCGTTCTTCCACTAGCTTCTCTCTCGTTCCTGCTTCAATATTCAAGGGAGGATTGAGATCCATTCAGGTAATTTTGCAGTCTTCAAAAAATGCATTGAAAGACATTCCAGTAGCTCAGTGGTGCACCTGCGCGCCACTCTGCTCCCCAGTTCGGAGGATGCCAGCACCTATGTTTAGTCTTTTATGTTTAGTCTTTTTTAGTCTGTTTCTCTTTATTTCCTTTGGACTCCAGTGCTTTTTAATAATCTGTTTTGGACATGGTATGGCTGCTCCATTACCCAGGAGCCCATACAAAGGTTCATTTCTGCCTGCCTGCATAACTGCTGGAGGGAGGATTTTATGTCCAGAAAATGTTAAGATGGCAACAGCTCGGTGGGAGACAGTATGTGAGAATCACCTCTTAGGCTCATTTTACTGTTTCTCATGTAGAAGGAATTCCCTCACTATGTTCCCATTCTGAGCATCAAAGCCAACTGGGATGGGGGTTTGTCACATTCTGAATTCTAGCTCATGTCATATTTTGTCAGCATTGGCTTTGATAGACTCAGGTTATCGGTACAAATTTACATTCAAGATTAGTTGTCTTTTACATATATATCCTCTCTCCTGCAATAATGGCTAATTAGCTGCATCCATCATTGTAATTTGTTTAATTTTTCATGCTAGTTCATTCACCCTTGTACTCCTCCTCCACCTTATGGATTCCCATTTGGAACATACAGAGACATATGACCCAGCAATGTGTATTCGGTCCCTAGAGATCTTCAGCCGACAAAGATTATATATATATATATATATAGTTATTCTGTTCTTCTCTGCGTTCTTTCTTTCTTTTTCAATCTGAGATGTTGCAGAGCCTCATTCTAATCCCTAAAAGGCAATCTCTATCTAAAAAGGGCTCATATCAAAATTTAAAGTGGTGTGTTAGTTGTAACAGTCGCCAGCTGTGTTGATAACTCACTCTACGATGCGCTGACACGGTGGAATCTTCCAGCTGCTTACCGTCCTCCTACAAAACAGAAACCTGCTTAACACACTGATATCCAGCTCAACAGGAGGATGTCTTACAATGTAGGTCGGCTCTAAAGTGGGAGAATTGCTGCAACTAACTTCAAAAGGATGAACGCTGTTCTGCCAAAAATGCATCTCACTTTTGTAATCGTATCTTTTTTTAAATGTTTCTACTACTGTTTGTCTTGTTTATTCTGACTAGCAGTTGCTATCACACCACGCGACTAGAATGTTATACGTATGACGCCGCATGGTTACAGAATTCAAAAGATTACAGCTCGGACGATATTGAACGCGCGTTAAAATACGCTCATGAATGAGTTTAACAGACACCTGTTCATTTCAACACAATGGGAGAAATTACTCTGCTCACAGAGCTTAGTAACGCGTTAGAGGAAAATTCGCTGCTGCACTTTAAAACACTGAGCGTTTTTCTTAAAACACATAAAAGGTGCAAGATCACGCGTTGTCGTGTGAGCACCTCAGTCGTAAAAAGGGCTGAGTTGTCATGAATACGTTATGATCAGGAGTAGTCGGCCGTACTGCTGCGACATCCGGTCAAATCAACTGTCCTCTAAGAATCAGCGCAGTACTAGTTTTGGTAATAGCAGCATCTATGGACATAAACGGCGGCGAAACGGATGGTTTCTTTCTCGTCAACTTTATAGTCCATTACACCTGCTCCTATAGATCGGGATAAAATCTCCATACCAAAACCTCTGTGCATTGGCATGATGAAAATTTAGAGCACGCAAATCCTTCACTTCTGAAACAGCAGAAATTATGTAATTTTACGCAGATTAAAAAAAACCTCAACGCTAAAGACTGCTGTTGACGGAGTTTTAATGTAAATATAGCAGGTTGGGGAAGTGTAACGATGAGCGGTAAGGAGGCGGACGCATTGTGTGGAAAAGAGTGAGATTTATTAGGGGCAAATCCAAAGTCCAGGGTCAAATTATTAACATGGAAAGTCCGAGAATTCATGATAAACTAAAGTAAAGAAAAGTGCACGAAGACAAACCAGGGATGCAGGCTATAACATTGGGGCGAGGATAAACATTCAGGCTTATATTCACATGCACGGAAGCCTCGATTAACAAACAGCAGCTGGACTTACAATAAATAGCAACAAGACTAAACTAAAACAGGGCTTAAAAACATGGTCACATGAGCATTAAACCAGACACAAGTGCAAATTATGAGGGGTGCAGAAAACGAAACGAAGGAATGGAACCACAACAAGGGAGTAAATCAAAATAAAGACACTAGACAGGGAAACCGTGGAGACATGAACGCTAGGAGGGTGGTCAGTGGTCTTATGCAATACGAGAATTATGGAAATCGGGTCAGCTTTGGAATAGAGAGGAGCGTTAGGCACATACTAATAATATTAATACATTTTCAGAGACACACAATATCCATCCTGCCAAGGACAGGCAGTGATCAGTGAACCAGGCAGCCAGTAAGAGAAATAAAATCACCAAGAAAGTCAGGCTTTTTGCTGTTTTTTTTCAAAAAAATGTCCTTGACAGAACACAAGATATGACTGAATGAGCAAAGTTACATTTATATAGAGCCTTTCAAAGAACATACAATGCTTTCCAATGAACACACACAGCTTCTACATTCAGTCACATGCTGGATATTGTGTTAAATTGTTTGTCAGTGGCTTACTGCAGGGTGACTGTGTGTAAAATGGGGAAGAGTAACTCCACTCCAGCCTCCTCTATCTCACAGTCATGCAGAGTGAGCTGTGTGTGTGTGTGTGTGTGTGTGTGTGTGTGTGTGTATGTAGGTATGTATGTGTGAGCTCTCTGGATGACCATGGAGACGACTGTGCAGTCCTCGGTGCTCAGAGTCAGAGTGTGTGTCTGTGTGTTTGCTGTCAGGTCCAGAGCAGAGCTGCAGGAGAAGTCCAGTGTGCTGCAGAGCAGAGAGCAGATCTGCTGCTGCTGCCCCCTGCTGGAGGTCAGAGACACTGTAGCAGTGGAGCAGCCTCAGCAGCAGCCTGTCAACACTGAGAAAACAAAACACACACACACACACACACACACACACACACACACACACACACACACACACAAACACACACACAGTGGCAGGGCAGTTAATTTCAGATTAATATAAATATTTCACCCGAATTTACCAATTACCATGGACTGTAATATGTTGATTACCTGACACAGGAGTCTCAATAAAACCTAAACAATGCTGGCACAAAATGACATCTTGGAAACTTTCCAAAACACACATAAATGAATATATAAGTGTATGTAAATGTATATAAGTTTTTATAACACGCCCAGTTTCCTGCTTATTTTCAGCCACTTTTTGGTAACTGCATTTATATTATGTCAAATGAGATTTTAATGCTTTAATTTTTGTGTATTAAGAAATGGTACTTGATCAATTTATGTTATTTATCCTCATATGGAAAGATTTGCTTCCATATTTTCCATATTTCAAATTTTGTGGGAAAAAGATGTCTGGAGATTTTACAGTCTCTTATAGCCTGCAAGTTATAGGACAGTGCCAGACCTCTGAAACAGTGCCACTTCATCCAGTGTTTAGACGACGTTTGATGCTTAGACCTCATTAGTCATATGCTAATAGTAACTTTGATACAATCTTCAATACAGTGTTGAATCAATGTGCTTTGCAATAGTGAGCTTTGATGCCTCAGTATCTAACATCCCATCACTACACTGGAGTTCTACCATATGTATTCTTTCTCTGCCTGTTCGTTTTCCATATTGTTCTCCGTTCCCGTGTTCTTAATATCTGTGTTATCTTACTTTTACCTCTATGTTTTCTTCTTCCTGGTTAGCCTCACTTTGTTTTTTGTTTATCATGTATTCTGGTAACCTGCTCTTGGATAATGTTTCTGCTCCTCCTAATAAACAAAGTTCGACAACACGCTTGTGTCTTGCCCTGCCTGTCTCAGCATTACAGCTAATCTAAAGGTCAAAGCATAAACTTCACTGGCAGATACACCTATATTTAAACATTACCACGTATGTACACAGTTTTCTAATTACATTAACATATTAACAAATAAGCAGACATCTAGTTTCTGGACATCTGAATATTTTCAAAAATTTGATTCTTTAAAAGGTGGGTTTAAATGATACAGCACTACAAAAAGCATGCCAACCATAGGCAACAAGCAATCCTTGAATTAGAATAAATTAATATTTCTGTATGTGGGCAAAATAATAATATGATTCTTAGTCCACGTAATATTTAGGCTCCATGCATGTAAATATATCTTTTATTTAAAAATGAACACATTGTCTATTTTCACCATTAGTCGCTTTGAAACCATTTAAGCCCACTACACTCCATTTAAGATGACCTTAGAGTGTTTTAATGAGGAGTTCCTTCAAGTACAAACTTGCATCAGTTTTCACTGTACTGGCTGCAAGTAAGAAATTATGATATGCAAAATAAATGCTGTTTGATGGAATAAATGAATGACAAATATGAAGTTACGATGTGATCATAAAATGGCTTAGGCTAATGTGTCCATGTGTTCTTACAATCCTGGCAGGTCATGTGTGACTGGGGTTGGAGCTTTACTGAAACAGATGTTTTACATCTTGTTCTGGATTATAATCTGGCTAGTGGAATTGAGAGCCCTTTCCCCAATGGGAGAAAATGATTTTATTGTTTTATGTGAGATCATCCTGAGCAGACCATTCACAAATCAGAACAGTTTCCTGTGGCTACAGTGAGGACCTCAGCTGATACTGGAATATTCACCCACTGCTTTGATATGCTTATCTCACAGATTTCACAACAAAACCCCAGAATATCTACAATGTAGATGAGACAGGATTTGTCACTGTTCCATGACAAATCCTGTAAGATTATGTAGCAGACTACAGGTGGAATTGGGAGGGAACAGATAACCGTCCACATCACTGGGAATGTTGTTGGGCAGATTCATCATCTACAAAGGGAAACGGTTGTACGATTCTTGGTGTCAAGGAGGTCCAGACCGCAACCCCATTTTTGTGACAGAACATGGACGGTTGGACAAATATCTTCCTTAAACTATTCACTCAGATCTCAGACTGAACATTTCTCAGGGTTTTAATATTTGATGGTTAAACCTCGCATGTGACTCTGGGACTGGGGGACTAGGGGGCTTCTTAACATTTTTTCTACTCCTGAACCTCTTACTGAATAAATGTTGAGCTGTTAATCCTTCCAAAACTATACATTTTTAATATTTTGTCAATAAATCATGACATGATCTTACTTGGAACTTAAATGGACTTAAATGATGCAACTGTACCTATTAAGATGATGCCAGACTTTGCACCTATTTAAGAAAATATCTTTATTTACATTATAAAACAGACATGAACTAATAAGCACATTTTGAAATGAGAAGTTAGACATTCATATTATAAATCAATTAAATATCTATGAAAAATGCCTGGAAAATTATTTTGGCAGGCTTATTGCATGCAGTAAAGGAGTAAAGTTATGTTAATATGGAAAGGACATGAAATTCTATACCATACAGCTATTTTTGAAAGAAAGACTTAATTCCTTTAAATCCTTTCCATACAATCCTAATTCGAAATCTCTTCTTCTCACATGTTCTTGCTTCCGAGGCTCCATTCGCTTCTTTCGATGTCTGCTCTATGTCTTTTTGATGACGTTTCAGTTTCTTCTTCCCATGTGTCTTTTTCTCCTTGAACTGTTTCTCCTGTGCATTTGGTGCTGGCCTCACATCTGAGTGAGGCAGTAGTGGACGGCAAGGCCTGTAGGGTCTGGATGATGGGGCTTCTTGGAACCAGTGGGGCTCACCAGGTGCAAATCTGGTAGGCTGTCTGAGGGAGAGTGAGGGAAACCTGTTGTCTCGTGGTTTGGGAGACTCCAGGGGGAAACTGGGCCTTGGGCTTTCCAACTGTGAAAAAGCATTTAATTTAGCATCACTATTAAATACATGCATGTGCACACACTTTGATATACTATCAAAAATATAATGTAAGTGATATTGTAGTGCCATAGGCAATCCATTTGTTGATATGCCCTAACACATTTATGCTCACTATTTACCTGGACTTTAATTATAGTTGCTTATTTCAATCTAAAACCATCTGCTGTGTATAGCAGAACATTGCTTCATTGGATGTGCACTGCAGTGTAACTAAGTGTTTCTCTTTTCCTACTTTCTCAAGCTGTGCTCTCAGCCTTCTCAGTTCAGCTTTGATCTCCACATTCTCCCTCTGCAGTTCTCGCACTGCTAGCTCGAGGTCTAGACCTCCAAGACACCGCCCTACACGTGCAGCCTTCCGTCGGTTGTCCTCCAATGTCTTTCTCCGACATTCACCCAGGGTCTCTTTGCTCAACTCCTCCTCCACCTTATGGATTCCCATTTGGAACATACAGAGACATATGACCCAGCAATGTGTATTCGGTCCCTAGAGATCTTCAGCCGACAAAGATTATATATATATATATATATAGTTATTCTGTTCTTCTCTGCGTTCTTTCTTTCTTTTTCAATCTGAGATGTTGCAGAGCCTCATTCTAATCCCTAAAAGGCAATCTCTATCTAAAAAGGGCTCATATCAAAATTTAAAGTGGTGTGTTAGTTGTAACAGTCGCCAGCTGTGTTGATAACTCACTCTACGATGCGCTGACACGGTGGAATCTTCCAGCTGCTTACCGTCCTCCTACAAAACAGAAACCTGCTTAACACACTGATATCCAGCTCAACAGGAGGATGTCTTACAATGTAGGTCGGCTCTAAAGTGGGAGAATTGCTGCAACTAACTTCAAAAGGATGAACGCTGTTCTGCCAAAAATGCATCTCACTTTTGTAATCGTATCTTTTTTTAAATGTTTCTACTACTGTTTGTCTTGTTTATTCTGACTAGCAGTTGCTATCACACCACGCGACTAGAATGTTATACGTATGACGCCGCATGGTTACAGAATTCAAAAGATTACAGCTCGGACGATATTGAACGCGCGTTAAAATACGCTCATGAATGAGTTTAACAGACACCTGTTCATTTCAACACAATGGGAGAAATTACTCTGCTCACAGAGCTTAGTAACGCGTTAGAGGAAAATTCGCTGCTGCACTTTAAAACACTGAGCGTTTTTCTTAAAACACATAAAAGGTGCAAGATCACGCGTTGTCGTGTGAGCACCTCAGTCGTAAAAAGGGCTGAGTTGTCATGAATACGTTATGATCAGGAGTAGTCGGCCGTACTGCTGCGACATCCGGTCAAATCAACTGTCCTCTAAGAATCAGCGCAGTACTAGTTTTGGTAATAGCAGCATCTATGGACATGAACGGCGGCGAAACGGATGGTTTCTTTCTCGTCAACTTTATAGTCCATCACACCTGCTCCTATAGATCGGGATAAAATCTCCATACCAAAACCTCTGTGCATTGGCATGATGAAAATTTAGAGCACGCAAATCCTTCACTTCTGAAACAGCAGAAATTATGTAATTTTACGCAGATTAAAAAAAACCTCAACGCTAAAGACTGCTGTTGACGGAGTTTTAATGTAAATATAGCAGGTTGGGGAAGTGTAACGATGAGCGGTAAGGAGGCGGACGCACTGTGTGGAAAAGAGTGAGATTTATTAGGGGCAAATCCAAAGTCCAGGGTCAAATTATTAACATGGAAAGTCCGAGAATTCATGATAAACTAAAGTAAAGAAAAGTGCACGAAGACAAACCAGGGATGCAGGCTATAACATTGGGGCGAGGATAAACATTCAGGCTTATATTCACATGCACGGAAGCCTCGATTAACAAACAGCAGCTGGACTTACAATAAATAGCAACAAGACTAAACTAAAACAGGGCTTAAAAACATGGTCACATGAGCATTAAACCAGACACAAGTGCAAATTATGAGGGGTGCAGAAAACGAAACGAAGGAATGGAACCACAACAAGGGAGTAAATCAAAATAAAGACACTAGACAGGGAAACCGTGGAGACATGAACGCTAGGAGGGTGGTCAGTGGTGACAGGAAGCTTGTTTCAGTCATGGATGTCTTTGGCTAAATGAATGCAACTAAAATGCTTTCCTCATGTGTCCTAATAAACAAATAATAACCAAGTTCTTCTTTATTTCTAAATAATATAGCTTTCGGAAATTGTATAACTGCTTGTGTTATATTACTTTCTTTTATTCAGAAACACAGGAGACTCAGGTGAAAAGTGTGATGGAAATTATACACTTATTATTATATCCTAAAACTTGTCTCACCTAATCGTAGTCATCAGTTTATTAGATAAATGCATACCTATTTTTCTGTTTGTGTTTCAGATGTTCCATTCCTTTTCTTTTCTTTGAAAGAAAAATGCCTTAACTTAATCAAAGACTAGGATTAAAAAAATAAAATAAAATTAAATCATAGACAGGTCAGCTGAGCCCACTCCCTTGTCGTAATGTCCCCATATTGACAGTTAAATACCACATATTAAATACAATAGAGACTGGAGTGTCTTGTTTTTCTCTGAACATTCCACAGTGCATCTAGAATTTTAATAGTTGTTTATTTCTGCTCAGTTTTTCTGCTCTTATTTTAATTTGTTTTTGTCTTAAGGAGAAAAAAAAGGGCGACAAACGAGACCTGTGACCCCAGGGGGAAATCATGGATCAGATGCCTCACACCAAGTCACTGTGTAAACAACACCAGGTTCATGTTTTAGTGTGAGGAATGAGTGCAGGAGTGTTTTGAAAGAGCAAATACAAACACTAACAAGAAGAGAACAAAGAAAACAGGAAGGAGAAGCTCCTTTCCTTTTTGAGTTACATACTGAGATCATTCTCATAGCAAGTTCATTACACCTTGTGTACTTGTTGTAGTGCAGTTTGCTGTTTCTATATTGGCTGAGAGAAGGAGCAGACCTGTTCCATTTACATTTAAACAACAGAATCTTGTCAGTGGAGGATGTACTTTCTCAAACCTTTTTAACTGGTATCTCGCCTCTGTGTCTCTCTGTGTTCACAGGACAGGGACCACTGCACGCCTCGCACCAGAACACCTTTCCAGTGATGACTCCCCTCGTGTGGAATTAGTTCACAGCTGTTTAGTCTTATACTTATCCACAACTAGGATTAGTCCATTTACTATTTCTTACAAGTGGGGATCAAGAACATTGGAAGACGTGAGTAGTTTTTTGGAGCAATACAGATCAATACATAAAAACAGGCAAATGAGCTGGTTATACTCAAATACATCCATAAACATATCAAACAAAGTAATGCTTAGGTATGAATTTTCTTGACTTCGTGACCTATTATGAAGCTTAACTTGTTATGAACTGACACGTGATAATGTTCACACATTTAGCTGCAATTCTTTGTTTAACTTCAGAGGGTTAAATGGAGCTCACCCAGATGATGGTGTTGACTGCTTCAAGGATTTTCACTAGAAGTTATATAACTGCAAGTTATATTACCGATGTCTAAGTGTATGCAGCGCAGAATTCTTTATTCGTAATGTAATACATGTCCTATTTAATTCTACAAGATAAACAGGTTGGAAAATATTTGTGTAAAATAGATTATGATTATTTTTGGAACATAAAGCCATGCAAACATTGTAAGTGGACATCAAGGAAAAATATAAAATAAAAGAATAGTATAGCATACAGTTACAGGGTATGCCTGTTTTCATTGATTACTAGGGAAGCTCTTTGTCTCCCTCTTGTGGCCATGGTTGTCTTAGCCAACAACCATATCAGTATAAGTGACATGAAGTTACAGAAATTAATTAAAACTAAAACGTATTTTTATAAACACGATTTGACAGTGTGTTTTACATATTCTGGTTGAATATGACATTTATGTGTACAAGATTATAAAAAACACAATCATACATTTACCTGATACTTATATCCAAAGTGACTTACGAGTGAGTATAACTTGAGCAATTGAGGGTTAATGGCCTTGCTCAGAGAACCAACAGTGGCAACTTGGCAGCAGTAGGGCTGGAACAGGTAAGCTTCTGACTACATGTCAAGTATCTTAACCACTGAGCTACCACTGATCACTGCTGGGGGTAACCATAAATGTTAGAATTTAAAATGTTGGATACTAAACTATTTAAAAAACATTTTGGAACATTTATTTATTTCATTTCCCCTAACCTTTGACAGCACGGCTAGTCCAGACCTCTGTATATGCATCTTCTTACCCCTTCTCTCTGCACACAAAAAATAAAACGCATTGAGAAGAGACTAATTGCCCAAAGGATAAAAAATAAAATGACATATATAATGATAAAAGGAAAAGGTAAATAGATAACAGTAGATGTGTTAATATAAAATCAAAAGTCATCTAAACAGAACTCAATGCAATAAGTGTGTTTTGAGATGTTTTTGTTTTGCTGGTTTTTTTTGTTTGTTTTTTTTGCTTTCAAGTGCTAATGCCATCATGAGTTGCTAGACCATGAAGACATTTAAAGACATTTAAAGAATAATAAAATAATTTGATTTTGCTGTAAAAGACAGATGCCATGTTCACACTGCACAACTGCACTGCTTAATGTGAGCAGACATCTGGCAGACACGCTTATCTATAGCAACTTACAGTTTCAACTATATTACAGAGCTAGGTCCATATAGCGGTAGGAGTTTGATTCAGTTCAGTTCAGCTCACTCAGGCTTTCATTTCTGTTTTCTTGTCTTCAGGTTTTGTTTCATTGTCCCTAATAGGTCCAACTTGTGCTTGTCTACTCATGTCTCACTGTCCTCCTTTGCTTGATGTCACAACTTCATTGATACCTAAAGTGAATGTTGGAAATATCACATGTTCTTTGAGTAGGAATCAAACATCATTGCTCTAATACACTGGACTGATAGTGGACTCTGCCGAGGTACACCTACCCCTGATGTTGTGATGTTACTGAGCCTCATCCTGTCTCAGATGCCTTGGCTACTCCCATCATCCCCTGATGTCCCCTGTTGTAGCCCACACCACCTCCTCCCCAACCAGCTACTCTCTGTTGCCCTTAATGGACGTTCTCTTGCGACTTGGGTCTCAGACACATGCACACAAGTCTAGAACCTCCAGAAAGTTGGACTAAACATTAAATGCTTATTTCATTTTTTAATTTATGTCTCTCTTTAAACAGCCAGAGGAGGATGGGACCCCCTTTGAGTCTTGGTTCCTCTCGACGTTTCTTCCTCATGCTCTAGGGAGCTTTTCCTTGCCACTGTCACCCTTGGCTTGCTTACTGGGGGCTTGGACTTGGACAATTGAAAAGCTGCTTTGTAATAGCACCTGTTGTAAATAAAATAAAATAAAATACAATTTTAAAAAGTACTTTATAAATAAATTTTGAGTATTTGATTTTTATATGTAATCTTAAAATGTATAAGATAACTAAAATTTGTTTTTTAATCATTACATTTTTTCACTTAAAACAAAAATATAATTTGGATAGTCCCAATAATCTAGAAAAATGAAATCTCATCATTACAGTGCCAACAACACATCAACATCACCAGACTTCAAAGCACTTGTCTGAGAGGAAGATTTGTATGCCTGTAATTCTGTTGTTGAAGAGCCTATAAAATCAAAATAGGCTTTTAAATTTGAAATTTTAAACTCAAATAAATACAGCCTTATTTTAAATGCCTAAACACACACACACACAGTTACCTCACAGTGTGAATATTGTTGTTGGTGGAGAAAGTATCATAGATCCTCTTTGCTGACACATCAGTGATGTCATTGTGACTGAGGTTGAAATTAGATGGATTATAATTACCACATTGTTCAGGATTCCCAAACACACCTCCCTCTACTAAATCACCGTGTAGTAGTACAAACACCTGTAGATTTATAGATCAATGAATTAAAGTAATGAACGAATGAATTAATAAACGAATGATTGAATTAGCAAATGAATGAATAAGCAAAGCAATAAATAGTATATTTGTGTCAGTGGACCTGAGTCATTAATGGCCAGATAATTATGCATTTTGACATTTTAAACAAAATATCATTTCTTTCAGTTCTTGTACACATGACTTGTTATCTATCAGGCATGAAACTGTAAATCATAAAGAGTCTGTTATGCCTTATTTCTCTTTTTAATGAGAACATGTGTTTCTACAAGCAGTCTGGATATTCTGTAGACCACAGAGATCCATCCTGCCAAGTACAGGCAGTGATCAGTGATCCAGGCAGCCAGTGAGAGAGGTCGTCATTTCCAAATAAAATCACCAAGAAAATCAAGCTTTTTGCTGTTTGCTTTTGAAAAATAAAGTCCTTGAAGGAACACAGGATATGACTGAATGAGCAAAGTTACATTTATATAAAGCCTTTCAAGGAACTTACAATGCTTTACAATGAACACACACAGCTTCTACATTCAGTCACCCTGCTGGATTTTGTGTTAAATTGTGAGAAAAAGAGTAAAATGTGTTATATCTATGTTAGTGTTCACTGTGCACTCAACAATCAAGACTCTCTACACATCCCTCCTCCCGCTTGTCCACTCACTGCAGGATGTGGGCTTTGTGCTGGTGTGCGAACAGCAGCTGCAGGCAGTGGTCAGTGAGCTGACAGTGGCTAAGGTCCAGTTCTGAAAGCCCTTCAGAATGTTCCAGAAACAGTGCCAGTGACCTACAGGCCTGGTCCAGCCGGGTCTGACTGAGGATCACCATCTTACCCAGAGCCCGGGAGAGAGCCACAGCGCGTCTCACACACTCCACATCAGTCCCCACACAGACAAGAGACAGGAACTGGAGCAGCATGGCTTTATTGCAGCTGAACACAATCAACGTTCACCAACATGTAGAGTCACAAAACACTAACACACTCACATAACTACTAACATTAATGCTATTTACACACATTTTGTTTCAAATGATAAAATTATTTTCCTTTTTCCAGAATGTTTCCCTACTTTGTGTGGTGTTGAGTCAGTGGCTTACTGAAGGGTGACTGTGTGTAAAATGGGGAAGAGTTGCCCTCACAGCCGTGTAGAGTGAGCTGTGTGTGTGTGTGTGTGTGTGTGTGTGTGTGTGTGTGTGTGTGTGTGTGTGTGTGTGTGTGTGTGTGTGTGTGTGTAGAGCTCGCTCTCTGGATGACCATGGAGACGACTCTGCAGTCCTCAGTGCTCAGAGTCAGTGTGTGTTTCTGTGTGTCTGCTGTGAGGTCCAGAGCAGAGCAGCAGGAGAAATCCAGTCTGTGCTGCAGAGCGAAGAGCAGATCTGTTGCTGCTGCCCCCTGCTGTAGTTCAGAGACACTGTAGCCGTGGAGCAGCCTCAGCAACAGCAGCCTGTCAACACGGAGAAAACAAAACACACACAGACAGTGGCAGGGCAGTTAATTTCAGGTTAATATAAATATTTCACCTAAATTTAACAATTTCCTCCAGAAAGTCATTTTATTCTGAAGTAAATATTCATGGATATTGCTGATTACCTGACAGGAGTCTCAGTAAAATCTAAGTGATGCTGGCACAAAATGACTTTTGAGGAAACTCGTGAAAAACACATAAACGTACATAAACGTTTATATAACACTCCCTAAACAGAGCAGTTCTGTGTTAAAATTCTGATTGTGAGAAAAGTTCAAGCCTGAGACGGGAGACGTGTTAGAGCAGTGGCTCAATGCTCTCCAGCTCCGCCTTTGGTATGGAGGTGAAAAGCAGGCTGAGAGAGACTGCTGTGCAGTGCTGGAGGGTGAAGCGCAGGGCAGCACAGTGGACAGAGTCCAGCTCTCTGCTGTTCAGGTTGATGCAGTTCTCTGCTGAATTCAACAAGCTGGACACACAGTGAGCAGAGCCAGTCTGATAGATCTCTCTGATGATGGACAGTACAAAGCTGGAGCTCAGCCTGGGGAGAAGGCACACACACACACACACACACACACACACACACACACACAAAAACACAGACACAGACACACATTTCCAGGTCTCATACTGTACAGTATAATTAAAGTGTTTGGACTGTTACTAACTGTGTGAACAATCTGAGCCACACAACACATGACTGTATTCTCTCACCTTCTGATCTGAAGTCTGGCCAGTACAGGCAGAAGGTCTCTGGGGTTTTGCTACTTAATGTTGGGGATGTGTAGTGATCCGATGAGCTGGTTGAAGCTCGTCTACTTTGCCGTAACGTCACCCATTCGCCTTGCTGTCTGAATGCGTACTTCTAGTGCTAGAGTCTTCTCTGTCAGACTAACAATTCATCTACACTTCTCACAGATAAAACTGCTACTAATGACGAAGAATAAACATGCTGCATTCAGTGCTCTGAAACAGAACATAAGTCATGATGAAAAGCAAAATGTTAACATTACTTATGTTTGTGGTAGTTCCTTAGATATAGTTTGTGATGATAAAGTAGCTTTCCATGGAATTTACCAGTTTCCAGGTAGAAAGTAATTAAATACAACGAAAAATTTGTTAAACAGATAGAGAGCAGTAAGAGCTAGTATGCTGAAACAGTTTCAAAAACAGGAAGTTTCCTTATGAAGGAAAGAGGTTGTTATGAACCTCACCATTTTGACAGCGAGTATTAACCATGGCTATAAAACCATGTGAATAATTCAGTTATGGGATTAATCCACAAAATAGCACATCAAATCTAATTATTTGGCCAGTACAGGGTTATGCAATATTCCTTCATCTCAGCAAAATGCAATAGCTTGACTTCCTTAACTGATTAATAATTAAAAAATATCTTTCTTGACTATAAGAATATATCTTACCCATTAGACAGATTAAACATCCAGTGAGTGTGTATCCTGGCATGTTAATGTAAAAGGCAGCTCCTACTGGATTTGGGGAAAGATTAGTAAAAGATTTCAAGTATCTGCAAAGCAGAAAACTGCCTATTCAACAGGCATGAATGATGTGCTACCGAAGTAGTTGTGTTATTTGCATAGCCTAATTAATATGCATGCAGATCATGTTCTATAGAACCTATATTGTTATATTAAAATTTCACTATTGCTTTTTTGCTTCACAATTGTTACACATAATTGCTGCACCCGATACAAGGATAGGAATTCCAATTTATTCATACTGGACAGAAGAATCATTAATGGCTGCTGAGTGAAGCACTTTCATTGAAAATTCATCCACCAATTAAAATTTTTATTTATTTTTTTATTTTTTGTAACCACATCAGCCAGGAATACATTCCAGCTCTGTTTTAGAACACTGGCTGTGATTCATTACATTTTGGCAATTGTGAAAACAAACTGGATGATACTTCTAAAAGTAATTGTGTTTGCAGTTTATTTGCACAGTTACATAAACAACACTGGTAGCATAGTCAACTGGCTTGATGGTTTTCCAGTGCACGACACTGTGTTACCAGGGCTGGCCCAAGCCTGTGTGGGGCCCTATGCAGAAATCTTAGCTGCCACTGACATAACACAGGTAAAAAATCAAATAGAAATAAATACATGGTCTTTGGCACCCTCTTGGTGGCTTTAGCAGGCTCTTGTTTTGCTTATATGGCAGGACAATTGTTCTGCTGTTATCCTACCTATAGAGCAGTCCTATTTAGATTTAATGCATATATGTACATCAGCGTTAGCCCAGGTTTCTGGTGTTTATTTTAGATGCATTTTTGGTTGTATATATTATAATTAGGCTACTGTGGACAATTTAATACCATATAGCTACAGCACCTGTACTTCACACACATGTAGTAATCGGATCTAGAAAGTTGCCAACCCTATTAAAATATTAGGTTTATAGTATAATATTTGAATTAAACAGACAAAGCGTTAATCACAATCATTTGCATGATGATTAAATCTTGAACCAAAAATGTATCAGAGAGCTCTAGTTTTTTTTACAGACACACACCCAATAAAACTGTGCTTGACCATTTCTTGCCCTCTATATCATTCTCTGCAGTTTACTGAGAAAGACCTGACACTGGGTAATGCCATTGTCTATTCGAAGGCCAAAACAACAACAATCTTGGTTATCAAAGACTCACTCCACCCTGACCACAGCCTCTTCTTTTAGAAGCCATGAGAAAACCACCATTGCAGCTTGAGAGCACAAATCAAGCCTCTTAAGAGGTGTTATGTTCCACAGGCAGATCGATATCTCAATGCGGTCCACATGAAAGCAATTTTCTTTCCATGAGTGCAAATTGCACTTTTAATGCCTGATATTTCAGCCACTCATTTCTCTCACTACATGACAAAACTCTCGAAACTTTTCTCCAAAAGCACTGAATGATATTCTAACCATTTATGGCCTTTCTCCATTCATGTACACAAAGTCCAGTATGATTCCAAATGTCATCAAAAGATATATCTGTTTGTAGCTGAACAACTTATACAATGCGATCTTTCTTCTTTGTGTCAAATGAACTTAACAATTGAAACATCCAAAACTGGCTGTGTTTCTTGCCAACATACTGGTGTTTGGACATGTGGGATTACTTGCATGTCGCTTTCAATAAGTCAGTTGGTAGAGTAGAAGTTAAAACTGTCATCCTTAGGCTGTCGGCTCAACTCCAACTCACACAAACTTTATGTTTTAATGCAGAATCTGTCATTTTATATGAGCATAAAAAGAGGTTTTTCCCTGACCAGGCATCGAACCGGGGCCGCGGGGGTGAACACGTCGAATCCTAACCACTAGACAACCAGGGACAAAGCTACTGAGTTTACATGACAAGATCATTTTTCAAAGTCTGCACTCCTACTATTCTGACAATGTTTGGATGCATAGTGGACTTGGTATGCATGAGTGGAAAAAGGCCATAAAGCGAGTTATTTATCTTTCTCTTTGTTCTACAAAAAAATGAAGTTTGCAAGAGTCAGGGCTCTTTTTTACCATCTGGGAAAAGAGGGAACGCTGGTGTCACTAACACATGGAAAGAGCTGTTATAGTATTCCCCATTTGTCTCCTTAATGTTTCTGACATTTTAGCCACTCATTTCTCTCTCTACATGAAAACACTCTAGAAAACTTTCTCCAAAAAATACGGAATGTTATTCTAAGTACTCAGAAAATAGTCTTTTCCTCCCCCTTCTGACGCGTGAACTTATAGACGCCCTTGATTGCACGGTGTCTCTGTAATTGACAGGGGAGAGAGCGTATGCCACTCCCTCTCTCCCTAAGAGTACAGCCAATTATGCTCTTCTAGACTCCCGGCCACAAATGGCTGTGACACCATCAGTTTCAAAGTTAAACAAAACTCCTATAGTACTAATAAAAGCTTCACACTCACCTCAGCTGGGACATGGCAGACACTGAAGGAAACTCCTCACTTCACTCTCTTCATCTGACCAGTCATTAAGCTCCACTGGTTTCTTCACTGTTTGGAGTTTCAGCACTTCTAGCACTTGTAATATTAGAATAGAATCCCTTTATTTACTAAAGGTACACAGAAATGTACACCGGTACACAGAAACTTACTGTATGTAAGAGTGCAATAGTTCAAAGCTGTATTAGTGCAGATAAATACAACTACAGTGCCATTGCAGCTTTTAATGCTGTTTCAGTATCAGGGTCTTCAGGAAGGCTCCACCTGGCAACCCTGAAGTGCCTTGCTATGCTTAAAACTGCACACACACACACACACACACACACACACACACACACACACACACACACACACACAAACAAACACAAACACTTAACAAGGTGAGTTCTGCTTATTTGTTATTGGAGATTTGTTATGAAGGCTGATCGCCATTTAAAATTAGGTTTCACAAACTGTAATTGTTACACTGGTGAGTTTGAGGTAGAGATGCACTTTCATTAATACTGCTTACACTTTGTTTCTTTACAACACGCATGGACGTGTTGAAGCATCTCATAAGCATGGAACACTAATACTCAGAGGTTGAAAACAGAAGCTATCTGGCTCACACAATGTTTTAAATGTGCCAAGGGAAATTCCAAGTGTGGCCATCCTTGAGTGGAGTGGAAGATAAATATGTTTTTTTTGTATTTCAAAGCGGCTGTAAGAGTATAACAGGCAGTTTAGAACATGTCAGTCCCTCCATGTAATTTGAGAGAAAATATCCTATGAAGATTGGACCAAGATTCCTGCAGAGTATTTTCAGCACATAGTGGAAACTATGCCAGAAAGAATTGCTGCAGTTCTGGAGGCCAAAGAAGGTCCAACATGCTATTAAATGGGTGTACTTAAGCCCACTGTGTCTTATAATAGGATGTTGCTGGAATGTATGTGGATGTTGTTGGAATGGCCGTAGAGTTGCGGCAGCAGTACAGGTAGTCTGTGATCCTTTCCCCCATCCGAGTGAGTTTGCCCTATTGCACGGGGTCGAGTTATGATGTGAATGTTTAATTACACAGGATGGATTGTGGGCGACAGAACCGAACAGCCTTCAGGATTCAAGTAGAGAAAGGTGAAACTTCTCCAGCCTTTGAGTTAATCACAGGACTATTGCATAGCAATTAGAGATAACAGAACAGCTTTCGGGGGGGTTTGGGTGGGTTGCCTTATCCGCCCCTTTAACAGAGTAGTCACAATTCAAATTTCCCTTGTTCCATTGTTTACAAGGCATTATACATGTGGTTTATTTATAGTGCACGGAGTAATATGCAGCAAGTCTGGTCTGTCTGCTTTGGAAGAGAAACATTTGGCCAAAAGAGCAAGACACAGCCAGGAGGATGATTGCTAAGAGCACATCATAATATGCACCTTAAAGCTGTGCTCTACAGCTAGGTCCTGTTCCATGACTGCATATATAAATTTACTACTGACATTGCCATTTATATCTGGCCATTTACAGTGCACTCTTGCTCAGTGCAGCACTTGAAGCTGATTTTCCATTGTGTAGTTATTATGTTCAAGAGATGTTTGACCCGGTCAGGGTGACACACTTTAGTGAGGGCAGCAGTATCCTAGAGGACACTACAGACAGTGACGGAGACATCTCAGAGCGCGAGGTGAGAGGTTGAGTTTTTTGTTACTCTCTCTACGACATACTTTTCATGCCAGGTACTATTGTCCAGTTCAGCCAAATTTAATTTACTGCCTTGTATTATCATATATAAATTGCTGAACATCTTATCACTCAGTTTCAAACATCCCCTCAGCTGTTTTAAGCCATTTCGGTTATTCAGAAGTACTGCTAAATGGATGTGGTGGGAAAATGAGAGCACATCAAACACAGACAGCTTTATGCATTGAGTAGTAAAGAGTAAAATTTTATTGAGTTCTGTCCCCTGTATAACAGAGTAAGAGGACTGACGCGCAGTACGGTCCCCCTCCCCTTATACAGAGAACAGAAGAAAGAGAAAAAAAAGAAAAACGACTCCTACAGAGTATCAGCTAATTCATGTTTTGGTTAGCCTGAGCGCTGAAGGCTTCTTCTATCTCTATGGTTAGAACGGTATGTGAGCAGCTGGTGTACCTGACTCACATGCTTATCTGCAGACTGTTATGCTGTGACTATAGAAACATAAAGCAAAGTAAAATAAAGCAAAATAAATTTCCACAAAATGAAGTAAGGTACATTTCCACAACATTTCCCCCCTATATCACACATTATCACACATTTATTCAGCAAATAGCACTACGATGTCTTCATGTGGATCACCAGCTCCGCCCATCTTGCGGAGCAGAATGTCTTCAAAGAGCTGGGGTTGGTCATTGGCATGGCCGCTGAGCGCTGGCATGGTGAACACACTAGAAAGACGTCTGACACGCAATGACAAAAAAGGAGGTAAACACAGAAGAAGAAGAAAAAGAAGAAGAATGAGTAGCAGAATGGGCAACGCTACAGCCGCTACTGGAACTGTAGGCTGCGGAGTGAAGGCAGATCACATAAGATTCATATAATCAGTAATATTAGCGCTGAGATCTGGAATGTAAAAACAGCAGGAAGTGTTAATCATTTTGCACACTCCTCCTTCCTTCATGGTTAGGAGATTTAATACCATTCTATGTTGAAGCACTGCTGCCCTTATCACTTGTTGTTCTATCTTTAAGGCACCTATTGCTGCTAAGGTGTCATTAACTACTTGCAGTAACTGATAAGCTAAGCCATTGATCTTTTGCAGGGCTGCTACTGTGCCACCGCCCAGGAAAAGGGACCAACCAATGGTTTCACCCGGAGTGGTCCATGGGTCCCTCAGAATTCTACCACAATAGTCTGTGCTGGTTATGTCTCTCCTCACCCTGTGCTGCTTGGCATGGGGAAGTGTATACACCTGCGTCCTTGGGCGCACTACAGCTGGATAACAACAACCAGTCCAGTTCTGTGGCAATTCACCATAGGCCACCGAACCACCGACCCACATTACATTCCAATACCCCTGCAGGGTTGTCATGGAGCAATTCCACAGGGAACTGCTATTGGAGTCACTGCAAGTGCCATTGCTGTGCACCTGCACATAATCGATGCATCTGGACCAGACTTCCGGCACCTGCTGCTTCATCTGCTATACAAATATCTCACCCTTACTAGCTGCCACATGCAGCATCATTTTCGGTGGTGCGGGGTTAGTGGGACTGGGACAGTTTGAGGTCTGGTTAATAACCTGGCACATAGAGATTGTCATATTCACTTCTCCTACGTCTGCGTTTTTCAGAGGGATTACAGTCCTTGGAACACTGGTGTGCTGGCACACCAGGTACTCTTGCTCGATATGTTGGGCATGCACAATGGCTGACATACACGCTGTATTTTGTTGGCATTTAGCTGCTAATCATTCTGCTTCAGTGGCGTTGGGACCCTGAAATGGTAACAAGTCTTCTCATAAGTCATGGGATTCTTCATCCATATTAATATTCAGTCTATGTTCTGACTGTGTTAGCTGTGTCTGATTTTCTCTACCGTCTCTTGACGGTTCCGAGTGTCGAAAGGGTAGGCCTTGCCTTTAACACCCTACTCAACACAGTTCTGACCTAGTCTGTTTGGGTGCTGCTGCTTGGAGTTGGGGCTGGTGTCGGAGCCTTCTTACGGTGTGTGTGATGTACCCAGGTTCCTCGTCCTTCTATTTTGACAGCAGCGTGGGTTGTTAACAGGAGGTTCTAGTTGTCTCCACCTGGTGCCTTCAGTGGCGGTAGCCCCTGACTGAATTTCCCGTTATGTGGCCTGCGGGGTAGCAGCGGTTTCCTGTATTGCTTGCACAGCGGTTTTAATTGCAGCTGCCTTTGCTACTCTATCTGCAAAAGTATTCCCCTTGCTGATTTGGTCTTCTGTAGTCCTGTGAGCTGCACACTTAACAACTGCAATTGTCTTTGGCAGCGAAATGGCTTCTAGCAAGATGGTGATGTCTAATATATTTACCCGAGCTTGTCAGGAATTGCCTATGTTTCCATATGGCTCCAAAATCATTAACAGTTTTGTCTGCAGCTAGTTTGCATGCTTCCGTCAGTGCTACTAGTTCAGCAGCCTGCGCTGAATAGGAGGATGGTAATACTTCTGTTTTAAGTATTTCATGATCTGTTACTACCGCGTATGCTTCCCTATTGACCCCTGTGTCGTCCCTGCATGCTGACCCATCCACATAGAGGCATAGGTCTGGGTTACTTATGGCTTCTTCAAAGAGATCAACCCGCGGTATATATACTTGTGGATCTCCATCCTCCTCCCTAGGAAGGAGTGTAGCTGGGTTCAGTGTTATACACCTTTTGACAGTTATATTAGGCATATCTAAGAGGGTGGTGTGGTATCTCAGCTACCACTGGGCTGATAAGTGTGACACTCTTTGGTCCTGCAGTATTCGATGTAATGCGTGTGGGACTAAAACAGTAAGAGGGGAGTATGCCACTATGGTTTAGGTAGCGAAATTATGGCTTGTGGTCGGTTTTGAGACAGCTTGTGTGTATTTCCCCCTTTAATGATATGCCCCAAGAACGTCACTTCCTCCTTACAATTCTGTAATTTTGCTCTACTAGGTCAGTTACATGTATATTACATCTGAAATATTTCCATGAGCTTTTATGCAACATACTAAACAAAGGTTAGGAACAGGCTAAGTCAAATCAGGCTAACTCTCAGCAGGTCAAAAGTACTTCAGACTGCAATCTATGATCTAGTATTTTATCCAATTTTATCATAATTGTAACACAGGGAGGCTTGGCAGGATACAAAAGAGGAGCAATGATGCATATAACGATGTTTATTTAGAGACATGGAAGACAACGTAGCACTAAGGCTATCGTGGGATCAAACACTGACAACGTTAACGTTTACACAAAGGACTTATATACGCAAACAATAACAACACAATGAAGGGCAGCCGTGAAACACAAGGGAGCATGGCCACACGGATGAACACACACACACACACACAAGCAAACACACACGGGGAGACGTTTGGGGGGGGGGGGCGTACCGTGACAAGAATATGTTCACACATGCTCGCTCGCTCGCTCTCTCTCTCTCTCTCTCCCCATCCTTTCAGCCTTTGGGTTTCAATAATACCCCCAGGGCAGACAGAGCCACTATTCAAGCAATGTAATATTCTGTAATATTCTACTCTGGCTCCTCCTACCTCTGCAATGACATCCTCAGCTTTTATTTCAGTGGGTGGCGTGTGATGTCATAATGCAGCCGCATCAATTAAGCGAATATGATGTAGTCAAAGAACAGATTTTTCAAATGAACAATTTCTGTGACCCATTTTTAGACTACAGATCACAGATAACGGGTACACTAAATTTATTATGGGTCAGTGCGGTAGTTACAATTGCAATCCAAGACGCAAGGAACATGTTCCTTCTGAGAAATATGAAAAGGAAAAGCACGGGATATTTGGTAAATATGGGAAAAAGAAAAACGAAAAAACACGAGCCCAGAACCCTTCCAGAATAGAGGATGACTTCTTGGATGAACTGTGTGTGTGTGTGTGTGTGTCTGTCTGAGAGAGAGAGATCTACGTAGCAGTGTTCTAAGTATCTATACAACGCTAATAAGACATTTTCTGTTACTTTTTAAACAGATACTAGACCAAAGCGTTTAATGAAGAAGGACTTCACTACTCAGAGAACTCAATCAGCCATAGTAAGTAAAGTAGAACCAAGACAAATGATTTAAAGCCATACTGTGGCAATGGACAAAAGCCACAAAAAATGGAAAAACAGCTATGGTGAACAGTGATGCTAATTGAATGCTTGTACTTAAGTACACTGAATGTCTCTGAATATAAATTACAAATGCATTTCAACAAATGTTCGAGAAATTAATTAAAAACACTAATGTAAATGTATTTAGAATATATTTAGGACACATACATTTAGCATATGCAATCTTTGTCAGTTACAGGAAAAAAAAAAATACTGTTGGTGGGTTTTTTGTTTGTTTGTTTTACATTCTCCTTACTATAGAATTAACAGTCGACTGTTCGGTGACTTTGCATGCTGAGTTGTAACACTGATTATTAGTATAATTGTGGCGAGAATCAAAATCAACACTAGCTAAAATGACTGAATGCATTGGAATTTATTATTCCAATAGCACAATTTGAATGGGTCTACGGTACCTTAGTGTGTCAGGTCCTGTTATTTCTGCTGAACATTTGATGTTTGGGGGCACATTTTTACATCATTAGGCCTGCAGGCTATGTGATTATGGCTATGCGATAAAAATTGTATTTGTTTCCTTTCCAGTCCAATACAAATTATAAATTACAAATGTATCAAAATGTAATTAAAGTCATATTTCAATTAAATGTATTTAAATACTGTTCAACAATATTTCTACTCATATCTACAGGTGGAACCTAAAGATATGAATGTCAGCGAGAGGGATAAGTGTATTGAGGACCTGGAAGCCGTGTTTGCTAAAGTGAGAAAGTCTGCAGTGGAGCAGAGCAATCCTAACGCTTGTTTTCCATAAATTCTCACAATGCTATGAACTATGCATTTCAAGTAGATGTAATTAAATATTGCTTAACACTGTTTCTCTTCATAGTTGGAGGTGAAACTGAATTCTTTTATAAAGATGGAATATGGTTCCTGTGAATATGATATGGGCCAACTGATTGAGGAGATGGAATCCACAGTTGCTAGAGTGAGAAAGTCTGCAATGGAGCAGAGCAATCCTAACACTTGTTTTCCATAAATACTAACAATGCAATTAAATATGCATTTCAAGTAGATGTAATTAAATATTGCTCAACACTTTATTTGTGTCTGCAGGCGGCCAAACTGTTAGGATTAGAAGCCGTACTTGCTCGGGAGGATATGGCTGCATAACCTCTGATGACAGCAATAAAGAACATTAAAAATACTCTGACATTTTTCAGTCTAATCCCTGCCTATGTTGTCTGCAACACAGTCAATTATACCATGGATAGTAATTATATCTTTTTTTTTTTTTTGTCTCACAAACATTCTGAATGTAACATTTCCTACAGCTTTAAAAATACAATCACCATACTTGGCACCCACACTATTTTTTCCCTTCATGTCCACTTACATCTATGTGACTTAACAATCACAATTCATTTTTAGACAACCAATTTCCAACCTCTATATATATATCGCTCGGAATTCAACAGACACCTGACTCAAGTATTTTTATTTTAATTTCCTCCATGTTGTTTATAATAGGCCTACAGTAAGAAATCCTTTTAAAGGTGATCACCATTTCTACCACTGTATACTGTTGAAGCATACAAGTTTTTATTCAGTGAGAGATATGTCATTTATGGGGATTAGGTACAGCGTGTTTTGTTCAGGACATTCACGACGATATATGTTCTAAATGGGATTGTTAAATAACTAGCTAGCTAGCCATGTATTTAGACAGAACCTGAATTGTGTTACATGGGGATTTTTATCCTATGTTTTTAAGGCTGCATTATGTACAGCCTAGCATAAATAAATACGCAAGAATGCAGAGCACAAATAGTCCATAGTTTATTTTCCCTTCTATATAAGCCCGCAGGTTCATAGGTGACTAGCTTTTATAATGTCATGTGTAATTTGAGCATAATGGTGGAAACTTCAAAGAACAATATGGAAAAAAAGGAGGGTTGTTTACATAATTGCCCTTGAAAAAGTTTATAAGAATTAAACTCTTGTGTACCCCTCAGACATTCTCCAGAGGGTCCCTCAAAAGCATGTTTATATTTAAGTTGCAATAAAGGACAGGACCAGCTATTCTCTTCAACTAATTCTGATATCAAGTGGAAACAAGTTGTCAGGTTCTGGTCCGCACCGAACCAGGAACGCACACACAGACACGTACACACATATCCGCACAAATCACCTACCACGACCACTGCTCGGTTCACAATCACACACTTATCAACCATCACGATCACCTGCTTCTAATTAACTCTCTCCCTATTTAAACCCCTCATGTACCATCCTCCAGTGTTTCCCATTTAGCATACTGTGGACTAAAGCTGAACCTGTCTTCATGAGCTTCCCCACATCTGTGTTTTTAAAACTTTTTGGCAGTGCTTTGTGTGACTAATATCCTGCCTTTTTATCCCTCATTCATGTCTTGCTCAGGTGTCAATATGTCACAGAACTAAATTAGTGTTCTATTATTTTCTTAGTTTGTACAAGAAGTACAAATATGTAGCTATCTAACATTTATAATGTGTATTGTTTCTTATTTTGTTAACATTAAAATGTAAAACCAAGTGAAAACATTTAAATGTAAAAACAGGTTTGACACTGCTTTGGATCTAGTGAAAATACTAGAAGCTGTCAACACCATGACCTGAGCAGTCTGCATTTAACACATAGAGAGAGAGAGACAGAGACGATGTACGACAACAACCAAAGGTATTCAGATCTTAAGGGAATCCTTTCACTTAGTCTTCAATTATGCACTCCATAGATGTCATGAGGGACAGCCTCACAAGAAAGGAGGCCTGGTGCATGGCATGCAGTGGTGCCTATCATGCGAACACAGAGAGAGACAGAGACAAGGTAGCAGACAACAACCAAACGTGTTCAACTGCTGTCAGGTCTTTCTCAGTAAACTTCAGAGAATGAAGTACAGGGCAAGCACTTGAACATGCACATGTTCTTCCCTGGATACAGACACTTTGCCTCAAAGACAGTTGCCTCACAGGTTTGTTCCAAAATGACTTCCCTTGTCCCTTATTCCCTTATGCAACAGGAATTGAAAAGAAAGGTGTGAGCAAGTATACCCTCCACTGACAAGCTCCTGTTGTTTAAGTTTGAATGGATTCTGTGACTTGAACAAGTCTGCTCCTTCTCTCATCCAATATAGAAATTGCTCACCGAACTACAATGAGTGAACAAGGTCTAATGAACTTGCTGTGAGAATGATCTCAGTAATTAACTCAAAATAGGCTCAGAAGTGATTTTTTTTTTTTTTAAGTAGGAAGGATTTTGATATTTCAAGCTTGCCATCAGAACTAGCTAGCCTAACCTGGGATGACAGCCAATGCACAGCATCACAGCTGGGGGAAACGGATGTGAAATGTCAGTTTAATCGGCAAGGCTCAAGGCAACAGGGTCCTGTCCCTTGACTGAGGTTGATCTAGAGGTATTTCAAGAAACTTATCAAGCGCACTTTAGTGGCAAAGAACAATATTTTCACTTGAACAGGGACCACAGATTAAAAGTCTGATGCTCTACTGACTGAGCTATTCAGGAGAGAAGCAATATCAGAAACATTACAAGTGCAATGTACATGTATGCAAAGAAAATTCATGTGTATCGCATTAAGATGTCAATCTGCCTATGGAACATAACACCTCTTACGAGGCTCGATTTTTGCTCTCAAGCTGCGATGGTTTTGTCATGTTGTCTAAGAGAAGAGGCTTTGGTCGGTGGAGTGAGTCTTTGATAACTAAGATTGTAACTAAGATTGAAACTGCTCACCGCACTACATCGAGTACACAAGGTGTAATGAACTTGCTATGAGAATGATCTCAGTAAGTAACTCAAAAAGGATAGGCTCATCATGATGCATTAGCTAACAATCGGCACTCATACACAAGTGTGAATGTTCAACATTCATTCAAGCATCTCGAGGTCACAGTCTGTAGTGTGTACAAAAGGAATCTAAAGGAAAGGTTTGACCAAGTGCTATAGAGCAAGAGATATAACTTTAGACTCCATTTGTAACATTAGAAAAAAGATGTACATACAGTCCATTTGTTTAAAATGTTCTTTGATGTGAAGGTCATATTATTTTGCCCCCACTTACGCAGAACTTGATTGTTGGAAGAATACAACAGGGGAACTTTCAGTTGTACTTCACATGACTGACACTGTGTAGACTTTAACTAATGTACAGTTGTGTAGCTTTAGAGTTGTGTACAATTGGAGCAAGTGACCTAAGCAACATGTATTGCATACACAGTTTGCCTTAACAAACCTATCACTTCATCATGGTCAGAATATGTGTTATAGATACATGTAATGCTTCAGCATTGCTACTAGTTCTAATACACTCAAACTAGTGCACCAGAGTGGGTGATGGTAATGGTACTGTTAGAAGCAAACCTATATGACTGGGGTTGGGCTTCCACACACTGTCCCTTTCTCCCAATTCACAGAGCGGAAACGACTCGTTTTCAGCCTGTTTTTTTTTTTTTTTTACACAACCAATTTCCAACCTCTATAGATATCGCTTGGAATTCAACAGGCACCTGTTGCTACTGCACCTTTGAGACGGATGTAAGATAAATGAGCTCCTTTATGATTGGCTGCCCTGTATTGTGCTTCATTCAAAAGGTACTCAGAGCTGAAATGCCTGAGAAAGGCAATTTAAGTGGGTGTGCTAAACCTCTATAGGCTGAATAGGCAGAGATAGGTCAATAAAGTGTTCTTGTGACATTAGAAATACAAATTTCAAAAGGGGCATTTTTGGCAGCTTAACTGACATAGTTAAGAATTTTAACATTTAAAATATATATATTAAAAGGAGAATGTTACTTATTTCACTCTGACTGTAAAACAGTGCATATTTTGTTAAATGGGATTTCCATCCCATGTTTTTTAAGGCTGCCTTATGTATAAATAAATATGCAAGAATGCAGAGCATGAATAGGTCAGTCTTCCATTCTGTATCACATACCTACCCTTGATAACACCGTGGTAACTGGAAAAAAAACAACCCTTTTTACTCAGTTGTCACTACTTCCAATAGACTTCACGCTAATCTCATAGAAGTCCACCCCTTTCCGTGTCCTCCGGAAACTGCACTTCCGTTGTGTTGTGACAGGATTTGTTCCTGAAGTTGTATGCGTTTTCTAAATTTGCACCGCATTTCTAAAGTGTGTTACCACTTTGATGAATATGCTTTGTGTATTTGCAGCACGATGGGTTTTCCAGGACACCGTAATTTATGCATGTTTAATTCCATCTTTTATTCACGTACTAAGCCCAACTCTATAGGCTAATATTTATAAAACCGAGATAACCATAGAAACGTCTTCATCTGTGCTTGATACTTTCACGGAAATACGGAACTGCTGCTTGTCAAGCTTGTTTCATCAGGTTTTATATCATCGTCATGACGTGTTTGAATTGATCCCAGGCATATGCAGTCCTCATCAAAATCCATGCATGTCCTAGGCTGTGAGTAAGGTATGTTCTCTCTCTGGTCACAGTTGGCAAATAAATTATGCATATAGATTGTGGGGAAAACACTTTAGCACGTGTTCTCCAAAGAAGTGTCTTAATATGAGCTATCTAGCTAGTTCCAATGTCAACTGTAGTCATAACACTGGGTTTCTCTCTGTGCTCAGGTGTCTTATTCGCATGCCAGTAACATGTTAGCGATATTGCAGTAGTGTGAATTTTTATGTTGCCCGTGATGAAAGGTGACAGCGAATAAAAATCCAAACATTTTTTTTGTTCAGGTCTTTTTAACGGTCATAACCGACACATATTTATCTAACAAAAAAATCAGGTTCCTCTAAATGTGTGGAAGAACTGTTGTGTATATTTTTGTTTCCAGTGGCCTGAGTACCTAAAATATGTCATCATTTTAGGAAGCAGGAAAGCAGGGCTGCTTACAAACATGACATTAGTATATTATTTTTGGGATATTTTTATTTATGATTTTCCCCTTTTTGTTGTTTGTTTGCTTTTTTACTTTCATTTTTTGTAGGGACTGTGATATATATTTTGTTATTTGAATGCATAATATAGCTTTGGGGCTCCCACAGACACTTGTGTATATAAACATATTAGGGGAGATTTTTTCATTGATTTGTATATGTTTGTGAAGGAATGCACATAGTTCTCATGTTTGACCCACTTTAAAGATATTTTTTGACTTGTATCAGAAAGGAATACAAGCATTTATTCATATCAACATTTTCCTTGCAGAGTCATTTCAAAGATGATGCAACAGAATAGTTTTGCTTATCTATTCTGTACTTTGTTTATTGACAGGTAATTCCACCCTCAACTTTTTAGGGTGCCTCCCCATAATTGCTCAGCTCTTCTGTGTAATAAAAGCAGGATTGGTTTGTATATCACATTGGTGTAGGTCATTTTCACCTGTTATATAAAGAACATTCTAATGGCTTTGGGGGAGACAAACCAAATTAGTCCTTTATAATTGTAATTATATATTACTTTGCTTCATTAGAAGTTTGTGATTATTCCTGTTATTCATCAACTTAGGTACCGTGATTTACTGGGGTAGGTCAAATTAAAAGATAATTGCCTGCTTATATTAGGTAAAGAAAGTTTTTTATGTCATAGTTTTCACTTACTATGATTGGGACAATACATCTTTTACATGAGGATGGATTTTATCAAAGCTTATAGGGATCTGTATGCCATGCATAGGACGCTTATGCTTTATTTAGTTCACTAAATACAAGCAGTTCATTTTTGTTTTAAATGTTGATGTTCCACCTGCTCCATCAGACCCTCTGCTTTGACACTATGTCCACCTGGTGTACATCAGTAAGCACAGCCTATAACAAGGTATGTCTTAGCCACTTGTAATCTTCTAAGCATTAACTTTCACAACATTTTTATGACAATGTTAGTCTTTATAGTTTCCATAATTAGGTGCTTAACTGAAATCAGCTCCAGTGTTTCATGTTGATGTCTTTCATTTTTCATACATAGTCATGTATATATTTGTGACATGCTACATTTGTTACTGTTTTCACTTGAACAAGGAAAATCATACTCAAAACAGATATATAAGTGGACAGTCAGGGTGAAATAAGTAACATTCTCCTTTTAATGTTATATTTTAAAAAAATATTAAAGGTCTTAAGTATGTCAGTGTTTTCGTTAGTCTTTTGGCCAATGTTTTTTTTAAAAAGAGATAAGGAGATACCAGAACAAAATAGAAAAGCAAATAATAGAGGAAGATGGCATGGGATGGAGGGATGGAGGGATGATAAAAGACAGGGGTAGTAACGGATAATTTATTCTATTCTCTCAGCTATTCTCTTTAATTAATTCTGAAGTCTGCATCTTTATTTTCTATTTGAATGTTAACTTTACGACTAGCTGATTGGGGATTTAGGAACGACACTAGCGTTGATTTTGATTCTAGCCACAGTTCTAGTAATAAGCAGTGTTACAACTCTGCATGCAAAGTCACTGAACAGTTGACTGTTAATTCTGTAGTAAGCATAATGCAAAAAATACAACAACATATTTTGTTGTGATTGAAAAAATTACGTCCTAAATACATGCGTTGTAAATACATTGACATTAGTATTTTTAATTAATTTCTAACATTCAGAGACATTCAGAGGTGTTTCTATTAAGCCCAGAGTCAGCTAGGTCTCCACTCTCTAATTACTCAATGAACCTCAATGGTTTCCCAATCACATCTTCTCTAACAGTTAAAGATCTTGGGAGTTATGGATCCCAGTCTCTCGTTCGAAGCTCACGTAAATAAATAATGTTTCTAGGACCCCCTTTCTCCACCTTAGAAACATTTCAAAGATTAGGAGCATGCTCTCCACACATAATACAGAAAAGGTAGTCCATGCATTTATTGCTTCAATATTGGACTACTGTAATCCCTTACTATCTAGCTGTGCTATTAAGTGCCTAAAGTGCCTAGCGAGTTCAAAATGCAGCAGCCATAGTTTTTAATAGAGCTAGAAAATTTGATCACATCAATCATATCTTAGCTACTTTACTTTGGCTCCCAGTAAAATTTCGTATTGATTATAAACTACTTTTAATAATTCCAAATGTGCATTAGACTTTACAGTAACCTAAGACAACCCTTTTGCATGAAGGGAACTGGTAACTATGCTCACCCTCCATAATGTACAAAAGATATTTAAAGTGTAGGACAGTCGAAGCATTATGCATGCGTGTGCGTGATGTTATTAACATGACAGTAAAAGCTTATCATTTTTAAACGGGGGCTGATCGACTTTCCACTTATGCAAGACTTATGTCAAGAGTACATGTCAAAAATTAGAGACGAAATGAGGTGCTAAATGCCGCAATTAGGCATACAGCAGTCAAAGGCAATTTGGAAACACACTTAGAAAACAAAGATCATGATCTTTGATCATGATCAAACTTTCAAAAAGCTTATCAACGTGACGAGAATGTGAAGTTTAGGTTCATCTATAGTGTTACAGTATCAATGTGAAATATGGATATCGAGGTCAGCAGCACGTAAGAATGTATATGTGTGAAACATCTTCGTCGCCATAAATGTTGTGTTGTTACATAATTAAGCAGTCCATCCAGTTTCATTTACTTGATTTATGAGCAACCTGTGTCCACTGTCTAACTCAAGTATTTTTATTTTAATTTCCTCCATGTTGTTTATAATAGGCCTACAGTAAGAAATCCTTTTAACTGATTAATAATTAAAAAATATCTTTCTTGACTATAAGAATATAGCTTAACCACTAGAAAGATTAAACATCCAGTGAGTGTGTATCCTGGCATGTTAATGTAAAAGGCAGCTCCTACTGGATTTGGGGAAAGATTAGTAAAAGATTTCAAGTATCTGCAAAGCAGAAAACTGCCTATTCAACAGGCAGAAATTATGTGCTACCGAAGTAGTTGTGCTATTTGCATCGCCTAATTAATATCATTAGATCAAGTTCTATATTACCTATATTGTTATATTACAATTTTGCTTTTGCTTTTTTGCTTCACAATTGTTACACATAATTGCTGCACCTGATACAAGGATAGGAATTTAAATTTATTCATACTGGATATAAGAATCATTAATGGCTGCTGAGTGAAGCACTTTCATTGAAAATTCATCCACCAATTTTTTTTTTTTTTTTTTGTAACCAGAAACAGGGCGCATCAACCAGGAATACATTCCAGCTCTGTTTTAGAACACTGGCTGTGATTCATTACATTTTGGCAATTGTGAAAACAAACTGGATGATACTTCTAAAAGTAATTGTGTTTGCAGTTTATTTGCACAGTTACATCAACAACACTGGTAGCATAGTCAACAGGCTTGATGGTTTTCCAGTGCACGACACCGTGATACCAGGGCTGGCCCAAGCCTGTGTGGGGCCCTATGCAGAAATCTGAGCTGCCACTGTCATAACATCGGTAAAAAACAAATAGAAATAAATGGTCTTTGGCACCCTCTTGGCGGCCTTAGCAGGCTCTCATTTTGCTTATATGGTGGGACAATTGTTCTGCTGTTATCCTACCTATTGAGCAGTCCTACCTAGATTTAATGCACTTATGTACATCACCCTTAGTCCAGGTTTCTGGTGTTTATTTTAGATGCATTTTTTGTTGTATATATTATAATTAGGCTACTGTGGACAATTGTATACCGTATAGCTACAGCACCTGTACTTCACACACATGTAGTAATCGGATCTAGAAAGTTGCCAACCCTATTAAAATATTAGGTTTATAGTATAATATTTGAATTAAACAGACAAAGCATTAATCACAATCATTTGCATGATGATTAAATCTTGAACCAAAAATGTATCAGAGAGCTGTAGTGTTTTTTACAGACACACACCCAATAAAACTTTGCTTGACCATTTCTTGCCCTCTATATCATTCTCTGCAGTTTACTGAGAAAGACCTGACACTGGGTAATGCCATTGTCTATTCGAAGGCCAAAACAACAACAATCTTGGTTATCAAAGACTCACTCCACCCTGACCACAGCCTCTTCTTTTAGAAGCCATGAGAAAACCACCATCGCAGCTTGAGAGCACAAATCTAGCCTCTTAAGAGGTGTTATGTTCCACAGGCAGATCGATATCTCAATGCGGTCCACATGAAAGCAATTTTCTTTCCATGAGTGCAAATTGCACTTTTAATGCCTGATATTTCAGCCACTCATTTCTCTCACTACATGACAAAACTCTCAAAACTTTTCTCCAAAAGCACTGAATGTTATTCTAACCATTTATGGCCTTTCTCCATTCATGTACACAAAGTCCAGTATGATTCCAAATGTCATCAAAAGATATATCTGTTTGTAGCTGAACAACTTATACAATGCGATCTTTCTTCTTTGTGTCAAATGAACTTAACAATTGAAACATCCAAAACTGGCTGTGTTTCTTGCCAACATACTGGTGTTTGGACATGTGGGATTACTTGCATGTCGCTTTCAATAACTCAGTTGGTAGAGTAGAAGTTAAAACTGTCATCCTTAGGCTGTCGGCTCAACTCCAACTCACACAAACTTTATGTTTTAATGCAGAATCTGTCGTTTTATATGAGCATAAAAAGAGGTTTTTCCCTGATCAGGAATCGAACCCGGGCCGCGACGGTGAAAGCGCCGAAGCCTAACCACTAGACAACCAGGGACAAAGCTGCTGAGTTTACATGACAAGACCATTTTTCAAAGTCTGCACTCCTACTATTCTGACAATGTTTGGATGCATACTGGACTTGGTATGCATGAGTGGAAAAAGGCCATAAAGCGAGTTATTTATCTTTCTCTTTGTTCTACAAAAAAATGAAGTTTGCAAGAGTCAGGGCTCTTTTTTACCATCTGGGAAAAGAGGGAACGCTGGTGTCACTAACACATGGAAAGAGCTGTTATAGTATTCCCCATTTGTCTCCTTAAAGCTTCTGACATTTTAGCCACTCATTTCTCTCTCTACATGAAAACACTCTAGAAAATGTTCTCCAACAAATACGGAATGTTATTCTAAGTACTCAGAAAATAGTCTTTTCCTCCCCCTTCTGACGCGTGAACTTATAGACGCCCTTGATTGCACGGTGTCTCTGTAATTGACAGGGGAGAGAGCGTATGCCACTCCCTCTCTCCCTAAGAGTACAGCCAATTATGCTCTTCTAGACTCTCGGCCACAAATGGCTGTGACACCATCAGTTTCAAAGTTAAACACAACTCCTATAGTACTAATAAAAGCTTCACACTCACCTCAGCTGGGACATGGCAGACACTGAAGGAAACTCCTCACTTCACTCTCTTCATCTGACCAGTCATTAAGCTCCACTGGTTTCTTCACTGTTTGGAGTTTCAGCACTTCTAACACTTGTAATATTAGAATAGAATCCCTTTATTTACTAAAGGTACACAGAAATGTACACCGGTACACAGAAACTTACTGTATGTAAGAGTGCAATAGTTCAAAGCTGTATTAGTGCAGATAAATACAACTACAGTGCCATTGCAGCTTTTAATGCTGTTTCAGTATCAGGGTCTTCAGGAAGGCTCCACCTGGCAACCCTGAAGGGCCTTGCTATGCTTAAAACTACACACACACACACACACACACACACACACACACACACAAACACTTAACAAGGTGAGTTCTGCTTATTTGTTATTGGAGATTTGTTAAGAAGGCTGATCGCCATTTAAAATTAGATTTCACAAACTGTAATTGTTACACTGGTGAGTTTGAGGTAGAGATGCACTTTCATTAATACTGCTTACACTGTGTTTCTTTACAACACGCATGGACGTGTTGAAGCATCTCATATGCATGGAACACTAATACTCAGAGCATTGGAAGGTTGAAAACAGAAGCTATCTGGCTCACACAATGTTTTAAATGTGCCAAGGGAAATTCCAAGTGTGGCCATCCTTGAGTGGAGTGGAAGATAAATATGTTTTTTTTTGTATTTCAAAGCGGCTGTAAGAGTATAACAGGCAGTTTAGAACATGTCAGTCCCTCCATGTAATTTGAGAGAAAATATCCTATGAAGATTGGACCAAAATTCCTGCAGAGTATTTTCAGCACATAGTGGAAACTATGCCAGAAAGAATTGCTGCAGTTCTGGAGGCCAAAGAAGGTCCAAGATGCTATTAAATGGGTGTACTTAAGCCCACTTTGTCCTATAATAGGATGTTGCTGGAATGTATGTGGATGTTGTTGGAATGGCCGCAGAGTTGCGGCAGCAGTACAGGTTAGTCTGTAATCCTTTCCCCCATCCGAGTGAGTTTGCCCTATTGCACGGGGTCGAGTTATGATGTGAATGTTTAATTACACAGGATGGATTGTGGGCGACAGAACCGAACAGCCTTCAGGATTCAAGTAGAGAAAGGTGAAACTTCTCCAGCCTTTGAGTTAATCACAGGACTATTGCATAGCAATTAGAGATAACAGAACAGCTTTCGGGGGGGTTTGGGTGGGTTGCCTTATCCGCCCCTTTAACAGAGTAGTCACAATTCAAATTTCCCTTGTTCCATTGTTTACAAGGCATTATACATGTGGTTTGTTTATAGTGCACGGAGTAATATGCAGCAAGTCTGGTCTGTCTGCTTTGGAAGAGAAACATTTGGCCAAAAGAGCAAGACACAGCCAGGAGGATGATTGGTAAGAGCACATCATAATATGCACCTTAAAGCTGTGCTCTACAGATAGGACCTGTTCCATGACTGCATATATAAATTTACTACTGACATTGCCATTTATATCTGGCCATTTACAGTGCACTCTTGCTCAGTGCAGCACTTGAAGCTGATTTTCCATTGTGTAGTTATTATGTTCAAGAGATGTTTGACCCGGTCAGGGTGACACACTTTAGTGAGGGCAGCAGTATCCTAGAGGACACTACAGACAGTGACGGAGACATCTCAGAGCGCGAGGTGAGAGGTTGAGTTTTTTGTTACTCTCTCTACGACATACTTTTCATGCCAGGTACTATTGTCCAGTTCAGCCCAATTTAATTTACTGCCTTGTATTATCATATATAAATTGCTGAACATCTTATCACTCAGTTTCAAACATCCCCTCAGCTGTTTTAAGCCATTTCGGTTATTCAGAAGTACTGCTAAATGGATGTGGTGGGAAAATGAGAGCACATCAAACACAGACAGCTTTATGCATTGAGTAGTAAAGAGTAAAAGTTTATTGAGTTTGTAAAGGGAAAGAAATGTGAGTTCCACCTTCCAACTATAACTTTTCTAGGATACGTGATCAGCCATGGTGAAATCACTACGGATGATAAGAAGATCAAAGCCATCTTCCAGTGGCCCATTACTATTATAGTTAAAAAACTCCAGAGATTCTTGGGATTTGCAAACTTTTACCGATGCTTCATATGGAATTTTAGCAGCATTGCAGCTCCTCTCACAGCCCTCCTGAAAGGAGCAATGACCAAGCTACTTTGGAATCAGGAGGCTGATCAAGCATTCAGGAAACTGAAAGAAGCTTTTACCACGACTAGCATACGTCGACATCCTGATCCTTCCATTCCATTTGTCGTGGAAGCTGATGCTGCTAACATCGGGGTAGGAGCTGTACTTTCACAACGATACGACAAGTCCAAGTTACAATAGATGATTAAATAGACAAGTGTATATAAAATAGATGATGGAATAAACAAGCCATACAAGACACAGTCATCCCAATGGAATGTCTGTCGGGAAAACATTACCTACCTTGTGCTGTGACCATCTGTTGAAGTGGGCTCATTCTTCGCTGGTTCAGGGCTATGACAAGCGATATTTATAAGTATGTTTCTTCATGTTCAATTTGCAGTCAAAGCAAGATGCCTAAGACCCTACCCACAGGAAAGCTCATGCTTCTTCCCGTACCAGAAAGTCCTTGGTCTCACATCACCTTAGATTGCGTTACTGACCTCTCTGTCCTCACTGTAGTTGATGGATTCTCCAGGGGTGTGTGGTTCATTGTGTTTCCGAGTATGCCTACAGCCTGCCAAACTGTGGAAGCCTTGTTTAACCAGATGTTCCGTATATTTGCCATCCCAGAGGACATAATATCATATTGGGGACATCAATTCACATCTCGAGTTTGGGCTTCCTATATTGAACACATCGGGGTAGCTATTAGTTTTACATCCACAGTCAAATGGCCAATTCCTATATTGTTTTTATATGAACAATCCATCAGACCGGTCCAAGTTCCTCTTATTGGCAGAAATGGCCCAAAATTCACTTACTAGTTCATCCACTGGCTTGACTCCTTTTTATTGTATTTTAGGTTATCAGCCTCAAATGTCCCATGGACTTCCATATCAGCTGGTTTCCCCACTGTGGATGAGTGGATGCAGCGGAGCGAAAGGGTATGGGAGGAAACAGATCAGTGTATTGTATGAGCTCTCTGAATGTATAAGGAAATTGCGTACAGGCACAGAGGGGAGAACCCGATATACCAACCTGGTGACAGAGTGTGGCTCTCTACACAGGACTTCCGCAAGCCGGGGTCATGTCGCAGGTTAGGTCCCAAGTATATCGGTCCATATGAAATTACCAAGCACATTAATGAAGTCACATATCAACTCAACTGACCTGCTCACTTTGTGTTTTGAGGTCATTTCATGTGTCCCTTCTTAAGCCTGTTGTTCCTGTTGTGGCCTTTGGATGAGGTCACCCCTGAGGTCACTCCTGTATTAAGTATGTTGGTTGCTGTCATTAGAGTGTATTGTTTCTGAAGGTTTTTTTGCATTATGCAATGCCTCTTCGCAGAGTGTGATTTTCAAGAACTTTAGTAAGCAGATGACTTATTTGCATCACCTTTTTTGGTAGGACAAAGCCCATCCATGAGCCAAAGGAAGCTGAGGTAGGCCCCATTCCATGAAAACACAGGGAGTGTGTGAACCAGGATACCAACACAAGCATACATGCAAGCTGACACCTACCCTCCCCTTGTCCAGTGGTTTGGCCAGTAGACAACTAAAGAAAAACATTTCAAAAGCGTTTATACAGAAGCCAGTGTTCAAATGGCTCTCTGTGCAGTGAGGAAACATATCATAAGGAAGTGCAAATTCCACTAAAGTTTAAGTAGGATCACTGAATTCAAAGTCTAGAGCACTATTACACTATGACTTCTAACAATAGCGTAAAAACAGTAATGTCTTATTCGTTTTTAGAAAGGAATGTAAAAGTATATGAAATATTCTTAAAAAGAGGACAATTTGATAAGGAGCTTGGTCTTGTACAGCTACCAAAACCCAGGACTGAACTAGGAGTCTTTTGATATTCAATCTAACACTCACCCAGCTGAGCTATTTCAGCTAGTGACTAAATACTTTTGCCTGGTTTCATTCAAAATGTTACCAATGAATGTAGGTCATGTTCATGTCAGAGGAAACTGTCACCTTTATCCCTGGTGAGCTAGTGGCTAGGATTCTCTTTCAAACTTAATTTTTATGTAGATTAAAAAGAAATATGAATACCTCTCTTTATGACCTCCTAATGCTCATGCATACCAAGTCTAGTATGCATACAAACATCGTCAGTATACTAGGAATACAGAGTTTGAAAAATGTTTGTCAGAAGCATCTGAGCTTTATTGCTGGTGGGTGAGTGGCTAGGATTCAACACTTTCACCACTGCGACTTAGGCTTGATTCCTGGTCAGGGAACGCTCTTTGTATTTGCTCACTTAAAAAAGAAGCTTGTATGTGAAAAAACAAACTTCCTTTGAGTCAGATTTTAACTGACAGACTAAGGATAACAGTTTTAAATTCTACAGTCCTCCACTCTACCAACTAAGCTATTGAAGGCAACAGACATGTAATCCCATAAGTCCAAACACCAGTATGTTGGCAAGAAACACGGCCAGTTATGGATGTTTGAATTGTTAAGTTCATTTGACACAAAGAAGAAACATTGCATTGTACGAGTTGGAGATGTTCAGCTACCAACAGATATCTCTTGATTACATTTGGATGCATACTGGACTTTGTGTACAATCAATAACTACTGGTACTAACTCAAAGTATGTTTCCCCCTTCAGTTTTATTTTATGCCAGAATAAAGACTTTCTGTCTTTAGAATTCTACATGACTCAAACTGAGATGCAGCAGATCACTTAGCTAGAACAAAGGGTCTTGTACTACAATAATGACTTTTGCTTTATTGCCCATAAGGTCCACCTCTTTTTTCTTTAACCCTCAGATCATCCCGTAAATGTTAGAATTATTCTAATGAAATTATAATTAACATTTTAAAAAATTCCCTAACATCACTCTTAAAATAACTTTTACCTTACAAATTATTTCTTTACCAGCAAATTTGAGTTGGTATGAATTCATCTATTAATTTTTCGTTATTATTTCATTAAATACATGCCCCCCCGCCCCCTAAAAAAAGAATAACAGTCCAAATGAAAGGTCTAAATGAATCTTTGCAGTAACAACAGTCTTTTATGCTCTTCCAACCACCCCACCTCCCCCCAGTGGACACACCATGCTCCAGTACATGATTCTGGAGTGCTGTGCTATCTGTGCTCCCCACTAACTCTTCCTACCTGCTGGGGTTTCTCCTTCCTGGACCTGCCTTAAAATGCTTAAAATGACAGCACCTTGCCCTCCATTTACCTGCAACATTCTGCACTGTCACAAACAATATTTATGTGCAGATTAGCAGATGAACCTCACCTGGATGATCCACATTTCATTTCTTTGTACTGTTATAATAATGAGTTACTGTATTTCTACCCAGGTGTTCTATCCAGGTGAACTGTGCTCTGTTTCTATCTCCTATGATGTCTTTGTGTAGGAATGCTGTAGTGTATCTTTCATGCTTACAATTTGTCAGCCATCCTCTACCCAACTCATCTTTGCCCAGGTTTATCCAGGGTTAACCGAAGGAGGATGAGTTCCCTTTTGAGTCTGACACCTTCCAAGTCCCCTCCAGTGAGTTTTTCCTACTGTCACCCTTGCCAATGTCATTTGGCTTATTTATCAGTTGTCACAAGGTGTTAACGTTATTATGCACATGTATATAAAATGTGTATATACTCTATATACATAAATATATATATATATATATTGCATTATTCTCTGCACCTTACATGTTATTTGCAGTTTGGATTGGATTATAAAGTGAATTTCATTGGTGAGTACTATATTTTTTGGTGACAAAGTATAATCTAATCTTTACAAAGCAGTGACCAGAAAGGAAGAGCTGGATGAGGCTTTGGTCCCCATGATAGTTAGAGACACATAGCCATTTAGCTTAGTTGAGGATAAAAGCTTCAGGGACTTGGTAGCAAAATTGGATTCAACTTATATTCTCCCAACTAGGAAGGTATGTGTGGTGACATGGATACATTATGAGAGTAGTATTAAAAATATATATAATTATTTTCTTCCTTCCCTTTAGACTGTAAAGGCCATGGTTGAGGCCAAATGTCAACAAGAGAAAGAGAAGGCCAAAGCTGAGGTCCAGAAAGTTCTTGCAATGAGTTTGACAGCAGACATGTGGACATCTCTTAATGTGGATGCCTTCTTGGCTGTGACCTGCCATTTTATAGATGACAACACATTTCTGAAGTCTACACTACTTGGTGTTGTGAAATTCCTGCAGGCGCATACGGCTGAAAATTTGGCCTGTGTGAAATCCTCTTTTATGGAAGAATGGGGAATAAAATAAAGTCACATGGTTACTGATGGCACATCTAATATGATTGCCTGTGGCAAATAGCTGAAGCTGCCTCATGCACTCTGCATTGCTCACACCCTGAATATAGTTGTTTAAAAGGCTCTTGAACTAACCCCAGTGCTATCTGCCATTTGTACAAAGTCAAGGAAGCTGGTGGGCTATTTTAGAAGCAGCACAACTGCCAAAGTTAGTAACATTATTTTCACATTGTTTACATATTGTTTTATATTGGTACATGTGTAATGTTTACTGTTTTATTGTTAAAGGAGATGTGGGACCTTGTTCAAGAGCATATGGGAAAATTTAAAAAAAAGAAACTGAGGTTGAAACAAGGTGTTGGAGCGATTAGTAGAACTCAGGGAGCCTGTGGGGGCAGATTTGGCAGGCTTACAAACTGACATTCCTGTGCTGACCTCTGATGTGTACAGTAATGTTTGTGGGTGCCTTTCTATACTGTATTCTTTTCACAAGGCCACTGTGCAGCTGTCAGAAGAGAAAAAGGTATCTGGTTCAAAGTGGTGCCATTATTGAAAATGGTTTAAAAAATCTTCCTGGAAGAGGCACAGGGCACATATGGAGATCAAACCCATGACCTTGGCATTATTAGCACCCCACTCTGACCAACTGAGCTAATCGGCCTTTCTCAGTTCCTTTTGCAGTTCTCGGTGCAGCAGTGAAGGGAACCTTTCCATGAAATTGTAGACTTGGTGTCAACAAGATTACGGCCACTTTTCGACCGAGCATAGGTGAAAGTTGACACATATTGTTCCCTCTGACAAATGGTTATTCTGCAGCCAACTTTTGAATTAAACTTCAAAAGCAAATGTGCAGAAGCTTTTGTTAAAGAGCAGTTCAGTGCAGTTGTACACAGTGACGAAATCATCAATTGCAAAGTCCACTGAGCTTTATTGCTGCGAGTTACATAGTGCTGTCTATTACACCATGAAATCTGCCATAACAACAAAAATGTAATGTCTGATTCTGTGAGCCAAGGAATATAAACCTTTTAGGGACATATTTAAAATATCAGATTTTCTGCCTGAGCACAGAGTAGGCATTTTTTTCTAGCTTTAACCATACGTCCTCTTTCTTTGGAAATCTGGGTCATTGCTGCATGAATAAGCAGAAAGATTTTGAGCAATTTTTTTGTCTGGGTCTAAGGGGCAATTTATTCAAACCAAAAGATGCTATTTTAGCTAGTTTGTCAAATGAACATGTCAAACCCACAGAGGCAATGTGTCTAGCTACAGAGCTCTGCAAGGTTTAATTCTTGGAAGTATTTGAAGCCATAGAAAGTTATTCTGTAAGCATTGCTTAACTCATTAAAAAGAGACAGTTAGAGCCAATGGCTGCCAGATCGAACATAGCTCACATTTTATAGTGTTTGCATAGCATATCAGAATCTGCAAGAACTATTCCTGTCAATTCAGGAATAAGCTTTTTTGACTTCACAGCTAGATGAAATATTTAGGGTGGATACAGGATTTGGTATGATCTCCTAGAGAATTGCCATTCCACTGTGTCTTCAGCTTTTGTCCGATCTGCAAACAAGTCCCACTCTAGGAGAACTAGCTCAAGTGGTAGAGTGCTCTTTTAGTATGTGAGTGTTAGTGGGATTGATGCTCACATTCTCAAGTCTAGAATTTGTAGTTTTTTTTTTATGATGAAATCATTTCTGATAGCAAATGTTTTTGGGACCTGCTGATATGCTTATGCCATGCACACATTACGTGACTTTTGAAGTTTTCAAATTGATGTATCGCTCACACTGCACAACTCTATGTCTTGGAATCTGGAGTCCTTAATTTGTGGTATCTCAGTGGCAGGCATAATCAGTGATAAACCACTGATATGTCAACTGGTCTTAACACAGACAGATTTAACTTACTCTGTGGAGACTGTGTCTAACTTAAACCTTTCCTTCAAATAGAAGAGATCCTTGTTGCAGAGGTAATGTTTTTACCTTTATATGGTTTTTCCACTCATAGTCATGCAACACACACAAATGCAAACCTCTCACAGACTGTCTCACACACATCCAGTTATTCATCTGAACACATGATGTTTCTGTCTCTGTACCGCTATTAGTTATGCAATGGTTCCTCAATACTAGCACTAACTGAACAGGGTTCTGTATAAATATGATCTTTATAACAGCTGCCATAACAGCAAAAATGTAATGTCTGATTCTGTGAGCCAAGGAATTATTATTGATATTGTGAATATTTAATAACCTCCAATGCCAGCAAATTAAATTTTCACAATATTGTGAAAATTGTAAAGGATACTTTATTCATGTCCTCATTGCTAAAGATTGTATCGCTTTATCACAGCGATAAGCTAGTTAGCTAGCTAACAGTTGAGGTCAGCGAGTGTGAAACTCGGGGCTATAAACCATTCCTTGTGGAACCATTTCATTGTTCAGCTTTCAACTTTGATCGTTTAGGTGCTGGTAGTTTATTAGCTAGCTAACTGTTCAGCAATAGAAAACCTACTTTTGTATGATTTAGAGACCCAAATTCACAAACCTGTGGGTTTTCAAATTTATCGTTCTCTCTAAATAAGCAAAATGAGTTAAGCCATTACTACAGCTATTGGTCTGTTTGAACTACAATATTCGACTGTTCATTTATTGTTAATTAGATTAAATTAACTTTCATAAACATTCTGTATGAATAGAATGTAGTTTTTAATGACTGATTAACTGTGTATATTCAACATGAAGCTATTCATATAAAGTTTCAAGTTTGGTTTATTTGTAACATACATTTATTTGTCACTTTCATTTTTAGGCTGTAAAATGAAAGATCCTTGCTCACAATCATTGCTACAGTTTGATCAAATTCAGTTATATATATAAACTCCCTATTCAATAGGAAGAAACCAGTTCATGTCATTGTGAATTGCTTTTTCTGTAATCAAAACACTGAGGTTCCATATGGGAACAGAAACTGCTGGGACTGTCCATTCTGTGTGCAGTACAATGGCTTCTAAGAGGTATTGCTGTATTTGAGACATGGTGAGGACATATTTTAGTGAAAGTCTTCCAATGATGCACCCTTAACTGAACCATTTTATGCTGTTGCTGCTGTTAAAAAATGCAGAATGGTGATTATAACGAACCGATCCTTGCACAATATATGGAGCACCTCAACCATGGGGTATCAGCTGGTGTCCCTGTGCTTGATGCATCCAAGACTCAACCAGACACTGAAGATCAAGCAGCTGGCTTCCTTCACTCCCAGAGAGGAAGTAGGTGCCTTCTTAGTTAAGACGTATGCATTGTTGATTGCAGTGCCAGAGCTGTGAAACTGTGCAAGGTAATGCATGTCCAGTGCTGGAATTAAGATCATAGCTCTAAATAGTCTCTGACTTGGGCAGAGATTGTGAGTGGGTCTTCAAGGGCAAACAGGATCTGATGGCCCACATGTAGTTTGATATTATTCCTAAATAACTAAGTTGACTAAGTTTACATGGCTATTTGAAAGAAGCTGATCATGTAAGCAGCAAAGACAGAATATCATTCTCTGACTAAGGATTTAGTTGACTCATGTTTAACCCAACTAAACTGTGGTCCTGGCTGATTTTAGTTGGACTATTGAGCCACTGACTCATGCACAGAGTTTTCTGAGTATTTTGCAGTTTCTTACTGTACTGAGTTCTTACTGAGTATAACGCCAACTTTGATACATTTGTTTTCTTTTCACCGAACAAAGCCTTCAACTTTGACTGTGGTGACATGAATTCCAGATCTGCAGAGTGTTTTTTCAGTAACGCATCTTTTGCCCGTGCATTTTGATTGCAGTGTTAGGAGGTCATAACTGCTGATCAGAACTTTGGACAAGAGGGCTTATCCTCATGGCTCTCTGACTTTCATGTACAACAACAAACAATATTTTCTTATTTATTTTTTTCCAGTTGTAACAAACCGTTCTGCTGTTTTTTAACTTCTGTCAAATTTTTTAATGGTTGTACAGGACAATTACGATGGAAATTGAGGTGTACAAGTGCCACCTTGAACAGACCTACGAGTTGTGCGGGCCTGTCAGACAGCTAAGCAGTATGACATCCAGCACCAGAACCGACAGCTGCGGGCCCTGCTTTTCAACCACCAGCTCAGATGCAGCCAAGATGCAGACAAAGAATTCATTAAGGTGAGTAATTATTGTCAATGGTTGTCTTAGAATGGTGCTAAAGTGCTTAAGATAGTTTTTGGCGATTCTATAGCCAAGAATTCTCAAGATCACATCTAGCTGCATTCCTGTTGGGTGTGATTCCTGTTGGGTGTGAATGACAGTTGCTCCTTCCCAGTTGATGCAAAGTGACGATAGAAAAAAAGGCGTACACGGAACTGGTAGTGAACACTGTCCTTCAAGTGCATATAAGTGCATACAGTGTTTGAGCCTGCAATCCAGTTCATTACCCTGTCCAACAGGCTCCCAGGTTCCCCTCCACATCTTCCTTGTCAGAGATAAAAATTGATATAAAAAAATGGATACTTGAATACTTTTGGTTACTTTTTTGTTCCTGGCTACCATGCTTTTTAAAGCATTGATTATTTCAAACATTGATTTATCTAAGATAAGCAAAGACCTGTTCTCTCTTGCTGCATTTTGTGGGTTTTTTTGGTTTTTTTTTGTTTTGTTTTCTTTCCAAATGAAGCTGTTGTTTTCATTTTTGGTGGGTTTCATACTATCCACACCAGCTTCCAGGTTTCTGTCCTTTTACATACCAAGCAATCAGCTTCCTTTCTCTTTGCTACAGAGCACCTCTTTTCTGTCCACACCTGCTTGGCTGGTAGCTCTCAGAAGCCTTGCCTTCCTCGCCTGTGCTTTTCTGGTTGCGGTGGCCATATGTGGGTCTGGATGTGACTCTGGAGACACATCCTCTCTCCACAACAGCCCGCACACTCTCAGCGGGGGAATCATCCCACCCAAAGAAGCCCACCAAAATGACACTGAAGCCAAAGCAAAGAGCATCACCAAAACTGCAAATGTGGAATGACCTGGTGGGTATTCTGCCAGAGAGAGGCAATAGAGAATATCAAGCTGATCTGGTAGTCTGGAAGCAACCACCAGATGGCTGTTGCTTCTGTTGCCCTTTTGACTTCCATCAACATCTACTCAGGCAGTAAAAAGAAATGGTGTACTGGGAGGTAGTAAATCTTGCTAATCAGTACTTGTTTTTGGCCTGTGAAAATACAAACAAACAATACACATATTCAAACACTTCTGAACTACAATTGCTTATCAGGATTTACACAGGCTTATGTTCTTAATAGCTCTTTGCTTACAACTTCATCAAAGCGGTTTTGTTCTACAGTATGTGCAAAGTCTACTTTCCCACACAGTTCACATGAGTCTTGATTCGTCCTGCTGGTTCTTCATGTCTGTGAATGTGAAAAATCAAACTTTTTTGCTTGGCTTCAAGCAGTGATCCTTTGATTGTATCATTCATGATTCATTTAGGATTACAACCAAGTGGTTCAATATCCAGCCAGAGGTGTACTCAAGTGAGGTAATAAAATGAAATTATTAATGTAAATAATATGATGGCAGGAATTGTAAAAGACCAAATTAGGCTTCAGAAGTAAGCAGGAAGTGAGAATGACCAAATATGGCCTCTGTGGCAAGTCCAGGATTGAGGCCAGGATACCACCTAAAGATACAATTTTAATAAAAAATGGTTTTGTAACTTGATGAAAATGTATAAATATTGAACCCACCTGAGACTGTTAGACATTCTGTGGTCAATACCTCGTCTGTATGCAACATTGAGCTCAGAATAAAGATGGCACCGGCTATTCCCTTCAATTAATTACTTTATTTTCTATTTAAAGTGTACTTGAGAAAAGGACTGGAAAGTGGGAAAAATCTAGGAACCACACAAGAATGTCTGGAGATAAAAATTCAAGGCTGCATAGCCATACCTTAATGTGAGAGATCCTCCATTTCAGAGTCTGCTGTGTGAGAGTCCTGTGCCTTTTTTCTCTAGCTTGGAATAGGACTGTTGCTTCTGCTTCTTAAGGTTTTCAATCAACAAGGACGGTGGCTCCACCTGCAATGAACCATGAGCTTGTTATATTGAACTGCACAAGACAGTAAATTAACTCTTGTATTCATTCTGTATGAAGTGCGCCTCACTTGAGATGTCAGCCAAAGTTTAGCAGTAAATATGGTTATCTGCAGTTAAGTGTGTTGCTATTGAAAGACATCTTCAGCTAAAAATAAGTCTTCCTTGACCCTAATCCACCAAGCCCAGATACAACACAGACATGCATGTGCTGTAGTTGGCTTCAAAACATTCAATGAACTTGTCAGCAACATGGTCCAGATTCCTGCAGCATGTGACATGCGTCTGCACGCATCCTGCCCCCACAGTCTCTGCCTGGCTCCCCCCACCCTCCTCCACCCCCAGTTTGCTCTCTCATCCTGCCCACCAGCAGCTAATGTCCGCCGCCGCAGCGCAGCACCTCCCACTGTATGCTGCATGCTCCTCTGTGTGCCTGTGGTAAAACCTCGCCAAGTTTAGTGTTCTAGCCACTGCACTCCCCTCCCCAACTCACACATCAATCTCAGAGGCAGATGGATTCCTGTCTCCCAGCCGCATCCCAACTTTTTGACCTGTACACATACTTGGATAAATGTTCTCTGTGAATACAAAACAGCAACATTTGTCTAGTGTACCGGAGACCTCTTGGAAGTTTTGTAGACAGATGAGGCCGGGCTGTGCTAGCTGAGAGAGACGATATTTGAGCTTGAATCCGACTAGCACATGCACAGAAGCATAGGGTATTATGAAGGCTCTGCATGATATCGTGACCCAAGGTTGAGCTTACAGTAGGTGGCCATATTGCCTCATATCAAGGGCAGTGTACGTTGGAAGACCATAGCAGAGACGTGTGACCGAACTATGTGCACGAGCGCATAACATGCCGCATTCCTTGTTTTCTCCTATTTTTGAGTGAAGCTAATTGATAGTGCCATCTGCCATCTCCTTTTAGAAAGCCAGTGCAGTGCCTTGGCTGCTGATGTGAGTTGTTTTGTCAAAGGAAAGAATTTAAAATGTGAGCGGTGATCTCCATGTAATACTTAGGCTTTAATGCCCTTTACCACTCATTCAGTGCTTGTCTGTGTTTATGTTTTCAGTGTTACAGTGTGATTTTATTTAGGTGAAATTTGTTTTCAGTCTATCTGCAGTAGTGCACTTAAAGGGCCAGGAAGGTTAGTGGAACACATTTGCTCTGCCTCTGACCTCACAATTCCACTGTAACAACAGTGTTCAATTCCGTCATTTAAAAAAAACAAACAAACTTGTTTTGGTTTAAATTTGTTTAAAGATTTGTTTAAATTGTGTGTGCCAGTGTATCTGAGCGTGTTACAGTCTCTCTGACCCTTTACACCCATTAGTGCGTTCTTCCACTAGCTTCTCTCTCGTTCCTGCTTCAATATTCAAGGGAGGATTGAGATCCATTCAGGTAATTTTGCAGTCTTCAAAAAATGCATTGAAAGACATTCCAGTAGCTCAGTGGTGCACCTGCGCTCCACTCTGCTCCCCAGTTCGGAGGATGCCAGCACCTATGTTTAGTCTTTTATGTTTAGTCTTTTTTAGTCTGTTTCTTTTTATTTCCTTTGGACTCCAGTGCTTTTTAATAATCTGTTTTGGACATGGTATGGCTGCTCCATTACCCAGGAGCCCATACAAAGGTTCATTTCTGCCTGCATGCATAACTGCTGGAGGGAGGATTTTATGTCCAGAAAATGTTAAGATGGCAACAGCTCGGTGGGAGACAGTATGTGAGAATCACCTCTTAGGCTCATTTTACTGTTTCTCATGTAGAAGGAATTCCCTCACTATGTTCCCATTCTGAGCATCAAAGCCAACTGGGATGGGGGTTTTGTCACATTCTGAATTCTAGCTCATGTCATATTTTGTCAGCAGTGGCATTGATAGACTCAGGTTATCAGTACAAATTTACATTCAAGATAAGTTGTCTTTTACATATATATCCTCTCTCCTGCAATAATGGCTAATTAGCTGCATCCATCATTGTAATTGTTTAATTTTTCATGCTAGTTCATTCACCCTTGTATTAGTGCCATGCATGTGAAACAGACTCTTGAAAGATTTTCTTTTTGTATCTTGCATGCCTAGCATAATAGGACATTCAAAATCCCTTGAAAATTTTAATCTTTTTTTTTTTATGTATATATCTCCTCAACATTCCCAGTACAACTGCTGTAGAGTCCACGACTCAACTCTTGACTAAAGTCTTCACTCCGAGCGTCTGAGCCGGCTGCTGCGGCATACGCCACGCTGCTCTGTGACCCTCACTCTCCACTCCTCTCCTCTCCCAGCTTTTCCAGAGCCCTCAGATGCAGACAGCCCAGCCTGCCATTCCAAGTAACAGCGCTTCCTTTCGACCCGTGTCCAGCCAGCCCATCATGATGTTCCTGACACCCATGCCCTTCACCTCATCCCAGACCGCCCAGTACTACGTACTCCAGTACTACATGCCTCAGGTACCCAGAGCAGAGAAAAGCGCCTGTGCAAATATGTACACAGTATAGCAAATGGGTTGAAAATCTGTCTATAAACAGGTTGGCCAGCAATAAATAAACTGCTCCTAAAATGTGTAGATAAAAATATGTTTTATCTTGGAAGCAGAAATGAGAAGTTCTAGTTTAGTTTTTTTTCAGTGTAAAAACTAAATGTTTTTGTATTTTTTGTTTGTTTACTGCTTCGAATATCTCTTTTAGGAGTGTCCTATATGAATGGCCATGTCTGGTGCTAGGCCCTTTACTTCTGCTGTTCTGTTTCATTCTCAGTATCACCACAGTGGCCTTCCCTACGTGGGACATCCCCAGCAGTACTCCGTCCAGCCCACAGGACCCAGTACATTCTACCCTGGGCTCTTTCCTGCAGACTGCCCACTAGCATATGGTGAGTTTGGACTTCCCTTTCTCTACCCCCACCTGGGAAACCCACATGCGTGCTCTCACCGATAAAGAGACCTTTCTTCTGGGTATTCCCGCTGGCTGAAACTGGTTTTTCGTTTGCTCTCTAACTGAAACCAGTGCTTTTTTTTGGTCACCACTAGTGGCAGGGCCTTCATACTATCCTGGCCAGACCATATACACCAAATCTCCATCCATAATAGTGCATACAGCTCAGCAGCCTCCACCCACTAAGAGGGTAAAGAAAACAGTGAGTATTCCCCCTGCCTCAGAGGTGAAATTAATTTAATTGTAGATTGACTTAATAGATGCAAATAACTTACTGTTCGCTAAGATCCGTATCCGAGACCCTAACCAGGATGGCAAGGATATCACAGAGGAGATCATGTCTGGAGTAGGCATTAGCCAGAACACAAGCCCACCAGTGGGACGTCCCTGCACTACCCCTACTGCTCCACAGGTAAGCCATTCAGTCCCGCAGCCTGAGCCCCTGATCGGCTGCAGGCCGCTGCTTCGCGTGATCCACTCCACAGGTCAAAGTACTCTCTCATCTAGTCCTCCCTCATAATGAGCTCTGAGCTGATTGTTTGGTTGTTTCGCTGGCTTTCATTGTCTTGTCCTATTAAAAGCATCATACAATCAGCAACAAAATCTGATGGTGTAGTTTGATTTCTGGCCATTCTCTCTTCCTTCTTTAGTGATTCGGTCACACCGTTGACCCTCCTCCGTCATATTTGACTGGTTCCAGTAGCTTGTGTGATTGTGGCTGTTCTGATTTAAGAAGGCTTCTCAGATGTGTTTTGATGTTCCGACTTGCCGTGCCTATTCTTTCGTCTGCCTCCATCTTAGTTCTCCCTCACAGCCACTCAAATCCTCCTGATCTTCCCTCGTGTTCCCTCTACACAGACAGCCCACATAAAGGCCCTGTAAGAAGGATTCAGCCAAACCCTGAGCACCTCAGCTCCTCTGAGGAAAGGCCTCTCTGTAAAGGGAACACTCACTACTGCGCTGTTGCACTTACTTTGTGTCCTCTTTCCCTAAATGTTAACAGTGTTCCTCTTTCCTCTCTTTCTCTATTTCTCCTGCCCATTTATTTAAGCACCCCATGCTTGTCTGCTGTCTCTTGCTGTCTTTGTGTCTTCCCCCCCCACCTCAACACACACACACACACATTTTGTGCCTTTGCGGCTGGATCTTTTGCCCTCTTGTGCTTTCTCATTTCCTCTCTCTCTCTCTTTGCCTCTTTCTCTACTCACTTCTCTAATTATGCTGTGCTGTGCTGTGCTGTGCTGTGCTGTGCTCACCCCCCCACCCTCATTGCCATTCCCCTTCTTCTGCATGTGTGTGCAGTATCTCTCTCTCTCTCTCTCTCTCTCTTTCTTTCTCTCTCTCTCTCTATCTCTCTCTCTCCATCTTTTCTGTCTTTTGCTAGTTTTTATGTCCACACCCTCATTATCCTCGCATTTTCTACCTCAAATCCCAGCAGCTGAACAGCCAGGTAGCAGAGCAGGGGAATGTCAATGTCGGCCTGGCCCTGGAGGCCCACTGTCCGGCGAAGGCTGCAAGTCCAGCAGCCGGAGAGGCGGTTGCCTCAGGCACGCTGACGCCCTCATTGCCTTCCAGCACTGCTGCTCCTTCAGGCCTCACTCTCCCAGGCCAGGCTGTTATAGAGGCAGTCCAGGCCTGTGGAGCCTCCACTGGGGCAGAGCTGAAAGAGACTGGGAAGGAGCCAGAGGTCTTGCTGGAGGATAAAGTGGAGTCCATCTTACAGTCCAAGCTTAGGCAAAGCTTGAGTCAAGGTAAATAACCACATGCATGACATGCTATGTTAGGACACTAAAAAGACACCAGACCGATTTGTTATGTTTTACAGCTATTAGTTTATCCAACACCTGGAAGAAGCCAAAAGAGGACACTCCTGTGGGGCAGGCCCAGTGTCCTGACAGAGAGGTGATTCCTCTCTCCAGGTGCTCACTGTACCCCTCTCTGCATGCAGAGCCAGAGCTGAAGGATGGGAAGAGGCAGTATGATAGAGACTTCCTGTTGGCCTTCCAGTTCATGCCTGCCTGCATGCAGAAGCCAGAGGGGCTTCCTCCCATCTCTGATGTGGTACTGGACAAGGTAAGCCTGCTAAAACATTGGCCTTAGGGGAGCTTTAAAACCATTCCATGGAGAGGGGCTGATGGACTTCGACTTGACTCTGTTCTTTTCTAGATCAAACAAAACAAGCTGCCCCTGCAGCAGGTGGGCCCTCGCCTTATCGCCAGAGACCCAGGCTTCAACCCAGCCTCTGCAGACTTCAGCAGGGCAATTCCTGGAGGCAGGGGTGCACCGGTGGGTCTCTCCGCTCATCCCTTCTCTTCTGTCACAAATAAATGAGCGCCTGGTCATCTTTTGTGACCGAGGTCTTTGTGACAATGTTACCGCCCATAATAAAGAGCACCCATTTATTGCTTCAGCTGCTCAGTGTAGGCCCGAGACGGCTGCCTCCCCGCAAGATCATCACCAACGTGTCCATGAACGACGAGGTGCAGCTGAAGAAGGCCGAGAATGCCTGGAAGCCTGGCATGAAAAGGGAGAACACCCAGAACCCCGAGACCCAGAAAACTCAGGTCAGCACCTCACTCCGCCATGCCCTGTTTTCAGATTTCAGAGTCACAGCCTGTTATGGTTGGCTTGAAAGCTACTTAATTTTATTTGCGATATGCTCTTCAAGAATTGGATATTTAAATTATAGAGTCATTGTTTAATTGGGTGGGTGTGCGGGGAGTGTGCACGAATGTAGCTATGCAGGGGGACATTGGTTTCTAGTGTAAACAGGGGGTGTGATGATACTGAGGACCAGATCTTGTGTGCTTGTTGTTCCTTGTGTTGATTGTGGTGTTGATTTTGGTGAGAGAGTATTGTAGATATTGTAGTGTATTCTGTGGATGATCTTGTATATATTATAGGTTAACACCCAATGGTTGTGTTAAAAATATTCTTGCAAATTTGTGTGCAATTCAGCATTTGGAGAGATTGACAGATCTTCATTGCATTGTCTGGTCGGTAGGGTTATTATTGGATCAGATTTGGTTATTATGTATATATATATATTTATATTTTTGTAGGAGTTATATGTTGATTAAATCTTAAATTCTTGTAGCTGGTTCTAATGGGTTTTCTTTTAATTTGAATTTGGAGCACATGAGGGGTTTTAGTTGATAAGATTTGATAAACTGTTTGCTGCCAGTGCTACACTTCTCGGAAAGTGTGATTGATGTATGATGCCTTTATCGGTCTATATAGCAAAGTTGAGTGATTTTTGTTCATGACGAAGTTCCAAATGGCAGAGTAAATATTTGGTGAAAGTGAGGAGTTAGTCATTATGTGGAAGAACTGCTGAATTTAACAAAAGATTGGGATCTTTGTAATGGAAAGCTTAGTCGGTAGTCTGTTTTCCTCTCCAGGAGCTTTTCCAGAAGGTGCGCAGTATCCTGAACAAACTGACACCGCAGATGTTTAACCAGCTGATGAAGCAGGTGATGGACCTCACCATCGACACGGAGGAGCGCCTCAAAGGCGTGGTTGATCTGGTTTTTGAAAAAGCCATCGATGAGCCCAGCTTCTCTATGGTCTATGGCAATATGTGCAGCTGCCTGGCTATGGTGAGTAACATGTTCCCATACATTGCTGCTGAAGTTCCATACAAAGGCAAATGCCACACAGAAGTGAACTCTGTTTGAACCACTCTAAACTGACATGGAGCTTTAATCAGCTTCTATTTAGTAACAGAACTCTCAACACTGTCTTATACCCAAGTGTTTCTCCTACATGTCTTTCCTGTGTAGTTAAAAGTGCCCATGGCAGACAAGCCCACCAGCACTGTGGGTTTCCAAAAGCTGCTGCTGAACCGCTGTCAGAAGGAGTTTGAGAAGGACAAGGTCAACGATGATGTTTTGGAGAAGCTGCGGCACCAGCTGGAAGCGGCCACTTCAGTAAGCAGCACTCCTGTCTAGTTTACCCGACTCACCAACCCACAGATCAGGAGAAAGGGGACTGAAATCGGCAGCAGTGCTGGGAGGCGGCCTGGTCGTTATCGGGTCCAAACGCGCTGTTTCTTGCTTTTGTCTTTGTTCTGGTTACTCCTCGCAAGGCCAGCGAGCGGGAGAGGCTGGAGGAGGATCTGGAGGAGGCGAAGGACAAGGCCCACAGGAGGTCCATCGGTAACATCAAGTTCATCGGGGAGCTGTTCAAGCTGCACATGCTGTCAGAGGCCATCATGCACGACTGTGTGGTCAAGCTGTTCATGAACCACAGCGAGGAGAGCCTGGAGCGTCTGTGCCACCTCCTCACAGCCATCGGCAAAGACCTGGACTTGGAGAAGGCCAGGGTAAGCAGGCCGCGGGCCTGGTCTGGGTTGATTTAATATTCTCAGCAGATGCTCAGCACTTGCATCGGTTTATCTTTAATATGTCATGTAAAGGTTTACGGCGCATGTGTAGATGAGTGCTAGTGTGCAGTGCAGCGGCTGTGCGGATTTTGTCCAGATTTGGTCTGTGTTGCGTTTTTCACAACAAGTACTTTACACATCGAAACTGGATGAAGAAGTTTTGGATATTGTATATTGACTGTCAATTTTGTCTCTAGTAGGAATGGCAGTTGTGATGTTGACAGTTCAGTCACCAACTAGTGTGACAGTTATTTGTGTTCAAGTTTCCTGGTCTTTTTTATTGTGGGTTTTTTTTTTCCATGCACGCTTTTAACCAAAAAACAAGCATGTTGAAATGTTGTTTATAAAAGTTTTGCCGTCAGTGTTTTCTGTTGCTTGCCTGTTGCCTGCACTCTGACTACAGGGTAGCCAACTAATTAGGATCATCATCTATAGTGCGACTAGCATGCTGTGCTGATATCAGTGTATTATTAGGCCTTGGCAATGATTTTAAAAGTGTCCAAGTTCATATTGTTTAGAGAAGTTGTTAGTGTGGTTGTTAGCTCTGCTCCTACTGCAGCTGACAAAATGAAAGGCTTTTATTCAGGACTGGTCAGCTGTTAGAAGGTTTTGCTCTCACAGCCTCCTCCACGTTTGCCACCTCCTGCTGCTGCACCCTGGATTCCCCAAAGCCAAGTGCAGCTGATGACAGCACAGCTACACCCACAATGGCAGTGAACTGCTTTACAGCACTGACCAACGTGCAAGGCAGCAGGGTTTACATAAGAGTCATAAACGTCTTGTGACATGAGTTCAGCTGAGAGCACACCTGATCGAATCGAAAGGTGAAGAATATCTGAAATTTGTCGACGTTTCTCTTACACTCTCTCTCTCTCTCTCTCTCTCTCTCAGCCAAAAATGGATCATTACTTTAAATATATAGAAAAGACAGTGAAGGAGAGGAGGGGTTCCTCACGCATTCGGTTCCTGCTCCAGGACGTCATCGACCTGCGACTGGTTAGAGACTCTGCCTGTGTTTGTGTGTTTGTGTTTGCCATTCCAGCGCATGGTGATGCAAAAGTATGCATCTGCTGATTTTGCTTTTCTAGAATAACTGGGTGTCGCGGCGAGCTGACCACGGGCCCAAGACCATTGAGCAGATTCATAAGGAGGCCAAACTTGAGGAGCAGGAGGAGCAGAGGAAGGTGCACCAGCAGCTGCTGTCCAAGCACAAGAAGACAAGTCCAAGGACAATCGACAAGAGGATGGACACATTTGCCAACGTGTGCTAAAAGACAATGCAATAATTAAAAAAAAATAATAAAACTGTGTGACAAAGAAACAAGTTCTGACTCTAATGTATTTTTGCTTTTTCCTTTATGAACTGCAGACAAAACTATATTTAACATTTGCAGATGTTCAAAAGAAAAGACATTAGACACTAATATTAGTAGTACAAATTAGTAGTACAAAGGTCAGGCTTTAACTTTAACTTTAACTAGCTGTCACTCCTGAAGGACATGTTCAGATTTCATGAAATTTAAAAGACTTATACCAGTATTGACTTTGAGGTAGCTTACCAAATGTAGCAGTTTTGTCAATATGGGGCATTATAATATTGCAAATAACTGTTTCTCAACGACTGCTCTTCTGATCAAGATGAAATTTTGCATACTGCTTCTGTAAGCAAGCTGAAGGATTCCTAAGGATGACTCAAACATTGGCTAATGTTTTTCAGGTAATTGGCTAATCATAGAACTGGCTTCAGTGGACTTCTGTAACGTTGATTCTTGTAGAAATTACTTTAAATTTAAATATCCTACTACTTTTTATGTTGCTGATGAACTGTAACACACTAGTCGTAGGACCTTTCTCCAATCTTCCCAAATTTGGTATCAATATGTTGATGAGACTGAAACATGTTGATATTTGTATGGTATATGGCCCTTACATACCTATCAATCTTTCCAAGGTGTACTGATTCATTCAAAACAGCTGAAAAAAAATGAAGACTTCTTTGAGTAATTCTTATGAAACTTGACATGAGTATTGATTTATGGACTTTGAGCTAGCATGGCAATTATAGGACATTTTTGCCAACAGAGCCCCTCTGACATATGAAAAGGTATTTAAAAAAAGAAAAATGAGTCAATCCCATTGTGTACCAATTGTGCATGAGAAATGCAGTTTATACAGTGCAATACTTTGTGACTATTTCATAAAAAAAGTTCAATACGTTTCGTAAACCTTTTTTTAGCCTGATTTTTGATACCTAAATTAGTTGGGCAAATGCACCTTTCAAACAAGTCAGTGACCTTTTGATCTAGAGATACCTTTTAAATGTAAAAAATGCAGATCTTCTTGTAAATAATGATCAAAAATATGTGTATTTAACTATCAATCCCCAAGAGCAGGATTTTTATTAATAGGCTAAAACTTAGCCATAGAGTGTTAGATTATCACCAAACTTCAATGGTGTATATGAACATACTGTGAATGCAAGTACATTTGGGGTGAACTGACCTTGTGGGGGAACTATATTTCTTAGTCATGTCGAATCAGAAAAATAATATTTATATAAAGCAATTCAGCAGAGAAAATTGAGAGATTGGTTTCAAAATACAACATTCCTGGAAACAAAACGTCAAAACCAACCACAAAGGCTGGTGAACTAAATATGGCATGTCATCAGCAACCAAGTTGTGCAGATGTGATAAAATGATTGGACCCCTTAATTGCCACCTGCAGCTATAATAAATGTAATTCTAATGTATGTCATGAATTCCCTAGATGAAGGAAGTTAGACATTTCAATAGCAACACACCTCCCTTGATGGAATGACTGGGTACAGAAATTAGTTGACCAGAAAGGCCAGAAAAATAGCACAACCACAGCCTTCAAACCAGACAACAAAGCTGCTTAATGCTGACAGTTTTATTTTTTTTTTCAAATACAAAATACAGACTCACTCTCAATAAATAACCATTTGATGAACTAATGCAGAATATAAATTAAGACACTGACACAAGCTTTACTGTAGTTACTAAGCATTTAGGTTTGGGTGTTTTTAGGACTTGGTGGGATGGTTACGAGAAAATATTGGCATATTAGATAAGCAGAAAAATACTATGGATGGGTTCAACACATGATGTGCGTACTCGTTTGACTTTGGATCTATTGGATCACGCCAATAACTGTTGAAAAGAAAAATGACCACCTGAATGCTAAAACATATAATGGGAATAAATGTCTTATGCAATACGAGAATTATGGAAATCGGGTCAGCTTTGGAATAGAGAGGAGCGTTAGGCACATACTAATAATATTAATACATTTTCAGAGACACACAATATCCATCCTGCCAAGGACAGGCAGTGATCAGTGAACCAGGCAGCCAGTAAGAGAAATAAAATCACCAAGAAAGTCAGGCTTTTTGCTGTTTGTTTTCAAAAAAATGTCCTTGACAGAACACAAGATATGACTGAATGAGCAAAGTTACATTTATATAGAGCCTTTCAAAGAACATACAATGCTTGAACTAATAACAGACACCTGTTCATTTCAACACAATGGGAGAAATTACTCTGCTCACAGAGCTTAGTAACGCGTTAGATCAAAATTCGCTGCTGCTCTTTAAAACACTGAGCGTTTTTCTTAAAACACATAAAAGGTGCAAGATCACGCGTTGTCGTGTGAGCACCTCAGTCGTAAAAAGGGCTGAGTTGTCATGAATACGTTATGATCACGAGTAGTCGGCCGTACTGCTGCGACATCCGGTCAAATCAACCGTCCTCTAAGAATCAGCGCAGTACTAGTTTTGGTAATAGCAGCATCTATGGACATAAACGGCGGCGAAACGGATGGTTTCTTTCTCGTCAACTTTATAGTCCATCACACTTGCTCCTATAGATCGGGATAAAATCTCCATACCAAAACCTCTGTGCATTGGCATGATGAAAATTTAGAGCACGCAAATCCTTCACTTCTGAAACAGCAGAAATTATGTAATTTTACACAGATTAAAAAAAACCCTCAACGCTAAAGACTGCTGTTGACGGAGTTTTAATGTAAATATAGCAGGTTGGGGAAGTGTAACGATGAGCGGTAAGGAGGCGGACGCATTGTGTGGAAAAGAGTGAGATTTATTAGGGGCAAATCCAAAGTCCAGGGTCAAATTATTAACCTGGAGAGTCCGAGAATTCACGATAAACTAAAGTAAAGAAAAGTGCACGAAGACAAACCAGGGATGCAGGCTATAACATTGGGGCGAGGATAAACATTCAGGCTTATATTCACATGCACGGAAGCCTCGATTAACAAACAGCAGCTGGACTTACAATAAATAGCAACAAGACTAAACTAAAACAGGGCTTAAAAACATGGTCACATGAGCATTAAACCAGACACAAGTGCAAATTATGAGGGGTGCAGAAAACGAAACGAAGGAATGGAACCACAACAAGGGAGTAAATCAAAATAAAGACACTAGACAGGGAAACCGTGGAGACATGAACGCTAGGAGGGTGGTCAGTGGTGACAGGAAGCTTGTTTCAGTCATGGATGTCTTTGGCAAAATGAATGCAACTAAAATGCTTTCCTCATGTGTCCTAATAACCAAATAATAACCAAGTTCTTCTTTATTTCTAAATAATATGCCTTTCGGAAATTGTATAACTGCTTGTGTTATATTACTTTCTTTTATTCAGAAACACAGGAGACTCAGGTGAAAAGTGTGATGGAAATTATACACTTATTATTATATCCTAAAACTTGTCTCACCTAATCGTAGTCATCAGTTTATTAGATAAATGCATACCTATTTTTCTGTTTGTGTTTCAGATGTTCCATCCCTTTTCTTTTCTTTGAAAGAAAAATTCCTTAACTTAATCAAAGACTAGGATTAAAAAAATAAAATAAAATAAAATCATAGACAGGTCAGCTGAGCCCACTCCCTTGTCGTAATGTCCCCATATTGACAGTTAAATACCACATATTAAATAGAATAGACACTGGAGTGTCTTGTTTTTCTCTGAACATTCCACAGTGCATCTAGAATTTTAATAGTTGTTTATTTCTGCTCAGTTTTTCTGCTCTTATTTGAATTTGTTTTTGTCTTAAGGAGAAAAAAAAGGCGTCAAACGAGACCTGTGACCCCAGGGGGAAATCGTGGATCAGATGCCTCACACCAAGTCACTGTGTAAACAACACCAGGTTCATGTTTTAGTGTGAGGAATGAGTGCAGGAGTGTTTTGAAAGAGCAAATACAAACACTAACAAGAAGAGAACAAAGAAAACAGGAAGGAGAAGCTCCTATCCTTTTTGAGTTACTTACTGAGTTCATTCTCATAGCAAGTTCATTACACCTTGTGTACTTGTTGTAGTGCAGTTAGCTGTTTCTATATTGGCTGAGAGAAGGAGCAGACCTGTTCAAGTCACAGAACCATTTACATTTAAACAACAGAATCTGGTCAGTGGAGGATGTACTTTCTCAAACCTTTTTAACTGGTATCTCACCTCTGTGTCTCTCTGTGTTCGCAGGACAGGGACCACTGCACACCTCGCACCAGGACACCTTTCCAGTGATGACTCCCCTCGTGTGGAATTAGTTCACAGCTGTTTAGTCTTATATTTATCCACAACTAGGATTAGTCCATTTACTATTTCTTAGAAGTGGGGATCAAGAACATTGGAAGACGTGAGTAGTTTTTTGGAGCAATAAAGATCAATACATAAAAACAGGCAAATGACCTGGTTATACCCAAATACATCAATAAACACATCAAACAAGGTAATGCTTAGGTATGAATTGTCTTGACTTCGTGACTTATTATGAAGCTTAACTTGTTATGAACTGACACATGTGATAATGTTCACACATTTAGCTGCAATTCTTTGTTTAACTTCAGAGGGTTAAATGGAGCTCACTCAGATGATGGTGTTGACTGCTTCAAGGATTTTCACTAGAAGTTATATAACTGCAAGTTATATTACCGATGTCTAAGTGTATGCAGCGCAGAATTCTTTCTTCGTAATGTAATACATGTCCTATTTAATTCTACAAGATAAACAGGTTGGAAAATATTTGTGTAAAATAGATTATGATTATTTTTGGAACATAAAGCCATGCAAACATTGTAAGTGGACATCAAGGAAAAATATAAAATAAAAGAATAGTATAGCATACAGTTACAGGGTATGCCTGTTTTCATTGATTACTAGGGAAGCTCTTTGTCTCCCTCTTGTGGCCATTGTTGTCTGAGCCAACAACCATATCAACATAAGTGACATGAAGTTACAGAAATTAATTAAAACTAAAACGTATTTTTATAAACACGATTTGACAGTGTGTTTTACATATTCTGGTTGAATATGACATTTATGTGTACAAGATTATAAAAAACACAATCATACATTTACCTGATACTTATATCCAAAGTGACTTACGAGTGAGTATATCTTGAGCAATTGAGGGTTAAGGGCCTTGCTCAGCAAACCAACAGTGGCAACTTGGCAGCAGTAGGGCTGGAACTGGTAAGCTTCTGACTACATGTCAAGTATCTTAACCACTGAGCTACCACTGATCACTGCTGGGGGTAACCATAAATGTTAGAATTTAAAATGTTGGATACTAAACTATTTAAAAAAACATTTTGGAACATTTATTTATTTCATTTCCCCTAACCTTTGACAGCACAGCTAGTCCAGACCTCTGTATATGCATCTTCTTACCCCTTCTTTCTGCACACAAAAAATAAAACGCATTGAGAAGAGACTAATTGCCCAAAGGATAAAAAATAAAATGACATATATAATGATAAAAGGAAAAGGTAAATAGATAACAGTAGATGTGTTAATATAAAATCAAAAGTCATCTAAACAGAACTCAATGCAATAAGTGTGTTTTGAGATGTTTTTGTTTTGCTGGTTTTTTTTGTTTGTTTTTTTTGCTTTCAAGTGCTAATGCCATCATGAGTTGCTAGACCATGAAGACATTTAAAGACATTTAAAGAATAATAAAATAATTTGATTTTGCTGTAAAAGACAGATGCCATGTTCACACTGCACAACTGCACTGCTTAATGTGAGCAGACATCTGGCAGACACGCTTATCTATAGCAACTTACAGTTTCAACTATATTACAGAGCTAGGTCCATATAGCGGTAGGAGTTTGATTCAGTTCAGTTCAGCTCACTCAGGCTTTCATTTCTGTTTTCTTGTCTTCAGGTTTTGTTTCATTGTCCCTAATAGGTCCAACTTGTGCTTGTCTACTCATGTCTCACTGTCCTCCTTTGCTTGATGTCACAACTTCATTGATACCTAAAGTGAATGTTGGAAATATCACATGTTCTTTGAGTAGGAATCAAACATCATTGCTCTAATACACTGGACTGATAGTGGACTCTGCCGAGGTACACCTACCCCTGATGTTGTGATGTTACTGAGCCTCATCCTGTCTCAGATGCCTTGGCTACTCCCATCATCCCCTGATGTCCCCTGTTGTAGCCCACACCACCTCCTCCCCAACCAGCTACTCTCTGTTGCCCTTAATGGACGTTCTCTTGCGACTTGGGTCTCAGACACATGCACACAAGTCTAGAACCTCCAGAAAGTTGGACTAAACATTAAATGCTTATTTCATTTTTTAATTTATGTCTCTCTTTAAACAGCCAGAGGAGGATGGGACCCCCTTTGAGTCTTGGTTCCTCTCGACGTTTCTTCCTCATGCTCTAGGGAGCTTTTCCTTGCCACTGTCACCCTTGGCTTGCTTACTGGGGGCTTGGACTTGGACAATTGAAAAGCTGCTTTGTAATAGCACCTGTTGTAAATAAAATAAAATAAAATACAATTTTAAAAAGTACTTTATAAATAAATTTTGAGTATTTGATTTTTATATGTAATCTTAAAATGTATAAGATAACTAAAATTTGTTTTTTAATCATTACATTTTTTCACTTAAAACAAAAATATAATTTGGATAGTCCCAATAATCTAGAAAAATGAAATCTCATCATTACAGTGCCAACAACACATCAACATCACCAGACTTCAAAGCACTTGTCTGAGAGGAAGATTTGTATGCCTGTAATTCTGTTGTTGAAGAGCCTATAAAATCAAAATAGGCTTTTAAATTTGAAATTTTAAACTCAAATAAATACAGCCTTATTTTAAATGCCTAAACACACACACACACAGTTACCTCACAGTGTGAATATTGTTGTTGGTGGAGAAAGTATCATAGATCCTCTTTGCTGACACATCAGTGATGTCATTGTGACTGAGGTTGAAATTAGATGGATTATAATTACCACATTGTTCAGGATTCCCAAACACACCTCCCTCTACTAAATCACCGTGTAGTAGTACAAACACCTGTAGATTTATAGATCAATGAATTAAAGTAATGAACGAATGAATTAATAAACGAATGATTGAATTAGCAAATGAATGAATAAGCAAAGCAATAAATAGTATATTTGTGTCAGTGGACCTGAGTCATTAATGGCCAGATAATTATGCATTTTGACATTTTAAACAAAATATCATTTCTTTCAGTTCTTGTACACATGACTTGTTATCTATCAGGCATGAAACTGTAAATCATAAAGAGTCTGTTATGCCTTATTTCTCTTTTTAATGAGAACATGTGTTTCTACAAGCAGTCTGGATATTCTGTAGACCACAGAGATCCATCCTGCCAAGTACAGGCAGTGATCAGTGATCCAGGCAGCCAGTGAGAGAGGTCGTCATTTCCAAATAAAATCACCAAGAAAATCAAGCTTTTTGCTGTTTGCTTTTGAAAAATAAAGTCCTTGAAGGAACACAGGATATGACTGAATGAGCAAAGTTACATTTATATAAAGCCTTTCAAGGAACTTACAATGCTTTACAATGAACACACACAGCTTCTACATTCAGTCACCCTGCTGGATTTTGTGTTAAATTGTGAGAAAAAGAGTAAAATGTGTTATATCTATGTTAGTGTTCACTGTGCACTCAACAATCAAGACTCTCTACACATCCCTCCTCCCGCTTGTCCACTCACTGCAGGATGTGGGCTTTGTGCTGGTGTGCGAACAGCAGCTGCAGGCAGTGGTCAGTGAGCTGACAGTGGCTAAGGTCCAGTTCTGAAAGCCCTTCAGAATGTTCCAGAAACAGTGCCAGTGACCTATAGGCCTGGTCCAGCCGGGTCTGACTGATGTGGAGTGTGTGAGACGCGCTGTGGCTCTCTCCCGGGCTCTGGGTAAGATGGTGATCACCATCTTACCCAGAGCCCGGGAGAGAGCCACAGCGCGTCTCACACACTCCACATCAGTCCCCACACAGACAAGAGACAGGAACTGGAGCAGCATGGCTTTATTGCAGCTGAACACAATCAACGTTCACCAACATGTAGAGTCACAAAACACTAACACACTCACATAACTACTAACATTAATGCTATTTACACACATTTTGTTTCAAATGATAAAATTATTTTCCTTTTTCCAGAATGTTTCCCTACTTTGTGTGGTGTTGAGTCAGTGGCTTACTGAAGGGTGACTGTGTGTAAAATGGGGAAGAGTTGCCCTCACAGCCGTGTAGAGTGAGCTGTGTGTGTGTGTGTGTGTGTGTGTGTGTGTGTGTGTGTGTGTGTGTGTGTGTGTGTGTGTGTGTGTGTGTGTGTGTGTGTGTGTGTGTGTGTGTGTGAGAGCTCGCTCTCTGGATGACCATGGAGACGACTCTGCAGTCCTCAGTGCTCAGAGTCAGTGTGTGTTTCTGTGTGTCTGCTGTGAGGTCCAGAGCAGAGCAGCAGGAGAAATCCAGTCTGTGCTGCAGAGCGAAGAGCAGATCTGCTGCTGCTGCCCCCTGCTGTAGTTCAGAGACACTGTAGCAGTGGAGCAGCCTCAGCAACAGCAGCCTGTCAACACGGAGAAAACAAAACACACACAGACAGTGGCAGGGCAGTTAATTTCAGGTTAATATAAATATTTCACCTAAATTTAACAATTTCCTCCAGAAAGTCATTTTATTCTGAAGTAAATATTCATGGATATTGCTGATTACCTGACAGGAGTCTCAGTAAAACCTAAGTGATGCTGGCACAAAATGACTTTTGAGGAAACTCGTGAAAAACACATAAACGTACATAAACGTTTATATAACACTCCCTAAACAGACCAGTTCTGTGTTAAAATTCTGATTGTGAGAAAAGTTCAAGCCTGAGACGGGAGACGTGTTAGAGCAGTGGCTCAATGCTCTCCAGCTCCGCCTTTGGTATGGAGGTGAAAAGCAGGCTGAGAGAGACTGCTGTGCAGTGCTGGAGGGTGAAGCGCAGGGCAGCACAGTGGACAGAGTCCAGCTCTCTGCTGTTCAAGTTGATGCAGTTCTCTGCTGAACTCAGCAAGCTGGACACACAGTGATCAGAGCCAGTCTGATAGATCTCTCTGAAGATGGACAGTACAAAGCTGGAGCTCAGCCTGGGGAGAACACACACACACACAGACACACATTTCCAGGTCTCATGCTGTACAGTATAATTAAAGTGTTTGGACTGTTACTAACTGTGTGAACAATCTGAGCCACACAACACATGACTGTATTCTCTCACCTTCTGATCTGAAGTCTGGCCAGTACAGGCAGAAGGTCTCTGGGGTTTTGCTACTTAATGTTGGGGATGTGTAGTGATCCGATGAGCTGGTTGAAGCTCGTCTACTTTGCCGTAACGTCACCCATTCGCCTTGCTGTCTGAATGCGTACTTCTAGTGCTAGAGTCTTCTCTGTCAGACTAACAATTCATCTACACTTCTCACAGATAAAACTGCTACTAATGACGAAGAATAAACATGCTGCATTCAGTGCTCTGAAACAGAACATAAGTCATGATGAAAAGCAAAATGTTAACATTACTTATGTTTGTGGTAGTTCCTTAGATATAGTTTGTGATGATAAAGTAGCTTTCCATGGAATTTACCAGTTTCCAGGTAGAAAGTAATTAAATACAACGAAAAATTTGTTAAACAGATAGAGAGCAGTAAGAGCTAGTATGCTGAAACAGTTTCAAAAACAGGAAGTTTCCTTATGAAGGAAAGAGGTTGTTATGAACCTCACCATTTTGACAGCGAGTATTAACCATGGCTATAAAACCATGTGAATAATTCAGTTATGGGATTAATCCACAAAATAGCACATCAAATCTAATTATTTGGCCAGTACAGGGTTATGCAATATTCCTTCATCTCAGCAAAATGCAATAGCTTGACTTCCTTAACTGATTAATAATTAAAAAATATCTTTCTTGACTATAAGAATATATCTTACCCATTAGACAGATTAAACATCCAGTGAGTGTGTATCCTGGCATGTTAATGTAAAAGGCAGCTCCTACTGGATTTGGGGAAAGATTAGTAAAAGATTTCAAGTATCTGCAAAGCAGAAAACTGCCTATTCAACAGGCATGAATGATGTGCTACCGAAGTAGTTGTGTTATTTGCATAGCCTAATTAATATGCATGCAGATCATGTTCTATAGAACCTATATTGTTATATTAAAATTTCACTATTGCTTTTTTGCTTCACAATTGTTACACATAATTGCTGCACCCGATACAAGGATAGGAATTCCAATTTATTCATACTGGACAGAAGAATCATTAATGGCTGCTGAGTGAAGCACTTTCATTGAAAATTCATCCACCAATTAAAATTTTTATTTATTTTTTTATTTTTTGTAACCACATCAGCCAGGAATACATTCCAGCTCTGTTTTAGAACACTGGCTGTGATTCATTACATTTTGGCAATTGTGAAAACAAACTGGATGATACTTCTAAAAGTAATTGTGTTTGCAGTTTATTTGCACAGTTACATAAACAACACTGGTAGCATAGTCAACTGGCTTGATGGTTTTCCAGTGCACGACACTGTGTTACCAGGGCTGGCCCAAGCCTGTGTGGGGCCCTATGCAGAAATCTTAGCTGCCACTGACATAACACAGGTAAAAAATCAAATAGAAATAAATACATGGTCTTTGGCACCCTCTTGGTGGCTTTAGCAGGCTCTTGTTTTGCTTATATGGCAGGACAATTGTTCTGCTGTTATCCTACCTATAGAGCAGTCCTATTTAGATTTAATGCATATATGTACATCAGCGTTAGCCCAGGTTTCTGGTGTTTATTTTAGATGCATTTTTGGTTGTATATATTATAATTAGGCTACTGTGGACAATTTAATACCATATAGCTACAGCACCTGTACTTCACACACATGTAGTAATCGGATCTAGAAAGTTGCCAACCCTATTAAAATATTAGGTTTATAGTATAATATTTGAATTAAACAGACAAAGCGTTAATCACAATCATTTGCATGATGATTAAATCTTGAACCAAAAATGTATCAGAGAGCTCTAGTTTTTTTTACAGACACACACCCAATAAAACTGTGCTTGACCATTTCTTGCCCTCTATATCATTCTCTGCAGTTTACTGAGAAAGACCTGACACTGGGTAATGCCATTGTCTATTCGAAGGCCAAAACAACAACAATCTTGGTTATCAAAGACTCACTCCACCCTGACCACAGCCTCTTCTTTTAGAAGCCATGAGAAAACCACCATTGCAGCTTGAGAGCACAAATCAAGCCTCTTAAGAGGTGTTATGTTCCACAGGCAGATCGATATCTCAATGCGGTCCACATGAAAGCAATTTTCTTTCCATGAGTGCAAATTGCACTTTTAATGCCTGATATTTCAGCCACTCATTTCTCTCACTACATGACAAAACTCTCGAAACTTTTCTCCAAAAGCACTGAATGATATTCTAACCATTTATGGCCTTTCTCCATTCATGTACACAAAGTCCAGTATGATTCCAAATGTCATCAAAAGATATATCTGTTTGTAGCTGAACAACTTATACAATGCGATCTTTCTTCTTTGTGTCAAATGAACTTAACAATTGAAACATCCAAAACTGGCTGTGTTTCTTGCCAACATACTGGTGTTTGGACATGTGGGATTACTTGCATGTCGCTTTCAATAAGTCAGTTGGTAGAGTAGAAGTTAAAACTGTCATCCTTAGGCTGTCGGCTCAACTCCAACTCACACAAACTTTATGTTTTAATGCAGAATCTGTCATTTTATATGAGCATAAAAAGAGGTTTTTCCCTGACCAGGCATCGAACCGGGGCCGCGGGGGTGAACACGCCGAATCCTAACCACTAGACAACCAGGGACAAAGCTACTGAGTTTACATGACAAGATCATTTTTCAAAGTCTGCACTCCTACTATTCTGACAATGTTTGGATGCATAGTGGACTTGGTATGCATGAGTGGAAAAAGGCCATAAAGCGAGTTATTTATCTTTCTCTTTGTTCTACAAAAAAATGAAGTTTGCAAGAGTCAGGGCTCTTTTTTACCATCTGGGAAAAGAGGGAACGCTGGTGTCACTAACACATGGAAAGAGCTGTTATAGTATTCCCCATTTGTCTCCTTAATGTTTCTGACATTTTAGCCACTCATTTCTCTCTCTACATGAAAACACTCTAGAAAACTTTCTCCAAAAAATACGGAATGTTATTCTAAGTACTCAGAAAATAGTCTTTTCCTCCCCCTTCTGACGCGTGAACTTATAGACGCCCTTGATTGCACGGTGTCTCTGTAATTGACAGGGGAGAGAGCGTATGCCACTCCCTCTCTCCCTAAGAGTACAGCCAATTATGCTCTTCTAGACTCCCGGCCACAAATGGCTGTGACACCATCAGTTTCAAAGTTAAACAAAACTCCTATAGTACTAATAAAAGCTTCACACTCACCTCAGCTGGGACATGGCAGACACTGAAGGAAACTCCTCACTTCACTCTCTTCATCTGACCAGTCATTAAGCTCCACTGGTTTCTTCACTGTTTGGAGTTTCAGCACTTCTAGCACTTGTAATATTAGAATAGAATCCCTTTATTTACTAAAGGTACACAGAAATGTACACCGGTACACAGAAACTTACTGTATGTAAGAGTGCAATAGTTCAAAGCTGTATTAGTGCAGATAAATACAACTACAGTGCCATTGCAGCTTTTAATGCTGTTTCAGTATCAGGGTCTTCAGGAAGGCTCCACCTGGCAACCCTGAAGTGCCTTGCTATGCTTAAAACTGCACACACACACACACACACACACACACACACACACACACACACACACACACACACAAACAAACACAAACACTTAACAAGGTGAGTTCTGCTTATTTGTTATTGGAGATTTGTTATGAAGGCTGATCGCCATTTAAAATTAGGTTTCACAAACTGTAATTGTTACACTGGTGAGTTTGAGGTAGAGATGCACTTTCATTAATACTGCTTACACTTTGTTTCTTTACAACACGCATGGACGTGTTGAAGCATCTCATAAGCATGGAACACTAATACTCAGAGGTTGAAAACAGAAGCTATCTGGCTCACACAATGTTTTAAATGTGCCAAGGGAAATTCCAAGTGTGGCCATCCTTGAGTGGAGTGGAAGATAAATATGTTTTTTTTGTATTTCAAAGCGGCTGTAAGAGTATAACAGGCAGTTTAGAACATGTCAGTCCCTCCATGTAATTTGAGAGAAAATATCCTATGAAGATTGGACCAAGATTCCTGCAGAGTATTTTCAGCACATAGTGGAAACTATGCCAGAAAGAATTGCTGCAGTTCTGGAGGCCAAAGAAGGTCCAACATGCTATTAAATGGGTGTACTTAAGCCCACTGTGTCTTATAATAGGATGTTGCTGGAATGTATGTGGATGTTGTTGGAATGGCCGTAGAGTTGCGGCAGCAGTACAGGTAGTCTGTGATCCTTTCCCCCATCCGAGTGAGTTTGCCCTATTGCACGGGGTCGAGTTATGATGTGAATGTTTAATTACACAGGATGGATTGTGGGCGACAGAACCGAACAGCCTTCAGGATTCAAGTAGAGAAAGGTGAAACTTCTCCAGCCTTTGAGTTAATCACAGGACTATTGCATAGCAATTAGAGATAACAGAACAGCTTTCGGGGGGGTTTGGGTGGGTTGCCTTATCCGCCCCTTTAACAGAGTAGTCACAATTCAAATTTCCCTTGTTCCATTGTTTACAAGGCATTATACATGTGGTTTATTTATAGTGCACGGAGTAATATGCAGCAAGTCTGGTCTGTCTGCTTTGGAAGAGAAACATTTGGCCAAAAGAGCAAGACACAGCCAGGAGGATGATTGCTAAGAGCACATCATAATATGCACCTTAAAGCTGTGCTCTACAGCTAGGTCCTGTTCCATGACTGCATATATAAATTTACTACTGACATTGCCATTTATATCTGGCCATTTACAGTGCACTCTTGCTCAGTGCAGCACTTGAAGCTGATTTTCCATTGTGTAGTTATTATGTTCAAGAGATGTTTGACCCGGTCAGGGTGACACACTTTAGTGAGGGCAGCAGTATCCTAGAGGACACTACAGACAGTGACGGAGACATCTCAGAGCGCGAGGTGAGAGGTTGAGTTTTTTGTTACTCTCTCTACGACATACTTTTCATGCCAGGTACTATTGTCCAGTTCAGCCAAATTTAATTTACTGCCTTGTATTATCATATATAAATTGCTGAACATCTTATCACTCAGTTTCAAACATCCCCTCAGCTGTTTTAAGCCATTTCGGTTATTCAGAAGTACTGCTAAATGGATGTGGTGGGAAAATGAGAGCACATCAAACACAGACAGCTTTATGCATTGAGTAGTAAAGAGTAAAATTTTATTGAGTTCTGTCCCCTGTATAACAGAGTAAGAGGACTGACGCGCAGTACGGTCCCCCTCCCCTTATACAGAGAACAGAAGAAAGAGAAAAAAAAGAAAAACGACTCCTACAGAGTATCAGCTAATTCATGTTTTGGTTAGCCTGAGCGCTGAAGGCTTCTTCTATCGCTATGGTTAGAACGGTATGTGAGCAGCTGGTGTACCTGACTCACATGCTTATCTGCAGACTGTTATGCTGTGACTATAGAAACATAAAGCAAAGTAAAATAAAGCAAAATAAATTTCCACAAAATGAAGTAAGGTACATTTCCACAACATTTCCCCCCTATATCACACATTATCACACATTTATTCAGCAAATAGCACTACGATGTCTTCATGTGGATCACCAGCTCCGCCCATCTTGCGGAGCAGAATGTCTTCAAAGAGCTGGGGTTGGTCATTGGCATGGCCGCTGAGCGCTGGCATGGTGAACACACTAGAAAGACGTCTGACACGCAATGACAAAAAAGGAGGTAAACACAGAAGAAGAAGAAAAAGAAGAAGAATGAGTAGCAGAATGGGCAACGCTACAGCCGCTACTGGAACTGTAGGCTGCGGAGTGAAGGCAGATCACATAAGATTCATATAATCAGTAATATTAGCGCTGAGATCTGGAATGTAAAAACAGCAGGAAGTGTTAATCATTTTGCACACTCCTCCTTCCTTCATGGTTAGGAGATTTAATACCATTCTATGTTGAAGCACTGCTGCCCTTATCACTTGTTGTTCTATCTTTAAGGCACCTATTGCTGCTAAGGTGTCATTAACTACTTGCAGTAACTGATAAGCTAAGCCATTGATCTTTTGCAGGGCTGCTACTGTGCCACCGCCCAGGAAAAGGGACCAACCAATGGTTTCACCCGGAGTGGTCCATGGGTCCCTCAGAATTCTACCACAATAGTCTGTGCTGGTTATGTCTCTCCTCACCCTGTGCTGCTTGGCATGGGGAAGTGTATACACCTGCGTCCTTGGGCGCACTACAGCTGGATAACAACAACCAGTCCAGTTCTGTGGCAATTCACCATAGGCCACCGAACCACCGACCCACATTACATTCCAATACCCCTGCAGGGTTGTCATGGAGCAATTCCACAGGGAACTGCTATTGGAGTCACTGCAAGTGCCATTGCTGTGCACCTGCACATAATCGATGCATCTGGACCAGACTTCCGGCACCTGCTGCTTCATCTGCTATACAAATATCTCACCCTTACTAGCTGCCACATGCAGCATCATTTTCGGTGGTGCGGGGTTAGTGGGACTGGGACAGTTTGAGGTCTGGTTAATAACCTGGCACATAGAGATTGTCATATTCACTTCTCCTACGTCTGCGTTTTTCAGAGGGATTACAGTCCTTGGAACACTGGTGTGCTGGCACACCAGGTACTCTTGCTCGATATGTTGGGCATGCACAATGGCTGACATACACGCTGTATTTTGTTGGCATTTAGCTGCTAATCATTCTGCTTCAGTGGCGTTGGGACCCTGAAATGGTAACAAGTCTTCTCATAAGTCATGGGATTCTTCATCCATATTAATATTCAGTCTATGTTCTGACTGTGTTAGCTGTGTCTGATTTTCTCTACCGTCTCTTGACGGTTCCGAGTGTCGAAAGGGTAGGCCTTGCCTTTAACACCCTACTCAACACAGTTCTGACCTAGTCTGTTTGGGTGCTGCTGCTTGGAGTTGGGGCTGGTGTCGGAGCCTTCTTACGGTGTGTGTGATGTACCCAGGTTCCTCGTCCTTCTATTTTGACAGCAGCGTGGGTTGTTAACAGGAGGTTCTAGTTGTCTCCACCTGGTGCCTTCAGTGGCGGTAGCCCCTGACTGAATTTCCCGTTATGTGGCCTGCGGGGTAGCAGCGGTTTCCTGTATTGCTTGCACAGCGGTTTTAATTGCAGCTGCCTTTGCTACTCTATCTGCAAAAGTATTCCCCTTGCTGATTTGGTCTTCTGTAGTCCTGTGAGCTGCACACTTAACAACTGCAATTGTCTTTGGCAGCGAAATGGCTTCTAGCAAGATGGTGATGTCTAATATATTTACCCGAGCTTGTCAGGAATTGCCTATGTTTCCATATGGCTCCAAAATCATTAACAGTTTTGTCTGCAGCTAGTTTGCATGCTTCCGTCAGTGCTACTAGTTCAGCAGCCTGCGCTGAATAGGAGGATGGTAATACTTCTGTTTTAAGTATTTCATGATCTGTTACTACCGCGTATGCTTCCCTATTGACCCCTGTGTCGTCCCTGCATGCTGACACATCCACATAGAGGCATAGGTCTGGGTTACTTATGGCTTCTTCAAAGAGATCAACCCGCGGTATATATACTTCAGCTAAGACTGCTGTGCAGTCTTGTGGATCTCCATCCTCCTCCGTAGGAAGGAGTGTAGCTGGGTTCAGTGTTATACACCTTTTGACAGTTATATTAGGCATATCTAAGAGGGTGGTGTGGTATCTCAGCTACCACTGGGCTGATAAGTGTGACACTCTTTGGTCCTGCAGTATTCGGTGTAATGCGTGTGGGACTAAAACAGTAAGAGGGGAGTATGCCACTATGGTTTAGGTAGCGAAATTATGGCTTGTGGTCGGTTTTGAGACAGCTTGTGTGTATTTCCCCCTTTAATGATATGCCCCAAGAACGTCACTTCCTCCTTACAATTCTGTAATTTTGCTCTACTAGGTCAGTTACATGTATATTACATCTGAAATATTTCCATGAGCTTTTATGCAACATACTAAACAAAGGTTAGGAACAGGCTAAGTCAAATCAGGCTAACTCTCAGCAGGTCAAAAGTACTTCAGACTGCAATCTATGATCTAGTATTTTTTCCAATTTTATCATAATTGTAACACAGGGAGGCTTGGCAGGATACAAAAGAGGAGCAATGATGCATATAATGATGTTTATTTAGAGACATGGAAGACAACGTAGCACTAAGGCTATCGTGGGATCAAACACTGACAACGTTAACGTTTACACAAAGGACTTATATATGCAAACAATAACAACACAATGAAGGGCAGCCGTGAAACACAAGGGAGCATGGCCACACGGATGAACACACACACACAAGCAAACACACACGGGGAGACGTTTGGGGGGGGGGGGGGGCGTACCGTGACAAGAATATGTTCACACATGCTCGCTCGCTCGCTCTCTCTCTCTCTCTCTCTCCCCATCCTTTCAGCCTTTGGGTTTCAATAATACCCCCAGGGCAGACAGAGCCACTATTCAAGCAATGTAATATTCTGTAATATTCTACTCTGGCTCCTCCTACCTCTGCAATGACATCCTCAGCTTTTATTTCAGTGGGTGGCGTGTGATGTCATAATGCAGCCGCATCAATTAAGCGAATATGATGTAGTCAAAGAACAGATTTTTCAAATGAACAATTTCTGTGACCCATTTTTAGACTACAGATCACAGATAACGGGTACACTAAATTTATTATGGGTCAGTGCGGTAGTTACAATTGCAATCCAAGACGCAAGGAACATGTTCCTTCTGAGAAGCACGGGATATTTGGTAAATATGGGAAAAAGAAAAACGAAAAAACACGAGCCCAGAACCCTTCCAGAATAGAGGATGACTTCTTGGATGAACTGTGTGTGTGTGTGTGTCTGTCTGAGAGAGAGAGATCTACGTAGCAGTGTTCTAAGTATCTATACAACGCTAATAAGACATTTTCTGTTACTTTTTAAACAGATACTAGACCAAAGCGTTTAATGAAGAAGGACTTCACTACTCAGAGAACTCAATCAGCCATAGTAAGTAAAGTAGAACCAAGACAAATGATTTAAAGCCATACTGTGGCAATGGACAAAAGCCACAAAAAATGGAAAAACAGCTATGGTGAACAGTGATGCTAATTGAATGCTTGTACTTAAGTACACTGAAATGTCTCTGAATATAAATTACAAATGCATTTCAACAAATGTTCGAGAAATTAATTAAAAACACTAATGTAAATGTATTTAGAATATATTTAGGACACATACATTTAGCATATGCAATCTTTGTCAGTTACAGGAAAAAAAAATACTGTTGGTGGGTTTTTTGTTTGTTTGTTTTACATTCTCCTTACTATAGAATTAACAGTCGACTGTTCGGTGACTTTGCATGCTGAGTTGTAACACTGATTATTAGTATAATTGTGGCGAGAATCAAAATCAACACTAGCTAAAATGACTGAATGCATTGGAATTTATTATTCCAATAGCACAATTTGAATGGGTCTACGGTACCTTAGTGTGTCAGGTCCTGTTATTTCTGTTGAACATTTGATGTTTGGGGGCACATTTTTACATCATTAGGCCTGCAGGCTATGTGATTACGGCTATGCGATAAAAATTGTATTTGTTTCCTTTCCAGTCCAATACAAATTATAAATTACAAATGTATCAAAATGTAATTAAAGTCATATTTCAATTAAATGTATTTAAATACTGTTCAACAATATTTCTACTCATATCTACAGGTGGAACCTAAAGATATGAATATCAATGAGAGGGATAAGTGTATTGAGGACCTGGAAGCTGTGTTTGCTAAAGTGAGAAAGTCTGCAGTGGAGCAGAGCAATCCTAACACTTGTTTTCCATAAATTCTCACAATGCTATGAACTATGCATTTCAAGTAGATGTAATTAAATATTGCTTAACACTGTTTCTCTTCATAGTTGGAGGTGAAACTGAATTCTTTTATAAAGATGGAATATGGTTCCTGTGAATATGATATGGGCCAACTGATTGAGGAGATGGAATCCACAGTTGCTAGAGTGAGAAAGTCTGCAATGGAGCAGAGCAATCCTAACACTTGTTTTCCATAAATACTAACAATGCAATTAAATATGCATTTCAAGTAGATGTAATTAAATATTGCTCAACACTTTATTTGTGTCTGCAGGCGGCCAAACTGTTAGGATTAGAAGCCGTACTTGCTCGGGAGGATATGGCTGCATAACCTCTGATGACAGCAATAAAGAGCATTAAAAATACTCTGACATTTTTCAGTCTAATCCCTGCCTATGTTGTCTGCAACACAGTCAATTATACCATGGATAGTAATTATATCTTTTTTTTTTTTTTTGTCTCACAAACATTCTGAATGTAACATTTCCTACAGCTTTAAAAATACAATCACCATACTTGGCACCCACACTATTTTTTCCCTTCATGTCCACTTACATCTATGTGACTTAACAATCACAATTCATTTTTAGACAACCAATTTCCAACCTCTATATATATATATCGCTCGGAATTCAACAGACACCTGACTCAAGTATTTTTATTTTAATTTCCTCCATGTTGTTTATAATAGGCCTACAGTAAGAAATCCTTTTAAAGGTGATCACCATTTCTACCACTGTATACTGTTGAAGCATACAAGTTTTTATTCAGTGAGAGATATGTCATTTATGGGGATTAGGTACAGCATGTTTTGTTCAGGACATTCACGACGATATATGTTCTAAATGGGATTGTAAAATAACTAGCTAGCTAGCCATGTATTTAGACAGAACCTGAATTGTGTTACATGGGGATTTTTATCCTATGTTTTTAAGGCTGCATTATGTACAGCCTAGCATAAATAAATACGCAAGAATGCAGAGCACAAATAGTCCATAGTTTATTTTCCCTTCTATATAAGCCCGCAGGTTCATAGGTGACTAGCTTTTATAATGTCATGTGTAATTTGAGCATAATGGTGGAAACTTCAAAGAACAATATGGAAAAAAAAGGAGGGTTGTTTACATAATTGCCCTTGAAAAAGTTTATAAGAATTAAACTCTTGTGTACCCCTCAGACATTCTCCAGAGGGTCCCTCAAAAGCATGTTTATATTTAAGTTGCAATAAAGGACAGGACCAGCTATTCTCTTCAACTAATTCTGATATCAAGTGGAAACAAGTTGTCAGGTTCTGGTCCGCACCCAACCAGGAACGCACACACAGACACGTACACACATATCCGCACAAATCACCTACCACGACCACTGCTCGGTTCACAATCACACACTTATCAACCATCACGATCACCTGCTTCTAATTAACTCTCTCCCTATTTAAACCCCTCATGTACCATCCTCCAGTGTTTCCCATTTAGCATACTGTGGACTAAAGCTGAGCCTGTCTTCATGAGCTTCCCCACATCTGTGTTTTTAAAACTTTTTGGCAGTGCTTTGTGTGACTAATATCCTGCCTTTTTATCCCTCACCCATGTCTTGCTCAGGTGTCAATATGTCACATAACTAAATTAGTGTTCTATTATTTTCTTAGTTTGTACAAGAAGTACAAATATGTAGCTATCTAACATTTATAATGTGTATTGTTTCTTATTTTGTTAACATTAAAATGTAAAACCAAATGAAAACATTTAAATGTAAAAACAGGTTTGACACTGCTTTGGATCTAGTGAAAATACTAGAAGCTGTCAAAACCATGACCTGAGCAGTCTGCATTTTACACATAGAGAGAGAGACAGAGACGATGTACGACAACAACCAAAGGTATTCAGATCTTAAGGGAATCCTTTCACTTAGTCTTCAATTATGCACTCCATAGATGTCATGAGGGACAGCCTCACAAGAAAGGAGGCCTGGTGCATGGCATGCAGTGGTGCCTATCATGCGAACACAGAGAGAGACAGAGACAAGGTAGCAGACAACAACCAAACGTGTTCAACTGCTGTCAGGTCTTTCTCAGTAAACTTCAGAGAATGAAGTACAGGGCAAGCACTTGAACATGCACATGTTCTTCCCTGGATACAGACACTTTGCCTCAAAGACAGTTGCCTCACAGGTTTGTTCCAAAATGACTTCTGTGGTGGAAATTCAGCAAACAAGGAGTCAGATGTGGATAAGAAGATTTTATTGAGTTATTAGTTTCAAAAAATGAGCGTGCCTATTTGCTTCGCTCCCCTTTGGGTGATTTCCCTCCCCTTATATACTAGCCGTAGCGTTCGAGAGAACGAGGGAGGGTTTGCTTCTGCTGAGACCAGATAACTCCTTGGAAGGAGTGTATTTCTTCAAGGACGTTCTCTAGGGAACGTCCTGTTCTTCTAATCTTATGCTAAGCTTTCTCACGCTTTACAATGATAGAGAAAGAAACACAACAATATTTCCTTCACACTTCCCCCCTTTGATTCTTTGTCAATCATCAACATCATCTAGACTTTAATTTTCAATGAATAGTGCCTGGAGGTCATTAAATTCCTCAGAATCCTCATCCACCCCCTCTGGCAGTTCTTGCAACAGTTGATACTGTACACGAGTAAGATTAGTCACCCAGGTGACACAACAATTCATAATACATGGCAGGAAACACATAACCATCAATACGACAATGAGCACAGGAAAAAGCACCGTCATTGCCCAGTGTCCCCACGGGCCCAGGGCCGAGGTGAACCATGAGAACCATGAATTGTCTGCTGGGGACGGCTCCTGGATGTCCTGTTTCATATGTGTAATCAGGTCTGTTATATTATCATAATAATCTGGGATGTGAAAACAACATGATACATTTATCTTCTTACACACCCCACCTTCCTCGGCTAGGAGCAAATCTAAGGCCATTCTATTCTGCAGGACTACTTGGCGAATCTGGTGCAATTCTTGGTTTAGGAGTGTAAAAATCGTCTCAGTCCTATTGGCCAGAGTTAGGACTTGCCACGCTAAACCATTAATCTTATTCAAGGCTGCAGTGGTTGCCGTCACCAATGCCATTGCACAAGCGATATTGCCTTTGCATCTTTCCTCTGGCAGGAGTTGTCGTCCCGCGATCGGGGCGAGAGTAGTGAGTAGGATAGTGACAAACAGAGAATTCATCATGAGTCCTCAGGTCGTTCTGGCGCCTTCTTGCAATGAGTGTGGTGTATCCACGTTGCTCGTCCGTCGGTTTTGACGGCGGTGTTAGTCGTCAGCAGCACTTGGAATGGTCCTCTCCACCTGGGCTGGTTCCACCGCTTCCTTCTGAAGTCCTTTATCAGCACCCAATCACCTGGTTGGTGGGTGTGGAGTGGAGTATCCGTCACCTCGGGAAGAACTGCCTTCACCTGCTTAGACACATGGGAGAGAGATTTGTGCAGAGACACACAATACTGCAAAAGTGATTCATTGATCAGGTTAGTATCCCAGTCGGGCGGTCCTAGCCCCGTGTTGGGAGGCCGTCCAAACACTCTCAAAAGTTGATAAGCCTGTTCGTGCCTGCGGTCTGGTTCGGCATTGCCACAGGACGAGGGGAAGGCATTTTACCCAATTCATGCCTGTTTCCTGCGTTAATTTAGCTAGACCTCCTTTAATGGTGCCGTTTGTCCGTTCTACTGCCCCTGCACTAGCAGGGTGATAGCTGCAGTGTTTTCTCATATCTACCCCTAGGTATTTAGTCAGAGCTTTTAGTCCTTCGTGTACGAAGGGTGTCCCATTGTCACTGGACACTCGTTGTGGTAACCCCCACCGGGGAATAATTTCTCTCAGTAGCGCTTTTGCTACTGCATCAGTATCTTGTTTTCCCATTGGGAAGGCCTCCACCCACTTACTAAACATGCACACACACACAAGCATGTTCCTCTTTCCTTCAGCTGGTGTTAGTTCTACAAAATCTATTTGCCAATGTTGAAATGGCTCACTAGGCGGCGGGTGTCCGGCGGGTGCGTGTTTGGTATGATTGTCCCCGTGTGGTGTGTTTTGTGCACATACCAAGCATCGGGAACAAAATTTACTGGTGTGTGTGTTTATTCCTGGTGCATACCAATATTTTGTTATACTTTCCACTATCCCCCCTTTGCTCATGTGACTCCTCCCATGAGCAATCTCAATTAGTCCTTTCATGTAAGCCGTGGGGAGACAGGGTTTGTTTATCTCTGGGTGTACCCATATCCCGCCTATTTGTTTGCACCCCCCTTTTTTCCATTTCACATAATCTTGTGGAGTAGCTTGTTTTTGGATATCTTTGGTTGTTATCCTGGTTCCATTATCTATTTGTGCCATTTGTGTATGGACTGGTTGTGTGGCTGTGAGTTGAGCTACTTTGTCTGCATAAGCGTTTCCTCTCGACACAGGGTCCCCTGCTTTTGTGTGTGCTGCACATTTTATGATGGCCACTTTCTTTGGTAGTTGGATTGCTTCCAACAGTTCTGCTACTAGGCAATGGTTCTTTATCTTTGCTCCTGAGCTCGTAAGGAAGTTACGATGTCTCCAAATAGCCCCAAAGTCATGTGCCACTCCCCACGCGTACCGGGAATCGGTCCAGACGTTCACGGTCTTATCTTGTGCTAGTTTACACGCCTGTATGAGTGCAGCAAGTTCAGCTGCCTGCGCTGAGTAATTAGATGGGAGTGGTTCTGCTTTCACCACTTCTGTGTGTGACACAACAGCATATGCTGCTCGATTAGTGCCTTGAGAGTCACGTTTAGCTGAACCGTCCACAAACAATTCCAGGTCCGCATTAAGTATTGGTTCCTCCTTTAAATCTATTCTGGGAGATGTTGCAATTTCTAACACCTGTTGGCAGTCATGGGGCTCTCCTTCCTCCTCTGTAGGCAATAGAGTGGAGGGGTTTAGAGTTGTGCATCGTTTCACAGTAACATTTGGCATGTCTAATAAGGCAGTGTGGTACCTAAGCCATCGCTGAGTGGACAAATGTGCCACTTTTTGATCTTGCAGTATTCTTGACACTGCATGAGGCACATGTAGGGTAAGCTTGGCGTAGCCTACTATGTCTCTGGAAGCCACTAGTGCCTTCTCGGCGGCTGCCACAGCTCTTACACATAAAGGTAGGCCTGCTGCGACTGTATCTAATTTTCCTGAGAAGTAGGCCACCGGCCTTTGTTTGTCCCCATGTTTTTGTGTCAATACACTTGTCATATATTGCCCTTTAACATCCACTGTCTGTTCAAATGGTTTGTTTGGGTCGGGAATGCCTAACGCTGGCATGACTTGTAACAGCTGTTTCAGTGTTGTGAAGGCCGCCTCAGCTTCCGGTGTCCATTCCGGCTGTGAGGAATTTGACCCTTTGGTCGGTATTATATCTCTGAGTGGTCCCTCATGTTCTGCATAGGATGGTATGAATGTCCTACAATAGGAACACATTCCTAAAAAGGACAACAGTTGTTTTTTCGTCATGGGCTTTGGTATAGTCAAAATGGCATTCACTCGGTCTTTAGTCAGCATGCGCGTTTGTTCAGTGATGTCATGTCCTAAAAAATGCACTTGCTGCTTACAAAACTGTAATTTGGATTTGGATGCCTTGTGGCCTTCCCCTGCTAAATGATGTAGCAGTGCCACCGTGGCTTGTTTACACGCTTCTCGTGTTCTCCCACAAATCAAAAGATCATCAACATATTGCAGCAAGGCTATTCCCTTAGGGAGTTCTAAAGCCTCTAGGCTTCGGTGTAAGGCGGCATTGTAAATGGTTGGTGATTCACAATACCCTTGACACAATCTCGTGAATGTGTATGGCTTTCCTTCAAAAGTGAAAGCAAACCAAAATTGGCTATCCTTGTGCACAGGTACGCTAAAGAAAGCGTTGGCCAAATCAACTACACTGAACCACTTACTGTCTGGTGGGATCTGAGAGAGAATGGTGTGCGGGTTTGGAACTTCTGGGGCTCTAGGGTGTACTGCCGTGTTGACAGCCTGCAAATCCTGCACAAATCTCCATTCATCTCTCCCTGGCTTTTTAACTGGGAAAATTGGAGTACGTACTGGTGAGTCTGGGCATGGTACGATAACTCCTGCTTGTTTTAATGATTGGAACACAGGCCTGATACCCTCCACTGCCTCTGGTTTTAGAGGGTATTGGTGCTGGTGTGGTCTGTAATCAGATTTTGGGGTGATGTGGACAGGCTCACATCCTTTTATTAAGCCCACATCATTTTTTCCCTGTGCCCATAATCCTGCAGGAACTGTTTTCAATTCCTCCTCCTCTTCCTCTGAGAGGGTAACAGAGGCTGCCATAATTACTATATTAGGACTTACAAGCTCAACCCCCCTTTTACAATTTAGCCTATACGGGGTTGGCATTTTCCACACATCTATGCTTGGGCTGTACATGACTTTACACTGGGGTCCTTTTATCCAATCAGTTGTGCTCAACATGCGTTTTGTCCACAACCCTACTCTCTGCCAGTCTGGGTCAACATGTGCGCTAGTCAGCTCACCAGGTAGCGTGTTAGTAACTTCAGTCATAAAATGTGTTAGTACTTCCCCAGCAGTGCACTGCAATTCATACACGTACAAAGGGACTCCTGCCTCTAGCTGGACTCCCTGTGTAGGTGTTTCCCACATAACAAATAACCCCTCTGGGTTGCTGCTAATTGTGCACCCGAGTTTACACATTAAATCTCTAGCTAACAAATTAATTGGACAGGTTTCTGACACCAAAAAGCTGTGTTTGAATTGGCTGCTTCCTAAACTACATTGGAGAGGCTCGGACATCCTTTCATCAATGGGATGACCCCCTACTCCAATTACTGTTATCCCATATCCTGTTCTCATTTTACATTCTATTAAACCTTCTTTTAACACTGAGTGGGTGGCACCACTGTCAACCAAAAACCTAACATTTTTTCCCTCTACTTTCACAGTTACCTCGGGGAGGCCTCTTGGCCCTTTACTAATCTGCTGTAATAGTTGGTAATTTAAATTTGTTACTTCCCTTTTGCCGTCTTCACTCAGTGGTCCGCTGCTGTCCTGCCTCTCCACCGCCCGTCATTCGTGGATAGTGGGATCCAGGTCTGTGCCCCCGTCATATGAGTTATCCTCCTCCGGACAGTTTCTGGCAAAATGTCCAAGCTTTCCACAGTTGTAGCATTCCTGCTCTTTCATCCACTCGTTTTTCCCTCCTTTTCCTCTTCCTCTGCTTCTTCCGCATCATCAACAACCGTCTCAGTTCAGCCTGTGTTGGTCTGCAGGACTGCACGAATGCCATCAGTTCTTGTCCGAAGCGTCGTCCGCCGATGTCACCTGGCTTGCTCAGGCCGTCGGCCGCTTTCATGATGTCGTCTGTAGTCCAGTGACGGTGGACCATAATCACTCCCTCAGGTCCTGACACTTCCACCATCGGGAACTGTGGGGCATAGCCTCTGTCAGGCCCTGCGGATGGCTTTATAGTGGCGTGACTTCGAGTGTGATGAGCCACTGGTGAGGTTATTGTCTCCAGTTGCCGTCTTGGTTCGTCATATGGAGACGGCTTTGATGTTAGCGATGAAGTCCCTGGTTCGGGATAAGGAGGTGGGTTTCCTGATGCTTGTGGTTGTTGAATCAGCTGGGGGCTCTCGGCGGGGCGGCATCGAGGTCAGGATCAGCTAAGGAAACACACTGAGACACTTCATTATTACATTTCTTTTGCCCTTCCTGTTTCTTCTGCCTTTTCTCAGCTTCTTCTAACCACATTTTTGCCTTTTCTAGCATATCCTCACTGTTTTTGTCAAATATTTCCGTGCTTTCTTATCAGCTTCTCTAGGTTTGACCTCGACTCTCTTAATTAATTTTAACAGGTATGCAACACTCAGCGTCCCTGAGGTATTAAACCCATAATGTTTAATCCAAAACGGGACATGTTTGTTTACATGTTCCCCATAATCTTTACTCATTTGAAAGAATAGGCTACTGGAGAGCTTGTCCTTACCGAACTCATACTCCTTACTATTGCCCGCACCCATTTTTTTTTTTTTTTTTTTTACTTTTGGATTCAGGTAACAAACGAACAAAGGAAACTTACCTACTCTCTACAATTTTCCTATTTTTTATCTTATTATCCACACCATCTACCCCCGATATGGATTAGTTCCACTCCAGCAAATCGTGCTAGTATACTGAGTCCACTCCTTTCCCTGCGGGGTGTTCTGTCGGCCCGGGCCTATTTCTTACACTAGTACGTCTACTCAGTGTGCCTATTCTCTTAGGCTGGCGGAGTCCCAGACTCCGGAGTCCTCTAGACCCTATTTTTAAGCCCTAGTATCTCATATACTATGCTACTTTACAGACCCACCCCAGGGTAGACTCAGGCGGATCACTATGTCACTTTCTTCTAGGATTAAATTACTGAACTTCACCACTTACTTTCTGTTCGTTAGATCAGGCGGAGCACACCACTGGAGTCAAGCGGGACATCACTCCCTGGTTAGGTACTTTCCCGTATTCTTGTGGGTTTCCCTCTTCCTCCAGCTCAGTTTTCTCTCTGAGGAGCGTCCTCGAAGTTTAGTCACCGCCGCTCCGCATGGTGCCTCTCGCTGATCCTGCCGACTACGCCAAATTCTGTGGTGGAAATTCAGCAAACAAGGAGTCAGATGTGGATAAGAAGATTTTATTGAGTTATTAGTTTCAAAAAATGAGCGTGCCTATTTGCTTCGCTCCCCTTTGGGTGATTTCCCTCCCCTTATATACTAGCCGTAGCGTTCGAGAGAACGAGGGAGGGTTTGCTTCTGCTGAGACCAGATAACTCCTTGGAAGGAGTGTATTTCTTCAAGGACGTTCTCTAGGGAACGTCCTGTTCTTCTAATCTTATGCTAAGCTTTCTCACGCTTTACAATGATAGAGAAAGAAACACAACAATATTTCCTTCACACTTCCCTTGTCCCTTATTCCCTTATGCAACAGGAATTGAAAAGAAAGGTGTGAGCAAGTATACCCTCCACTGACAAGCTCCTGTTGTTTAAGTTTGAATGGATTCTGTGACTTGAACAAGTCTGCTCCTTCTCTCATCCAATATAGAAATTGCTCACCGAACTACAATGAGTGAACAAGGTCTAATGAACTTGCTGTGAGAATGATCTCAGTAATTAACTCAAAAAGGATAGGCTCAGAAGTGATTTTTTTTTTTTAAGTAGGAAGGATTTTGATATTTCAAGCTTGCCAGCAGAACTAGCTAGCCTAACCTGGGATGACAGCCAATGCACAGCATCACAGCTGGGGGAAATGGATGTGAAATGTCAGTTTAATCGGCAAGGCTCAAGGCAACAGGGTCCTGTCCCTTGACTTAGGTTGATCTAGAGGTATTTCAAGAAACTTCTCAAGCGCACTTTAGTGGCAAAGAACAATATTTTCACTTGAACAGGGACCACAGATTAAAAGTCTGATGCTCTACTGACTGAGCTATTCAGGAGAGAAGCAATATCAGAAACATTACAAGTGCAATGTACATGTATGCAAAGAAAATTCATGTGTATCGCATTAAGATGTCAATCTGCCTATGGAACATAACACCTCTTACGAGGCTCGATTTTTGCTCTCAAGCTGCGATGGTTTTGTCATGTTGTCTAAGAGAAGAGGCTTTGGTCGGTGGAGTGAGTCTTTGATAACTAAGATTGTAACTAAGATTGAAACTGCTCACCGCACTACATCGAGTACACAAGGTGTAATGAACTTGCTATGAGAATGATCTCAGTAAGTAACTCAAAAAGGATAGGCTCATCATGATGCATTAGCTAACAATCGGCACTCATACACAAGTGTGAATGTTCAACATTCATTCAAGCATCTCGAGGTCACAGTCTGTAGTGTGTACAAAAGGAATCTAAAGGAAAGGTTTGAGCAAGTGCTATAGAGCAAGAGATATAACTTTAGACTCCATTTGTAACATTAGAAAAAAGATGTACATACAGTCCATTTGTTTAAAATGTTCTTTGATGTGAAGGTCATATTATTTTGCCCCCACTTACGCAGAACTTGATTGTTGGAAGAATACAACAGGGGAACTTTCAGTTGTACTTCACATGACTGACACTGTGTAGACTTTAACTAATGTCCAGTTGTGTAGCTTTAGAGTTGTGTACAATTGGAGCAATTGACCTAAGCAACATGTATTGCATACACAGTTTGCCTTAACAAACCTATCACTTCATCATGGTCAGAATATGTGTTATAGATACATGTAATGCTTCAGCATTGCTACTAGTTCTAATACACTCAAACTAGTGCACCAGAGTGGGTGATGGTAATGGTACTGTTAGAAGCAAACCTATATGACTGGGGTTGGGCTTCCACACACTGTCCCTTTCTCCCAATTCACAGAGCGGAAACGACTCGTTTTCAGCCTGTTTTTTTTTTTTTTTTTACACAACCAATTTCCAACCTCTATAGATATCGCTTGGAATTCAACAGGCACCTGTTGCTACTGCACCTTTAAGACGGATGTAAGATAAATGAGCTCCTTTATGATTGGCTGCCCTGTATTGTGCTTCATTCAAAAGGTACTCAGAGCTGAAATGCCTGAGAAAGGCAATTTAAGTGGGTGTGCTAAACCTCTATAGGCTGAATAGGCAGAGATAGGTCAATAAAGTGTTCTTGTGACATTAGAAATACAAATTTCAAAAGGGGCATTTTTGGCAGCTTAACTGACATAGTTAAGAATTTTAACATTTAAAATATATATATATTAAAAGGAGAATGTTACTTATTTCACTCTGACTGTAAAACAGTGCATATTTTGTTAAATGGGATTTCCATCCCATGTTTTTTAAGGCTGCCTTATGTATAAATAAATATGCAAGAATGCAGAGCATGAATAGGTCAGTCTTCCATTCTGTATCACATACCTACCCTTGATAACACCGTGGTAACTGGAAAAAAAACAACCCTTTTTACTCAGTTGTCACTACTTCCAATAGACTTCACGCTAATCTCATAGAAGTCCACCCCTTTCCGTGTCCTCCGGAAACTGCACTTCCGTTGTGTTGTGACAGGATTTGTTCCTGAAGTTGTATGCGTTTTCTAAATTTGCACCGCATTTCTAAAGTGTGTTACCACTTTGATGAATATGCTTTGTGTATTTGCAGCACGATGGGTTTTCCAGGACACCGTAATTTATGCATGTTTAATTCCATCTTTTATTCACGTACTAAGCCCAACTCTATAGGCTAATATTTATAAAACCGAGATAACCATAGAAACGTCTTCATCTGTGCTTGATACTTTCACGGAAATACGGAACTGCTGCTTGTCAAGCTTGTTTCATCAGGTTTTATATCATCGTCATGACGTGTTTGAATTGATCCCAGGCATATGCAGTCCTCATCAAAATCCATGCATGTCCTAGGCTGTGAGTAAGGTATGTTCTCTCTCTGGTCACAGTTGGCAAATAAATTATGCATATAGATTGTGGGGAAAACACTTTAGCACGTGTTCTCCAAAGAAGTGTCTTAATATGAGCTATCTAGCTAGTTCCAATGTCAACTGTAGTCATAACACTGGGTTTCTCTCTGTGCTCAGGTGTCTTATTCGCATGCCAGTAACATGTTAGCGATATTGCAGTAGTGTGAATTTTTATGTTGCCCGTGATGAAAGGTGACAGGAAATAAAAATCCAAACATTTTTTTTGTTCAGGTCTTTTTAACGGTCATAACTGACACATATTTATCTAACAAAAAAATCAGGTTCCTCTAAATGTGTGGAAGAACTGTTGTGTATATTTTTGTTTCCAGTGGCCTGAGTACCTAAAATATGTCATCATTTTAGGAAGCAGGAAAGCAGGGCTGCTTACAAACATGACATTAGTATATTATTTTTGGGATATTTTCATTTATGATTTTCCCCTTTTTGTTGTTTGTTTGCTTTTTTACTTTCATTTTTTGTAGGGACTGTGATATATATTTTGTTATTTGAATGCATAATATAGCTTTGGGGCTCCCACAGACACTTGTGTATATAAACATATTAGGGGAGATTTTTTCATTGATTTGTATATGTTTGTGAAGGAATGCACATAGTTCTCATGTTTGACCCACTTTAAAGATATTTTTTGACTTGTATCAGAAAGGAATACAAGCATTTATTCATATCAACATTTTCCTTGCAGAGTCATTTCAAAGATGATGCAACAGAATAGTTTTGCTTATCTATTCTGTACTTTGTTTATTGACAGGTAATTCCACCCTCAACTTTTTAGGGTGCCTCCCCATAATTGCTCAGCTCTTCTGTGTAATAAAAGCAGGATTGGTTTGTATATCACATTGGTGTAGGTCATTTTCACCTGTTATATAAAGAACATTCTAATGGCTTTGGGGGAGACAAACCAAATTAGTCCTTTATAATTGTAATTATATATTACTTTGCTTCATTAGAAGTTTGTGATTATTCCTGTTATTCATCAACTTAGGTACCGTGATTTACTGGGGTAGGTCAAATTAAAAGATAATTGCCTGCTTATATTAGGTAAAGAAAGTTTTTTATGTCATAGTTTTCACTTACTATGATTGGGACAATACATCTTTTACATGAGGATGGATTTTATCAAAGCTTATAGGGATCTGTATGCCATGCATAGGACGCTTATGCTTTATTTAGTTCACTAAATACAAGCAGTTCATTTTTGTTTTAAATGTTGATGTTCCACCTGCTCCATCAGACCCTCTGCTTTGACACTATGTCCACCTGGTGTACATCAGTAAGCACAGCCTATAACAAGGTATGTCTTAGCCACTTGTAATCTTCTAAGCATTAACTTTCACAACATTTTTATGACAATGTTAGTCTTTATAGTTTCCATAATTAGGTGCTTAACTGAAATCAGCTCCAGTGTTTCATGTTGATGTCTTTCATTTTTCATACATAGTCATGTATATATTTGTGACATGCTACATTTGTTACTGTTTTCACTTGAACAAGGAAAATCATACTCAAAACAGATATATAAGTGGACAGTCAGGGTGAAATAAGTAACATTCTCCTTTTAATGTTATATTTTAAAAAAATATTAAAGGTCTTAAGTATGTCAGTGTTTTCGTTAGTCTTTTGGCCAATGTTTTTTTTAAAAAGAGATAAGGAGATACCAGAACAAAATAGAAAAGCAAATAATAGAGGAAGATGGCATGGGATGGAGGGATGGAGGGATGATAAAAGACAGGGGTAGTAACGGATAATTTATTCTATTCTCTCAGCTATTCTCTTTAACTAATTCTGAAGTCTGCATCTTTATTTTCTATTTGAATGTTAACTTTACGACTAGCTGATTGGGGATTTAGGAACGACACTAGCGTTGATTTTGATTCTAGCCACAGTTCTAGTAATAAGCAGTGTTACAACTCTGCATGCAAAGTCACTGAACAGTTGACTGTTAATTCTGTAGTAAGCATAATGCAAAAAATACAACAACATATTTTGTTGTGATTGAAAAAATTACGTCCTAAATACATGCGTTGTAAATACATTGACATTAGTATTTTTAATTAATTTCTAACATTCAGAGACATTCAGAGGTGTTTCTATTAAGCCCAGAGTCAGCTAGGTCTCCACTCTCTAATTACTCAATGAACCTCAATGGTTTCCCAATCACATCTTCTCTAACAGTTAAAGATCTTGGAGTTATGGATCCCAGTCTCTCGTTCGAAGCTCACGTAAATAAATAATGTTTCTAGGACCCCCTTTCTCCACCTTAGAAACATTTCAAAGATTAGGAGCATGCTCTCCACACATAATACAGAAAAGGTAGTCCATGCATTTATTGCTTCAATATTGGACTACTGTAATCCCTTACTATCTAGCTGTGCTATTAAGTGCCTAAAGTGCCTAGCGAGTTCAAAATGCAGCAGCCATAGTTTTTAATAGAGCTAGAAAATTTGATCACATCAATCATATCTTAGCTACTTTACTTTGGCTCCCAGTAAAATTTCGTATTGATTATAAACTACTTTTAATAATTCCAAATGTGCATTAGACTTTACAGTAACCTAAGACAACCCTTTTGCATGAAGGGAACTGGTAACTATGCTCACCCTCCATAATGTGCAAAAGATATTTAAAGTGTAGGACAGTCGAAGCATTATGCGTGCGTGTGCGTGATGTTATTAACATGACAGTAAAAGCTTATCATTTTTAAACGGGGGCTGATCGACTTTCCACTTATGCAAGACTTATGTCAAGAGTACATGTCAAAAATTAGAGACGAAATGAGGTGTTAAATGCCGCAATTAGGCATACAGCAGTCAAAGGCAATTTGGAAACACACTTAGAAAACAAAGATCATGATCTTTGATCATGATCAAACTTTCAAAAAGCCTACGAAGTAGTTGTGCTATTTGCATAGCCTAATTAATATCATTAGATCAAGTTCTATATTACCTATATTGTTATATTACAATTTTGCTTTTGCTTTTTTGCTTCACAATTGTTACACATAATTGCTGCACCTGATACAAGGATAGGAATTTAAATTTATTCATACTGGATATAAGAATCATTAATGGCTGCTGAGTGAAGCACTTTCATTGAAAATTCATCCACCAATTTTTTTTTTTTTTTTTTGGAACCAGAAACAGGGCGCATCAACCAGGAATACATTCCAGCTCTGTTTTAGAACACTGGCTGTGATTCATTACATTTTGGCAATTGTGAAAACAAACTGGATGATACTTCTAAAAGTAATTGTGTTTGCAGTTTATTTGCACAGTTACATGAACAACACTGATAGCATAGTCAACAGGCTTGATGGTTTTCCAGTGCACGACACCGTGATACCAGGGCTGGCCCAAGCCTGTGTGGGCCCCTATGCAGAAATCTGAGCTGCCACTGACATAACATTGGTAAAAAACAAATAGAAATAAATACATGGTCTTTGGCACCCTCTTGGCGGCCTTAGCAGGCTCTCATTTTGCTTATATGGTGGGACAATTGTTCTGCTGTTATCCTACCTATTGAGCAGTCCTACCTAGAATTAATGCACTTATGTACATCACCCTTAGTCCAGGTTTCTGGTGTTTATTTTAGATGCATTTTTGGTTGTATATATTATAATTAGGCTACTGTGGACAATTGTATACCGTATAGCTACAGCACCTGTACTTCACACACATGTAGTAATCGGATCTAGAAAGTTGCCAACCCTATTCAAATATTAGGTTTATAGTATAATATTTGAATCAAACAGACAAAGCATTAATCACAATCATTTGCATGATGATTAAATCTTGAACCAAAAATGTATCAGAGAGCTGTAGTGTTTTTCACAGACACACACCCAATTAAACTGTGCTTGACCATTTCTTGCCCTCTATATCATTCTCTGCAGTTTACTGAGAAAGACCTGACACTGGGTAATGCCATTGTCTATTCGAAGGCCAAAACAACAACAATCTTGGTTATCAAAGATTCACTCCACCCTGACCACAGCCTGTTCTTTTAGAAGCTATGCAAAAACCACCATCGCAGCTTGTGAGTACAAATCTAGCCTCTTAAAAACACTCGCCTGGAATTAAACCTAGTAGAGTTCCACAACGAGGTGCAATTTGTAAAATGACGTCTTTTTCTCTCAGAGTTAGAAATCTGCAGAAATAAATACATCAGTTAAATGTTTAAATATGTAGGTTAGAAATCCAAGTATAAAGAGCAGATATATTATCTGTGCTAATTAATGAATGTATTTAAAGTATACATTTAGTAGGCCAAAAAATAGAACTCGTATGTAAATCATATCTAAATATTTTTATTTAGAGTAAATTACATGCGACATTTTGAAGATTTTGATTTTTTGGCCCGCTACCACCACACCGCCTCATCGGGAACTGTTACACTTTATTTTTATTTATAACTTAAAAATAATCACCTGGAATGTAAACCTAGCCGAGGTCCACAACGAGGTGCAATTTGTAAAAGGACGTTTTTTTTCTCTCAGAGTTAGAAATCTGAAGAAATAAATATATGAATTTATTACCCCCCATCAGTGGACCTTTAGAGCTTTATTATTAAAAATAAGACAGACAGATGAACAGACAAACGCAAAATGTATATATAATATTTTTAAGTATTCGCCATCTGCACCATTACAGGAATGATGTGTGTGTGTGTGTGTGTGTGTGTGTGTGTGTGTATGTATGTATGTATGTATCTATGTATATGGTTATGTGTGAGTACATGTATGTTGGATTGTATATGTACACGTATTAGAGTGTGATATTTAGCGTTTATGGATTGGCTCTGTATGGATTTTATCAAAGGTGTCCAGTCTGGATTATTGGTTCTGTTATTTATTAATTCTGAGAATTATTCGATTGATATATATACTCTATCAATAGATTTTTTTATTGGGTGACACTAATATTATTTTTTGTTTTCCAGTTCATGAATATGTTTTTTTGTTTGTTGTTTTTTTGCAAGAATATTTTTATTATATCAATATAATAATGTTATACATAGTATCCTGTCATATTGGTTGATGATATGTCTCCTAGGAGACATAAAGATGGTGTTGGATGGATATGGTTATTTAAAGCATGGGATATGTTGGTGATGCACTATATTGGACTGTTTGCACTTGTGTAGCATGTTGTCTGTTGCACTGTTGTTTTTATGTTGCACCATGGCCCTGGAGGAACGTTGTCTCGTTTTTGTTGTGTACTTGTGTATATATACCTGAAATGACAATAAAACCACTTGAACTTGAACTCGAACTTGATGACGACTTGCCAAAATTGCTTGATAGGTGTGCTCTGCCACGTGGCGTGAATGTAATCGTCAACTGTGATTTGAGTAAAGTATGTACAGATTGCTGAGCTTGTGAAACCAATTTTAAACATCCAATGTGTAGTATAATGTACTCTGTATTATTTTGTACTGAATGCATTGTAGGTTAGTGTTGCTGTCATGTGGTAATTATTATTACACATTTTAATCCAAACTGCAGCGTCGGGGGCATAGTAATAAATGTTCCTCCTATTGTCTCGATGGGAGAGTAACTGTGAGATTTGATTTCACTATTATTTTGTATATCTTAGATAATAGATTTTTTGTATTAAGAATGCTTGTTTATAAATTCTGATATGGATGTAGGTATCAGAATTGATTTTTGAACACATAGGTGATCTTAGCTGATGGTATTGTAGGAACTGGGGGCTTTCTATAGCATATTTTGGGGCTAGTTGTGGGCGTGACATGAAACAAGTCTTAGGATAAATATGTTTAAGGTTTGTAATGCCTTTTTCTATCCAAGATGTAAAGTTTAATATTTTTGTTCATGGTAAAGCCTGGATTGTTCCAAATGGGAGAATGAATAGTTCGTGTGAGTGTGGAGTTTGATATCTTGTGGAATTTCCACCAGACTGTTAGTGTCATGGCCACCTTCAAACTGTTGAAACATGGATATTTTTGAATATGAGTCTGGGCACATTTGAAACACCTGCCGCAAACATTACTGACATTATATCTTGTTTATGTGATTGGCTGTGCTTCTCTAGCCACAAGTACTTTTTGATTTATTTATTTTTTAATTTGGTAATTTTATATATAACAGCAACAAATGACATCTTAAGTTTTATGACAAAATGTGCAAACAAGCTGGTCTGAGAGGTGTGTAGTGGGATATGACTCAGTGCATCTCTGGTGCTGCTTTTGATGAGTACAGTGTCATAAGTGTGTCTGTCCAGCAGCGCAAAGAGGGGATACAGCTTCTTCTCCCAGAGGTTTCCGATAAATATGTAGATATATTAGTATGTAACAGAAAGACAGCTGTCCATCCTCATAGTCTAGGTACATGCCCACATTCCTGGGCAGTTGTGTCAGGGGCAGAGGGGTCTCAGGCATGGTGCAGGTGTACAACTTCTGGGTGTTCCTCCAGAGCACCCAGAAACACTCACAGTGGCTTTCTCAACTTGCTCAGACTCAAATCTGAATATCGGCATCCGAACCGTCTTAGAGAGGACCAAAAAACACAACTCATTTGATTAAATTGTTCCAGTATAAATATGGTTATCAAACATGCTTTTAAAAATATACTTCCATGGAGATGGTGCCCTACAGGGTAGTGTTGGAACAGTGTGTACAGGCTTAGTGTCATGTTGTAGCCCCGCCCCCTCCTCAAAGATCTTGGTGTGTGTGTGTTCGTCTGTGTTGCCACACCCTCTCGTGTCGTTCGCCTGTTCTCTGTTATGTGTAATCGGCTTGGGTGTATATATGTCTCGTGTGTCATAGTACGTGTGTTGGTGTTTGAGATGTGCATAGTGTTTGAGCTTTGTTGTATGTTTTGCATGTTTGCAAAAACAAAAGTGCGTTTCATCGTGCCTCGTCCCCGCATCCTGCTTATCCTCGCAACGTCACAACTAGACCACTTTAGATGTAACTTAGAACCTCCAGTGACCTCTGTATGTGTTTCTTTAGTTGTATGAGCTCCACTGGAGGACTCTGAATAGTTGACAATGGAAGAGGGGTATATCAGATTCACCCCTTCTGCCTCGGTGTGACAGATTAACACACTGCATTAACGTTTAGAAATAAAAACATATGGTAAACACAGTCTAGAAAATATTACCTTGTAACAATTCATTCAGTATATGAACTGTTTTCTGTGTCCTTATGTCTATAAATTAAAAGTAATAAAACATTTAAATGATAAATAAATTACAATGAATGTATAAATGTTCACAAATAAGAAACTACATTGATCTGCACTTTTCTCCACAGATTCAAGGAACTCATGAAAGTTGGAAGCTATAGAAACACATAATACAGAATTATAGACTGACTGATGTGTGAGCAGAAAGATCACTGTGATGTTCTCATATCTAAAGCACTCAAAGCATTGATGTTATGTAAATTAACTGTGATCTGATTGGTTTAAGGGAATAGATTCACCTACTTTGAAGTTCAAGTTTTGATCTAAAGGTTAGAACTGGTTGACTATACTTTGTCTGTTCTGCAACAGGAAATTGAAACATTTATATCCAAAGTATTACGCGATAGAAATCAAGTCGACTACCCGTTATTGACCGCTAGATGGCGGAAGATACGAAGAAATAAATGAGTCCAGATCCTCCTGCCCGACTGTACGGTGCGACTCTGCTTTTACGTCATTAAAACGCTAAAGAAAAAAGGCCGCCATATTTGTAGTTCCACAACGTGAAAAGGCGTCATTTTGTATGCCAAAGAATGAATAAACACTATGCCATGCCTTGAAGACGACGAAATTGCAATCTATTTAGCTAGCCATAAGAATAAGAATAGCTGTTTGATTTACATTCTCACAAATATATTGCATGTACATACATCTACATTTCAGTCGATCAAAATGTTTCACGTACTTAGAACCGCAACTTTATGTTACAGTGGTCATATCAGAGATATAATATAAAATATAAAACGCAATAGGTGTCGTGTTCTGTAATAGAACATTTTAACATTTATATCCATATTACACTGCAGAAATCAATTCAAGACTGTAGAGTCGTCGTACCAAATGACGTAAACTCAATATAAACCGCTGACTTAATTTAATGAACAGTATTAAGATAATGAGTGAGTACAGCGAGTATTGTCTTACTGATGCCTGTTCTAACTGAACATAGGCAGACTCCTGCGGGACCTAGGCATCGGCTGCCAGATCGAACATAGCTCACATTTTATAGTGTTTGCATAGCATATCAGAATTTGGTATGATCTCCTAGAGAATTGCCATTCCACTGTGTCTTCAGCTTTTGTCCGATCTGCAAACAAGTCCCACTCTAGGAGAACTAGCTCAAGTGGTAGAGTGCTCTTTTAGTATGTGAGTGTTACTGGGATTGATGCTCACATTCTCAAGTCTAGAATTTGTAGTTTTTTTCTATGATGAAATCATTTCTGATAGCAAATGTTTTTGGGATCTGCTGATATGCTTATGCCATGCACACATTACGTAACTTTCAAATTTTCAAATTGATGTATCGCTCACACTGCACAACTCTATGTCTTGGAATCTGGAGTGCTTAATTTGTGGTATTTCAGTGGCCATGCACACATTACGTGACTTGAAGTTTTCAAATTGATGTATGGCTCACACTGCACAACTCTATGTCTTGGAATCTGGAGTCCTTAATTTGTGGTATCTCAGTGGCAGGCATAATCAGTGATAAACCACTGATATGTCAACTGGTCTTAACACAGACAGATTTAACTTACTCTGTGGAGACTGTGTCTAACTTAAACCTTTCCTTCAAATAGAAGAGATCCTTGTTGCAGAGGTAATGTTTTTACCTTTATATGGTTTTTCCACTCATAGTCATGCAACACACACAAATGCAAACCTCTCACAGACTGTCTCACACACATCCAGTTATTCATCTGAACACATGATGTTTCTGTCTCTGTACCGCTATTAGTTATGCAATGTTTCGTCAATACTAGCACTAACTGAACAGCGTTCTGTATAAATATGATCTTTATAACAGCTGCCATAACAGCAAAAATGTAATGTCTGATTCTGTGAGCCAAGGAAGTATTATTGATATTGTGAATATTTAATAACTTCCAATGCCAGCAAATTAAATTTTCACAATATTGTGAAAATTGTAAAGGATACTTTATTCATGTCCTCATTGCTAAAGATTGTATCGCTTTATCACAGCGATAAGCTAGTTAGCTAGCTAATAGTTGAGGTCAGCGAGTGTCAAACTCGGGGCTATAAACCATTCCTTGTGGAACCATTTCATTGTTCAGCTTTCAACTTTGATCGTTTAGGTGCTGGTAGTTTGTTAGCTAGCTAACTGTTCAGCAATAGAAAACCTACTTTTGTATGATTTAGAGACCCAAATTCACAAACCTGTGGGTTTTCAAATTGATCGTTCTCTCTAAATAAGCAAAATGAGTTAAGCCATTACTACAGATATTGGACTGTTTGAACTACAATATTCGACTGTTAATTTATTGTTAATTAGATTAAATTAACTTTCATAAACACTCTGTATTAATAGAATGTAGTTTTTAATGACTGATTAACTGTGTATATTCAACATGAAGCTATTCATATAAATTTTCAAGTTTGGTTTATTTGTAACATACATTTATTTGTCACTTTCATTTTTAGGCTGTAGAATGAAAGATCCTTGCTCACAATCATTGCTACAGTTTGATCAAATTCAGTTATATATATAAACTCCCTATTCAATGGGAAGAAACCAGTTCATGCCATTGTGAATTGCTTTTTCTGTAATCAAAACACTGAGGTTCCATATCGGAACAGAAACTGCTGGGACTGTCCATTCTGTGTGCAGTACAATGGCTTCTAAGAGGTATTGCTGTATTTGAGACATGGTGAGGACATATTTTAGTGAAAGTCTTCCAATGATGCACCCTTAACTGAACCATTTTATGCTGTTCCTGCTGTTAAAAAATGCAGAATGGTGATTATAACGAACCGATCCTTGCACAATATATGGAGCACCTCAACCATGGGGTATCAGCTGGTGTCCCTGTGCTTGATGCACCCAAGACTCAACCAGACACTGAAGATCAAGCAGCTGGCTTCCTTCACTCCCAGAAAGGAAGTAGGTTTTCCATTTGAACTGTTGCCTTCTTAGTTAAGACGTATGCAGGGTTCATTGCAGGGCCAGAGTTGTGAAACTGTGCAAGGTAATGCATGTCCAGTGCTGGAATTAAGATCATAGCTCTAAATAGTCTCTGACTTGGGCAGAGATTGTGAGTGGGTCTTCAAGGGCAAACACGATCTGATGGCCCACATGTAGTTTGATATTATTCCTAAATAACTAAGTTGACTAAGTTTACATGGCTATTTGAAAGAAGCTGATCATGTAAGCAGCAAAGACAGAATATCATTCTCTGACTAAGGATTTAGTTGACTCATGTTTAGCCCAACTAAACTGTGGTCCTGGCTGATTTTAGTTGGACTATTGAGCCACTGACTCATGCACAGAGTTCTCTGAGTATTTTGCAGTTTCTTACTGTACTGAGTTCTTACTGAGTATAACGCCAACTTTGATGCATTTGTTTTCTTTTCACCGAACAAAGCCTTCAACTTTGACTGTGGTGACATGAATTCCAGATCTGCAGAGTATTTTTTTAGTAATGCATCTTTTGCCCGTGCATTTTGATTGCAGTGTTAGGAGGTCATAACTGCTGATCAGAACTTTGGACAAGAGGGCTTATCCTCATGGCTCTCTGACTTTCATGTACAACAACAAACAATATTTTCTTATTTATTTTTTTCCAGTTGTAACAAACCGTTCTGCTGTTTTTTAACTTCTGTCAAATTTTTAATGGTTGTACAGGACAATTACGATGGAAATTGAGGTGTACAAGTGCCACCTTGAACAGACCTACGAGTTGTGCGGGCCTGTCAGACAGCTAAGCAGTATGACATCCAGCACCAGAACCGACAGCTGCGGGCCCTGCTTTTCAACCACCAGCTCAGATGCAGCCAAGATGCAGACAAAGCATTCATTAAGGTGAGTAATTATTGTCAATGGTTGTCTTAGAATGGTGCTGAAGTGCTTAAGATACTTTTTGGCGATTCCATAGCCAAGAATTCTCAAGGTCACAACTAGCTGCATTCCTGTTGGGTGTGAATGACAGTTGCTCCTTCCCGGTTGATACAAAGTCACGATAGAAAAAAAGGCGTACACAGAACTGCAGTGAATACTGTCCTTCAAGTGCATATAAGTGCATACAGTGTTTGAGCCTGCAATCCATTTCATTACCCTGTCCAACAGCCTCCCAGGTTCCCCTCCACATCTTCCTTGTCAGAGATGAAAATTGATATAAAACAAATGGGGAGCAGTTGAAATGACTGAGCCAATACACTGCACATTTCACCTTGAATACTTTTGGTTACTTTTTTGTTCCTGGCTACCATGCTTTTTTAAGCATTGATTATCTCAAACATTGATTTATCTAAGATAAGCAAAGACCTGTTCTCTCTTGCTGCATTTTGTGGGTTTTTTGTTTTTTTTTGTTTTGTTTTGTTTTGTTTTTTTCCAAATGAAGCTGTTGTTTTCATTTTTGGTGGGTTTCATACTATCCACACCAGCTTCCAGGTTTCTGTCCTTTTACATACCAAGCAATCAGCTTCCTTTCTCTTTGCTACAGAGCACCTCTTTTCTGTCCACACCTGCTTGGCTGGTAGCTCTCAGAAGCCTTACCTTCCTCACCTGTGCTTTTCTGGTTGCGGTGGCCATATGTGGGTCTGGATGTGACTCTGGAGACACATCCTCTCTCCACAACAGCCCGCACACTCTCAGCGGGGGAATCATCCCACCCAAAGAAGCCCACCAAAGTGACATTGAAGCCAAAGCAAAGAGCATCACCAAAACTATGCAAATGTGGAATGACCTGGTGGGTCTTCTGCCAGAGAGAGGCAATAGAGAATATCAAGCTGATCTGGTAGTCTGGAAGCAACCACCAGATGGCTGTTGCTTCTGTTGCCCTTTTGACTTCCATCAACATCTACTCAGGCAGTAAAAAGAAATGGTGTACTGGGAGGTAGTAAATCTTGCTAATCAGTACTTGTTTTTGGCCTGTGAAAATACAAACAAACAATACACATATTCAAACACTTCTGAACTACAATTGCTTATCAGGATTTACACAGGCTTATGTTCTTAATAGCTCTTTGCTTACAACTTCATCAAAGCGGTTTTGTTCTACAGTATGTGCAAAGTCTACTTTCCCACACAGTTCACATCAGTCTTGGTTCGTCCTGCTGGTTCTTCATGTCTGTGAATGTGAAAAATCAAACTTTTTTGCTTGGCTTCAAGCAGTGATCTTTTGATTGCATCATTCATGATTCATTTAGGATTACAACCAAGTGGTTCAATATCCAGCCAGAGGTGTACTCAAGTGAGGTAATAAAATGAAATTATTAATGTAATAATATGATGGCAGGAATTGTAAAAGACCAAATTAGGCTTTTGAAGTAAGCAGGAAGTGAGAATGACCAAATATGGCCTCTGTGGCAAGTCCCGCATTGAGGCCAGGATACCACCTAAAGATACAATTTTAATAAAAAAATGGTTTTGTAACTTGATGAAAATGTATAAAGATTGAACCCACCTGAGACTGTTAGACATTCTGTGGACAATACCTCGTCTGTATGCAACATTGAGCTCAGAATAAAGATGGCACCAGCTATTCTCTTCAATTAATTACTGCATCTATATCTTTATTTACTTGAGAAAATTAATGGAATGTGGGAAAAATCTAGTAACCACACAAGAATGTCTGGAGGTAAAAAGTCAAGGCGGCATAGCCATACCTTAATGTGAGAGATCCTCCATTTCAGAGTCTACTGTGTGATAGTCCTGTGCCTTTTTTCTCTAGCTTGGAATAGGACTGTTGCTTCTGCTTCTTAAGGTTTTCAATCAACAAGGACGGTGGCTCCACCTGCAATGAACCATGAGCTTGTTATATTGACTTGCACAAGACACTAAATTAACTCTTGTATTCATTCTCAAGTTTCAAGTTTCAAGTTTCAAGTTTGGTTTATTTGTCACATACACAGTACAACACGCAGTGAAATGGTGGAGAGTGCTCTGTCCAAACTGAGGAAGAGAACCAGGGGTGCATAGAGAAAAAAATATATATACAGATAAATATATATTCTATGTATGTACAAAAATATATTAACAATGTATGTACAATATATGTATATTATGATTATATACACAATGTACAATGTATATGGTTGAGTATATATGTACACAATCTACAGAATGTACAGATCCATTGTATAGTACCATATCTACAGTTGTTGTAACAGGTTAATTGAGTATAAATCTAAATCTATATATACAGATGTACAGATATACAGTCATGTTACGTGGTGGTGGTCCCCACAGTTTATCAGTTTCCCTGATTCAGGGCCCGAATGGCCTGTGGGAAGAAGCTCCTCTTCAGCCTCTCTGTCTTGGCCTTCAGGGAGCGGAAGCGCCTCCCTGACCTCAACAGAGAGAAGAGTCTATTGTTGGGATGGGTGGGGTCCTTCACAATTTTCCTGGCCTTGGTTTGGCACCGCTTGTAGTAGGTGGTCTGCAGGTCAGGAAGTTCCGAGTGAGTGATGCGCTCTGCTGAACGCACTACCCTTTGTAGTGCTTGTCTGTCCTGCTTGGTGCTATTTCCAAACCAGACTGTGATGTTCCCCGTGAGGATGCTCTCGATAGTGCAGGTGTAGAAGTTCCGCAGTACCTTGGAGGGCAGTCTGAAGTCCCTTAGGCGTCTGAGGTGGTAAAGACGCTGACGAGCCTTCTTTGCCAGGGAGCTGGTATGGCGGGACCAGGACAGGTCCTGCGAGATGTGAACACCAAGGTACCTGAAACTATCTACTCTCTCCACCGTGGTTCCACTGATCGTCACAGGTTGGTAGTGCCGCTCCTGCTTCTTGCTGCAATCCACGATCAGCTCCTTTGTCTTACTGACGTTTAGGAGGAGATTATTTTCCTGGCATTCTGTATGAAGTGCGCCTCAAAGACCAAATTAGGCTTTTGAAGTAAGCAGGAAGTGAGAATGAACCCACCTGAGACTGTTAGACATTCTGTGGACAATACCTCGTCTGTATGCAACATTGAGCTCAGAATAAAGATGGCACCAGCTATTCTCTTCAATTAATTACTGCATCTATATCTTTATTTTCTATTTAAAGTGTACTTGAGAAAATGAATGGAATGTGGCAAAAATCTAGGAACCACACAAGAATGTCTGGAGGTAAAAAGTCAAGGCTGCATAGCCATACCTTAATGTGAGAGAGCCTCCATTTCAGAGTCTGCTGTGTGAGAGTCCTGTGCCTTTTTTCTCTAGCTTGGAATAGGACTGTTGCTTCTGCTTCTTAAGGTTTTCAATCAACAAGGACGGTGGCTCCACCTGCAATGAACCATGAGCTTGTTATATTAAACTGCACAAGACAGTAAATTAACACTTGTATTCATTCTGTATGAAGTGCGCCTCACTTGAGATGTCAGCCAAAGTTTAGCAGTAAATATGGTTATCTGCAGTTAAGTGTGTTGCTATTGATAGACATCTTCAGCTAAAAATAAGTCTTCCTTGACCCTAATCCACCAAGCCCAGATACAACACAGACATGCATGTGCTGTAGTTGGCTTCAAAACATTCAATGAACTTGTCAGCAACATGGTCCAGATTCCTGCAGCATGTGACATGCGTCTGCACGCATCCTGCCCCCACAGTCTCTGCCTGGCTCCCCCCACCCTCCTCCACCCCCAGTTTGCTCTCTCATCCTGCCCACCAGCAGCTAATGTCCGCCGCCGCAGCGCAGCACCTCCCACTGTATGCTGCATGCTCCTCTGTGTGCCTGTGGTAAAACCTCGCCAAGTTTAGTGTTCTAGCCACTGCACTCCCCTCCCCAACTCACACATCAATCTCAGAGGCAGATGGATTCCTGTCTCCCAGCCGCATCCCAACTTTTTGACCAGTACACATACTTGGATAAATGTTCTCTGTGAATACAAAACAGCAACATTTGTCTAGTGTACCGGAGACCTCTTGGAAGTTTTGTAGACAGATGAGGCCGGGCTGTGCTAGCTGAGAGAGACGATATTTGAGCTTGAATCTGACTAGCACATGCACAGAAGCATAGGGTATTATGAAGGCTCTGCATGATATCGTGACCCAAGGTTGAGCTTACAGTAGGTGGCCATATTGCCTCATATCAAGGGCAGTGTACGTTGGAAGACCATAGCAGAGACGTGTGACCGAACTATGTGCACGAGCGCATAACATGCCGCATTCCTTGTTTTCTCCCATTTTTGAGTGAAGCTAATTGATAGTGCCATCTGCCATCTCCTTTTAGAAAGGCAGTGCAGTGCCTTGGCTGCTGATGTGAGTTGTTTTGTCAAAGGAAAGAATTGAAAATGTGAGCGGTGATCTCCATGTAATACTTAGGCTTTAATGCCCTTTACCACTCATTCAGTGCTTGTCTGTGTTTATGTTTTCAGTGTTGCAGTGTGATTTTATTTAGGTGAAATTTGTTTTCAGTCTATCTGCAGTAGTGCACTTAAAGGGCCAGGAAGGTTAGTGGAACACATTTGCTCTGCCTCTGACCTCACAATTCCACTGTAACAACAGTGTTCAATTCCGTCATTTAAAAAAAAACAAAACTTGGTTTGGTTTAAATTTGTTTAAAGATTTGTTTAAATTGTGTGTGCCAGTGTATGTGAGCGTGTTGAAGTCTCTCTGACCCTCCACACCCATTAGTGCGTTCTTCCACTAGCTTCTCTCTCGTTCCTGCTTCAATATTCAAGGGAGGATTGAGATCCATTCAGGTAATTTTGCAGTCTTCAAAAAATGCATTGAAAGACATTCCAGTAGCTCAGTGGTGCACCTGCGCGCCACTCTGCTCCCCAGTTCGGAGGATGCCAGCACCTATGTTTAGTCTTTTATGTTTAGTCTTTTTTAGTCTGTTTCTCTTTATTTCCTTTGGACTCCAGTGCTTTTTAATAATCTGTTTTGGACATGGTATGGCTGCTCCATTACCCAGGAGCCCATACAAAGGTTCATTTCTGCCTGCCTGCATAACTGCTGGAGGGAGGATTTTATGTCCAGAAAATGTTAAGATGGCAACAGCTCGGTGGGAGACAGTATGTGAGAATCACCTCTTAGGCTCATTTTACTGTTTCTCATGTAGAAGGAATTCCCTCACTATGTTCCCATTCTGAGCATCAAAGCCAACTGGGATGGGGTTTTGTCACATTCTGAATTCTAGCTCATGTCATATTTTGTCAGCATTGGCTTTGATAGACTCAGGTTATCGGTACAAATTTACATTCAAGATTAGTTGTTTTTTACATATATATCCCCTCTCCTGCAATCATGGCTAATTAGCTGCATCCATCATTGTAATTGTTTAATTTTTCATGCTAGTTCATTCACCCTTGTATTAGTGCCATGCATGTGAAACAGACTCTTGAAAGGTTTTCTTTTTGTATCTTGCATGCCTAGCATAATAGGACATTCAAAATCCCTTGAAAATTTTAAACTTTTTTTTTTTTTATGTATATATCTCCTCAACATTCCCAGTACAACTGCTGTAGAGTCCACGACTCAACTCTTGACTAAAGTCTTCACTCCGAGCGTCTGAGCCGGCTGCTGCGGCATACGCCACGCTGCTCTGTGACCCTCACTCTCCACTCCTCTCCTCTCCCAGCTTTTCCAGATCCCTCAGATGCAGACAGCCCAGCCTGCCATTCCAATTAACAGCGCTTCCTTTCGACCGGTGTCCGGCCAGCCCATCATGATGTTCCTGACACCCATGCCCTTCACCTCATCCCAGACCGGCCAGTACTACGTACTCCAGTACTACGTGCCTCAGGTACCCAGAGCAGAGAAAAGCGCCTGTGCAAATATGTACACAGTGTAGCAAATGGGTTGAAAATCTGTCTATAAACAGGTTGGCCAGCAATAAATAAACTGCTCCTAAAATGTGTAGATAAAAATATGTTTTATCTTGGAAGCAGAAATGAGAAGTTCTAGTTTAGTTTTTTTTCAGTGTAAAAACTAAAAGTTTTTGTATTTTTTGTTTGTTTACTGCTTTGAATATCTCTTAGGAGTGTCCTATATGAATGGCCATGTCTGGTGCTAGGCCCTTTACCTCTGCTGTTCTGTTTCATTCTCAGTATCACCACAGTGGCCTTCCTTACGTGGGACATCCCCAGCAGTACTCCGTCCAGCCCACAGGACCCAGTACATTCTACCCTGGGCTCTTTCCTGCAGACTGCCCACTAGCATATGGTGAGTTTGGACTTCCCTTTCTCTACCCCCACCTGGGAAACCCACATGCGTGCTCTCACCGATAAAGAGACCTTTCTTCTGGGTATTCCCGCTGGCTGAAACTGGTTTTTCGTTTGCTCTTTAACTGAAACCAGTGCTTTTTTTTGGTCACCACTAGTGGCAGGGCCTTCATACTATCCTGGCCAGACCATATACACCAAATCTCCATCCATAATAGTGCATACAGCTCAGCAGCCTCCACCCACTAAGAGAGTAAAGAAAACAGTGAGTATTCCCCCTGCCTCAGAGGTGAAATTAATTTAATTGTGGATTGACTTAATAGATGCAAATAACTTGCTGTTCGCTAAGATCCGTATCCGAGACCCTAACCAGGATGGCAAGGATATCACAGAGGAGATCATGTCAGGAGTAGCCATTAGCCAGAACACAAGCCCACCAGTGGGACGTCCCTGCACTACCCCTACTGCTCCACAGGTAAGCCATTCAGTCCCACAGCCCGAGCCCCTGATCGGCTGCAGGCCGCTGCTTCGCGTGATCCACTCCACAGGTCAAAGTACTCTCTCATCTAGTCCTCCCTCATAATAAGCTCTGAGCTGATTGTTTGGTTGTTTGGCTGGCTTTCATTGTCTTGTCCTATTAAAAGCATCATACAATCAGCAACAAAATCTGATGGTGTAGTTTGATTTCCGGCCATTCTCTCTTCCTTCTTCAGTGATTCGGTCACACCGTTGACCCTCCTCCGTCATATTTGACTGGTTGCAGTAGCTTGTGTGATTGTGGCTGTTCTGATTTAAGAAGGCTTCTCAGATGTGTTTTGATGTTCCGACTTGCCGTGCCTATTCTTTCGTCTGCCTCCATCTTAGTTCTCCCTCACAGCCACTCGAATCCTCCTGATCTTCCCTCGTGTTCCCTCTACACAGACAGCCCACGTAAAGGCCCTGTAAGAAGGATTCAGCCAAACCCTGAGCACCTCAGCTCCTCTGAGGAAAGGCCTCTCTGTAAAGGGAACACTCACTACTGCGATGTTGCACTTACTTTGTGTCCTCTTTCCCTAAATGTTAACAGTGTTCCTCTTTCCTCTCTTTCTCTATTTCTCCTGCCCATTTATTTAAGCACCCCATGCTTGTCTGCTGTCTCTTGCTGTCTTTGTGTCTTCACCCCCCCCCCCCACCTCCACACACACACACATTTTGTGCCTTTGCGGCTGGATCTTTTGCCCTCTTGTGCTTTTTCTTTGCCTCTTTCTCTACTCACTTCTCTAATTATGCTGTGCTGTGCTGTGCTGTGCTGTGCTGTGCTCACCCCCCCACCCTCATTGCCATTCCCCTTCTTCTGCATGTGTGTGCAGTATCTCTCTCTCTCTCTCTCTCTCTCTCTCTCTCTCTCCATCTTTTCTGTCTTTTGCTAGTTTTTATGTCCACACCCTCATTATCCTCGCATTTTCTACCTCAAATCCCAGCAGCTGAACAGCCAGGTAGCAGAGCAGGGGAATGTCAATGTCGGCCTGGCCCTGGAGGCCCACTGTCCGGCGAAGGCTGCAAGTCCAGCAGCCGGAGAGGCGGTTGCCTCAGGCACGCTGACGCCCTCATTGCCTTCCAGCACTGCTGCTCCTTCAGGCCTCACTCTCCCAGGCCAGGCTGTTATAGAGGCAGTCCAGGCCTGTGGAGCCTCCACTGGGGCAGAGCTGAAAGAGACTGGCGAGGAGCCAGAGGTCTTGCTGGAGGATAAAGTGGAGCCCATTTTACAGTCCAATCTTAGGCAAAGCTTGAGTCAAGGTAAATAACCACATGCATGACATGCTATGTTAGGACACTAAAAAGACACCAGACTGATTTATGATTTACAGCTATTAGTTTATCCAACACCTGGAAGAAGCCAAAAGAGGACACTCCTGTGGGGCAGGCCCAGTGTCCTGACAGAGAGGTGATTCCTCTCTCCAGGTGCTCACTGTACCCCTCTCTGCATGCAGAGCCAGAGCTGAAGGATGGGAAGAGGCAGTATGATAGAGACTTCCTGTTGGCCTTCCAGTTCATGCCTGCCTGCATGCAGAAGCCAGAGGGGCTTCCTCCCATCTCTAATGTGGTACTGGACAAGGTAAGCCTGCTAAAACATTGGCCTTAGGGGACCTTTAAAACCATTCCATGGAGAGGGGCTGATGGACTTCGACTTGACTCTGTTGTTTTCTAGATCAAACAAAACAAGCTGCCCCTGCAGCAGGTGGGCCCTCGCATTATCGCCAGAGACCCAGGCTTCAACCCAGCCTCTGCAGACTTCAGCAGGGCAATTCCTGGAGGCAGGGGTGCACCGGTGGGTCTCTCCGCTCATCCCTTCTCTTCTGTCACAAATGAATGAGCGCCTGGTCATCTTATGTGACCGAGGTCTTTGTGACATTGTTACCGCCCATAATAAAGAGCACCCATTCGTTGCTTCAGCTGCTCAGTGTAGGCCCGAGACGGCTGCCTCCCCGCAAGATCATTACCAACGTGTCCGTGAATGACGAGGTGCAGCTGAAGAAGGCTGAGAATGCCTGGAAACCTGGCAGGAAAAGGGAGAACACCCAGAACCCCGAGACCCAGAAAACTCAGGTCAGCACCTCACTCCGCTGTGGCCTGTTTTCAGATTTCAGAGTCACAGCCTGTTATGGTGGTCTTGAAAGCTACTTAATTTTTTTTGCGATATGCTCTTCAAGAATTGGATATTTAAATTATAGAGTCGTTGTTTAATTGGGTGGGTGTGCGGGGAGTGTGCAGGAATGTAGCTATGCAGGGGGACATTGGTTTCTAGTGTAAACAGGGGGTGTGATGATACTGAGGACCAGATCTTGTGTGCTTGTTGTTCCTTGTGTTGATTGTGGTGTTGATTTTGGTGAGAGAGTATTGTAGATATTGTAGTGTATTCTGTGGATGATCTTGTATATATTATAGGTTAACACCCAGTGGTTGTGTTAAAAATATTCTTGCAAATTTGTGTGCAATTCAGCATTTGGAGAGATTGACAGATCTTCATTGCATTGTCTGGTCGGTAGGGTTATTATTGGATCAGATTTGGTTATTATGTATATATTTTTTTTGTTTGTAGGAGTTATATATTGATTAAATCTAAAATTCTTGTAGCTGGTTCTAATGGGTTTTCTTTTAATTTGAATTTGGAGCACATGAGGGGTTTTAGTTGATAAGATTTGATAAACTGTTTGCTGCCAGTGCTACACTTCTCGGAAAGTGTGATTGATGTATGATGCCTTTATCGGTCTATATAGCAAAGTTGAGTGATTTTTGTTCATGACGAAGTTCCAAATGGCAGAGTAAATATATGGTGAAAGTGAGGAGTTAGTCATTATGTGGAAGAACTGCTGAATTTAACAAAAGATTGGGATCTTTGTAATGGAAAGCTTAGTCGGTAGTCTGTTTTCCTCTCCAGGAGCTTTTCCAGAAGGTGCGCAGTATCCTGAACAAACTGACACCGCAGATGTTTAACCAGCTGATGAAGCAGGTGATGGACCTCACCATCGACACGGAGGAGCGCCTCAAAGGCGTGGTTGACCTGGTTTTTGAAAAAGCCATCGATGAGCCCAGCTTCTCTATGGCCTATGGCAATATGTGCAGCTGCCTGGCTATGGTGAGTAACATGTTCCCATACATTGCTGCTGAAGTTCCATACAAAAGCAAATACCACACAGAAGTGAACTCTGTTTGAACCACTCTAAACTGACATGGAGCTTTAATCAGCTTCTATTTAGTAACAGAACTCTCAACACTGTCTTATACCCAAGTGTTTCTCCTACATGTCTTTCCTGTGTAGTTAAAAGTGCCCATGGCAGACAAGCCCACCAGCACTGTGAGTTTCCAAAAGCTGCTGCTGAACCGCTGTCAGAAGGAGTTTGAGAAGGACAAGGTCAAGGATGATGTTTTGGAGAAGCTGCGGCACCAGCTGGAAGCGGCCACTTCAGTAAGCAGCACTCCTGTCTAGTTTACCCGACTCACCAACCCACAGATCAGGAGAAAGGGGACTGAAATCGGCAGCAGTGCTGGGAGGCGGCCTGGTCGTTATCGGGTCCAAACGCACTGTTTCTTGCTTTTGTCTTTGTTCTGGTTACTCCTCGCAAGGCCAGCGAGCGGGAGAGGCTGGAGGAGGATCTGGGGGAGGCGAAGGACAAGGCCCACAGGAGGTCCATCGGCAACATCAAGTTCATCGGGGAGCTGTTCAAGCTGCACATGCTGTCAGAGGCCATCATGCACGACTGTGTGGTCAAGCTGTTCATGAACCACAGCGAGGAGAGCCTGGAGCATCTGTGCCACCTCCTCACAGCCATCGGCAAAGACCTGGACTTGGAGAAGGCCAGGGTAAGCAGGCCGCGGGCCTGGTCTGGGTTGATTTAATATTCTCAGCAGATGCTCAGCACTTGCATCGGTTTATCTTTAATATGTCATGTAAAGGTTTACGGCGCATGTGTACATGAGTGCTAGTGTGCAGTGCAGCGACTGTGCGGATTTTGTCCAGATTTGGTCTGTGTTGCGTTTTTCACAACAAGTACTTTACACATCGAAACTGGATGAAGAAGTTTTGGATATTGTATATTGACTGTCAATTTTGTCTCTAGTAGGAATGGCAGTTGTGATGTTGACAGTTCAGTCACCAACTAGTGTGACAGTTATTTGTGTTCAAGTTTCCTGGTCTTTTTTATTGTATTTTTTTTTCTCCATGCACGTTTTTAACCAAAAAACAAGCATGTTGAAATGTTGTTTATAAAAGTTTATAAAAGCCTGCACTCTGACTACAGGGTAGCCAACTAATTAGGATCATCATCTATAGTGCGACTAGCATGCTGTGCTGATATCAGTGTATTATTAGGCCTTGGCAATGATTTTAAAAGTGTCCAAGTTCATGTTGTTTAGTGAAGTTGTTAGTGTGGTTGTTAGCTCTGCTCCTACTGCAGCTGACAAAATGAAAGGCTTTTATTGAGGACTGGTCAGCTGTTAGAAGGTTTTGCTCTCACAGCCTCCTCCACGTTTGCCGCCTCCTGCTGCTGCACCCTGGATTCCCCAAAGCCAAGTGCAGCTGATGACAGCACAGCTACACCCACAGTGGCAGTGAACTGCTTTACAGCACTGACCAACGTGCAAGGCAGCAGGGTTTACATAAGAGTCATAAACGTCTTGTGACATGAGTTCAGCTGAGAGCACACCTGATCGAATCGAAAGGTGAAGAACATCTGAAATTTGTCGACGTTTCTCTTACACTCTCTCTCTCTCTCTCTCTCAGCCAAAAATGGATCATTACTTTAAATATATAGAAAAGACAGTGAAGGAGAGGAGGGGTTCCTCACGCATTCGGTTCCTGCTCCAGGACGTCATCGACCTGCGACTGGTTAGAGACTCTGCCTGTGTTTGTGTGTTTGTGTTTGCCATTCCAGCGCATGGTGATGCAAAAGTATGCATCTGCTGATTTTGCTTTTCTAGAATAACTGGGTGTCGCGGCGAGCTGACCACGGGCCCAAGACCATTGAGCAGATTCATAAGGAGGCCAAACTTGAGGAGCAGGAGGAGCAGAGGAAGGTGCACCAGCAGCTGCTGTCCAAGCACAAGAAGACAAGTCCAAGGACAATCGACAAGAGGATGGACACATTTGCCAACGTGTGCTAAAAGACAATGCAATAATTCAAAAAAAATAATAAAACTGTGTGACAAAGAAACAAGTTCTGAGTCTAATGTATTTTTGCTTTTTCCTTTATGAACAGCAGACAAAACTATATTTAACATTTGCAGATGTTCAAAAGAAAAGACAGAGGTGAATATAGAAATAATATTTATTTTTTATTTTATTCTTCCTTGGCTTCTCGTGAATTCAGATAGGCTCTGCCCATTAGATTTCACTTTTTTGTTTGGTTTTTTTTTTAATTTTTTTTTGCTAATTTCAAACCTGTCCTAGGATTTTCACACAATCTGAGTGAAATTGGTGTCAAAATATTTGCAAGAGTCTGAATCTCAATAATTATTTAAACAAAAACCTGACATAAAAAATACAGTTGTCCTATTCCACTCTAATATTAGTAGTACAAATTAGTAGTACAAAGGTCAGGCTTTAACTTTAACTAGCTGTCACTCCTGAAGGACATGTTCAGATTTCATGAAATTTAAAAGACTTATACCAGTATTGACTTTGAGGTAGCTTACCAAATGTAGCAGTTTTGTCAATATGGGGCATTATAATATTGCAAATAACTGTTTCTCAACGACTGCTCTTCTGATCAAGATGAAATTTTGCATACTGCTTCTGTAAGCAAGCTGAAGGATTCCTAAGGATGACTCAAACATTGGCTAATGTTTTTCAGGTAATTGGCTAATCATAGAACTGGCTTCAGTGGACTGCTATAACGTTGATTCTTGTAGAAATTACTTTAAATTTAAATATCCTACTACTTTTTATGTTGCTGATGAACTGTAACACACTAGTCGTAGGACCTTTCTCCAATCTTCACCAATTTGGTATCAAAATGTTGATGAGACTGAAACATGTTGATATTTGTATGGTATATGGCCCTTACATACCTATCAATCCTTCCAAGGTGTACTGATTCATTCAAAACAGCTGAAAAAAAATTAAGACTTCTTTGAGTAATTCTTATGAAACTTGACATGAGTATTGATTTATGGACTTTGAGCTAGAATGGCAATTATAGGACATTTTTGCCAACAGAGCCCCTCTGACATATGAAAAGGTATTTAAAAAAAGAAAAAATGAGTCAATCCCATTGTGTACCAATTGTGCATGAGAAATGCAGTTTATACAGTGCAATACTTTGTGACTATTTCATAAAAAAAGTTCAATACGTTTCGTAAACCTTTTTTTAGCCTGATTTTTGATACCTAAATTAGTTGGGCAAATGCACCTTTCAAACAAGTCAGTGACCTTTTGATCTAGAGATACCTTTTAAATATAAAAAATGCAGATCTTCTTGTAAATAATGATCAAAAATATGTGTATTTAACTATCAATCCCCAAGAGCAGGATTTTTATTAATAGGCTAAAACTTAGCCATAGAGTGTTAGATTATCACCAAACTTCAATGGTGTATATGAACATACTGTGAATGCAAGTACATTTGGGGTGAACTGACCTTCTGGGGAAACTATATTTCTTAGTCATGTCGAATCAGAAAAATAATATTTATATAAAGCAATTCAGCAGAGAAAATTGAGAGATTGGTTTCAAAATACAACATTCCTGGAAACAAAACCTCAAAACCAACCACAAAGGCTGGTGAACTTTATATGGGATGTCATCAGCAACCAAGTTGTGCAGATGTGATAAAATGATTGGACCCTTTACTTGCCACCTGCAGCTATAATAAATGTAATTCTAATGTATGTCATGAATTCCCTAGATGAAGGAAGTTAGACATTTCAATAGCAACACACCTCCCTTGATGAAATGACTGGGTACAGAAATTAGTTGACCAGAAAGGCCAGAAAAATAGCACAACCACAGCCTTCAAACCTGACAACAAACCTGCTTAATGCTGACAGTTTTATTTTTTTTCAAATACAAAATACAGACTCACTCTCAATAAATAACCATTTGATGAACTAATGCAGAATATAAATTAAGACACTGACACAAGCTTTACTTTAGTTACTAAGCATTTAGGTTTGGGTGTTTTTAGTACTTGGTGGGATGGTTACGAGAAAATATTGGCATATTAGATAAGCAGAAAAATACTATGGATGGGTTCAACACATGATGTGCGTACTCGTTTGACTTTGGATCTATTGGATCACGCCAATAACTGTTGAAAAGAAAAATGACCACCTGATGGCTAAAACATATAATGGAAATAAATGTCTTATGCAATACGAGAATTATGGAAATCGTGTCAGCTTTGGAATAGAGAGGAGCGTTAGGCACATACTAATAATATTAATACATTTTCAGAGATACACAATATCCATCCTGCCAAGGACAGGCAGTGATCAGTGAACCAGGCAGCCAGTAAGAGAAATAAAATCACCAAGAAAGTCAGGCTTTTTGCTGTTTGTTTTCAAAACAATGTCCTTGACAGAACACAAGATATGACTGAATGAGCAAAGTTACATTTACATAGAGCCTTTCAAAGAACATACAATGTTTGAACTAATAACAGACACCTGTTCATTTCAACACAATGGGAGAAATGACTCTGCTCACAGAGCTTAGTAACGCGTTAGATCAAAATTCGCTGCTGCTCTTTAAAACACTGAGCGTTTTTCTTAAAACACATAAAAGGTGCAAGATCACGCGTTGTCGTGTGAGCACCTCAGTCGTAAAAAGGGCTGAGTTGTCATGAATACGTTATGATCAGGAGTAGTCGGCCGTACTGCTGCGACATCCGGTCAAATCAACTGTCCTCTAAGAATCAGCGCAGTACTAGTTTTGGTAATAGCAGCATCTATGGACATAAACGGCGGCGAAACGGATGGTTTCTTTCTCGTCAACTTTATAGTCCATCACACCTGCTCCTATAGATCGGGATAAAATCTCCATACCAAAACCTCTGTGCATTGGCATGATGAAAATTTAGAGCACGCAAATCCTTCACTTCTGAAACAGCAGAAATTATGTAATTTTACACAGATTAAAAAAACCCTCAACGCTGAAGACTGCTGTTGACGGAGTTTTAATGTAAATATAGTAGGTTGGGGAAGTGTAACGATGAGCAGTGTGTGGAAAAGAGTGAGATTTATTAGGGGCAAATCCAAAGTCCAGGGTCAAATTATTAACATGGAGAGTCCGAGAATTCATGATAAACTAAAGTAAAGAAAAGTGCACGAAGACAAACCAGGGATGCGGGCTATAACATTGGGGCGAGGATAAACATTCAGGCTTATATTCACATGCACGGAAGCCTCGATTAACAAACAGCAGCTGGACTTACAATAAATAGCAACAAGACTAAACTAAAACAGGGCTTCAAAACATGGTCACATGAGCATTAAACCAGACACAAGTGCAAATTATGAGGGGTGCAGAAAACGAAACGAAGGAATGGAACCACAACAAGGGAGTAAATGAAAATAAAGACACTAGACAGGGAAACCGTGGAGACATGAACGCTAGGAGGGTGGTCAGTGGTGACAGGAAGCTTGTTTCAGTCATGGATGTCTTTGGCAAAATGAATGCAACTAAAATGCTTTCCTCATGTGTTCTAATAACCAAATAATAACCAAGTTCTTCTTTATTTCTAAATAATATGCCTTTCGGAAATTGTATAACTGCTTGTGTTATATTACTTTCTTTTATTCAGAAACACAGGAGACTCAGGTGAAAAGTGTGATGGAAATTATACACTTATTATTATATCCTAAAACTTGTCTCACCTAATCGTAGTCATCAGTTTATTAGATAAATGCATACCTATTTTTATGTTTGTGTTTCACATGTTCCATCCCTTTTCTCTTCTTTGAAAGAAAAATTCCTTAACTTAATCAAAGACTAGGATTAAAAAAATAAAATAAAATAAAATCATAGACAGGTCAGCTGAGCCCACTCCCTTGTCGTAATGTCCCCATATTGACAGTTAAATACCACATATTAAATACAATAGAGACTGGAGTGTCTTGTTTTTCTCTGAACATTCCACAGTGCATCTAGAATTTTAATAGTTGTTTATTTCTGCTCAGTTTTTCTGCTCTTATTTTAATTTGTTTTTGTCTTAAGGAGAAAAAAAAGGCGACAAACGAGACCTGTGACCCCAGGGGGAAATCATGGATCAGATGCCTCACACCAAGTCACTGTGTAAACAACACCAGGTTCATGTTTTAGTGTGAGGAATGAGTGCAGGAGTGTTTTGAAAGAGCAAATACAAACACTAACAAGAAGAGAACAAAGAAAACAGGAAGGAGAAGCTCCTTTCCTTTTTGAGTTACTTACTGACATCATTCTCATAGCAAGTTCATTACACCTTGTGTACTTGTTGTAGTGCAGTTTGCTGTTTCTATATTGGCTGAGAGAAGGAGCAGACCTGTTCCATTTACATTTAAACAACAGAATCTTGTCAGTGGAGGATGTACTTTCTCAAACCTTTTTAACTGGTATCTCGCCTCTGTGTCTCTCTGTGTTCGCAGGACAGGGACCACTGCACGCCTCGCACCAGAACACCTTTCCAGTGATGACTCCCCTCGTGTGGAATTAGTTCACAGCTGTTTAGTCTTATACTTATCCACAACTAGGATTAGTCCATTTACTATTTCTTAGAAGTGGGGATCAAGAACATTGGAAGACGTGAGTAGTTTTTTGGAGCAATACAGATCAATACATAAAAACAGGCAAATGACCTGGTTATACTCAAATACATCCATAAACATATCAAACAAAGTAATGCTTAGGTATGAATTTTCTTGACTTTGTGACCTATTATGAAGCTTAACTTGTTATGAACTGACACGTGATAATGTTCACACATTTAGCTGCAATTCTTTGTTTAACTTCAGAGGGTTAAATGGAGCTCACCCAGATGATGGTGTTGACTGCTTCAAGGATTTTCACTAGAAGTTATATAACTGCAAGTTATATTACTGATGTCTAAGTGTATGCAGCGCAGAATTCTTTATTCGTAATGTAATACATGTCCTATTTAATTCTACAAGATAAACAGGTTGGAAAATATTTGTGTAAAATAGATTATGATTATTTTTGGAACATAAAGCCATGCAAACATTGTAAGTGGACATCAAGGAAAAATATAAAATAAAAGAATAGTATAGCATACAGTTACAGGGTATGCCTGTTTTCATTGATTACTAGGGAAGCTCTTTGTCTCCCTCTTGTGGCCATTGTTGTCTGAGCCAACAACCATATCAGCATAAGTGACATGAAGTTACAGAAATTAATTAAAACTAAAACGTATTTTTATAAACACGATTTGACAGTGTGTTTTACATATTCTGGTTGAATATGACATTTATGTGTACAAGATTATAAAAAACACAATCATACATTTACCTGATACTTATATCCAAAGTGACTTACGAGTGAGTATAACTTGAGCAATTGAGGGTTAAGGGCCTTGCTCAGAGAAGCAACAGTGGCAACTTGGCAGCAGTAGGGCTGGAACAGGTAAGCTTCTGACTACATGTCAAGTATCTTTACCACTGAGCTACCACTGATCACTGCTGGGGGTAACCATAAATGTTAGAATTTAAAATGTTGGATACTAAACTATTTAAAAAACATTTTGGAACATTTATTTATTTCATTTCCCCTAACCTTTGACAGCACGGCTAGTCCAGACCTCTGTATATGCATCTTCTTACCCCTTCTCTCTGCACACAAAAAATAAAACGCATTGAGAAGAGACTAATTGCCCAAAGGATAAAAAATAAAATGACATATATAATGATAAAAGGAAAAGGTAAATAGATAACAGTAGATGTGTTAATATAAAATCAAAAGTCACCTAAACAGAACTCAATGCAATAAGTGTGTTTTGAGATGTTTTTGTTTTGCTGTTGGTTTTTTTTTTTGTTTTTTTGTTTTTTTTTTCCTTTCAAGTGCTAATGCCATTATGAGTTGCTAGACCATGAAGACATTTAAAGACATTTAAAGAATAATAAAATAATTTGATTTTGCTGTAAAAGACAGATGTCATGTTCACACTGCACAACTGCACTGCTTAATGTGAGCAGACATCTGGCAGACACGCTTATCTATAGCAACTTACAGTTTCAACTATATTACAGAGCTAGGTCCATATAGCAGTAGGAGTTTGATTCAGTTCAGTTCAGCTCACTCAGGCTTTCATTTCTGTTTTCTTGTCTTCAGGTTTTGTTTCATTGTTCCTAATAGGTCCAACTTGTGCTTGTCTACTCATGTCTCACTGTCCTCCTTTGCTTGATGTCACAACTTCATTGATACCTAAAGTGAATGTTGGAAATATCACATGTTCTTTGAGTAGGAATCAAACATCATTGCTCTAATACACTGGACTGATAGTGGACTCTGCCGAGGTACACCTACCCCTGATGTTGTGATGTTACTGAGCCTCATCCTGTCTCAGATGCCTTGGCTACTCCCATCATCCCCTGATGTCCCCTGTTGTAGCCCACACCACCTCCTCCCCAACCAGCTACTCTCTGTTGCCCTTAATGGACGTTCTCTTGCGACTTGGGTCTCGGACACATGCACACAAGTCTAGAACCTCCAGAAAGTTGGACTAAACATTAAATGCTTATTTCATTTTTTAATTTATGTCTCTCTTTAAACAGCCAGAGGAGGATGGGACCCCCTTTGAGTCTTGGTTCCTCTCGACGTTTCTTCCTCATGCTCTAGGGAGCTTTTCCTTGCCACTGTCACCCTTGGCTTGCTTACTGGGGGCTTGGACTTGGACATTTGAAAAGCTGCTTTGTAATAGCACCTGTTGTAAATAAAATAAAATAAAATACAATTTTAAAAAGTACTTTATAAATAAATTTTGAGTATTTGATTTTTATATGTAATCTTAAAATGTATAAGATAACTAAAATTTGTTTTTTAATCATTACATTTTTTCACTTAAAACAAAAATATAATTTGGATAGTCCCAATAATCTAGAAAAATCAAATCTCATCATTACAGTGCCAACAACACATCAACATCACCAGACTTCAAAGCACTTGTCTGAGAGGAAGATTTGTATGCGTGTAATTCTGTTGTTGAAGAGCCTATAAAATCAAAATACGCTTTTAAATTTGAAATTTTAAACTAAAATAAATACAGCCTTATTTTAAATGCCTAAACACACACACACACACAGTTACCTCACAGTGTGAATATTGTTGTTGGTGGAGAAAGTATCATAGATCCTCTTTGCTGACACATCAGTGGTGTCATTGTGACTGAGGTTGAAATTAGATGGATTATAATTACCACATTGTTCAGGATTCCCAAACACACCTCCCTCTACTAAATCACCGTGTAGTAGTACAAACACCTGTAGATTTATATATCAATGAATTAAAGTAATGAACGAATGAATGAATAAACGAATGATTGAATTAGCAAATGAATGAATAAGCAAAGCAATAAATAGTATATTTGTGTCAGTGGACCTGAGTCATTAATGGCCAGATAATTATGCATTTTGACATTTTAAACAAAATATCATTTCTTTCAGTTCTTGTACACTGTTATCTATCAGGCATGAAACTGTAAATCATAAAGAGTCTGTTATGCCTTATTTCTCTTTTTAATGAGAACATGTGTTTCTACAAGCAGTCTGGATATTCTGTAGACCACAGAGATCCATCCTGCCAAGTACAGGCAGTGATCAGTGATCCAGGCAGCCAGTGAGAGAGGTCGTCATTTCCAAATAAAATCACCAAGAAAATCAAGCTTTTTGCTGTTTGCTTTTGAAAAATAAAGTCCTTGAAGGAACAAAGGATATGACTGAATGAGCAAAGTTACATTTATATAGAGCCTTACAAAGCTGGAGCTCAGCCTGGGGAGAAGGCACACACACACACACACACACACACACACACAAAAACACAGACACAGACACACATTTCCAGGTCTCATACTGTACAGTATAATTAAAGTGTTTGGACTGTTACTAACTGTGTGAACAATCTGAGCCACACAACACATGACTGTATTCTCTCACCTTCTGATCTGAAGTCTGGCCAGCACAGGCAGAAGGTCTCTGGGATTTTGTTACTTAATGTTGGGGATGTGTAGTGGTCCCATGAGCTGGTGGAAGCTCGTCTACTTTGCCGTAACGTCACCCTTTCGCCTTGCTGTCTGGATGCGTACTGTCTGTCAGACTAGCAATTCATCTACACTTCTCACAGATAAAACTGCCACTAATGACGAAGAATAAACATGCTGCATTCAGTGCTCTGAAGCAGAACATAAGTCATGATGAAAAAGCAAAATGTTAACATTACTTATGTTTGTGGTAGTTCCTTAGATATAGTTTGTGATGATAAAATAGTTTTCCATGGAAGTTGCCAGTTTCCAGGTAGAAAGTAGTTAAATCCAACAAAACATTTGTTAAACAGATAGAGAGCAGTAAGAGCTAGTATGCTGAAACTACCTGTTTCAAAAACAGGAAGCTTCCTTATGAAGGAAAGAGGTTCTTATGAACCTCAGCATTTTGACAGCAAGTATTAACCATGGCTATAAAACCATGTGAATAATTCAGTTATGGGATTAATCCACAAAATAGAACATCAAATGTAATTATTTGGCCAGTACAGGGTTATATAGAATATAGCTTAACCACTAGAAAGATTAAACATCCAGTGAGTGTGTATCCTGGCATGTTAATGTAAAAGGCAGCTCCTACTGGATTTGGGGAAATGTGAGGTTTAGGTTCATCTATAGTGTTACAGTATCAATGTGAAATATGAATATTGAGGTCAGCATCATGTAAGAATGTATATGTGTGAAACATCTTCGTCGCCATAAATGTTGTGTTGTTACATAATTAAGCAGTCCATCCAGTTTCATTTACTTGATTTATTAGCAACCTGTGTCCACTGTCTAACTCAAGTATTTTTATTTTTATTTCCTCCATGTTGTTTATAATAGGCCTACAGTAAGAAATCCTTTTAACTGATTAATAATTACAATATATCTTTCTTGACTATAAGAATATAGCTTAACCATTAGAAAGATTAAACATCCAGTGAGTGTGTATCCTGGCATGTTAATGTAAAAGGCAGCTCCTACTGGATTTGGGGAAAGATTAGTAAAAGATTTCAAGTATCTGCAAAGCAGAAAACTGCCTATTCAACAGGCATGAATGATGTGCTACAGAAGTAGTTGTTTTATTTGCATAGCCTAATTAATATCATTAGATCAAGTTCTATATTACCTATATTGTTATATTACAATTTTGCTTTTGCTTTTTTGCTTCACAGTTGTTACACATAATTGCTGCACCTGATACAAGGATAGGAATTTAAATTTATTCATACTGGATATAAGAATCATTAATGGCTGCTGAGTGAAGCACTTTCATTGAAAATTCATCCACCAATTATTTTTTTTTTTAACCAGAAACAGGGCACATCAACCAGGAATACATTCCAGCTCTGTTTTAGAACACTGGCTGTGATTCATTACATTTTGGCAATTGTGAAAACAAACTGGATGATACTTCTAAAAGTAATTGTGTTTGCAGTTTATTTGCACAGTTACATGAACAACACATGTAGTAATCGGATCTAGAAAGTTGCCAACCCTATTAAAATATTAGGTTTATAGTATATTTGAATTAAACAGACAAAGCATTAATCACAATCATTTGCATGATGATTAAATCTTGAACCAAAAATGTATCAGAGAGCTCTAGTGTTTTTCACAGACACACACCCAATTAAACTGTGCTTGACCATTTCTTGCCCTCTATATCATTCTCTGCAGTTTACTGAGAAAGACCTGACACTGGGTAATGCCATTGTCTATTCGAAGGCCAAAACAACAACAATCTTGGTTATCAAAGATTCACTCCACCCTGACCACAGCCTCTTCTTTTAGAAATCTGCAGAAATAAATATATGAATTTATTACCCCCCATCAGTGGACCTTTAGAGCTTTATTATTCAAAATAAGACAGACAGATGAACAGACAAACGCAAAATGTATATATAATATTTTTAAGTATTCGCCATCTGCACCATTACAGGAATAATGTGTGTGTGTGTGTGTGTGTGTGTGTGTGTGTGTGTGTGTGTGTGTGTGTGTGTGTGTGTGTATGTATGTATGTATGTATCTATGTATATGGTTATGTGTGAGTACATGTATGTTGGATTGTATATGTACACGTATTAGAGTGTGATATTTAGCGTTTATGGATTGGCTCTGTATGGATTTTATCAAAGGTGTCCAGTCTAGATTATTGGTTCTGTTATTGATTAATTCTGAGAATTATTCTATTGATATATAGTCTATCAATAGATTTTTCTACTGGGTGACACTAATATTATTTTTTGTTTTCCAGTTCATGAGTATGTTTTTTTGTTTGTTGTTTTTTTGCAATAATATTTTTATTATATCAATATAATAATGTTATCCATAGTATCCTGTCATATTGGATGATGATATGTCTCCTAGGAGACATAAAGATGGTGTTGGATGGATATGGTTATTTAAAGTATGGGATATGTTGGTGATGCACTATATTGGACTGTTTGCACTTGTGTAGCATGTTGTCTGTTGCACTGTTGTTTTTATGTTGCACCATGGCCCTGGAGGAACATTGTCTCGTTTTTGTTGTGTACTTGTATATAGCTGAAATGACAATAAAACCTCTTGAACTTGAACTTGAACTTGATGATGACTTGCCAAAATTGCTTGATAGGTGTGCTCTGCCACGTGGCGTGAATGTAATCGTCAACTGTGTTTTGAGTAAAGTATGTACAGATTGCTGAGCTTGTGAAACCAATTTTAAACATCCAATGTGTAGTATAATGTACTCTGTATTATTTTGTACTGAATGCATTGTAGGTTAGTGTTGCTGTCATGTGGTAATGATTATTACACATTTTAATCCAAACTGCAGCGTCGGGGGCTGGTAATAAATCTTCCTCCCATTGTCTCGATGGGAGAGTAACTGTGAGATTTGATTTCACTATTATTTTGTATATCTTAGATAATAGGTTTTTTGTATTAAGAATGTTTGTTTATAAATTCTGATATGGATGTAGGTATCGGGATTGATTTTTGAACACATAGGTGATCTTAGCTGATGTTATTGTAGGAACTGGGTGCTCTTTATACCGTATTTTGGGGCTAGTTGTGGGCGTGACATGAAAGAAGTCTTATGATAAATATGTTTAAGGTGTGTAATGCCCTTTTCTATCCAAGATGTAAAGTTTAATATTTTTGTTCATGGTAAAGTCTGGATTGTTCCAAATGGGAGAATGAATAGTTTGTGTGAGTGTGGAGTTTGATATCTTGTGGAATTTCCACCAGACTGTTAGTGTCATGGCCACCTTCAAACTGTTGAAACATGGATATTTTTGAATATGAGTCTGGGCACATTTGAAACACCTGCCACAAACATTACTGACATTATATTTTGTTTATGTGATTGGCTGTTTGTCTAGCCACAAGTACTTTTTGATTTATTTATTTTTTAATTTGGCAATTTTATATATAACAGCAACAAATGACATCTTAAGTTTTATGACAAAATGTGCAAACAAGCTGGCCTGAGAGGTGTGTAGCGGGATATGACTCAGTGCATCTCTGGTGCTGCTTTTGATGAGTACAGTGTCATAAGTGTGTCTGTCCAGCAGCGCAAACAGGGGATACAGCTTCTTCTCCCGGAGGTTTCCGATAAATATGTAGATATGTTAGTATGTAATAGAAAGACAGCTGCCCATCCTCATAGTCTAGGTACATGCCCACAATTCCTGGGCAATTGTGTCAGGGGCAGAGAGGTCTCAGGCTTGGTGCAGGTGTACGACTTCTGGATGCTCCTCCAGAGCACCCAGAAACCCTCATAGTGGGTTTCTCAACTTGCTCAGACTCAAATCTCAATATCGACGTCCGAAAGGTCTTAGAGAGGAACAAAAAACACAATTCATTTGATTAAATTGTTCCAGTATAAATATGGTTACCAAACATGCTTTTAAAAATATACTTCCATGGAGATGGTACCCTACAGGGTAGTGTTGGAACAGTGTGTATAGGCTTAGCGTCATGTTGTGGCCCCGCCCCCTCCTCAAATATCTTGGTGTTTGTGTGTTCGTCTTTGTTGCCACACCCTCTCGTGTCGTTCACCTGTTCTCTGTTGTGTGTAATCGGCTTGGGTGTATATATGTCTCGTGTGTCATAGTACATGTGTTGGTGTTTGAGATGTGCATAGTGTTTGAGCTTTGTTGTATGTTTTGCATGTTTGCAAAAATAAAAGTGCGTTTCATCGTGCCTCGTCCCTGCATCCTGCTTATCCTCGCAACGTGACAACTAGACCACTTTAGATGTAACTTAGAACCTCCAGTGACCTCTGTATGTGTTTCTTTAGTTGTATGAGCTCCACTGGAGGACTCTGAATAGTTGACAATGGAAGAGGGGTATATCAGATTCACCCCTTCTGCCTCGGTGTGACAGATTAACACACTGCATTAACGTTTAGAAATAAAAACATATGGTAAACACAGTCTAGAAAATATTACCTAGTAACAATTCATTCAGTATATGAACTGTTTTCTGTGTCCTTATGTCTATAAATTAAAATTAATAAAACATTTAAATGATAAATAAATTAAAATGAATGTATAAATGTTCACAAATAAGAAACTACATTGGTCTGCACTTTTCTCCACAGATTCAAGGAACTCATGAAAGTTGGAAGCTATAAAAACACATAATACAGAATTATAGACTGACTGATGTGTGAGCAGAAAGATCACTGTGATGTTCTCATATCTAAAGCACTCAAAGCATTGATGTTATGTAAATGAACTGTGATCTGATTGGTTTAAGGAAATAGATTCACCTACTTTGAAGTTCAAGTTTTTATCAAAAGGTTAGAACTGGTTGACTATACTTTGTCTGTCCTGCAACAGGAAATTTAAACATTTATATCCAAAGTATTACGCGATAGAAATCAATTCAAGACTACCCGTTATTGACCGCTAGATGGCGGAAGATACGAAGAAATAAATGAGTCCAGATCCTCCTGCCCGACTTTACGGTGAGACTCTGCTTTTACGTCATTAAAACGCTAAAGAAAAAAGGCCGCCATATTTGTAGTTCCACAACGTGAAAAGGCGTCATTTTGTATGCCGAAGAATGAATAAACATGCCATGCCTTGAAGACGACGAAATTGCAATTTATTTAGCTATCCATAAGAATAAGAATAGCTGTTTAATTTACATAATCACAAATATATTGCATGTACATACAGCTACATTTCAGTCGATCAAAATGTTTCACGTATTTATAACCGCAACTTTATGTTACAGTGGTCATATCAGAGATTTACCAATATAAAACGCAACAGGTGTCGTGTTCTGTAATAGAACATTTTAGCATTTATATCCATATTACACATAACCAAGGTGTAATATAACCATATGTACTGAACAGACATGAACAGCCTGTGTATTGTGAAAATACATGTATGTGTCTTCTACAGCAATTACTGTGCCCTGCACACTTTAAGTTTGGCATGAAGTGTTTGCTTTTTCCAAAGCAAGTAATATTAAATTATTCTCATAGAATAAATTTCACAAAGACATGGACTTCTCGGTTGACCGTAGAAATATGTTTTTTTTGTATTTAATTTATTTAATGCGAATCGTATGTAGGTTACCACTGCTAAGCTTCACCAATGTCAAGGTAAGACCTCGAAAGGACGCAGAACATTATTTTAATAACAGCTTCTGCTGATTTATTCAATAACTGTATGACACCGTTTGAGTGTACGTACCGAATGAAAACAAACTCAAATTATTAGAGACACTCTTACTGCGTCTCCACATTGAAACATATCAGTTAGTTAGCTAGGCTGGCTAACTAGCTTAGCTTTATTAGCTAGCTAAGCTAATGGCGAAGAGGATTACGTTAAAGAACCCCCGGTCTACAGTTGTGCACATACAGGAAAATTAATGAATAGCATGGTAATACACGCATTTATTGGAACAGTTATGTAGCTAATATGCATTTGTAGTATGTGCGCCTGGCGTAGAAATGAGTCTTTGTTAGCCCATTAAGGCTATCTTAGCTAGGCTAGTTCGAGCAAGCTAAGTGCTGGTTGCTATGACAACGGGCTTGGTGTATTTTGCGAGCTTGTCAGCTACATAAGACAAGTGTTTATCGCTTTACTGCTGCGGTGAACTGTTATTATTGTAACACTCTGCCAATGCCAGATGTGTAGAATAACTCACTAGTGATGTTTACTTCGAGACTTTGGCAGTTTTAAGATGGATAGAAAGCGAATGAGCCAGCTAGCTGTCCAAGCTAACATGCAACCTTCTGTACATCCCGGGTACTCCCAGCCCTTATCAGGACCTCACAGTTCCCTTTGAGAACTCCCTGGTATCACGATCATAACTTTGGACAACCAGTTGTCATTCTCAACTCATGTTTCAGATTTCTCCTTTGTAACATACGAAGGATTCGGCCCCTTCTCTTGCAGGTAGCTACCCAGGTGCTTGTGTGGTCTCTTGTGATCTCAAAGCTAAACTACTGCAACTTACTACTTGCTGGTCTAGTAGTACTCTAGTACTTATTGTTTATTGCACTTATCAATGTTTAAGGTAGACTTTATGTATTTTGTACTTCTTGTTAGGAACTGGTTCAAAGTGACAAGTCCTTCAGGTTCAATCTCCTCCAAGTTACCCTCTGCCCTCCGTCCTCTGTAGCCGGATCCGGGGAAGTCAAGAGATACTGACACCAAGGTAGTGAATCAAGAGAGTTACACTTTATTGAGGAAAGCACAGAGTATATATGTGTCCTATATCTACTATCTAAATCTACAGGATGATGGGGAAAAGTGAGGCATGTTCTAAGGGACTACGTAGAAAGGAAAGGGACAAGGTTATTAAAGATTAGATGTTCTCTGCATGAACGAGCCACGAGCTGTTCTCTTGCCCGCCATTAGCCACTCCTGTCCTTAAACGTCTCTCTTTAGAGAGAGAGAAAGAGAAAGGGAGGGGTAAAGGAGACAAGAAGAGGGAGCGGATGACCTCGGGCGACCAGCTTGTGGTCAAGCCGCCATGTCATGGCTGATAGGCAGAGACCTTGCGTTGGGTGCCTGAATAGAGAAAGGCTCCAGTATCTAACACTTCTAGGCATCAGCAGTAATCCCTGCATTTCTACAGTATTCTAGATCATTGCTATATTGGACTCTAACCTATTGGACTGGCTAGGATGTATTCTATGAATAAATAACAAAGCACTTTTGTAAGTCGCTCTGGATAAGAGTGTCTGCTACATGCAGTAAATGTAAATGTCCAAGGAAAGCCGACACTAGCAGGCAAACCGAGCATTGCACAGGCCATATTTGAAATTCCCACAATGCTTTTCTCACCGAGCGTATGTCCGGGCAATAACGTCAGTTGGTCCTACCAGACAATTATCAGCATGACGAGAGTCTTTCATATCAATAAATTCTGACAACACTTTGAAAGTGATAAGCAGTGGTTAGCTCGAAAGTTATTCATAAACAAGCACGTTGAAAATTACGAAACAAGAGACTTAGATCAGCTGTTGTCTCTATCGATGGTGTGGGTGACCCATGTGTTCTTAGGATGCAGGTAGGGTCTAACGCCTTCTGTGCTGAGTTGCTGTTTCCATATTTTAAAAATAGAACATTGTTAAACGGCATCTGTAATAGTTAAGGAAAATGTGTTATAAGTATAAAGTGTTACAGTAAGTGTTTTGGCCCCTGACTGCCATTAGGACAAGCCAAGACAACCGCACACTACGTTATCTTATCTACTTGTTAAATCAGCCTGAAATTAAGATACAGATAAAAGTGTTGATTTTTATACTAACATTATAACAACTTCAGCCAAAGTATTCAGAATGTAAATGTTTGGTCTAGCAGATATGGCCCACAACTGATGCAGAGAGTGCATGACATGGCAGAGGGGATTTATGTTGGCAAAATGCCCTCCTACGAATTAGTCCCAAATACTGAAGCAAAAAAGAGGCCGAATTCATCTGATGGAAGTAAGTCTAAAAGGGCTTCTTGATGATGTTACCCTGGTGACTTGCATTCTTTCCAGATGCTCAACAACCATTAAAAGTAGTGCATTGCTAAAAACTACTACTTGTTGTGCTGGAGGTGTTAAAAATATGGTTTCCTTGTCATTGTCAGTTTGATTTTATAAGGTTCTACGTGGGTATCGATAGGAGCTGAAACTGTGCATGTGTTGCCCCTCTGAGGAGATGAGCCAATGAGGAAGATGCCCGTGTTCAAATTTGACTCTAGACCACGCTTTGAGCCGGTGCACTTTGTCAGCGTTTGAAGTTGCAGCAGCATTGGCGGAGTGGGACGCAATGGTGAGAAGGAGAACGAGAAGGATCTCAGGAGTGAGAAGCTGAACAGCGGCAAGCAGCGGGAGGCTGGAGACAAAGCCTCTCCTCTCCCTTCTCTGACACAAACACAGTCACGTGTTATATACTCACATAATCCAAAATCTAGCATCTTTTATTTGCTGTTAGCTGGCGAAGAGTAATCAGTATAGTCAGATTCCTTTAATGTAAACACTTGGGAAAATTCCTGCCATGAGATCACTTTGGACACAGGGAAGATCTGATAGTAAATATTATGACAGGGTGAGATCATGACTGCTTAGAAAAGTTTATAATGAAGGTCATGAAAGGTCAGTTTTGACTAATTGCAAAAAACGCCATGTAAACATTAGAATGGGAAAATCAAGTGGTCTGAGCGAAGCGAACTGCGAACGAGGCATGGAACAGACTAGCCAGGACCAATATTTTGAAAGGGATCAGAAGAGGATGACATCAAGAATCATTCTGATGATCATGTGGCGCACGGTCAAGCAAATTGCAGCCAGATACAATGCTGTTGCTCCAACTAACATGTCTGAAGGCACAGCATGGGTCCTCTGAAATCAGTAGATGTTTGAACAGAAGGGCTTACCTATGTATTGTGACCAAGTGCATCCCTTCATGCAGCTGCTTAAACTATGGCAGAAGGACACTTTCAACAAGACAAGAAACCTTGCCGCAAGGGTTGTATAATCACGGATTTGTTCCAGTATCAAGACAGCAAATTTTCAATGTTTCCCTGGCCTTCACAGTCCCCAGATCTTAATCCTATAGAACATCCCTGGGTAAAGGTATAACAGGCAGTTTAGAACATGTCAGTCCCTCCAAGTAATTTAAGAGAAAATATCCTATGAAGATTGGACCAAGATTCCTGCAGAGCATTTTCAGCATATAGTGGAAACTATGCCAGAAAGAATTGCTGCAGTTCTGGAGGCCAAAGAAGGTCCAACATGCTATTAAATGGGTGTACTTAAGCCAGATACACTGTGTCCTATAATAGGATGTTGCTGGAATGTATGTGGATGTTGTTGGAATGGCCGCAGAGTTGCGGCAGCAGTACAGGTAGTCTGTGATCCTTTCCCCCATCCGAGTGAGTTTGCCCTTTTACACGGGGTCGAGTTATGATGTGAATGTTTAATTACACAGGATGGATTGTGGGTGACAGAACCGAACAGCCTTCAGGATTCAAATAGAGAAAGGTGAAACTTCTCCAGCCTTTGAGTTAATCACAGGACTATTGCATAGCAATTAGGGATAACAGAACAGCTTTCGGGGGGGTTTGGGGGGGTTGCCTTATCCGCCCCTTTAACAGAGTAGTCACAATTCAAATTTCCCTTCTTCCATTGTTTACAAGGCATTATACATGTGGTTTATTTATAGTGCACGGAGTAATATGCAGCAAGTCTGGTCTGTCCGCATTGGAAGAGAAACATTTGGCCAAAAGAGCAAGACACAGCCAGGAGGATGATTGGTAAGAGCACATCATAATATGCACCTTAAAGCTGTGCTCTACAGCTAGGTCCTGTTCCATGACTGCATATATAAATTTACTACTGACATTGCCATTTATATCTGGCCATTTACAGTGCACTCTTGCGCAATGCAGCACTTGAAGCTGATTTTCCATTGTGTAGTTATTATGTTCAAGAGATGTTTGACCCGGTCAGGGTGACACACTTTAGTGAGGGCAGCAGTATCCTAGAGGACACTACAGACAGTGACGGAGACATCTCAGAGCGCGAGGTGAGAGGTTGAGTTTTTTGTTACTCTCTCTACGACATACTTTTCATGCCAGCTACTGTTGTGCAGTTCAGCCAAATTTAATTTCCTGCCTTGTATTATGATATATAAATTGCTGAACATCTTATCACTCAGTTTCAAATATCCCCTCAGCTGTTTTAAGCCATTTCGGTTATTCAGAAGTACTGCTAAATGGATGTGGTGGGAAAATGAGAGCACATCAAACACAGACAGCTTTATGCATTGTGTAGTAAAGAGTAAAATTTTATTGAGTTCTGTCCCCTGTATAACAGAGTAAAAGGACTGACGCGCAGTACGGTCCCCCTCCCCTTATACAGAGAACAGAAGAAAGAGAAAAAAAAGAAAAACAACTCCTACAGAGTATCGGCTAATTCATGTTTTGGTTAGCCTGAGCGCTGAAGGCTTCTTCTATGTCTATGGTTAGAACGGTATGTGAGCAGCTGGTGTACCTGACTCACATGCTTATCTGCAGACTGTTATGCTGTGACTATAGAAACATAAAGCAAAGTAAAATAAAGCAAAGTAAATTTCCACAAAATGAAGTAAGGTAAATTCCCACAACATTTCCCCCCTTTATTCTATATCACACATTATCACACATTTATTCAGCAAATAGCACTACGATGTCTTCATGTGGATCACCAGCACCGCCCATCTTGGGGAGCAGAATGTCTTCACTGAGCTGGGGTTGGTCATTGGCATGGCCGCTGAGCGCTGGCATGGTGAACACACTAGAAAGACGTCTGACACGCAATGACAAAAAAGGAGGTAAACACAGAAGAAGAAGAAAAAGAAGAAGAATGAGTAGCAGAATGGGCAACGCTACAGCCGCTACTGGAACTGTAGGCTGCGGAGTGAAGGCAGATCACATATGATTCATATAATCAGTGATATTAGCGCTGAGATCTGGAATGTAAAAACAGCAGGAAGTGTTAATCATTTTGCACACTCCTCCTTCCTTCATGGTTAGGAGATTTAATACCATTCTATGTTGAAGCACTGCTGCCCTTATCACTTGTTGTTCTATCTTTAAGGCACCTATTGCTGCTAAGGTGTCATTAACTACTTGCAGTAACTGATAAGCTAAGCCATTGATCTTTTGCAGGGCTGCTACTGTGCCACCGCCCAGGAAAAGGGACCAACCAATGGTTTCACCCGGAGTGGTCCATGGGTCCCTCAGAATTCTACCACAATAGTCTGTGCTGGTTATGTCTCTCCTCACCCTGTGCTGCTTGGCATGGGGAGGTGTATACACCTGCGTCCTTGGGCGCACTACAGCTGGATAACAACAACCAGTCCAGTTCTGTGGCAATTCACCATAGGCCACCGAACCACCGACCCACATTACATTCCAATACCCCTGCAGGGTTGTCATGGAGCAATTCCACAGGGAACTGCTATTGGAGTCACTGCAAGTGCCATTGCTGTGCACCTGCACATAATCGATGCATCTGGACCAGACTTCCGGCACCTGCTGCTTCATCTGCTATACAAATATCTCACCCTTACTAGCTGCCACATGCAGCATCATTTTCGGTGGTGCGGGGTTAGTGGGACTGGGACAGTTTGAGGTCTGGTTAATAACCTGGCACATAGAGATTGTCATATTCACTTCTCCTACGTCTGCGTTTTTCAGAGGGATTACAGTCCTTGGAACACTGGTGTGCTGGCACACCAGGTACTCTTGCTCGATATGTTGGGCATGCACAATGGCTGACATACACGCTGTATTTTGTTGGCATTTAGCTGCTAATCATTCTGCTTCAGTGGCGTTGGGACCCTGAAATGGTAACAAGTCTTCTCATAAGTCATGGGATTCTTCATCCATATTAATATTCAGTCTATGTTCTGACTGTGTTAGCTGTGTCTGATTTTCTCTACCGTCTCTTGACGGTTCCGAGTGTCGAAAGGGTAGGCCTTGCCTTTAACACCCTACTCAACACAGTTCCGACCTAGTCTGTTTGGGTGCTGCTGCTTGGAGTTGGGGCTGGTGTCGGAGCCTTCTTACGGTGTGTGTGATGTACCCAGGTTCCTCGTCCTTCTATTTTGACAGCAGCGTGGGTTGTTAACAGGAGGTTCTAGTTGTCTCCACCTGGTGCCTTCAGTGGCGGTAGCCCCTGACTGAATTTCCCATAATGTGGCCTGCGGGGTAGCAGCGGTTTCCTGTATTGCTTGCACAGCGGTTTTAGTTGCAGCTGCCTTTGCTACTCTATCTGCAAAAGTATTCCCCTTGCTGATTTGGTCTTCTGTAGTCCTGTGAGCTGCACACTTAACAACTGCAATTGTCTTTGGCAGCGAAATGGCTTCTAGCAAGATGGTGATGTCTAATATATTTACCCGAGCTTGTCAGGAATTGCCTATGTTTCCATATGGCTCCAAAATCATTAACAGTTTTGTCTGCAGCTAGTTTGCATGCTTCCGTCAGTGCTACTAGTTCAGCAGCCTGCGCTGAATAGGAGGATGGTAATACTTCTGTTTTAAGTATTTCATGATCTGTTACTACCGCGTATGCTTCCCTATTGACCCCTGTGTCGTCCCTGCATGCTGACCCATCCACATAGAGGCATAGGTCTGGGTTACTTATGGCTTCTTCAAAGAGATCAACCCGCGGTATATATACTTCAGCTAAGACTGCTGTGCAGTCTTGTGGATCTCCATCCTCCTCCCTAGGAAGGAGTGTAGCTGGGTTCAGTGTTATACACCTTTTGACAGTTATATTAGGCATATCTAAGAGGGTGGTGTGGTATCTCAGCTACCACTGGGCTGATAAGTGTGACACTCTTTGGTCCTGCAGTATTCGATGTAATGCGTGTGGGACTAAAACAGTAAGAGGGGAGTATGCCACTATGGTTTAGGTAGCGAAATTATGGCTTGTGGTCGGTTTTGAGACAGCTTGTGTGTATTTCCCCCTTTAATGATATGCCCCAAGAACATCACTTCCTCCTTACAATTCTGTAATTTTGCTCTACTAGGTCAGTTACATGTATATTACATCTGAAATATTTCCATGAGCTTTTATGCAACATACTAAACAAAGGTTAGGAACAGGCTAAGTCAAATCAGGCTAACTCTCAGCAGGTCAAAAGTACTTCAGACTGCAATCTATGATCTAGTATTTTATCCAATTTTATCATAATTGTAACACAGGGAGGCTTGGCAGGATACAAAAGAGGAGCAATGATGCATATAACGATGTTTATTTAGAGACATGGAAGACAACGTAGCACTAAGGCTATCGTGGGATCAAACACTGACAACGTTAACGTTTACACAAAGGACTTATATACGCAAACAATAACAACACAATGAAGGGCAGCCGTGAAACACAAGGGAGCATGGCCACACGGATGAACACACACACACACACACAAGCAAACACACACGGGGAGACGTTTGGGGGGGGGGGGGCGTACCGTGACAAGAATATGTTCACACATGCTCGCTCGCTCGCTCTCTCTCTCTCTCTCTCCCCATCCTTTCAGCCTTTGGGTTTCAATAATACCCCCAGGGCAGACAGAGCCACTATTCAAGCAATGTAATATTCTGTAATATTCTACTCTGGCTCCTCCTACCTCTGCAATGACATCCTCAGCTTTTATTTCAGTGGGTGGCGTGTGATGTCATAATGCAGCCGCATCAATTAAGCGAATATGATGTAGTCAAAGAACAGATTTTTCAAATGAACAATTTCTGTGACCCATTTTTAGACTACAGATCACAGATAACGGGTACACTAAATTTATTATGGGTCAGTGCGGTAGTTACAATTGCAATCCAAGACGCAAGGAACATGTTCCTTCTGAGAAATATGAAAAGGAAAAGCACGGGATATTTGGTAAATATGGGAAAAAGAAAAACGAAAAAACACGAGCCCAGAACCCTTCCAGAATAGAGGATGACTTCTTGGATGAACTGTGTGTGTGTGTGTGTCTGTCTGAGAGAGAGAGATCTACGTAGCAGTGTTCTAAGTATCTATACAACGCTAATAAGACATTTTCTGTTACTTTTTAAACAGATACTAGACCAAAGCGTTTAATGAAGAAGGACTTCACTACTCAGAGAACTCAATCAGCCATAGTAAGTAAAGTAGAACCAAGACAAATGATTTAAAGCCATACTGTGGCAATGGACAAAAGCCACAAAAAATGGAAAAACAGCTATGGTGAACAGTGATGCTAATTGAATGCTTGTACTTAAGTACACTGAATGTCTCTGAATATAAATTACAAATGCATTTCAACAAATGTTCGAGAAATTAATTAAAAACACTAATGTAAATGTATTTAGAATATATTTAGGACACATACATTTAGCATATGCAATCTTTGTCAGTTACAGGAAAAAAAAAATACTGTTGGTGGGTTTTTTGTTTGTTTGTTTTACATTCTCCTTACTATAGAATTAACAGTCGACTGTTCGGTGACTTTGCATGCTGAGTTGTAACACTGATTATTAGTATAATTGTGGCGAGAATCAAAATCAACACTAGCTAAAATGACTGAATGCATTGGAATTTATTATTCCAATAGCACAATTTGAATGGGTTTACGGTACCTTAGTGTGTCAGGTCCTGTTATTTCTGCTGAACATTTGATGTTTGGGGGCACATTTTTACATCATTAGGCCTGCAGGCTATGTGATTATGGCTATGCGATAAAAATTGTATTTGTTTCCTTTCCAGTCCAATACAAATTATAAATTACAAATGTATCAAAATGTAATTAAAGTCATATTTCAATTAAATGTATTTAAATACTGTTCAACAATATTTCTACTCATATCTACAGGTGGAACCTAAAGATTTGAATATCAATGAGAGGGATAAGTGTATTGAGGACCTGGAAGCCGTGTTTGCTAAAGTGAGAAAGTCTGCAGTGGAGCAGAGCAATCCTAACGCTTGTTTTCCATAAATTCTCACAATGCTATGAACTATGCATTTCAAGTAGATGTAATTAAATATTGCTTAACACTGTTTCTCTTCATAGTTGGAGGTGAAACTGAATTCTTTTATAAAGATGGAATATGGTTCCTGTGAATATGATATGGGCCAACTGATTGAGGAGATGGAATCCACAGTTGCTAGAGTGAGAAAGTCTGCAATGGAGCAGAGCAATCCTAACACTTGTTTTCCATAAATACTAACAATGCAATTAAATATGCATTTCAAGTAGATGTAATTAAATATTGCTCAACACTTTATTTGTGTCTGCAGGCGGCCAAACTGTTAGGATTAGAAGCCGTACTTGCTCGGGAGGATATGGCTGCATAACCTCTGATGACAGCAATAAAGAGCATTAAAAATACTCTGACATTTTTCAGTCTAATCCCTGCCTATGTTGTCTGCAACACAGTCAATTATACCATGGATAGTAATTATATCTTTTTTTTTTTTTTTTGTCTCACAAACATTCTGAATGTAACATTTCCTACAGCTTTAAAAATACAATCACCATACTTGGCACCCACACTATTTTTTCCCTTCATGTCCACTTACATCTATGTGACTTAACAATCACAATTCATTTTTAGACAACCAATTTCCAACCTCTATATATATATCGCTCGGAATTCAACAGACACCTGACTCAAGTATTTTTATTTTAATTTCCTCCATGTTGTTTATAATAGGCCTACAGTAAGAAATCCTTTTAAAGGTGATCACCATTTCTACCACTGTATACTGTTGAAGCATACAAGTTTTTATTCAGTGAGAGATATGTCATTTATGGGGATTAGGTACAGTGTGTTTTGTTCAGGACATTCACGACGATATATGTTCTAAATGGGATTGTAAAATAACTAGCTAGCTAGCCATGTATTTAGACAGAACCTGAATTGTGTTACATGGGGATTTTTATCCTATGTTTTTAAGGCTGCATTATGTACAGCCTAGCATAAATAAATACGCAAGAATGCAGAGCACAAATAGTCCATAGTTTATTTTCCCTTCTATATAAGCCCGCAGGTTCATAGGTGACTAGCTTTTATAATGTCATGTGTAATTTGAGCATAATGGTGGAAACTTCAAAGAACAATATGGAAAAAAAGGAGGGTTGTTTACATAATTGCCCTTGAAAAAGTTTATAAGAATTAAACTCTTGTGTACCCCTCAGACATTCTCCAGAGGGTCCCTCAAAAGCATGTTTATATTTAAGTTGCAATAAAGGACAGGACCAGCTATTCTCTTCAACTAATTCTGATATCAAGTGGAAACAAGTTGTCAGGTTCTGGTCCGCACCGAACCAGGAACGCAGACACAGACACGTACACACATATCCGCACAAATCACCTACCACGACCACTGCTCGGTTCACAATCACACACTTATCAACCATCGCGATCACCTGCTTCTAATTAACTCTCTCCCTATTTAAACCCCTCATGTACCATCCTCCAGTGTTTCCCATTTAGCATACTGTGGACTAAAGCTGAGCCTGTCTTCATGAGCTTCCCCACATCTGTGTTTTTAAAACTTTTTGGCAGTGACTAATATCCTGCCTTTTTATCCCTCACCCATGTCTTGCTCAGGTGTCAATATGTCACAGAACTAAATTAGTGTTCTATTATTTTCTTAGTTTGTACAAGAAGTACAAATATGTAGCTATCTAACATTTATAATGTGTATTGTTTCTTATTTTGTTAACATTAAAATGTAAAACCAAGTGAAAACATTTAAATGTAAAAACAGGTTTGACACTGCTTTGGATCTAGTGAAAATACTAGAAGCTGTCAACACCATGACCTGAGCAGTCTGCATTTAACACATAGAGAGAGAGACAGAGACGATGTACAACAACAACCAAAGGTATTCAGATCTTAAGGGAATCCTTTCACTTAGTCTTCAATTATGCACTCCATAGATGTCATGAGGGACAGCCTCACAAGAAAGGAGGCCTGGTGCATGGCATGCAGTGGTGCCTATCATGCGAACACAGAGAGAGACAGAGACAAGGTAGCAGACAACAACCAAATGTGTTCAACTGCTGTCAGGTCTTTCTCAGTAAACTTCAGAGAATGAAGTACAGGGCAAGCACTTGAACATGCACATGTTCTTCCCTGGATACAGACACTTTGCCTCAAAGACAGTTGCCTCACAGGTTTGTTCCAAAATGACTTCCCTTGTCCCTTATTCCCTTATGCAACAGGAATTGAAAAGAAAGGTGTGAGCAAGTATACCCTCCACTGACAAGCTCCTGTTGTTTAAGTTTGAATGGATTCTGTGACTTGAACAAGTCTGCTCCTTCTCTCATCCAATATAGAAATTGCTCACCGAACTACAATGAGTGAACAAGGTCTAATGAACTTGCTGTGAGAATGATCTCAGTAATTAACTCAAAAAGGATAGGCTCAGAAGTGATTTTTTTTTTTTTAAGTAGGAAGGATTTTGATATTTCAAGCTTGCCAGCAGAACTAGCTAGCCTAACCTGGGATGACAGCCAATGCACAGCATCACAGCTGGGGGAAACGGATGTGAAATGTCAGTTTAATCGGCAAGGCTCAAGGCAACAGGGTCCTGTCCCTTGACTTAGGTTGATCTAGAGGTATTTCAAGAAACTTCTCAAGCGCACTTTAGTGGCAAAGAACAATATTTTCACTTGAACAGGGACCACAGATTAAAAGTCTGATGCTCTACTGACTGAGCTATTCAGGAGAGAAGCAATATCAGAAACATTACAAGTGCAATGTACATGTATGCAAAGAAAATTCATGTGTATCGCATTAAGATGTCAATCTGCCTATGGAACATAACACCTCTTACGAGGCTCGATTTTTGCTCTCAAGCTGCGATGGTTTTGTCATGTTGTCTAAGAGAAGAGGCTTTGGTCGGTGGAGTGAGTCTTTGATAACTAAGATTGTAACTAAGATTGAAACTGCTCACCGCACTACATCGAGTACACAAGGTGTAATGAACTTGCTATGAGAATGATCTCAGTAAGTAACTCAAAAAGGATAGGCTCATCATGATGCATTAGCTAACAATCGGCACTCATACACAAGTGTGAATGTTCAACATTCATTCAAGCATCTCGAGGTCACAGTCTGTAGTGTGTACAAAAGGAATCTAAAGGAAAGGTTTGACCAAGTGCTATAGAGCAAGAGATATAACTTTAGACTCCATTTGTAACATTAGAAAAAAGATGTACATACAGTCCATTTGTTTAAAATGTTCTTTGATGTGAAGGTCATATTATTTTGCCCCCACTTACGCAGAACTTGATTGTTGGAAGAATACAACAGGGGAACTTTCAGTTGTACTTCACATGACTGACACTGTGTAGACTTTAACTAATGTCCAGTTGTGTAGCTTTAGAGTTGTGTACAATTGGAGCAATTGACCTAAGCAACATGTATTGCATACACAGTTTGCCTTAACAAACCTATCACTTCATCATGGTCAGAATATGTGTTATAGATACATGTAATGCTTCAGCATTGCTACTAGTTCTAATACACTCAAACTAGTGCACCAGAGTGGGTGATGGTAATGGTACTGTTAGAAGCAAACCTATATGACTGGGGTTGGGCTTCCACACACTGTCCCTTTCTCCCAATTCACAGAGCGGAAACGACTCGTTTTCAGCCTGTTTTTTTTTTTTTTTTACACAACCAATTTCCAACCTCTATAGATATCGCTTGGAATTCAACAGGCACCTGTTGCTACTGCACCTTTAAGACGGATGTAAGATAAATGAGCTCCTTTATGATTGGCTGCCCTGTATTGTGCTTCATTCAAAAGGTACTCAGAGCTGAAATGCCTGAGAAAGGCAATTTAAGTGGGTGTGCTAAACCTCTATAGGCTGAATAGGCAGAGATAGGTCAATAAAGTGTTCTTGTGACATTAGAAATACAAATTTCAAAAGGGGCATTTTTGGCAGCTTAACTGACATAGTTAAGAATTTTAACATTTAAAATATATATATATTAAAAGGAGAATGTTACTTATTTCACTCTGACTGTAAAACAGTGCATATTTTGTTAAATGGGATTTCCATCCCATGTTTTTTAAGGCTGCCTTATGTATAAATAAATATGCAAGAATGCAGAGCATGAATAGGTCAGTCTTCCATTCTGTATCACATACCTACCCTTGATAACACCGTGGTAACTGGAAAAAAAACAACCCTTTTTACTCAGTTGTCACTACTTCCAATAGACTTCACGCTAATCTCATAGAAGTCCACCCCTTTCCGTGTCCTCCGGAAACTGCACTTCCGTTGTGTTGTGACAGGATTTGTTCCTGAAGTTGTATGCGTTTTCTAAATTTGCACCGCATTTCTAAAGTGTGTTACCACTTTGATGAATATGCTTTGTGTATTTGCAGCACGATGGGTTTTCCAGGACACCGTAATTTATGCATGTTTAATTCCATCTTTTATTCACGTACTAAGGCCAACTCTATAGGCTAATATTTATAAAACCGAGATAACCATAGAAACGTCTTCATCTGTGCTTGATACTTTCACGGAAATACGGAACTGCTGCTTGTCAAGCTTGTTTCATCAGGTTTTATATCATCGTCATGACGTGTTTGAATTGATCCCAGGCATATGCAGTCCTCATCAAAATCCATGCATGTCCTAGGCTGTGAGTAAGGTATGTTCTCTCTCTGGTCACAGTTGGCAAATAAATTATGCATATAGATTGTGGGGAAAACACTTTAGCACGTGTTCTCCAAAGAAGTGTCTTAATATGAGCTATCTAGCTAGTTCCAATGTCAACTGTACTCATAACACTGGGTTTCTCTCTGTGCTCAGGTGTCTTATTCGCATGCCAGTAACATGTTAGCGATATTGCAGTAGTGTGAATTTTTATGTTGCCCGTGATGAAAGGTGACAGGAAATAAAAATCCAAACATTTTTTTTGTTCAGGTCTTTTTAACGGTCATAACTGACACATATTTATCTAACAAAAAAATCAGGTTCCTCTAAATGTGTGGAAGAACTGTTGTGTATATTTTTGTTTCCAGTGGCCTGAGTACCTAAAATATGTCATCATTTTAGGAAGCAGGAAAGCAGGGCTGCTTACAAACATGACATTAGTATATTATTTTTGGGATATTTTCATTTATGATTTTCCCCTTTTTGTTGTTTGTTTGCTTTTTTACTTTCATTTTTTGTAGGGACTGTGATATATATTTTGTTATTTGAATGCATAATATAGCTTTGGGGCTCCCACAGACACTTGTGTATATAAACATATTAGGGGAGATTTTTTCATTGATTTGTATATGTTTGTGAAGGAATGCACATAGTTCTCATGTTTGACCCACTTTAAAGATATTTTTTGACTTGTATCAGAAAGGAATACAAGCATTTATTCATATCAACATTTTCCTTGCAGAGTCATTTCAAAGATGATGCAACAGAATAGTTTTGCTTATCTATTCTGTACTTTGTTTATTGACAGGTAATTCCACCCTCAACTTTTTAGGGTGCCTCCCCATAATTGCTCAGCTCTTCTGTGTAATAAAAGCAGGATTGGTTTGTATATCACATTGGTGTAGGTCATTTTCACCTGTTATATAAAGAACATTCTAATGGCTTTGGGGGAGACAAACCAAATTAGTCCTTTATAATTGTAATTATATATTACTTTGCTTCATTAGAAGTTTGTGATTATTCCTGTTATTCATCAACTTAGGTACCGTGATTTACTGGGGTAGGTCAAATTAAAAGATAATTGCCTGCTTATATTAGGTAAAGAAAGTTTTTTATGTCATAGTTTTCACTTACTATGATTGGGACAATACATCTTTTACATGAGGATGGATTTTATCAAAGCTTATAGGGATCTGTATGCCATGCATAGGACGCTTATGCTTTATTTAGTTCACTAAATACAAGCAGTTCATTTTTGTTTTAAATGTTGATGTTCCACCTGCTCCATCAGACCCTCTGCTTTGACACTATGTCCACCTGGTGTACATCAGTAAGCACAGCCTATAACAAGGTATGTCTTAGCCACTTGTAATCTTCTAAGCATTAACTTTCACAACATTTTTATGACAATGTTAGTCTTTATAGTTTCCATAATTAGGTGCTTAACTGAAATCAGCTCCAGTGTTTCATGTTGATGTCTTTCATTTTTCATACATAGTCATGTATATATTTGTGACATGCTACATTTGTTACTGTTTTCACTTGAACAAGGAAAATCATACTCAAAACAGATATATAAGTGGACAGTCAGGGTGAAATAAGTAACATTCTCCTTTTAATGTTATATTTTAAAAAAATATTAAAGGTCTTAAGTATGTCAGTGTTTTCGTTAGTCTTTTGGCCAATGTTTTTTTTAAAAAGAGATAAGGAGATACCAGAACAAAATAGAAAAGCAAATAATAGAGGAAGATGGCATGGGATGGAGGGATGGAGGGATGATAAAAGACAGGGGTAGTAACGGATAATTTATTCTATTCTCTCAGCTATTCTCTTTAACTAATTCTGAAGTCTGCATCTTTATTTTCTATTTGAATGTTAACTTTACGACTAGCTGATTGGGGATTTAGGAACGACACTAGCGTTGATTTTGATTCTAGCCACAGTTCTAGTAATAAGCAGTGTTACAACTCTGCATGCAAAGTCACTGAACAGTTGACTGTTAATTCTGTAGTAAGCATAATGCAAAAAATACAACAACATATTTTGTTGTGATTGAAAAAATTACGTCCTAAATACATGCGTTGTAAATACATTGACATTAGTATTTTTAATTAATTTCTAACATTCAGAGACATTCAGAGGTGTTTCTATTAAGCCCAGAGTCAGCTAGGTCTCCACTCTCTAATTACTCAATGAACCTCAATGGTTTCCCAATCACATCTTCTCTAACAGTTAAAGATCTTGGAGTTATGGATCCCAGTCTCTCGTTCGAAGCTCACGTAAATAAATAATGTTTCTAGGACCCCCTTTCTCCACCTTAGAAACATTTCAAAGATTAGGAGCATGCTCTCCACACATAATACAGAAAAGGTAGTCCATGCATTTATTGCTTCAATATTGGACTACTGTAATCCCTTACTATCTAGCTGTGCTATTAAGTGCCTAAAGTGCCTAGCGAGTTCAAAATGCAGCAGCCATAGTTTTTAATAGAGCTAGAAAATTTGATCACATCAATCATATCTTAGCTACTTTACTTTGGCTCCCAGTAAAATTTCGTATTGATTATAAACTACTTTTAATAATTCCAAATGTGCATTAGACTTTACAGTAACCTAAGACAACCCTTTTGCATGAAGGGAACTGGTAACTATGCTCACCCTCCATAATGTGCAAAAGATATTTAAAGTGTAGGACAGTCGAAGCATTATGCGTGCGTGTGCGTGATGTTATTAACATGACAGTAAAAGCTTATCATTTTTAAACGGGGGCTGATCGACTTTCCACTTATGCAAGACTTATGTCAAGAGTACATGTCAAAAATTAGAGACGAAATGAGGTGCTAAATGCCGCAATTAGGCATACAGCAGTCAAAGGCAATTTGGAAACACACTTAGAAAACAAAGATCATGATCTTTGATCATGATCAAACTTTCAAAAAGCTTATCAACGTGACGAGAATGTGAAGTTTAGGTTCATCTATAGTGTTACAGTATCAATGTGAAATATGGATATCGAGGTCAGCAGCACGTAAGAATGTATATGTGTGAAACATCTTCGTCGCCATAAATGTTGTGTTGTTACATAATTAAGCAGTCCATCCAGTTTCATTTACTTGATTTATGAGCAACCTGTGTCCACTGTCTAACTCAAGTATTTTTATTTTAATTTCCTCCATGTTGTTTATAATAGGCCTACAGTAAGAAATCCTTTTAACTGATTAATAATTAAAAAATATCTTTCTTGACTATAAGAATATAGCTTAACCATTAGAAAGATTAAACATCCAGTGAGTGTGTATCCTGGCATGTTAATGTAAAAGGCAGCTCCTACTGGATTTGGGGAAAGATTAGTAAAAGATTTCAAGTATCTGCAAAGCAGAAAACTGCCTATTCAACAGGCAGAAATTATGTGCTACCGAAGTAGTTGTGCTATTTGCATAGCCTAATTAATATCATTAGATCAAGTTCTATATTACCTATATTGTTATATTACAATTTTGCTTTTGCTTTTTTGCTTCACAATTGTTACACATAATTGCTGCACCTGATACAAGGATAGGAATTTAAATTTATTCATACTGGATATAAGAATCATTAATGGCTGCTGAGTGAAGCACTTTCATTGAAAATTCATCCACCAATTTTTTTTTATTTTTTTTTGTAACCAGAAACAGGGCGCATCAACCAGGAATACATTCCAGCTCTGTTTTAGAACACTGGCTGTGATTCATTACATTTTGGCAATTGTGAAAACAAACTGGATGATACTTCTAAAAGTAATTGTGTTTGCAGTTTATTTGCACAGTTACATGAACAACACATGTAGTAGAAAGTTGCCAACCCTATTAAAATATTAGATTTATAGTATAATATTTGAATTAAACAGACAAAGCATTAATCACAATCATTTGCATGATGATTAAATCTTGAACCAAAAATGTATCAGAGAGCTCCAGTGTTTTTCACAGACACACACCCAATTAAACTGTGCTTGACCATTTCTTGCCCTCTATATCATTCTCTGCAGTTTACTGAGAAAGACCTGACACTGGGTAATGCCATTGTCTATTCGAAGGCCAAAACAACAACAATCTTGGTTATCAAAGATTCACTCCACCCTGACCACAGCCTCTTCTTTTAGAAGCTATGAAAAAACCACCATCGCAGCTTGTGAGCACAAATCTAGCCTCTTAAAAATACTCGCCTGGAATTAAACCTAGTAGAGTTCCACAACGAGGTGCAATTTGTAAAAGGACGTCTTTTTCTCTCAGAGTTAGAAATCTGCAGAAATAAATACATCAGTTAAATTTTTAAATATGTAGGTTAGAAATCCAAGTATAAAGAGCAGATATATTATCTGTGCTAATTAATAAATGTATTTAGAGTATACATTTAGTAGGCCTAAAAATATAACTCGTATGTAAATCATATCTAAATATTTTTATTTAGAGTAAATTACATGCGACATATTGATTTTGATTTTTTTGGCCCGCTACCACCACACCGCCTCATCGGGAACTGTTACACTTTATTTTTTATTTATTTTTATTTAGAACTTAAAAATAATCACCTGGAATGTAAACCTAGCCGAGGTCCACAACGAGGTGCAATTTGTAAAAGGACGTTTTTTTTCTCTCAGAGTTAGAAATCTGGAGAAATAAATATATGAATGTATTACCCCCCATCAGTGGACCTTTAGAGCTTTATTATTAAAAATAAGACAGACAGATGAACAGACAAACGCAAAATGTATATATAATATTTTTAAGTATTCGCCATCTGCACCATTACAGGAATAATGTGTGTGTGTGTGTGTGTGTGTGTGTGTGTGTGTGTGTGTGTGTGTGTGTGTGTGTGTGTGTGTGTGTGTGTATGTATGTATCTATGTATATGGTTATGTGTGAGTACATGTATGTTGGATTGTATATGTACACGTATTAGAGTGTGATATTTATCGTTTATGGATTGGCTCTGTATGGATTTTATCAAAGGTGTCCTCTCTAGATTATTGGTTCTGTTATTGATTATTTCTGAGAATTATTCTATTGATATATATATACTCTATCAATAGATTTTTCTATTGGGTGACACTAATATTATTTTTTGTTTTCCAGTTCATGAGTATGTTTTTTTGTTTGTTGTTTTTTTGCAAGAATATTTTTATTATATCAATATAATAATGTTATACATAGTATCCTGTCATATTGGTTGATGATATGTCTCCTAGGAGACATAAAGATGGTGTTGGATGGATATGGTTATTTAAAGCATGGGATATGTTGGTGATGCACTACATTGGACTGTTTGCACTTGTGTAGCATGTTGTCTGTTGCACTGTTGTTTTTATGTTGCACCATGGCCCTGGAGGAACGTTGTCTCGTTTTTGTTGTGTACTTGTATATATACCTGAAATGACAATAAAACCACTTGAACTTGAACTCGAACTTGATGACGACTTGCCAAAATTGCTTGATAGGTGTGCTCTGCCACGTGGCGTGAATGTAATCGTCAACTGTGATTTGAGTAAAGTATGTACAGATTGCTGAGCTTGTGAAACCAATTTTAAACATCCAATGTGTAGTATAATGTACTCTGTATTATTTTGTACTGAATGCATTGTAGGTCAGTGTTGCTGTCATGTGGTAATTATTGTTACACATTTTAATCCAAACTGCAGCGTCATGGGCTAGTAATAAATGTTCCTCCTATTGTCTCGATGGGAGAGTAACTGTGAGATTTGATTTCACTATTATTTTGTATATCTTAGATAATAGGTTTTTTGTATTAAGAATGTTTGTTTATAAATTCTGATATGGATGTAGGTATCGGAATTGATTTTTGAACACATAGGTGATCTTAGCTGATGGTATTGTAGGAACTGGGGGCTTTCTATAGCATATTTTGGGGCTAGTTGTGGGCGTGACATGAAACAAGTCTTAGGATAAATATGTTGAAGGTTTGTAATGCCTTTTTCTATCCAAGATGTAAAGTTTAATATTTTTGTTCATGGTAAAGCCTGGATTGTTCCAAATGGGAGAATGAATAGTTCGCGTGAGTGTGGAGTTTGATATCTTGTGGAATTTCCACCAGACTGTTAGTGTCATGGCCACCTTCAAACTGTTGAAACATGGATATTTTTGAATATGAGTCTGGGCACATTTGAAACACCTGCCGCAAACATTACTGACATATCTTGTTATGTGATTGGCTGTGCTTCTCTAGCCACAAGTACTTTTTGATTTATTTATTTTTTAATTTGGTAATTTTATATATAACAGCAACAAATGACATCTTAAGTTTTATGACAAAATGTGCAAACAAGCTGGTCTGAGAGGTGTGTAGCGGGATATGACTCAGTGCATCTCTGGTGCTGCTTTTGATGAGTACAGTGTCATAAGTGTGTCTGTCCAGCAGCGCAAAGAGGAGATACAGCTTCTTCTCCCGGGGGTTTCCGATAAATATGTAGATATGTTAGTATGTAATAGAAAGACAGCTGCCGATCCTCATAGTCTAGGTACATGCCCGCATTCCTGGGCAATTGTGTCAGGGGCAGAGGGGTCTCAGGCTTGGTGCAGGTGTACGACTTCTGGGTGCTCCTCCAGAGCACCCAGAAACCCTCACAGTGGGTTTCTCAACTTGCTCAGACTCAAATCTCAATATCGGCATCCGAACCGTCTTAGAGAGGAACAAAAAACACAACTCATTTGATTAAATTGTTCCAGTATAAATATGGTTATCAAACATGCTTTTAAAAATATACTTCCATGGAGATGGTGCCCTACAGGGTAGTGTTGGAACAGTGTGTACAGGCTTAGTGTCATGTTGTGGCCCCGCCCCCTCCTCAAACATCTTGGTGTGTGTGTGTTCGTCTGTGTTGCCACACCCTCTCGTGCCGTTCACCTGTTCTCTGTTATGTGTAATCGGCTTGGGTGTATATATGTCTCGTGTGTCATAGTACGTGTGTTGGTGTTTGAGATGTGCATAGTATTTGAGCTTTGTTGTATGTTTTGCATGTTTGCAAAAATAAAAGTGCGTTTCATCGTGCCTCGTCCCCGCATCCTGCTTATCCTCGCAACGTCACAACTAGACCACTTTAGATGTAACTTAGAACCTCCAGTGACCTCTGTATGTGTTTCTTTAGTTGTATGAGCTCCACTGGAGGACTCTGAATAGTTGACAATGGAAGAGGGGTATATCAGATTCACCCCTTCTGCCTCGGTGTGACAGATTAACACACTGCATTAACGTTTAGAAATAAAAACATATGGTAAACACAGTCTAGAAAATATTACCTTGTAACAATTCATTCAGTATATGAACTGTTTTCTGTGTCCTTATGTCTATAAATTAAAAGTAATAAAACATTTAAATGATAAATAAATTACAATGAATGTATAAATGTTCACAAATAAGAAACTACATTGGTCTGCACTTTTCTCCACAGATTCAAGGAACTCATGAAAGTTGGAAGCTATAAAAATACATAATACAGAATTATAGACTGACTGATGTGTGAGCAGAAAGATCACTGTGATGTTCTCATATCTAAAGCACTCAAAGCATTGATGTTATGTAAATGAACTGTGATCTGATTGGTTTAAGGAAATAGATTCACCTACTTTGAAGTTCAAGTTTTTATCAAAAGGTTAGAACTGGTTGACTATACTTTGTCTGTCCTGCAACAGGAAATTTAAACATTTATATCCAAAGTATTACGCGATAGAAATCAATTCAAGACTACCCGTTATTGACCGCTAGATGGGGAAAGATACGAAGAAATAAATGAGTCCAGCTCCTCCTGCCCGACTTTACGGTGAGACTCTGCTTTTACGTCATTAAAACGCTAAAGAAAAAAGGCCGCCATATTTGTAGTTCCACAACGTGAAAAGGCGTCATTTTGTATGCCGAAGAATGAATAAACACCATGCCATGCCTTGAAGACGACGAAATTGCAATTTATTTAGCTAGCCATAAGAATAAGAATAGCTGTTTAATTTACATAATCACAAATATATTGCATGTACATACAGCTACATTTCAGTCGATCAAAAATGTTTCACGTATTTATAACCGCAACTTTATGTTACAGTGGTCATATCAGAGATTTACCAATATAAAACGCAACAGGTGTCGTGTTCTGTAATAGAACATTTTAACATTTATATCCATATTACACATAACCAAGGTGTAATATAACCATATGTACTGAACAGACATGAACAGCCTGTGTATTGTGAAAATACATGTATGTGTCTTCTACAGCAATTACTGTGCCGTGCACACCTTAAGTTTGGCATGAAGTGTTTGCTTTTTCCAAAGCAAGTAGTATTAAATTATTCTCATAGAATAAATTTCACAAAGACATGGACTTCTCAGTTGACCGTAGAAAGATGGTTTTTTTTTTTTTTGTATTTAATTTCTTTAATGCGAATCGTATGTAGGTTACCACTGCTAAGCTTCACCACTGTCAAGATAAGACCTAGAAAAGACGCAGAAATTTATTTTAATAACAGCTTCTGCTGATTTATTCAATAACTGTATGACACCGTTTGAGTGTACGTACCGACTGAAAACAAACCCAAATTATTAGAGACACTCTTACTGCGTCTCCACATTGAAACATATCAGTTAGTTAGCTAGGCTGGCTAACTAGCTTAGCTTTATTAGCTAGCTAAGCTAATTGCGAAGAGGATTACGTTAAAGAACCCCCGGTCTACAGTTGTGCACATACAGGAAAATTAATGAATAGCATGGTAATACACGCATTTATTGGAACAGTTATGTAGCTAATATGCATTTGTAGTATGTGCGCCTGGCGTAGAAATGAGTCTTTGTTAGCCCATTAAGGCTAGCTTAGCTAGGCTAGTTCGAGCAAGCTATTGTTGGTTGTTATGACAACGGGCTTGGTGTATTTTGCGAGCTTGTCGGCTACATAAGACAAGTGTTTATCGCTTTACTACTGCGGTGAAATGTTATTATTGTAAAACTCTGCCAATGCCAGATGTGTAGAATAATTCACTAGTGATGTTTACTTCGAGACTTTGACAGTTTTAAGATGGATAGAAAGCGAATGAGCCAGCTAGCTGTCCAAGCTAACATGCAACCTTCTGTACATCCCGGGTACTCACAGCCCTTATCAGGACCTCACAGTTCCCTTTGAGAACTCCCTGGTATCACGATCATAACTTTGGACAACCAGTTGTCATTCTCAACTCATGTTTCAAATCATGTTTCAGATTTCTCCCTTGTAACATACGAAGGATTTGGCCCTTTCTTTCGCAGGAAGCTACCCAGGTGTTTGTGCGGTCTCTTGTGATCTCAAAGCTAAACTACTGCAACTTACTACTTGCTGGTCTAGTAGTACTCTAGTACTTATTGTTTATTGCACTTATCAATGTTTAAGGTAGACCTTATGTATTTTGTACTTCTTGTTAGGAACTGGTTCAAAGTGACAAGTCCTTCAGGTTCAATCTCCTCCAAGTTACCCTCTGCCCTCCGTCCTCTGTAGCCGGATCCGGGGAAGTCAAGAGATACTGACACCAAGGTAGTGAATCAAGAGAGTTCCACTTTATTGAGGAAAGCACAGAGTATATATGTGTCCTATATCTACTATCTAAATCTACAGGATGATGGGGAAAAGTGAGGCATGTTCTAAGGGTCTACGTAGAAAGGAAAGGGACAAGGTTATTAAAGATTAGATGTTCTTTGCATGAACGAGCCACGAGCTGTTCTCTTGCCCGCCATTAGCCACTCCTGTCCTTAAAGAGAGACGGAGAGAGAGAAAGAGAAAGGGAGGGGTAAAGGAGACAAGAAGAGGGAGCGGATGACCTAGGGCGACCAGCTTGTGGTCAAGCCGCCATGTCATGGCTGATAGGCAGAGACCTTGCGTTGGGTGCCTGAATAGAGAAAGGCTCCAGTATCTAACACTTCTAGGCATCAGCAGTAATCCCTGTATTTCTACAGTATTCTAGATCATTGCTATATTGGACTCTAACCTATTGGACTGGCTAGGATGTATTCTATGAATAAATAACAAAGCACTTTTGTAAGTCGCTCTGGATAAGAGTGTCTGCTAAATGCAGTAAATGTAAATGTCCAAGGAAAGCCGACACTAGCAGGCAAACCGAGCATTGCACAGGCCATATTTGAAATTCCCACAATGCTTTTCTCACCGAGCGTATGTCCGGGCAATAACGTCAGTTGGTCCTACCAGACAATTATCAGCATGACGAGAGTCTTTCATATCAATAAATTCTGACAACACTTTGAAAGTGATAAGCAGTGGTTAGCTCGAAAGTTATTCATAAACAAGCACGTTGAAAATGACGAAACAAGAGACTTAGATCAGCTGTTGTCTCTATCGATGGTGTGGGTGACCCATGTGTTCTTAGGATGCAGGTAGGGTCTAACGCCTTCTGTGCTGAGTTGCTGTTTCCATATTTTAAAAATAGAACGCATTGTTAAACGGCATCTGTAATAGTTAAGGAAAATGTGTTATAAGTATAAAGTGTTACAGTAAGTGTTTTGGCCCCTGACTGCCATTAGGACAAGCCAAGACAACCGCACACTACGTTATCTTATCTACTTGTTAAATCAGCCTGAAATTAAGATACAGATAAAAGTGTTGATTTTTATACTAACATTATAACAACTTCAGCCAAAGTATTCAGAATGTAAATGTTTGGTCTAGCAGATATGGCCCACAACTGATGCAGAGAGTGCATGACATGGCAGAGGGGATTCATGTTGGCAAAATGCCCTCCTACGAATTAGTCCCAAATACTGAAGCAAAAAAGAGGCCGAATTCATCTGATGGAAGTAAGTCTAAAAGGGCTTCTTGATGATGTTACCCTGGTGACTTGCATTCTTTCCAGATGCTCAACAACCATTAAAAGTAGTGCATTGCTAAAAACTACTACTTGTTGTGCTGGAGGTGTTGAAAATATGGTTTCCTTGTCATTGTCAGTTTGATTTTATAAGGTTCTACGTGGGTATCGATAGGAGCTGAAACTGTGCATGTGTTGCCCCTCTGAGGAGATGAGCCAATGAGGAAGATGCCCGTGTTCAAATTTGACTCTAGACCACGCTTTGAGCCGGTGCACTTTGTCAGCGTTTGAAGTTGCAGCAGCATTGGCGGAGTGGGACGCAATGGTGAGAAGGAGAACGAGAAGGATCTCAGGAGTGAAGCTGAACAGCGGCAAGCAGCGGGAGGCTGGAGACAAAGCCTCTCCTCTCCCTTCTCTGACACAAACACAGTCACGTGTTATATACTCACATAATCCAAAATCTAGCATCTTTTATTTGCTGTTAGCTGGCGAAGAGTAATCAGTATAGTCAGATTCCTTTAATGTAAACACTTGGGAAAATTCCTGCCATGAGATCACTTTGGACACAGGGAAGATCTGATAGTAAATATTATGACAGGGTGAGGTCATGACTGCTTAGAAAAGTTTATAATGAAGGTCATGAAAGGTCAGTTTTGACTAATTGCAAAAAACGCCATGTAAACATTAGAATGGGAAAATCAAGCGGTCTGAGCGAAGCGAACTGCGAACGAGGAATGGAACAGACTAGCCAGGACCAATATTTTGAAAGGGATCAGAAGAGGATGACATCAAGAATCATTCTGATGATCATGTGGCGCACGGTCAAGCAAATTGCAGCCAGATACAATGCTGTTGCTCCAACTAACATGTCTGAAGGCACACCATGGGTCCTCTGAAATCAGTAGATGTTTGAACAGAAGGGCTTACCTATGTATTGTGACCAAGTGCATCCCTTCATGCAGCTGCTTAAACTATGGCAGAAGGACACTTTCAACAAGACAAGAAACCCTGCCGCAAGGGTTGTATAATCACGGATTTGTTCCAGTATCAAGACAGCAAATTTTCAATGTTTCCCTGGCCTTCACAGTCCCCAGATCTTAATCCTATAGAACATCCCTGGGTAAAGGTATAACAGGCAGTTTAGAACATGTCAGTCCCTCCAAGTAATTTAAGAGAAAATATCCTATGAAGATTGGACCAAGATTCCTGCAGAGCATTTTCAGCATATAGTGGAAACTATGCCAGAAAGAATTGCTGCAGTTCTGGAGGCCAAAGAAGGTCCAACATGCTATTAAATGGGTGTACTTAAGCCAGATACACTGTGTCCTATAATAGGATGTTGCTGGAATGTATGTGGATGTTGTTGGAATGGCCGCAGAGTTGCGGCAGCAGTACAGGTAGTCTGTGATCCTTTCCCCCATCCGAGTGAGTTTGCCCTTTTACACGGGGTCGAGTTATGATGTGAATGTTTAATTACACAGGATGGATTGTGGGCTACAGAACCGAACAGCCTTCAGGATTCAAGTAGAGAAAGGTGAAACTTCTCCAGCCTTTGAGTTAATCACAGGACTATTGCATAGCAATTAGGGATAACAGAACAGCTTTCGGGGGGTTTGGGTGGGGTGCCTTATCCGCCCCTTTAACAGAGTAGTCACAATTCAAATTTCCCTTCTTCCATTGTTTACAAGGCATTATACATGTGGTTTATTTATAGTGCACGGAGTAATATGCAGCGAGTCTGGTCTGTCTGCTTTGGAAGAGAAACATTTGGCCAAAAGAGCAAGACACAGCCAGGAGGATGATTGCTAAGAGCACATCATAATATGCACCTTAAAGCTGTGCTCTACAGCTAGGTCCTGTTCCATGACTGCATATATAAATTTACTACTGACATTGCCATTTATATCTGGCCATTTACAGTGCACTCTTGCTCAATGCAGCACTTGAAGCTGATTTTCCATTGTGTAGTTATTATGTTCAAGAGATGTTTGACCCGGTCAGGGTGACACACTTTAGTGAGGGCAGCAGTATCCTAGAGGACACTACAGACAGTGACGGAGACATCTCAGAGCGCGAGGTGAGAGGTTGAGTTTTTTGTTACTCTCTCTACGACATACTTTTCATGCCAGGTACTATTGTCCAGTTCAGCCCAATTTAATTTACTGCCTTGTATTATCATATATAAATTGCTGAGCATCTTATCACTCAGTTTCAAACATCCCCTCAGCTGTTTTAAGCCATTTCGGTTATTCAGAAGTACTGCTAAATGGATGTGGTGGGAAAATGAGAGCACATCAAACACAGACAGCTTTATGCATTGAGTAGTAAAGAGTAAAAGTTTATTGAGTTTGTAAAGGGAAAGAAATGTGAGTTCCACCTTCCAACTATAACTTTTCTAGGATACGTGATCAGCCATGGTGAAATCACTACGGATGATAAGAAGATCAAAGCCATCTTCCAGTGGCCCATTACTATTATAGTTAAAAAACTCCAGAGATTCTTGGGATTTGCAAACTTTTACCGATGCTTCATATGGAATTTTAGCAGCATTGCAGCTCCTCTCACAGCCCTCCTGAAAGGAGCAATGACCAAGCTACTTTGGAATCAGGAGGCTGATCAAGCATTCAGGAAACCGAAAGAAGCTTTTACCACGACTAGCATACGTCGACATCCTGATCCTTCCATTCCATTTGTCGTGGAAGCTGATGCTGCTAACATCGGGGTAGGAGCTGTACTTTCACAACAATACGACAAGTCCAAGTTACAATAGATGATTAAATAGACAAGTGTATATAAAATAGATGATGGAATAAACAAGCCATACAAGACACAGTCATCCCAATGGAATGTCTGTCGGGAAAACATTACCTACCTTGTGCTGTGACCATCTGTTGAAGTGGGCTCATTCTTCGCTGGTTCAGGGCTATGACAAGCGATATTTATAAGTATGTTTCTTCATGTTCAATTTGCAGTCAAAGCAAGATGCCTAAGACCCTACCCACAGGAAAGCTCATGCTTCTTCCCGTACCAGAAAGTCCTTGGTCTCACATCACCTTAGATTGCGTTACTGACCTCTCTGTCCTCACTGTAGTTGATGGATTCTCCAGGGGTGTGTGGTTCATTGTGTTTCCGAGTATGCCTACAGCCTGCCAAACTGTGGAAGCCTTGTTTAACCAGATGTTCCGTATATTTGGCATCCCAGAGGACATAATATCATATTGGGGACATCAATTCACATCTCGAGTTTGGGCTTCCTATATTGAACACATCGGGGTAGCTATTAGTTTTACATCCACAGTCAAATGGCCAATTCCTACATTGTTTTTATATGAACAATCCATCAGATCGGTCCAAGTTCCTCTTATTGGCAGAAATGGCCCAAAATTCACTTACTAGTTCATCCACTGGCTTGACTCCTTTTTATTGTATTTTAGGTTATCAGCCTCAAATGTCCCATGGACTTCCATATCAGCTGGTTTCCCCGCTGTGGATGAGTGGATGCAGCGGAGCGAAAGGGTATGGGAGGAAACAGATCAGTGTATTGTATGAGCTCTCTGAATGTATAAGGAAATTGCGGACAGGCACAGGGGGGAGAACCCGATATACCAACCTGGTGACAGAGTGTGGCTCTCTACACAGGACTTCCGCAAGCCGGGGTCATGTCGCAGGTTAGGTCCCAAGTATATCGGTCCATATGAAATTACCAAGCACATTAATGAAGTCACATATCAACTCAACTTACCTGCTCACTTTTGTGTTTTGAGGTCATTTCATGTGTCCCTTCTTAAGCCTGTTGTTCCTGTTGTGGCCTTTGGATGAGATCACCCCTGAGGTCACTCCTGTATTAAGTATGTTGGTTGCTGTCATTAGAGTGTATTGTTTCTGAAGGTTTTTTTGCATTATGCAGTGCCTCTTCGCAGAGTGTGATTTTCAAGAACTTTAGTAAGCAGATGACTTATTTGCATCACCTTTTTTGGTAGGACAAAGCCCATCCATGAGCCAAAGGAAGCTGAGGTAGGCCCCATTCCACGAAAACACAGGGAGTGTGTGAACCAGGATACCAACACAAGCATACATGCAAGCTGACACCTACCCTCCCCTTGTCCAGTGGTTTGGCCAGTAGACAACTAATGAAAAACATTTCAAAAGCGTTTATACAGAAGCCAGTGTTCAAATGGCTCTCTGTGCAGTGAGGAAACATATCATAAGGAAGTGCAAATTCCACTAAAGTTTAAGTAGGATCACTGAATTCAAAGTCTAGAGCACTATTACACTATGACTTCTAACAATAGCGTAAAAACAGTAATGTCTTATTCGTTTTTAGAAAGGAATGTAAAAGTTTATGAAATATTCTTAAAAAGAGGACAATTTGATAAGGAGCTTGGTCTTGCACAGCTACCAAAACCCAGGACTGAACTAGGAGTCTTTTGATATTCAATCTAACACTCACCCAGCTGAGCTGTTTCAGCTAGTGACTAAATACTTTTGCCTGGTTTCGTTCAAAATGTTACCAATGAATGTAGGTCATGTTCATGTCAGAGGAAACTGTCACCTTTATCCCTGGTGAGCTAGTGGCTAGGATTCTCTTTCAAACTTAATTTTTATGTGGAATAAAAAGAAATATGAATACCTCTCTTTATGACCTCCTAATGCTCATGCATACCAAGTCTAGTATGCATACAAACATCGTCAGTATACTAGGAATACAGAGTTTGAAAAATGTTTGTCAGAAGCATCTGAGCTTTATTGCTGGTGGGTGAGTGGCTAGGATTCAACACTTTCACCACTGCGACTTGGGCTTGATTCCTGGTCAGGGAACGCTCTTTGTATTTGCTCACTTAAAAAAGAAGCTTGTATGTGAAAAAACAAACTTCCTTTGAGTCAGATTTTAACTGACAGACTAAGGATAACAGTTTTAAATTCTACAGTCCTAAACTCTACCAACTAAGCTATTGAAGGCAACATACATGTAATCCCATAGGTCCAAACACCAGTATGTTGGCAAGAAACATGGCCAGTTATGGATGTTTGAATTGTTAAGTTCATTTGACACAGAAGAAACATTGCATTGTACGAGTTGGAGATGTTCAGCTACCAACAGATATCTCTTGATTACATTTGGATGCATACTGGACTTTGTGTACAATCAATAACTACTGGTACTAACTCAAAGTATGTTTCCCCCTTCAGTTTTATTTTATGCCAGAATAAAGACTTTCTGTCTTTAGAATTCTACATGACTCAAACTGAGATGCAGCAGATCACTTAGCTAGAACAAAGGGTCTTGTACTACAATAATGACTTTTGCATTATTGCCCATAAGGTCCACCTCTTTTTTCTTTAACCCTCAGATCATCCCGTAGATGTTAGAATTATTCTAATGAAATTATAATTAACATTTTAAAAAATTCCTTAACATCACTCTTAAAATAACTTTTACCTTACAAATTATTTCTTTACCAGCAAATTTGAGTTGGTATGAATTAATCTATTAATTTTTCGTTATTATTTCATTAAATACATGCCCCCCCCGCCCCCTACAAAAAGAATAACAGTCCAAATGAAAGGTCTAAATGAATCTTTGCAGTAACAACAGTCTTTTATGCTCTTCCAACCACCCCACCTCCCCCCAGTGGACACACCATGCTCCAGTACATGATTCTGGAGTGCTGCGCTATCTGTGCTCCCCACTAACTCTTCCTACCTGCTGGGGTTTCTCCTTCCTGGACCTGCCTTAAAATGCTTAAAATGACAGCACCTTGCCCTCCATTTACCTGCAACATTCTGCACTGTCACAAACAATATTTATGTACAGATTAGCAGATGAACCTCACCTGGATGATCCACATTTCATTTCTTTGTACTGTTATAATAATGAGTTACTGTATTTCTACCCAGGTGTTCTATCCAGGTGAACTGTGCTCTGTTTCTATCTCCTATGATGTCTTTGTGTAGGAATGCTGTAGTGTATCTTTCATGCTTACAATTTGTCAGCCATCCTCTACCCAACTCATCTTTGCCCAGGTTTATCCAGGGTTAACCGAAGGAGGAGGAGTTCCCTTTTGAGTCTGACACCTTCCAAGTCCCTTCCACCATTCCAGTGAGTTTTTCCTACTGTCACCCTTGCCAATGTCATTTGGCTTATTTATCAGTTGTCACAAGGTGTTAACGTTATTATGCACATGTATATAAAATGTGTATATACTCTATATACATATATATATATATATATATATATATATATATATATATATATATATATATATATATTGCATTATTCTCTGCACCTTACATGTTATTTGCAGTTTGGATTGGATTATAAAGTGAATTTCATTGGTGAGTACTATATTTTTTGGTGACAAAGTATAATCTAATCTTTACAAAGCAGTGACCAGAAAGGAAGAGCTGGATGAGGCTTTGGTCTCCATGATTCAACTTATATTCTCCTAACTAGGAAGGTATGTGTGGTGACATGGATACATTATGAGAGTAGTATTAAAAATATATATAATTATTTTCTTCCTTCCCTTTAGACTGTAAAGGCCATGGTTGAGGCCAAATGTCAATAAGAGAAAGAGAAGGCCAAAGCTGAGGTCCAGAAAATTCCTGCAATGAGTTTGTCAGCAGATATGTGGACATCTCTTAATGTGGATGCCTTCTTGGCTGTGACCTGCCATTTTATAGATGACAACACATTTCTGAAGTCTACACTACTTGGTGTTGTGAAATTCCTGCAGGCGCATACGGCTGAAAATTTGGCCTGTGTGAAATCCTCTCTTATGGAAGAATGGGGAATAAAATAAAGTCACATGTCTGGTTACTGATGGCACATCTAATATGATTGCCTGTGGAAATAGCTGAAGCTGCCTCATGCGCTTCAAAAAAAAAGAAACTGAGGTTGAAACAAGGTGTTGGAGCGATTAGTAGAACTCAGGGAGCCTGTGGGGGCAGATTTGGCGGGTTTACAAACTGATATTCCTGCGCTGATCTCTGATGTGTACAGTAATGTATGTGGGTGCCGGTCTATACTGTATTCTTTTCACAAGGCAACTGTGGAGCTGTCAGACCTCAGTGGCAGGCATAATCATATCCCAACACATTTCAGACTAAAGGATTTGAACTCCCTGGCACTGCCAGACACCTAACTGGCTATAATTTGATGGGGAGGATGCAGGTTGTCTGCATGCCTCTGGAATGGCTTCTTTGACCTATTCACACAGCGATCGAGAGCCTTACACTAATGCCAGAGTCCCTCTGATTTCATACTTTTCTCTGCATTGTCCAAGATTTGTAAACAAGCACAAATCCATGGGTAAAGTTTTGTAATCAAGAACACACTCTCATGTACTCGGAACATGTCTTAGCAGATTGTGATTTACAAGCAATGTTACAAGCAACACAAGTTCAAAGAAGTGCCCTGTTTGCAACAGGTGGTTTGTTGACAAGGGGTCATTCATCAGACAAAACCCACATGGCCCATATGGGGATTGAACCCATGATCTTGGCCTTATTAGCACCACGCTCTGACCAACTGAGCTAATCAGCCTTTCTCTGTTCATTTCGCAGTGTTTGGTGTAGCACTGAAGGGAACCTTTCCATGAAATTGTAGACTTGGTGTTAACGAGATTACGGCCACTTTTTCGACCGAGCATAGGTGAAAGTTGACACTTATTGTTCCCTCTGACAAATGGTTATTCTGCAGCCAACTTTTGAATTAAACTTCAAAAGCAAATGTGGAGAAGCTTTTGTTAAAGAGCAATTCAGTGCAGTTGTACACAGTGACGAAATCATCAATTGCAAAGTCCACTGAGCTTTATTGCTGCGAGTTACATAGTGCTGTCTATTACACCATGAAATCTGCCATAACAACAAAAATGTAATGTCTGATTCTGTGAGCCAAGGAATATAAACCTTTTAGGGACATATTTAAAATATCAGATTTTCTGCCTGAGCACAGAGTAGGCATTTTTTTCTAGCTTTAACCATACGTCCTCTTTCTTTGGAAATCTGTGTCATTGCTGCATGAATAAGCAGAAAGATTTTGAGCAATTTTTTGTCTGGGTCTAAGGGGCAATTTATTCAAACCAAAAGATGCTATTTTAGCTAGTTTGTCAAATGAACATGTCAAACCTACAGAGACAATGTGTCTAGCTACAGAGCTCTGCAAGGTTTAATTCTTGGAAGTATTTGAAGCCATAGAAAGTTATTCTGTAAGCATTGCTTAACTCAATAAAAAGAGACAGTTAGAGCCAATGGCTGCCAGATCTAACATAGCTCACATTTTATAGTGTTTGCATAGCATATCAGAATCTGCAAGAACTATTCCTGTCATTTCAGGAATAAGCTTTTTTGACTTCACAGCTAGATGAAATATTTAGGGTGGATGCAGGATTTGGTATGATCTCCTAGAGAATTGCCATTCCACTGTGTCTTCAGCTTTTGTCCGATCTGCAAACAAGTCCCACTCTAGGAGAACTAGGTCAAGTGGTAGAGTGCTCTTTTAGTATGTGAGTGTTAGTGGGATTGATGCTCACATTCTCAAGTCTAGAATTTGTAGTTTTTTTCTATGATGAAATCCTTTCTGATAGCAAATGTTTTCGGGACCTGCTAATACGCTTATGCCATGCACACATTATGTGACTTTTGAAGTTTTCAAATTGATGTATGGCTCACACTGCACAACTGTATGTCTTGGAATCTGGAAAGCTTAATTTGTGGTATCTCAGTGGCAGACATAATCAGTGATAAACCACTGATATGTCAACTGGTCTTAACACAGACAGATTTAACTTACTCTGTTGAGACTGTGTCTAACTTAAACCTTTCCTTCAAATAGAAGAGATCCTTGTTGCAGATGTAATGTTTTTACCTTTATATGGTTTTCCCACTCATAGTCATGCAACACACAAATGCAAACCTCTCACAGACTGTCTCACACACATCCAGTTATTCATCTGAACACATGATGTTTCTGTCTCTGTACCGCTATTAGTTATGCAATGGTTCCTCAATACTAGCACTAACTGAACAGGGTTCTGTATAAATATGATCTTTATAACAGCTGCCATAACAGCAAAAATGTAATGTCTGATTCTGTGAGCCAAGGAATTATTATTGATATTGTGAATATTTAATAACCTCCAATGCCAGCAAATTAAATTTCACAATATTGTGAAAATTGTAAAGGATACTTTATTCATGTCCTCATTGCTAAAGATTGTATCGCTTTATCACAGCGATACGCTAGTTAGCTAGCTAACAGTTGAGGTCAGCGAGTGTGAAACTCGGGGCTATAAACCATTCCTTGTGGAACCATTTCATTGTTCAGCTTTCAACTTTGATCGTTTAGGTGCTGGTAGTTTGTTAGCTAGCTAACTGTTCAGCAATAGAAAACCTACTTTTGTATGATTTAGAGACCCAAATTCACAAACCTGTGGGTTTTCAAATGTATCGTTCTCTCTAAATAAGCAAAATGAGTTAAGCCATTATTACAGCTATCGGACTGTTTGAACTACAATATTCGACTGTTCATTTATTGTTAATTAGATTAAATTAACTTTCATAAACATTCTGTATTAATAGAATGTAGTTTTTAATGACTGATTAACTGTGTATATTCAACATGAAGCTATTCATATAACGTTTCAAGTTTGGTTTATTTGTAACATACATTTATTTGCCACTTTCATTTTTAGGCTGTAAAATGAAAGCTCCTTGCTCACAATCATTGCTATAGTTTGATCAAATTCAGTTATATATATAAACTCCCTATTCAATGGGAAGAAACCAGTTCATGTCATTGTGAATTGCTGGTTCTGTAATCAAAACACTGAGGTTCCATATGGGAACAGAAACTGCTGGGCCTGTCCATTCTGTGTGCAGTACAATGGCTTCTAAGAGGTATTGCTGTATTTGAGACATGGTGAGGACATATTTTAGTGAAAGTCTTCCAATGATGCACCCTTAACTGAACCATTTTATGCTGTTGCTGCTGTTAAAAAATGCAGAATGGTGATTATAACGAACCGATCCTTGCACAATATATGGAGCACCTCAACCATGGGGTATCAGCTGGTGTCCCTGTGCTTGATGCATCCAAGACTCAACCAGACACTGAAGATCAAGCAGCTGGCTTCCTTCACTCCCAGAAAGGAAGTAGGTTTTCCATTTGAACTGTTGCCTTCTTAGTTAAGACGTATGCAGGGTTTATTGCAGTGCCAGAGCTGTGAAACTGCAAGGTAATGCATGTCCAGTGCTGGACTTGGGCAAAGATTGTGAGTGGGTCTTCAAGGGCAAACAGGATCTGATGGCCCACATGTAGCTTGATATTATTCCTAAATAACTAAGTTGACTGAGTTGACATGGCTATTTGAAAGAAGCTGATCATGTAAGCAGCAAAGACAGAATATCATTCTCTGACTAAGGATTTAGTTGACTCATGTTTAGCCCAACTAAACTGTGGTCCTGGCTGATTTTAGTTGGACTATTGAGCCACTGACTCATGCACAGAGTTCTCTGAGTATTTTGCAGTTTCTTACTGTACTGAGTTCTTACTGAGTATAACACCAACTTTGATACATTTGTTTTCTTTTCACTGAACAAAGCCTTCAACTTTGACTGTGGTGACATGAAATCCAGATGTGCAGAGTGTTTTTTCAGTAATGCATCTTTTGCCCGTGCATTTTGATTGCAGTGTTAGGAGGTCATAACTGCTAATCAGAACTTTGGACAAGAGGGCTTATCCTCATGGCTCACTGACATTCATGTACAACAACAATCAATCTTTTCTTATTTATTTTTTTCCAGTTGTAACAAACCGTTCTGCTGTTTTTTAACTTCTGTCAAATTTTTAATGGTTGTACAGGACAATTACGATGGAAATTGAGGTGTACAAGCACCACCTTGAACAGACCTACGAGTTGTGCGTGCCTGTCAGACCGCTGAGCAGTATGACATCCAGCCCCAGAACCAGCAGCTGCGGGCCCTGCTTTTCAACCACCAGCTCAGATGCAGCCAAGGTGCGGACAAAGCATTCATTAAGGTGAGTAATTATTGTCAATGGTTGTCTTAGAATGGTGCTGAAGTGCTTAAGATACTTTTTGGCGCCCCAACTCACACATCAATCTCAGAGGCAGATGGATTCCTGTCTCCCAGCCGCATCCCAACTTTTTGACCAGTACACATACTTGGATAAATGTTCTCTGTGAATACAAAACAGCAACATTTGTCTAGTGTACCGGAGACCTCTTGGAAGTTTTGTAGACAGATGAGGCCGGGCTGTGCTAGCTGAGAGAGACGATATTTGAGCTTGAATCTGACTAGCACATGCACAGAAGCATAGGGTATTATGAAGGCTCTGCATGATATCGTGACCCAAGGTTGAGCTTACAGTAGGTGGCCATATTGCCTCATATCAAGGGCAGTGTACGTTGGAAGACCATAGCAGAGACGTGTGACCGAACTATGTGCACGAGCGCACAACATGCCGCATTCCTTGTTTTCTCCCATTTTTGAGTGAAGCTAATTGATAGTGCCATCTGCCATCTCCTTTTAGAAAGCCAGTGCAGTGCCTTGGCTGTTGATGTGAGTTGTTTTGTCAAAGGAAAGAATTGAAAATGTGAGCGGTGATCTCCATGTAATACTTAGGCTTTAATGCCCTTTACCACTCATTCAGTGCTTGTCTGTGTTTGTTTTCAGTGTTACAGTGTGATTTTATTTAGGTGAAATTTGTTTTCAGTCTATCTGCAGTAGTGCACTTAAAGGGCCAGGAAGGTTAGTGGAACACATTTGCTCTGCCTCTGACCTCACAATTCCACTGTAACAACAGTGTTCCGTCATTTAAAAAAAAACAAAACTTGGTTTGGTTTAAATTTGTTTAAAGATTTGTTTAAATTGTGTGTGCCAGTGTATGTGAGCGTGTTGAAGTCTCTCTGACCCTCCACACCCATTAGTGCGTTCTTCCACTAGCTTCTCTCTCGTTCCTGCTTCAATATTCAAGGGAGGATTGAGATCCATTCAGGTAATTTTGCAGTCTTCAAAAAATGCATTGAAAGACATTCCAGTAGCTCAGTGGTGCACCTGCGCGCCACTCTGCTCCCCAGTTCGGAGGATGCCAGCACCTATGTTTAGTCTTTTATGTTTAGTCTTTTTTAGTCTGTTTCTCTTTATTTCCTTTGGACTCCAGTGCTTTTTAATAATCTGTTTTGGACATGGTATGGCTGCTCCATTACCCAGGAGCCCATACAAAGGTTCATTTCTGCCTTCCTGCATAACTGCTGGAGGGAGGATTTTATGTCCAGAAAATGTTAAGATGGCAACAGCTCGGTGGGAGACAGTATGTGAGAATCACCTCTTAGGCTCATTTTACTGTTTCTCATGTAGAAGGAATTCCCTCACTATGTTCTCATTCTGAGCATCAAAGCCAACTGGGATGGGGGTTTGTCACATTCTGAATTCTAGCTCATGTCATATTTTGTCAGCATTGGCTTTGATAGACTCAGGTTATGAGTACAAATTTACATTCAAGATTAGTTGTCTTTTACATATATATCCCCTCTCCTGCAATCATGGCTAATTAGCTGCATCCGTCATTGTAATTGTTTAATTTTTCATGCTAGTTCAGTCACCCTTGTATTAGTGCCATGCATGTGAAACAGACTCTTGAAAGGTTTTCTTTTTGTATCTTGCATGCCTAGCATAATAGGACATCCAAAATCCCTTGAAAATTTTAAACTTTTTTTTTTTATGTATATATCTCCTCAACATTCCCAGTACAACTGCTGTAGAGTCCACGACTCAACTCTTGACTAAAGTCTTCACTCCGAGCGTCTGAGTCGGCTGCTGCGGCATACGCCACGCTGCTCTGTGACCCTCACTCTCCACTCCTCTCCTCTCCCAGCTTTTCCAGATCCCTCAGATGCAGACAGCCCAGCCTGCCATTCCAAGTAACAGCGCTTCCTTTCGACCCGTGTCCAGCCAGCCCATCATGATGTTCCTGACACCCATGCCCTTCACCTCATCCCAGACCGGCCAGTACTACGTACTCCAGTACTACGTGCCTCAGGTACCCAGAGCAGAGAAAAGTGCCTGTGCAAATATGTACACAGTGTAGCAAATGGGTTGAAAATCTGTCTATAAACAGGTTGGCCAGCAATAAATAAACTGCTCCTAAAATGTGTAGATAAAAATATGTTTTATCTTGGAAGCAGAAATGAGAAGTTCTAGTTTAGTTTTTTTTCAGTGTAAAAACTAAATGTTTTTGTATTTTTTGTTTGTTTACTGCTTTGAATATCTCTTTTAGGAGTGTCCTATATGAATGGCCATGTCTGGTGCTAGGCCCTTTACTTCTGCTGTTCTGTTTCATTCTCAGTATCACCACAGTGGCCTTCCCTACGTGGGACATCCCCAGCAGTACTCCGTCCAGCCCACAGGACCCAGTACATTCTACCCTGGGCTCTTTCCTGCAGACTGCCCACTAGCATATGGTGAGTTTGGACTTCCCTTTCTCTACCCCCACCTGGGAAACACACATGCGTGCTCTCACCGATAAAGAGACCTTTCTTCTGGGTATTCCCGCTGGCTGAAACTGGTTTTTCTTTTGCTCTCTAACTGAAACCAGTGCTTTTTTTTGGTCACCACTAGTGGCAGGGCCTTCATACTATCCTGGTCAGACCATATACACCAAATCTCCATCTATAATAGTGCATACAGCTCAGCAGCCTCCACCCACTAAGAGGGTAAAGAAAACAGTGAGTATTCCCCATGCCTCAGAGGTGAAATTAATTTAATTGTAGATTGACTTAATAGATGCAATAACTTGCTGTTCGCTAAGATCCGTATCCGAGACCCTAACCAGGATGGCAAGGATATCACAGAGGAGATCATGTCAGGAGTAGGCATTAGCCAGAGCACAAGCCCACCAGTGGGACGTCCCTGCACTACCCCTACTGCTCCACAGGTAAGCCATTCAGTCCCGCAGCCCGAGCCCCTGACAAAACTATATTTAACATTTGCAGATGTTCAAAAGAAAAGACAGAGGTGAATATAGAAATAATATTATTTATTTTTTATTTTATTCTTCCTTGGCTTCTCCTGAATTCAGATAGGCTCTGCCCATTAGATTTCACTTTTTTGTTTGTTTGTTTGTTTTATTTTTTTGCTAATTTCAAACCAGTCCTAGGATTTTCACACAATCGGAGTGAAATTGGTGTCAAAATATTTGCAAGAGTCTGAATCTCAATAATTATTTAAACAAAAACCTGACATAAAAAATGCAGCTGTCCTATTCCAGTCTAATATTAGTAGTACAAATTAGTAGTACAAAGGTCAGGCTTTAACTTTAACTTTAACTAGCTGTCACTCCTGAAGGACATGTTCAGATTTCATGAAATTTAAAAGACTTATACCAGTATTGACTTTGAGGTAGCTTACCAAATGTAGCAGTTTTGTCAATATGGGGCATTATAATATGCAAATAACTGTTTCTCAATGACTGCTCTTCTGATCAAGATGAAATTTTGCATACTGCTTCTGTAAGCAAGCTGAAGGATTCCTAAGGATGACTCAAACATTGGCTAATGTTTTTCAGGTAATGGGCTAATCATAGAACTGGCTTCAGTGGACTTCTATAACGTTGATTCTTGTAGAAATAACTTTAAATTTAAATATCCTACTACTTTTTATGTTGCTGATGAACTGTAACACATTAGTCGTAGGACCTTTCTCCAATCTTCCCAAATTTGGTATCAAAATATTGATGAGACTGAAACATGTTGATATTTGTATGGTATATGACACTTACATACCTATCAATCCTTCCAAGGTGTACTGATTCATTCAAAACAGCTGAAAAAAAATTAAGACTTCTTTGAGTAATTCTTATGAAACTTGACATGAGTATTGATTTATGGACTTTGAGCTAGCATGGGAATTATAGGACATTTTTGCCAACAGAGCCCCTCTGACATATGAAAAGGTATTTAAAAACAGAAAAATGAGTCAATCCCATTGTGTACCAATTGTGCATGAGAAATGCAGTTTATACAGTGCAATACTTTGTGACTATTTCATAAAAAAAGTTCAATACGTTTTGTAAATCTTTTTTTAGCCTGATTTTTGATACCTAAATTAGTTGGGCAAATGCACCTTTCAAACAAGTCAGTGACCTTTTGATCTAGAGATACCTTTTAAATGTAAAAAATGCAGATCTTCTTGTAAATAATGATCAAAAATATGTGTATTTAACTATCAATCCCCAAGAGCAGGATTTTTATTAATAGGCTAAAACTTAGCCATAGAGTGTTAGATTATCACCAAACTTCAATGGTGTATATGAACATACTGTGAATGCAAGTACATTTGGGGTGAACTGACCTTGTGGGGGAACTATATTTCTTAGTCATGTCGAATCAGAAAAATAATATTTATATAAAGCAATTCAGCAGAGAAAATTGAGAGATTGGTTTCAAAATACAACATTCCTGGAAACAAAATGTCAAAACCAACCACAAAGGCTGGTGAACTTAATATGGCATGTCATCAGCAACCAAGTTGTGCAGATGTGATAAAATGATTGGACCCTTTACTTGCCACCTGCAGCTATAATAAATGTAATTCTAATGTATGTCATGAATTCCCTAGATGAAGGAAGTTGGACATTTCAATAGCAACACACCTCCCTTGATGGAATGACTGGGTACAGAAATTAGTTGACCAGAAAGGCCAGAAAAATAGCACAACCACAGCCTTCAAACCAGACAACAAAGCTGCTTAATGCTGACAGTTTTATTTTTTTTTCAAATACAAAATACAGACTCACTCTCAATAAATAACCATTTGATGAACTAATGCAGAATATAAATTAAGACACTGACACAAGCTTTACTGTAGTTACTAAGCATTTAGGTTTGGGTGTTTTTAGGACTTGGTGGGATGGTTACGAGAAAATATTGGCATATTAGATAAGCAGAAAAATACTATGGATGGGTTCAACACATGATGTGCGTACGAGAATTATGGAAATCGGGTCAGCTTTGGAATAGAGAGGAGCGTTAGGCACATACTAATAATATTAATACATTTTCAGAGACACACAATATCCATCCTGCCAAGGACAGGCAGTGATCAGTGAACCAGGCAGCCAGTAAGAGAAATAAAATCACCAAGAAAGTCAGGCTTTTTGCTGTTTGTTTTCAAAAAAATGTCCTTGACAGAACACAAGATATGACTGAATGAGCAAAGTTACATTTATATAGAGCCTTTCAAAGAACATACAATGCTTGAACTAATAACAGACACCTGTTCATTTCAACACAATGGGAGAAATTACTCTGCTCACAGAGCTTAGTAACGCCTTAGAGGAAAATTGGCTGCTGCACTTTAAAACACTGAGCGTTATTCTTAAAACACATAAAAGGTGCAAGATCACACGTTGTCGTGTGAGCACCTCAGTCGTAAAAAGGGCTGAGTTGTCATGAATACGCTATGATCAGGAGTAGTCGGCCGTACTGCTGCGGCATCCGGTCAAATCAACCGTCCTCTAAGAATCAGCGCAGTACTAGTTTTGGTAATAGCAGCATCTATGGACATAAACGGCGGCGAAACGGATGGTTTCTTTCTCGTCAACTTTATAGTCCATCACACCTGCTCCTATAGATCGGGATAAAATCTCCATACCAAAACCTCTGTGCATTGGCATGATGAAAATTTAGAGCGCGCAAATCCTTCACTTCTGAAACAGCAGAAATTATGTAATTTTACGCAGATTAAAAAAAAAACCCTCAACGCTAAAGACTGCTGTTGACGGAGTTTTAATGTAAATATAGTAGGTTGGGGAAGTGTAACGATGAGCAGTGTGTGGAAAAGAGTGAGATTTATTAGGGGCAAATCCAAAGTCCAGGGTCAAATTATTAACATGGAGAGTCCGAGAATTCACGATAAACTAAAGTAAAGAAAAGTGCACGAAGACAAACCAGGGATGCAGGCTATAACATTGGGGCGAGGATAAACATTCAGGCTTATATTCACATGCACGGAAGCCTCGATTAACAAACAGCAGCTGGACTTACAATAAATAGCAACAAGACTAAACTAAAACAGGGCTTAAAAACATGGTCACATGAGCATTAAACCAGACACAAGTGCAAATTATGAGGGGTGCAGAAAACGAAACGAAGGAATGGAACCACAACAAGGGAGTAAATCAAAATAAAGACACTAGACAGGGAAACCGTGGAGACATGAACGCTAGGAGGGTGGTCAGTGGTGACAGGAAGCTTGTTTCAGTCATGGATGTCTTTGGCAAAATGAATGCAACTAAAATGCTTTCCTCATGTGTCCTAATAACCAAATAATAACCAAGTTCTTCTTTATTTCTAAATAATATGCCTTTCGGAAATTGTATAACTGCTTGTGTTATATTACTTTCTTTTATTCAGAAACACAGGAGACTCAGGTGAAAAGTGTGATGGAAATTATACACTTATTATTATATCCTAAAACTTGTCTCACCTAATCGTAGTCATCAGTTTATTAGATAAATGCATACCTATTTTTATGTTTGTGTTTCACATGTTCCATCCCTTTTCTTTTCTTTGAAAGAAAAATTCCTTAACTTAATCAAAGACTAGGATTAAAAAAATAATAATAATAAAATCATAGACAGGTCAGCTGAGCCCACTCCCTTGTCGTAATGTCCCCATATTGACAGTTAAATACCACATATTAAATACAATAGAGACTGGAGTGTCTTGTTTTTCTCTGAACATTCCACAGTGCATCTAGAATTTTAATAGTTGTTTATTTCTGCTCAGTTTTTCTGCTCTTATTTTAATTTGTTTTTGTCTTAAGGAGAAAAAAAAGGGCGACAAACGAGACCTGTGACCCCAGGGGGAAATCATGGATCAGATGCCTCAAACCAAGTCACTGTGTAAACAACACCAGGTTCATGTTTTAGTGTGAGGAATGAGTGCAGGAGTGTTTTGGAAGAGCAAATACAAACACTAACAAGAAGAGAACAAAGAAAACAGGAAGGAGAAGCTCCTTTCCTTTTTGAGTTACTTACTGAGTTCATTCTCATAGCAAGTTCATTACACCTTGTGTACTTGTTGTAGTGCAGTTTGCTGTTTCTATATTGGCTGAGAGAAGGAGCAGACCTGTTCCATTTACATTTAAACAACAGAATCTTGTCAGTGGAGGATGTACTTTCTCAAACCTTTTTAACTGGTATCTCGCCTCTGTGTCTCTCTGTGTTCGCAGGACAGGGACCACTGCACGCCTCGCACCAGAACACCTTTCCAGTGATGACTCCCCTCGTGTGGAATTAGTTCACAGCTGTTTAGTCTTATACTTATCCACAACTAGGATTAGTCCATTTACTATTTCTTAGAAGTGGGGATCAAGAACATTGGAAGACGTGAGTAGTTTTTTGGAGCAATACAGATCAATACATAAAAACAGGCAAATGACCTGGTTATACCCAAATACATCCATAAACATATCAAACAAAGTAATGCTTAGGTATGAATTTTCTTGACTTCGTGACCTATTATGAAGCTTAACTTGTTATGAAGTGACACATGTGATAATGTTCACACATTTAGCTGCAATTCTTTGTTTAACTTCAGAGGGTTAAATGGAGCTCACTCAGATGATGGTGTTGACTGCTTCAAGGATTTTCACTAGAAGTTATATAACTGCAAGTTATATTACCGATGTCTAAGTGTATGCAGCGCAGAATTCTTTATTCGTAATGTAATACATGTCCTATTTAATTCTACAAGATAAACAGGTTGGAAAATATTTGTGTAAAATAGATTATGATTATTTTTGGAACATAAAGCCATGCAAACATTGTAAGTGGACATCAAGGAAAAATATAAAATAAAAGAATAGTATAGCATACAGTTACAGGGTATTCCTGTTTTCATTGATTACTAGAGAAGCTCTTTGTCTCCCTCTTGTGGCCATTGTTGTCTGAGCCGATTGTTGTCTTGATTGTTAAGGGCCTTGCTCAGAGAACCAACAGTGGCAACTTGGCAGCAGTAGGGCTGGAACTGGTAAGCTTCTGACTACATGTCAAGTATCTTAACCACTGAGCTACCACTGATCACTGCTGGGGGTAACCATAAATGTTAGAATTTAAAATGTTGGATACTAAACTATTTAAAAAAACATTTTGGAACATTTATTTATTTCATTTCCCCTAACCTTTGACAGCACGGCTAGTCCAGACCTCTATATATGCATCTTCTTACCCCTTCTCTCTGCACACAAAAAATAAAACGCATTGAGAAGAGACTAATTGCCCAAAGGATAAAAAATAAAATGACATATATAATGATAAAAGGAAAAGGTAAATAGATAACAGTAGATGTGTTAATATAAAATCAAAAGTCATCTAAACAGAACTCAATGCAATAAGTGTGTTTTGAGATGTTTTTGTTTTGCTGTTGGTTTTTTTTTTTTTTTTTTTTTTTTTGCTTTCAAGTGCTAATGCCATTATGAGTTGCTAGACCATGAAGACATTTAAAGACATTTAAAGAATAATAAAATAATTAGATTTTGCTGTAAAAGACAGATGTCATGTTCACACTGCACAACTGCACTGCTTAATGTGAGCAGACATCTGGCAGACACGCTTATCTATAGCAACTTACAGTTTCAACTATATTACAGAGCTAGGTCCATATAGCGGTAGGAGTTTGATTCAGTTCAGTTCAGCTCACTCAGGCTTTCATTTCTGTTTTCTTGTCTTCAGGTTTTGTTTCATTGTCCCTAATAGGTCCAACTTGTGCTTGTCTACTCATGTCTCACTGTCCTCCTTTGCTTGATGTCACAACTTCATTGATACCTAAAGTGAATGCAGGAAATATCACATGTTCTTTGAGTAGGAATCAAACATCATTGCTCTAATACACTGGACTGATAGTGGACTCTGCCGAGGTACACCTACCCCTGATGTTGTGATGTTACTGAGCCTCATCCTGTCTCAGATGCCTTGGCTACTCCCATCATCCCCTGATGTCCCCTGTTGTAGCCCACACCACCTCCACCCCAACCAGCTACTCTCTGTTGCCCTTAATGGACGTTCTCTTGCGACTTGGGTCTCGGACACATGCACACTATCAGGACAAGACTAGAACCTCCAGAAAGTTGGTCTAAACATTAAATGCTTATTTCATTTTTTAATTTAGGTCTCTCTTTAAACAGCCAGAGGAGGATGGGGCCCCTTTGAGTCTTGGTTCCTCTTGACGTTTCTTCCTCATGCTCTAGGGAGCTTTTCCTTGCCACTGTCACCCTTGGCTTGCTTACTGGGGGCTTGGACTTGGACATTTGAAAAGCTGCTTTGTAATAGCACCTGTTGTAAATAAAATAAAATAAAATACAATTTTAAAAGTACTTTATAAATAAATTTTGAGTATTTGATTTTTATATGTAATCTTAAAATGTATAAGATAACTAAAATGTGTTTTTTAATCATTACATTTTTTCACTTAAAACAAATATATAATTTGGATAGTCCCAATAATCTAGAAAAATCAGATCTCATCATTACAGTGCCAACAACACATCAACATCACCAGACTTCAAAGCACTTGTCTGAGAGGAAGATTTGTATGCCTGTAATTCTGTTGTTGAAGAGCCTATAAAATCAAAATAGGCTTTTAAATTTGAAATTTTAAACTAAAATAAATACAGCCTTATTTTACATGCCTAAACACACACACACACAGTTACCTCACAGTGTGAATATTGTTGTTGGTGGAGACAGTATCATAGATCCTCTTTGCTGACACATCAATGATGTCATTGTGACTGAGGCTGAAATTAGATGGATTATAATTACCACATTGTTCAGGATTCCCAAACACACCTCCCTCTACTAAATCACCATGTAGCAGTACAAACACCTGTAGATTTATATATCAATGAATTAAATTAATGAACGAATGAATGAATAAACGAATGACTGAATTAGCAAATGAATGAATAAGCAAAGCAATAAATAGTATATTTGTGTCAGTGGACCTGAGTCATTAATGGGCAGATAATTATGCATTTTGACATTTTAAACAAAATATCAATTCTTTCAGTTCTTGTACAAATGACTTGTTATTTATCAGGCATGAAACTGTAAATCATAAAGAGTCTGTTATGCCTTATTTCTCTTTTTAATGAGAACATGTGTTTCTACAAGCAGTCTGGATATTCTGTAGACCACAGAGGTCCATCCTGCCAAGTACAGGCAGTGATCAGTGAACCAGGCAGCCAGTGAGAGAGGTCGTCATTTCCAAATAAAATCACCAAGAAAATCAGGCTTTTTGCTGTTTGCTTTTGAAAAATTAAGTCCTTGAAGGAACACAGGATATGACTGAATGAGCAAAGTTACATTTATATAGAGCCTTTCAAGGAACATACAATGCTTTACAATGAACACACACAGCTTCTACATTCAGTCACCCTGCCGGATTTTGTGTTAAATTGTGAGAAAAAGAGTAAAATGTGTTATATCTATGTTAGTGTTCACTGTGCACTCAACAATCAAGACTCTCTACACATCCCTCCTCCCGCTTGTCCACTCACTGCAGGATGTGGGCTTTGTGCTGGTGTGCGAACAGCAGCTGCAGGCAGTGGTCAGTGAGCTGACAGTGGCTAAGGTCCAGTTCTGAAAGCCCTTCAGAATGTTCCAGAAACAGTGCCAGTGACCTACAGGCCTGGTCCAGCCGGGTCTGACTGAGGATCACCATCTTACCCAGAGCCCGGGAGAGAACCACAGCGCGTCTCACACACTCCACATCAGTCCCCACACAGACAAGAGAGAGGAACTGGAGCAGCATGGCTTTATTGCAGCTGAACACAATCAACGTTCACCAACATGTAGAGTCACAAAACACTAACACACTCACATAACTACTAACATTAATGCTATTTACACACATTTTGTTTCAAATGATAAAATTATTTTCCTTTTTCCAGAATGTTTCCCTAGTTTGTGTGGTGTTGAGTCAGTGGCTTACTGAAGGGTGACTGTGTGTAAAATGGGGAAGAGTTGCCCTCACAGCCGTGTAGAGTGAGATGTGTGTGTGTGTGTGTGTGTGTGTGTGTGTGTGTGTGTGTGTGTGTGTGTGTGTGTGTGTGTGTGTGTGTGTGTGTGTGTGTGTGTGTGTGAGAGAGAGCTCTCTGGATGACCATGGAGACGACTCTGCAGTGCTCAGTGCTCAGAGTCAGTGTGTGTTTCTGTGTGTCTGCTGTGAGGTCCAGAGCAGAGCAGCAGGAGAAATCCAGTCTGTGCTGCAGAGCGAAGAGCAGATCTGTTGCTGCTGCCCCCTGCTGTAGTTCAGAGACACTGTAGCAGTGGAGCAGCCTCAGCAACAGCAGCCTGTCAACACGGAGAAAACAAAACACACACAGACATTGGCAGGGCAATTAATTTCAGGTTAATATAAATATTTCACCTAAATTTAACAATTTCCTCCAGAAAGTCATTTTATTCTGAAGTAAATATCCATGGATATTGCTGATTACCTGACAGGAGTCTCAATAAAACCTAAATGATGCTGGCACAAAATGACTTTTGAGGAAACTCGTGAAAAACACATAAACGTACATAAACGTTTATATAACACTCCCTAAACAGACCAGTTCTGTGTTAAAATTCTGATTGTGAGAAAAGTTCAAGCCTGAGACGGGAGACGTGTTAGAGCAGTGGCTCAATGCTCTCCAGCTCCGCCTTTGGTATGGAGGTGAAAAGCAGGCTGAGAGAGACTGCTGTGCAGTGCTGGAGGGTGAAGCGCAGGGCAGCACAGTGGACAGAGTCCAGCTCTCTGCTGTTCAGGTTGATGCAGTTCTCTGCTGAACTCAGCAAGCTGGACACACAGTGATCAGAGCCAGTCTGATAGATCTCTCTGAAGATGGACAGTACAAAGCTGGAGCTCAGCCTGGGGAGAACACACACAGACACACATTTCCAGGTCTCATGCTGTACAGTATAATTAAAGTGTTTGGACTGTTACTAACTGTGTGAACAATCTGAGCCACACAACACATGACTGTATTCTCTCACCTTCTGATCTGAAGTCTGGCCAGTACAGGCAGAAGGTCTCTGGGGTTTTGTTACTTAATGTTGGGGATGTGTAGTGATCCGATGAGCTGGTTGAAGCTCGTCTACTTTGCCGTAACGTCACCCATTCGCCTTGCTGTCTGGATGCGTACTTCTAGTGCTAGAGTCTTCTCTGTCAGACTAACAATTCATCTACACTTCTCACAGATAAAACTGCTACTAATGACGAAGAATAAACATGCTGCATTCAGTGCTCTGAACCAGAACATAAGTCATGATGAAAAGCAAAATGTTAACATTACTTATGTTTGTGGTAGTTCCTTAGATATAGTTTGTGATGATAAAGTAGCTTTCCATGGAATTTACCAGTTTCCAGGTAGAAAGTAATTAAATACAACGAAAAATTTGTTAAACAGATAGAGAGCAGTAAGAGCTAGTATGCTGAAACAGTTTCAAAAACAGGAAGCTTCCTTATGAAGGAAAGAGGTTGTTATGAACCTCACCATTTTGACAGCGAGTATTAACCATGGCTATAAAACCATGTGAATAATTCAGTTATGGGATTAATCCACAAAATAGCACATCAAATCTAATTATTTGGCCAGTACAGGGTTATGCAATATTCCTTCATCTCAGCAAAATGCAATAGCTTGACTTCCTTAACTGATTAATAATTAAAAAATATCTTTCTTGACTATAAGAATATATCTTACCCATTAGACAGATTAAACATCCAGTGAGTGTGTATCCTGGCATGTTAATGTAAAAGGCAGCTCCTACTGGATTTGGGGAAAGATTAGTAAAAGATTTCAAGTATCTGCAAAGCAGAAAACTGCCTATTCAACAGGCATGAATGATGTGCTACCGAAGTAGTTGTGTTATTTGCATAGCCTAATTAATATGCATGCAGATCATGTTCTATAGAACCTATATTGTTATATTAAAATTTCACTATTGCTTTTTTGCTTCACAATTGTTACACATAATTGCTGCACCCGATACAAGGATAGGAATTCCAATTTATTCATACTGGACAGAAGAATCATTAATGGCTGCTGAGTGAAGCACTTTCATTGAAAATTCATCCACCAATTAAAATTTTTATTTATTTTTTTATTTTTTGTAACCACATCAGCCAGGAATACATTCCAGCTCTGTTTTAGAACACTGGCTGTGATTCATTACATTTTGGCAATTGTGAAAACAAACTGGATGATACTTCTAAAAGTAATTGTGTTTGCAGTTTATTTGCACAGTTACATAAACAACACTGGTAGCATAGTCAACTGGCTTGATGGTTTTCCAGTGCACGACACTGTGTTACCAGGGCTGGCCCAAGCCTGTGTGGGGCCCTATGCAGAAATCTTAGCTGCCACTGACATAACACAGGTAAAAAATCAAATAGAAATAAATACATGGTCTTTGGCACCCTCTTGGTGGCTTTAGCAGGCTCTTGTTTTGCTTATATGGCAGGACAATTGTTCTGCTGTTATCCTACCTATAGAGCAGTCCTATTTAGATTTAATGCATATATGTACATCAGCGTTAGCCCAGGTTTCTGGTGTTTATTTTAGATGCATTTTTGGTTGTATATATTATAATTAGGCTACTGTGGACAATTTAATACCATATAGCTACAGCACCTGTACTTCACACACATGTAGTAATCGGATCTAGAAAGTTGCCAACCCTATTAAAATATTAGGTTTATAGTATAATATTTGAATTAAACAGACAAAGCATTAATCACAATCATTTGCATGATGATTAAATCTTGAACCAAAAATGTATCAGAGAGCTGTAGTGTTTTTCACAGACACACACCCAATTAAACTGTGCTTGACCATTTCTTGCCCTCTATATCATTCTCTGCAGTTTACTGAGAAAGACCTGACACTGGGTAATGCCATTGTCTCTTCGAAGGCCAAAACAACAACAATCTTGGTTATCAAAGATTCACTCCACCCTGACCACAGCCTCTTCTTTTAGAAATCTGCAGAAATAAATATATGAATTTATTACCCCCCATCAGTGGACCTTTAGAGCTTTATTATTCAAAATAAGACAGACAGATGAACAGACAAACGCAAAATGTATATATAATATTTTTAAGTATTCCCCATCTGCACCATTACAGGAATAATGTGTGTGTGTGTGTGTGTGTGTGTGTGTGTGTGTGTGTGTGTGTGTGTGTGTGTGTGTATGTATGTATGTATGTATCTATGTATATGGTTATGTGTGAGTACATGTATGTTGGATTGTATATGTACACGTATTAGAGTGTGATATTTAGCGTTTATGGATTGGCTCTGTATGGATTTTATCAAAGGTGTCCAGTCTAGATTATTGGTTCTGTTATTGATTAATTCTGAGAATTATTCTATTGATATATAGTCTATCAATAGATTTTTCTACTGGGTGACACTAATATTATTTTTTGTTTTCCAGTTCATGAGTATGTTTTTTTGTTTGTTGTTTTTTTGCAATAATATTTTTATTATATCAATATAATAATGTTATCCATAGTATCCTGTCATATTGGATGATGATATGTCTCCTAGGAGACATAAAGATGGTGTTGGATGGATATGGTTATTTAAAGCATGGGATATGTTGGTGATGCACTATATTGGACTGTTTGCACTTGTGTAGCATGTTGTCTGTTGCACTGTTGTTTTTATGTTGCACCATGGCCCTGGAGGAACATTGTCTCGTTTTTGTTGTGTACTTGTATATAGCTGAAATGACAATAAAACCTCTTGAATTTGAACTCGAACTTGATGATGACTTGCCAAAATTGCTTGATAGGTGTGCTCTGCCACGTGGCGTGAATGTAATCGTCAACTGTGTTTTGAGTAAAGTATGTACAGATTGCTGAGCTTGTGAAACCAATTTTAACCATCCAATGTGTAGTATAATGTACTCTGTATTATTTTGTACTGAATGCATTGTAGGTTAGTATTGCTGTCATGTGGTAATGATTATTACACATTTTAATCCAAACTGCAGCGTCGGGGGCTGGTAATGAATCTTCCTCCCATTGTCTCGATGGGAGAGTAACTGTGAGATTTGATTTCACTACTATTTTGTATATCTTAGATAATAGGTTTTTTGTATTAAGAATGCTTGTTTATAAATTCTGATAAGGATGTAGGTATCGGAATTGATTTTTGAACACATAGGTGATCTTAGCTGATGGTATTGTAGGAACTCGGGGCTTTCTATAGCATATTTTGGGGCTAGTTGTGGGCGTGACATGAAACAAGTCTTAGGATAAATATGTTTAAGGTTTGTAATGCCTTTTTCTATCCAAGATGTAAAGTTTAATATTTTTGTTCATGGTAAAACCTGGATTGTTCCAAATGGGAGAATGAATAGTTCGTGTGAGTGTGGAGTTTGATATCTTGTGGAATTTCCACCAGACTGTTAGTGTCATGGCCACCTTCAAACTGTTGAAACATGGATATTTTTGAATATGAGTCTGGGCACATTTGAAACACCTGCCGCAAACATTACTGACATTATATCTTGTTTATGTGATTGGCTGTTTGTCTAGCCACAAGTACTTTTTGATTTATTTATTTTTTAATTTGGCAATTTTATATATAACAGCAACAAATGACATCTTAAGTTTTATGACAAAATGTACAAACAAGCTGGCCTGAGAGGTGTGTAGCGGGATATGACTCAGTGCATCTCTGGTGCTGCTTTTGATGAGTACAGTGTCATAAGTGTGTCTGTAGAGCAGCGCAAACAGGGGATACAGCTTCTTCTCCCGGAGGTTTCCGATAAATATGTAGATATGTTAGTATGTAATAGAAAGACAGCTGCCCATCCTCATAGTCTAGGTACATGCCCACAATTCCTGGGCAATTGTGTCAGGGGCAGAGGGGTCTCAGGCTTGGTGCAGGTGTACGACTTCTGGATGCTCCTCCAGAGCACCCAGAAACCCTCATAGTGGGTTTCTCAACTTGCTCAGACTCAAATCTGAATATCGACGTCCAAAAGGTCTTAGAGAGGAACAAAAAACACAACTCATTTGATTAAATTGTTCCAGTATAAATATGGTTACCAAACATGCTTTTAAAAATATACTTCCATGTAGATGGTACCCTACAGGGTAGTGTTGGAACAGTGTGTATAGGCTTAGCGTCATGTTGTGGCCCCGCCCCCTCCTCAAATATCTTGGTGTTTGTGTGTTCGTCTTTGTTGCCACACCCTCTCGTGTCGTTCACCTGTTCTCTGTTATGTGTAATCGGCTTGGGTGTATATATGTCTCGTGTGTCATAGTACATGTGTTGGTGTTTGAGATGTGCACAGTGTTTGAGCTTTGTTGTATGTTTTGCATGTTTGCAAAAATAAAAGTGCGTTTCATCGTGCCTCGTCCCTACATCCTGCTTATCCTCGCAACGTCACAACTAGACCACTTTAGATGTAACTTAGAACCTCCAGTGACCTCTGTATGTGTTTCTTTAGTTGTATGAGCTCCACTGGAGGACTCTGAATAGTTGACAATGGAAGAGGGGTATATCAGATTCACCCCTTCTGCATCGGTGTGACAGATTAACACACTGCATTAACGTTTAGAAATAAAAACATATGGTAAACACAGTCTAGAAAATATTACCTTGTAACAATTCATTCAGTATATGAACTGTTTTCTGTGTCCTTATGTCTATAATTTAAAAGTAATAAAACATTTAAATGATAAATAAATTACAATGAATGTATAAATGTTCACAAATAAGAAACTACATTGGTCTGCACTTTTCTCCACAGATTCAAGGAACTCATGAAAGTTGGAAGCTATAAAAACACATAATACAGAATTATAGACTGACTGATGTGTGAGCAGAAAGATCACTGTGATGTTCTCATATCTAAAGCACTCAAAGCATTGTTGTTGTGTAAATGAACTGTGATCTGATTGGTTTAAGGAAATAGATTCACCTACTTTGAAGTTCAAGTTTTTATCAAAAGGTTAGAACTGGTTGACTATACTTTGTCTGTCCTGCAACAGGAAATTTAAACATTTATATCCAAAGTATTACGCGATAGAAATCAATTCAAGACTACCCGTTATTGACCGCTAGATGGCGGAAGATACGAAGAAATAAATGAGTCCAGAGCCTCCTGCCCGACTTTACGGTGAGACTCTGCTATTACGTCATTAAAACGCTAAAGAAAAAAGGCCGCCATATTTGTAGTTCCACAACGTGAAAAGGCGTCATTTTGTATGCCGAAGAATGAATAAACACCATGCCATGCCTTGAAGACGACGAAATTGCAATTTATTTAGCTAGCCATAAGAATAAGAATAGCTGTTTAATTTACATAATCACAAATATATTGCATGTACATACAGCTACATTTCAGTCGATCAAAATGTTTCACGTATTTATAACCGCAACTTTATGTTACAGTGGTCATATCAGAGATTTACCAATATAAAACGCAACAGGTGTCGTGTTCTGTAATAGAACATTTTAACATTTATATCCATATTACACATAACCAAGGTGTAATATAACCATATGTACTGAACAGACATGAACAGCCTGTGTATTGTGAAAATACATGTATGTGTCTTCTACAGCAATTACTGTGCCCTGCACACTTTAAGTTTGGCATGAAGTGTTTGCTTTTTCCAAAGCAAGTAATATTGAATTATTCTCATAGAATAAATTTCACAAAGACATGGACTTCTCGGTTGACCGTAGAAATATGTTTTTTTTTTTTTGTATTTAATTTATTTAATGCGAATCGTATGTAGGTTACCACTGCTAAGCTTCACCAATGTCAAGGTAAGACCTCGAAAGGACGCAGAAAATTATTTTAATAACAGCTTCTGCTGATTTATTCAATAACTGTATGACACCGTTTGAGTGTACGTACCGACTGAAAACAAACTCAAATTATTAGAGACACTCTTACTGCGTCTCCACATTGAAACATATCAGTTAGTTAGCTAGGCTGGCTAACTAGCTTAGCTTTATTAGCTAGCTAAGATAATGGCGAAGAGGATTACGTTAAAGAACCCCCGCTCTACAGTTGTGCACATACAGGAAAATTAATGAATAGTATGGTAATACACGCATTTATTGGAACAGTTATGTAGCTAATATGCATTTGTAGTATGTGCGCCTGGCGTAGAAATGAGTCTTTGTTAGCCCATTAAGGCTATCTTAGCTAGGCTAGTTCGAGGAAGCTAAGTGCTGGTTGCTATGACAACGGGCTTGGTGTATTTTGCGAGCTTGTCGGCTACATAAGACAAGTGTTTATTGCTTTACTGCTGCGGTGAACTGTTATTATTGTAACACTCTGCTAATGCCAGATGTGTAGAATAACTCACTAGTGATGTTTACTTCGAGACTTTGGCAGTTTTAAGATGGCTAGAAAGCGAATGAGCCAGCAAGCTGTCCAAGCTAACATGCAACCTTCTGTACATCCCGGGTACTCCCAGCCCTTATCAGGACCCCACAGTTCCCTTTGAGAACTCCCTGGTATCACGATCATAACTTTGGACAACCAGTTGTCATTCTCAACTCATGTTTCAGATTTCCCCTTTGTAACATACGAAGGATTCGGCCCCTTCTCTCGCAGGAAGCTTACCCGGGTGCTTGTGCGGTCTCTTATGATCTTAAAGCTGAACTACTGCAACTTACTACTTGCTGGTCTATTACTACTCTAGTACTTATTGTTTATTGCACTTATCAATGTTTAAGGTAGACCTTATGTATTTTGTACTTCTTGTTAGGAACTGGTTCAAAGTGACAAGTCCTTCAGGTTCAATCTCCTCCAAGTTACCCTCTGCCCTCCGTCCTCTGTAGCCGGATCCGGGGAAGTCAAGAGATACTGACAACAAGGTAGTGAATCAAGAGAGTTCCACTTTATTGAGGAAAGCACAGAGTATATATGTGTCCTATATCTACTATCTAAATCTACAGGATGATGGGGAAAAGTGAGGCATGTTCTAAGGGTCTACGTAGAAAGGAAAGGGACAAGGTTATTAAAGATTAGATGTTCTCTGCATGAACGAGCCACGAGCTGTTCCCTTGCCCGCCATTAGCCACTCCTGTGCTTAAAGAGAGACGGAGAGAGAGAAAGAGAAAGGGAGGGGTAAAGGAGACAAGAAGAGGGAGCGGATGACCTCGGGCGACCAGCTTGTGGTCAAGCCGCCATGTCATGGCTGATAGGCAGAGACCTTGCGTTGGGTGCCTGAATAGAGAAAGGCTCCAGTATCTAACACTTCTAGGCATCAGCAGTAATCCCTGTATTTCTACAGTATTCTAGATCATTGCTATATTGGACTCTAACCTATTGGACTGGCTAGGATGTATTCTATGAATAAATAACAAAGCACTTTTGTAAGTCGCTCTGGATAAGAGTGTCTGCTAAATGCAGTAAATGTAAATGTACAAGGAAAGCCGACACTAGCAGGCAAACCGAGCATTGCACAGGCCATATTTGAAATTCCCACAATGCTTTTCTCACCGAGCGTATGTCCGGGCAATAACGTCAGTTGGTCCTACCAGACAATTATCAGCATGACGAGAGTCTTTCATATCAATAAATTCTGACAACACTTTGAAAGTGATAAGCAGTGGTTAGCTCGAAAGTTATTCATAAACAAGCACGTTGAAAATTACGAAACAAGAGACTTAGATCAGCTGTTGTCTCTATCGATGGTGTGGGTGACCCATGTGTTCTTAGGATGCAGGTAGGGTCTAACGCCTTCTGTGCTGAGTTGCTGTTTCCATATTTTAAAAATAGAACGCATTGTTAAACGGCATCTGTAATAGTTAAGGAAAGTGCGTTATAAGTATAAAGTGTTACAGTAAGTGTTTTGGCCCCTGACTGCCATTAGGACAAGCCAAGACAACCACTCACTACGTTAGCTTATCTACTTGTTAAATCAGCCTGAAATTAAGATACAGATAAAAGTGTTGATTTTTATACTAACATTTTAACAACTTCAGCCAAAGTATTCAGAATGTAAATGTTTGGTCTAGCAGGTATGTCCCACAACTGATGCAGAGAGTGCATGTCATGGCAGAGGGGATTCATGTTGGCAAAATGCCCTCCTACAAATTAGTCTCAAATACTGAAGCAAAAAAGAGGCCAAATTCATCTGATGGAAGTAAGTCTAAAAGGGCTTCTTGATGATGTTACCCTGGTGACTTGCATTCTTTCCAGATGCTCAACAACCACTAAAAGTAGTGCATTGCTAAAAACTTCTACTTGTTGTGCTGGAGGTGTTGAAAATATGGTTTCCTTGTCATTGTCAGTCTGATTTTATAAGGTTGCACTGTTTTACAGTCAGAGTGAAATAAGTAACACTCTCCATTTAATATATATATTTTAAATGTTAAAATTCTTAACTATGTCAGTAACTATGGGTATCGATAGGAGCTGAAACTGTGCATGTGTTGCCCCTCTGAGGAGATGAGCCAATGAGGAAGATGCCCGTGTTCAAATTTGGCTCTAGACCACGCTTTGAGCTGGTGCACTTTGTCAGCGGTTGAAGTTGCAGCAGCATTGGCGGAGTGGGACGCAATGGTGAGAAGGAGAACGAGAAGGATCTCAGCAGTGAGAAGCTGAACAGCGGCAAGCAGCGGGAGGCCGGAGACAAAGCCTCTCCTCTCCCTTCTCTGACACAAACACAGTCACGTGTTATATACTCACATAATCCAAAATCTAGCATCTTTTATTTGCTGTTAGCTGGCGAAGAGTAATCAGTATAGTCAGATTCCTTTAATGTAAACACTTGGGAAAATTCCTGCCATGATACCACTTTGGACACAGGGAAGATCTGATAGTAAATATTCTGGCAGGGACAGGCCATGACGGCTTAGGAAAGTTTATAATGAAGGTTAATTACACAATTCCATAAAATATAGATTCAGTTAAAATGATCAAACTTTTAAGTCATTCACTTTTATTTTTATGTAGCTAACCCTTTCTTACCAACTTAGTACAATGACAGGAGTTAATCAGAAATGCTCTCATTGGTATTTCTGCTTGAATTGGCTTGACTTGGAAATGGTTGGCTGGAAAATTCTTGCCATGAGATCACTTTGGACACAGGGAAGATCTGATAGTAAATATTATGACAGGGTGAGGTCATGACTGCTTAGAAAAGTTTATAATGAAGGTCATGAAAGGTCAGTTTTGACTAATTGCAAAAAACGCCATGTAAACATTAGAATGGGAAAGTCAAGCGGTCTGAGCGAAGCGAACTGTGAACGAGGCATGGAACAGATTAGCCAGGACCAATATTTTGAAAGGGATCAGAAGAGGATGACATCAAGAATCATTCTGATGATCAAGTGGCGCACGGTCAAGCAAACTGCAGCCAGATACAATGCTGTTGCTCCAACTAACATGTCTGAAGGCACACCATGGGTCCTCTGAAATCAGTAGATGTTTGAACAGAAGGGCTTACCTATGTATTGTGACCAAGTGCATCCCTTCATGCAGCTGCTTAAACTATGGCAGAAGGACACTAAACAAGACAAGAAACCCTGCCGCAAGGGTTGTATAATCACGGATTTGTTCCAGTATCAAGACAGCAAATTTTCAATGTTTCCCTGGCCTTCACATTCCCCAGATCTTAATCCTATAGAACATCCCTGGGTAAAGGTATAACAGGCAGTTTAGAACATGTCAGTCCCTCCATGTAATTTGAGAGAAAATATCCTATGAAGATTGGACCAAAAGGAAAAGCACATTTGGTAAATATGGGAAAAAGAAAAACGAAAAGACGAGCCCAGATCCCTGCCAGAATATTCACGCAGCTTGTGCTATTGTTCACTTGCTGCTGTCGGAAGGGTGTTAAGAGAAGGAACACGACCTCAGAGGATGACTTCTTTAAGGGTAAGTTCTGACCACAGCCACCACTTGGATGAACTGTGTGTGTGTGTGTGTGTGTGTGTGTGTGTGTGTGTGTGTGTGTGTGTGTGTGTGTGTGTGTGTCTGAGAGAGAGAGATCTACGTAGAAGTGTTCTAAGTATCTATACAACGCTAATAAGACATTTTCTGTTACTTTTTAAACAGATACTAGAACAAAGTATTTAATGAAGAATTACTTGACTACTGAGGGAACTGAATCAGCCATAGTAAGTAAAGTAGAACCAAGACAAATGATTTAAAGCCAAACTGAGGCAGGGGACAAAAGCCACAAAAAATGGAAAAACAGCTATGGTGAACAGTGATGCTAATTGAATGCTTGTACTTAAGTACACTGAATGTCTCTGAATATAAATTACAAATGCATTTCAACAAATGTTCGAGAAATTAATTAAAAACACTAATGTAAATGTATTTAGAATATATTTAGGACACATACATTTAGCATATGCAATCTTTGTCAGTTACAGGAAAAAAAAATACTGTTGGTGGGTTTTTTGTTTGTTTGTTTTACATTCTCCTTACTATAGAATTAACAGTCGACTGTTCGGTGACTTTGCATGCTGAGTTGTAACACTGATTATTAGTATAATTGTGGCGAGAATCAAAATCAACACTAGCTAAAATGACTGAATGCATTGGAATTTATTATTCCAATAGCACAATTTGAATGGGTCTACGGTAGCTTAGTGTGTCAGGTCCTGTTATTTCTGTTGAACATTTGATGCTTGGGGGCACATTTTTACATCATTAGGCTTGCAGGCTATGTGATAACGGCTATGCGATAAAAAATTGTATTTGTTTCCTTTCCAGTCCAATTCAAATTATAAATTACAAATGTATCAAAATGTAATTAAAGTCATATTTCAATTAAATGTATTTAAATACTGTTCAACAATATTTCTACTCATATCTACAGGTGGAACCTAAAGATATGAATTTCAATGAGAGGGATAAATGTATTGAGGACCTGGAAGCCATGTTTGCTAAAGTGAGAAAGTCTGCAGTGGAGCAGAGCAATCCTAACGCTTGTTTTCCATAAATTCTCACAATGCTATGAACTATGCATTTCAAGTAGATGTAATTAAATATTGCTTAACACTGTTTCTCTTCATAGTTGGAGGCGAAACTGAATTCTTTCATAAAGATGCAGTATGATACCTGTGAACATAATATGGGCCAACTGATTGAGGAGATGGAATCCACAGTTGCTAGAGTGAGAAAGTCTGCAATGCAGCAGAGCAATCCTAACACTTGTTTTCCATAAATACTAACAATGCAATTAAATATGCATTTCAAGTAGATGTAATTAAATATTGCTCAACACGGTATTTGTGTCTGCAGGCGGCCAAACTGTTAGGATTCGACGCCATACTTGCTAGGGAGAATATGGCTGCATAACCTCTGACAACAGCAATAAACAGCATTAAAAATACTCTGACATTTTTCAGTCTAATCCCTGCCTATGTTGCCTGCAACACAGTCAATTAAACCATGGATAGTAATTATATCTTATTTTTTTGTCTCACAAACATTCTGAATGTAACATTTCCTACAGCTTTAAAGATACAATCACCATACTTGGCACCCACACTATTTTTTTCCTTGATGTCCACTTACATCTATGTGGCTTAACAATCACAATTCATTTTTACACAATCAATTTCCAACCTCTATATATATCGCTCGGAATTCAACAGACACCTGACTCAAGTATTTTTATTTTAATTTCCTCCATGTTGTTTATAATAGGCCTACAGTAAGAAATCCTTTTAAAGGTGATCGCCATTTCTACCACTGTATACTGTTGAAGCATACAAGTTTTTATTCAGTGACAGATATGTCATTTTTGGGGATTAGGTACAGCGCGTTTTGTTCAGGACATTCGCTGATATATGTTCTAAATGGGATTATAAAATAACTAGCTAGCTAGCCATGCATTTAGACAGAACCTGAATTGTGTTAAATGGGGATTTTTATCCCATGTTTTTTAGGCTGCGATATGTACCGCCTAGTATAAATAAATACGCAAGAATGCAGAGCACGAATAGTCCATAGTTTATTTTCCCTTCTATATAAGCCCGCAGGTTCATAGGTGACTAGCTTTTATAATGTCATGTGTAATTTGAGCATAATGGTGGAAACTTCAAAGAACAATATGGAAAAAAAGGAGGGTTGTTTACATAATTGCCCTTGAAAAAGTTTATAAGAATTAAACTCGTGTACCCCTCAGACATTCTCCAGAGGGTCCCTCAAAAGCATGTTTATATTTAAGTTGCAATAAAGGACAGGACAAGCTATTCTCTTCAACTAATTCTGATATCAAGTGGAAACAAGTTGTCAGGTTCTGGTCCGCACCCAACCAGGAACGCACACACAGACACGTACACACATATCCGCACAAATCACCTACCACGACCACTGCTCGGTTCACAATCACACACTTATCGACCATCACGATCACCTGCTACTAATTAAGTCTCTCCCTATTTAAACCCCTCACGTACCATCCTCCAGTGTTTCCCATTTAGCATACTGTGGACTAAAGCTGAGCCTGTCTTCATGAGCTTCCCCACATCTGTGTTTTTAAAACTTTTTGGCAGTGCTTTGTGTGAATAATATCCTGCCTTTTTATCCCTCACTCATGTCTTGCTCAGGTGTCAATATGTCACACAACTAAATTAGTGTTCTATTATTTTCTTAGTTTATACAAGAAGTACAAATATGTAGCTACCTAATGTTTATAATGTGTATTGTTTCTTATATTGTTAACATTAAAATGTAAAACCAAGTGAAAACATTTAAATGTAAAAACAGGTTTGACACTGCTTTGGATCTAGTGAAAATACTAGAAGCTGTCAACACCATGACCTGAGCAGACTGCATTTAACACAGAGAGAGCCAGAGACGATGTACGACAACAACCAAAGGTATTCAGATCTTAAGGGAATCCTTTTACTTAGTCTTCAATTATGCACTCCATAGATGTCATGAGGGACAGCCTCACAAGAAAGGAGGCCTGGTGCATGGCATGCAGTGGTGCCTATCATGCGAACACAGAGAGACAGAGACAAGGTAGCAGACAACAACCAAAGGTGTTCAACTGCTGTCAGGTCTTTCTCAGTAAACTTCAGAGAATGAAGTACAGGGCAAGCACTTGAACATGCACATGTTCTTCCCTGGATACAGACACTTTGCCTCAAAGACAGTTGCCTCACAGGTTTGTTCCAAAATGACTTACCTTGTCCCTTATTCCCTTATGCAACAGGAATCGAAAAGAAAGGTGTGAGCAAGTACACCCTCCACTGACAAGCTCCTGTTTTTTAAGTGTAAATGGATTCTGTGACTTGAACAAGTCTGCTCCTTCTCTCATCCAATATAGAAATTGCTCACTGAACTACAATAAGTGAACAAGGTGTAATGAACTTGCTGTGAGAATGATCTCAGTAATTAACTCAAAAATGATAGGCTCAGAAGTGTTGATTTTTTTTAAAGTAGGAAGGATTTTGATATTTCAAGCTTGCCAGCAGAACTAGCTAGCCTAACCTGGGATGACAGCCAATGCACAGCATCACAGCTGGGGGAAACGGATGTGAAATGTCAGTTTAATCGGCAAGGCTCAAGGCAACAGGGTCCTGTCCCTTGACTGAGCTTGATCTAGAGGTATTTCAAGAAACTTCTCAAGCACACTTTAGTGGCAAAGAACAATATTTTCACTTGAACAGGGACCTCAGATTAAAAGTCTGATGCTCTACTGACTGAGCTATTCAGGATAGAAGCAATATCAGAAACATTACAAGTGCAATGTACATGTATGCAAAGAAAATTGAGTTCATGTGTATCGCATTAAGATGTCAATCTGCCTATGGAACATAACACCTCTTACGAGGCTCGATTTTTGCTCTCAAGCTGCGATGGTTTTGTCATGTTGTCTAAGAGAAGAGGCTTTGGTCGGTGTAGTGAGTCTTTGATAACTAAGATTGTAACTAAGATTGAAACTGCTCACCGCACTACATCGAGTACACAAGGTGTAATGAACTCGCTATGAGAATGATCTCAATAAGTAACTCAAAAAGGAAAGGCTCATCATGATGCATTAGCTGACAGTCGGCACTCCTACACAAGTGTGAATGTTCAACATTCATTCAAGCATCTCGAGGTCACAGTCTGTAGTGTGTACAAAAGGAATCTAAAGGAAAGGTTTGAGCAAGTGCATCCTCCACTGATAAGAGAGTCCATTTGTTTAAAATGTTCTTTGATCTGAAGGTCATATTATTTTGCCCCCACTTACGAAGAACTTGATTGTTGGAAGAATACAACAGGGGAACTTTCAGTTGTACTTCACATGACTGACACTGTGTAGACTTTAACTAATGTACAGTTGTGTAGCTTTAGAGTTGTGTACAATTAGAGCAAGTGACCTAAGCAACATGTATTGCATACACAGTTTGCCTTAACAAACCTATCACTTCATCATGGTCAGAATATTTGTTATAGATACATGTAATGCTTCAGCATTGCTACTAGTTCTAATACACTCAAACTAGTGCACCAGAGTGGGTGATGGTAATGGTACTGTTAGAAGCAAACCTATATGACTGGGGTTGGGCTTCCACACACTGTCCCTTTCTCCCAATTCACAGAGCGGAAACGACTCGTTTTCAGCCTGGTTTTTTTTTTTTTTTACACAACCAATTTCCAACCTCTATATATATATCGCTTGGAATTCAACAGGCACCTGTTGCTACTGCACCTTTAAGACGGATGTAAGATAAATGAGCTCCTTTATGATTGGCTGCCCTGTATTGTGCTTCATTCAAAACTGACTCAGAGCTGAATTGCCTGAGAAAGGCAATTTAATTGGGTGTGCTAAACCTCTATAGGCTGAATAGGCAGAGATAGGTAAATAAAGTGTTCTTGTGACATTAGAAATACAAATTTCAAAAGGGCCATTTTTGGCAGCTTAACTGACATAGTTAAGAATTTTAACATTTAAAATATATATATTAAATGGAGAGTGTTACTTATTTCACTCTGACTGTAAAACAGTGCATATTGTGTTAAATGGGATTTCCATCCCATGTTTTTAAGGCTGCCTTATGTATAAATAAATATGTAAGAATGCAGAGCATGAATAGGTCAGTCTTCCATTCTGTATCACATACCTACCCTTGATAACACCGTGGTAAATGGAAAAAAAACCAACCCTTTTTACTCAGTTGTCACTACTTCGAATAGACTTCACGCTAATCTCATAGAAGTCCACCCCTTTCCGTGTCCTCCGGAAACAGCACTTCCGTTGTGTTGTGACAGGATTTATTCCTGAAGTTGTATGCGTTTTCTAAATTTGCACTGCATTTCTAAAGTGTGTTACCACTTTGATGAATATGCTTTGTGTATTTGCAGCATGATGGGTTTTCCAGGACACCGTAATTTATGCATGTTTAATTCCATCTTTTATTCACGTACTAAGCCCAACTCTATAGGCTAATATTTATAAAACCGAGATAACCATAGAAGCGTCTTCATCTGTGCTTGATACTTTCACGGAAAAATGGAACTGCTGCTTGTCAAGCTTGTTTCATCAGGTTTTATATCATCGTCATGACGTGTTTGAATTGATCCCAGGCATACGCAGTCCTCATCAAAATCCATTCATGTCCTAGGCTGTGAGTAAGGTATGTTCTCTCTCTGGTCAAAGTTGGCAAATATATTATGCATATTGATTGTGGGGAAAACACTTTAGCACGTGTTCTCCAAAGAAGTGTCTTAATATGAGCTATCTAGCTAGTTCCAATGTCATCTGTAATCATAACACTGGGTTACTCTCTGTGCTCAGGTGTCTTATTCGCATGCCAGTAACATGTTAGCGATATTGCAGTAGTGTGAATTTTTATGTTGCCCGTGATGAAAGGTGACAGCGAACAAAAATCCAAACTTTTTTTTGGTTCAGGTCTTTTTAACGGTCATAACCGACACATATTTATCTAACAAAAAAAATCAGGTTCCTCTAAATGTGTGGAAGAACTGCTGTGTATATTTTTGTTTCCAGTGGCCTGAGTACCTAAAATATCACCATTTTAGGAAGCAGGAAAGCACGGCTGCTTACAAACATGACATTAGTAAATTATTTTTGGGATATTTTCATTTATGATTTTCCCCTTTTTGTTGTTTGTTTGCTTTTTTACTTTCATTTTTTGTAGGGACTGTGATATATATTTTGTTATTTGAATGCATAATATAGCTTTGGGGCTCCCACAGACACTTGTGTATATAAACATATTAGGGGAGATTTTTTCATTGGTTTGTATATGTTTGTGAAGGAATGCACATAGTTCTTATGTTTGAGCCACTTTAAAGATTTTTTTTGACTTGTATCAAAAAGGAATGCAAACATTTATTCATATTAACATTTTCCTTGCAGAATCAATTCAAAGACGATGCAACAGAATAGTTTTGCTTTTCTATTCTGTACTTTGTTTATTGACAGGTAATTCAACCCTCAACGTTTTAGGGTGCCTCCCCATAATTGCTCAGCTCTTCTGTGTAATAAAAGCAGGATTGGTTTGTATATCACATTGGTGTAGGTCGTTTTCACCTGTTATATAAAGAACATTCTAATGGCTTTGGGGGAAACGAACCAAATTAGTCCTTTATAATTGTAAACTAGTGCAACAGAGTGGGTGATGGTAATGGTACTGTTAGAAGCAAACCTATATGACTGGGGTTGGGCTTCCACACACTGTCCCTTTCTCCCAATTCACAGAGCGGAAACGACTCGTTTTCAGCCTGGTTTTTTTTTTTTTTACACAACCAATTTCCAACCTCTATAAATATATCGCTTGGAATTCAACAGGCACCTGTTGCTACTGCACCTTTAAGACGGATGTAAGATAAATGAGCTCCTTTATGATTGGCTGCCCTGTATTGTGCTTCATTCAAAACTGACTCAGAGCTGAATTGCCTGAGAAAGGCAATTTAAGTGGGTGTGCTAAACCTCTATAGGCTGAATAGGCAGAGATAGGTCAATAAAGTGTTCTTGTGACATTAGAAATACAAATTTCAAAAGGGGCATTTTTGGCAGCTTAACTGACATAGTTAAGAATTTTAACATTTAAAATATATATATTAAATGGAGAATGTTACTTATTTCACTCTGACTGTAAAACAGTGCATATTGTGTTAAATGGGATTTCCATCCCATGTTTTTAAGGCTGCCTTATGAATAAATAAATATGCAAGAATGCAGAGCATGAATAGGTCAGTCTTCCATTCTGTATCACATACCTACCCTTGATAACACCGTGGTAACTGGAAAAAACAACAACCCTTTTTACTCAGTTGTCACTACTTCCAATAGACTTCACGCTAATCTCATAGAAGTCCGCCCCTTTCCGTGTCCTCCGGAAACTGCACTTCCGTTGTGTTGTGACAGGATTTGTTCCTGAAGTTGTATGCGTTTTCTAAATTTGCACCGCATTTCTAAAGTGTGTTACCACTTTGATGAATATGCTTTGTGTATTTGCAGCACGATGGGTTTTCCAGGACACCGTAATTTATGCATGTTTAATTCCATCTTTTATTCACGTACTAAGCCCAACTCTATAGGCTAATATTTATAAAACCGAGATAACCATAGAAGCGTCTTCATCTGTGCTTGATACTTTCACGGAAAAACGGAACTGCTGCTTGTCAAGCTTGTTTCATCAGGTTTTATATCATCGTCATGACGTGTTTGAATTGATCCCAGGCATATGCAGTCCTCATCAAAATCCATGCATGTCCTAGGCTGAGTAAGGTATGTTCTCTCTCTGGTCACAGTTGGCAAATAAATTATGCATATAGATTGTGGGGAAAACACTTTAGCACGTGTTCTCCAAAGAAGTGTCTTAATATGAGCTATCTAGCTAGTTCCAATGTCAACTGTAGTCATAACACTGGGTTTCTCTCTGTGCTCAGGTGTCTTATTCGCATGCCAGTAACATGTTAGCGATATTGCAGTAGTGTGAATTTTTATGTTGCCCGTGATGAAAGGTGACAGCGAATAAAAATCCAAACATTTTTTTTGTTCAGGTCTTTTTAACGGTCATAACCGACACATATTTATCTAACAAAAAAATCAGGTTCCTCTAAATGTGTGGAAGAACTGCTGTGTATATTTTTGTTTCCAGTGGCCTGAGTACCTAAAATAAGTCACCATTTTAGGAAGCAGGAAAGCAGGGCTGCTTACAAACATGACATTAGTAAATTATTTTTGGGATATTTTCATTTATGATTTTCCCCTTTTTGTTGTTTGTTTGCTTTTTTACTTTCATTTTTTGTAGGGACTGTGATATATATTTTGTTATTTGAATGCATAATATAGCTTTGGGGCTCCCACAGACACTTGTGTATATAAACATATTAGGGGAGATTTTTTCATTGATTTGTATATGTTTGTGAAGGAATGCACATAGTTCTCATGTTTGAGCCACTTTAAAGATATTTTTTGACTTGTATCAGAAAGGAATGCAAGCATTTATTCATATCAACATTTTCCTTGCAGAGTCATTTCAAAGATGATGCAACAGAATAGTTTTGCTTTTCTATTCTGTACTTTGTTTATTGACAGGTAATTCCACCCTCAACTTTTTAGGGTGCCTCCCCATAATTGCTCAGCTCTTCTGTGTAATAAAAGCAGGATTGGTTTGTATATCACATTGGTGTAGGTCGTTTTCACCTGTTATATAAAGAACATTCTAATGGCTTTGGGGGAGACAAACCAAATTAGTCCTTTATAATTGTAATTATATATTACTTTGCTTCATTAGAAGTTTGTGATTATTCCTGTTATTCATCAAGTTAGGTACCGTGATTTACTGGGGTAGGTCAAATTAAAAGATAATTGCCTGCTTATATTAGGTAAGCAAAGTTTTTTATGTCATAGTTTTCACTTACTATGATTGGGACAATACATCTTTTACATGAGGATGGATTTTATCAAAGCTTATAGGGATCTGTATGCCATGCATAGGACGCTTATGCTTTATTTAGTTCACTAAATACAAGCAGTTCATTTTTGTTTTAAATGTTGATGTTCCACCTGCTCCATCAGACCCTCTGCTTTGACACTATGTCCACCTGGTGTACATCAGTAAGCACAGCCTATAACAAGGTATGTCTTAGCCACTTGTAATCTTCTAAGCATTAACATTCACAACATGTCTTTCATTTTTCATACATAGTCATGTATATATTTGTGACATGCTACATTTGTTACTGTTTTCACTTGAACAAGGAAAATCATACTCAAAACAGATATATAAGTGGACAGTCAGGGTGAAATAAGTAACATTCTCCTTTTAATGTTATATTTTAAAAAAATATTAAAGGTCTTAAGTATGTCAGTGTTTTCGTTAGTCTTTTGGCCAATGTTTTTTTTAAAAAGAGATAAGGAGATACCAGAACAAAATAGACAAGCAAATAATAGAGGAAGATGGCATGGGATGGAGGGATGGAGGGATGATAAAAGACAGGGGTAGTAACGGATAATTTATTCTATTCTCTCAGCTATTCTCTTTAACTAATTCTGAAGTCTGCATCTTTATTTTCTATTATTTTTTTTCTAAATATTTTTCTTGACTATAAGAATATAGCTTAACCACTAGAAAGATTAAACATCCAGTGAGTGTGTATCCTGGCATGTTAATGTAAAAGGCAGCTCCTACTGGATTTGGGGAAAGATTAGTAAAAAATTTCAAGTATCTGCAAAGCAGAAAACTGCCTATTCAACAGGCATGAATGATGTGCTACCGAAGTAGTTGTTTTATTTGCATAGCCTAATTAATATCATTAGATCAAGTTCTATATTACCTATATTGTTATATTACAATTTTGCTTTTGCTTTTTTGCTTCACAATTGTTACACATAATTGCTGCACCTGATACAAGGATAGGAATTTCAATTTATTCATACTGGATATAAGAATAATTAATGGCTGCTGAGTGAAGCACTTTCATTGAAAATTCATCCACCAATTTTTTTTATTTTTTTTTTATTTTTTATTTTTTGTAACCAGGAACAGGGCACATCAGCCAGGAATACATTCCAGGTCTGTTTTAGAACACTGGCTGTGATTCATTACATTTTGGCAATTGTGAAAAGAAACTGGATGATACTTCTAAAAGTAATTGTGTTTGCAGTTTATTTGCACAGTTACATGAACAACACTGGTAGCATAGTCAACAGGCTTGATGGTTTTCCAGTGCACGACACTGTGATACCAGGGCTGGCCCAAGCCTGTTTGGGGCCCTATGCAGAAATCTGAGCTGCCACTGACATAACATAGGTAAAAAACAAATAGAAATAAATACATGGTCTTTGGCACCCTCTTGGCGGCCTTAGCAGGCTCTCATTTTGCTTATACGGCGGGACAATTGTTCTGCTGTTATCCTACCTATTGAGCAGTCCTACCTAGATTTAATGTACTTATGTACATTACCCTTAGTCCAGGTTTCTGGTGTTTATTTTAGATGCATTTTTGGTTGTATATATTATAATTAGGCTACTGTGGACAATTGTATACCGTATAGCTACAGCACCTGTACTTCACACACATGTAGTAATCGGATCTAGAAAGTTGCCAACCCTATTAAAATATTAGGTTTATAGTATAATATTTGAATTAAACAGACAAAGCATTAATCACAATCATTTGCATGATGATTAAATCTTGAACCAAAAATGTATCAGAGAGCTGTAGTGTTTTTTACAGACACACACCAAATAAAATTGTGCTTGACCATTTCTTGCCCTCTATATCATTCTCTGCAGTTTACTGAGAAAGACCTGACACTGGGTAATGCCATTGTCTATTCGAAGGCCAAAACAACAACAATCTTGGTTATCAAAGACTCACTCCACCCTGACCACAGCCTCTTCTTTTAGAAGCCATGAGAAAACCACCATCGCAGCTTGAGAGCACAAATCTAGCCTACATAACATCTACATGACAAAACTCTCGAAACGTTTCTCCAAAAGCACTGAATGTTATTCTAACCATTTATGGCCTTTCTCCATTCATGTACACAAAGTCCAGTATGATTCCAAATGTCATCAAAAGATATATCTGTTTGTAGCTGAACAACTTATACAATGCGATCTTTCTTCTTTGTGTCAAATGAACTTAACAATTGAAACATCCAAAACTGGCTGTGTTTCTTGCCAACATACTGGTGTTTGGACATGTGGGATTACTTGCGTGTCACTTTCAATAACTCAGTTGGTAGAGTAGAAGTTAAAACTGTCATCCTTAGGCTGTCGGCTCAACTCCAACTCACACAAACTTTATGTTTTAATGCAGAATCTGTCATTTTATATGAGCATAAAAAGAGGTTTTTCCCTGACCAGGAATCGAACCGGGGCCGCGGGGGTGAACACGCCGAATCCTAACCACTAGACAACCAGGGACAAAGCTACTGAGTTTACATGACAAGATCATTTTTCAAAGTCTGCACTCCTACTATTCTGACAATGTTTAGATGCATAGTGGACTTGGTATGCATGAGTGGAAAAAGGCCATAAAGCGAGTTATTTATCTTTCTCTTTGTTCTACAAAAAAATGAAGTTTGCAAGAGTCAGGGCTCTTTTTTACCATCTGGGAAAAGAGGGAACGCTGGTGTCACTAACACATGGAAAGAGCTGTTATAGTATTCCCTATTTGTCTCCTTAATGTTTCTGACATTTTAGCCACTCATTTCTCTCTCTACATGAAAACACTCTAGAAAACTTTCTCCAAAAAATACGGAATGTTATTCTAAGTACTCAGAAAATAGTCTTTTCCTCCCCCTTCTGACGCGTGAACTTATAGACGCCCTTGATTGCACGGTGTCTCTGTAATTGACAGGGGAGAGAGCGTATGCCACTCCCTCTCTCCCTAAGAGTACAGCCAATTATGCTCTTCTAGACTCTCAGCCACAAATGGCTGTGACACCATCAGTTTCAAAGTTAAGCACAACTGCTATAGTACTAATAAAAGCTTCACACTCACCTCAGCTGGGACATGGCAGACACTGAAGGAAACTCCTCACTTCACTCTCTTCATCTGACCAGTCATTAAGCTCCACTGGTTTCTTCACTGTTTGGAGTTTCAGCACTTCTAGCACTTGTAATATTAGAATAGAATCCCTTTATTTACTAAAGGTACACAGAAATGTACACCGGTACACAGAAACTTACTGTATGTAAGAGTGCAATAGTTCAAAGCTGTATTAGTGCAGATAAATACAACTACAGTGCCATTGCAGCTTTTAATGCTGTTTCAGTATCAGGGTCTTCAGGAAGGCTCCACCTGGCAACCCTGAAGTGCCTTGCTATGCTTAAAACTACACACACACACACACACACACACACACACACACACACACACACACACACACACACACACACACACACACGAACAAACACAAACACTTAACAAGGTGAGTTCTGCTTATTTGTTATTGGAGATTTGTTAAGAAGGCTGATCGCCATTTAAAATTAGATTTCACAAACTGTAATTGTTACACTGGTGAGTTTGAGGTAGAGATGCACTTTCATTAATACTGCTTACACTCTGTTTCTTTACAACATGCATGGACGTGTTGAAGCATCTCATATGCATGGAACACTAATACTCAGAGCATTGGAAGGTTGAAAACAGAAGCTATCTGGCTCATACAATGTTTTAAATGTGCCAAGGGAAATTCCAAGTGTGGCCATCCTTGAGTGGAGTGGAAGATAAATATGTTTTCTTTGTATTTCAAAGCGGCTGTAAGAGTATAACAGGCAGTTTAGAACATGTCATTCCCTCCATGTAATTTGAGAGAAAATATCCTATGAAGATTGGACCAAGATTCGTGCAGAGTATTTTCAGCACATAGTGGAAACTATGCCAGAAAGAATTGCTGCAGTTCTGGAGGCCAAAGAAGGTCCAACATGCTATTAAATGGGTGTACTTAAGCCCACTGTGTCCTATAATAGGATGTTGCTGGAATGTATGTGAATGTTGTTGGAATGGTCGCAGTTGCGGCAGCAGTACAGGTAAGCTGTAATCCTTTCCCCCATCTGAATGAGTTTGCCCTATTGCACGGGGTCGAGTTATGATGTGAATGTTTAATTACACAGGATGGATTGTGGGCGACAGAACCGAACAGCCTTCAGGATTCAAGTAGAGAAAGGTGAAACTTCTCCAGCCTTTGAGTAAATCACAGGACTATTGCATAGCAATTAGAGATAACAGAACAGCTTTCGGGGGGGTTTGGGTGGGTTGCCTTATCCGCCCCTTTAACAGAGTAGTCACAATTCAAATTTCCCTTGTTGCATTGTTTACAAGGCATTATACATGTGGTTTATTTATAGTGCACGGAGTAATATGCAGCAAGTCTGGTCTGTCTGCTTTGGAAGAGAAACATTTGGCCAAAAGAGCAAGACACAGCCAGGAGGATGATTGGTAAGAGCACATCATAATATGCACCTTAAAGCTGTGCTCTACAGCTAGGTCCTGTTCCATGACTGCATATATAAATTTACTACTGACATTGCCATTTATATCTGGCCATTTACAGTGCACTCTTGCTCAGTGCAGCACTTGAAGCTGATTTTCCATTGTGTAGTTATTATGTTCAAGAGATGTTTGACCCGGTCAGGGTGACACACTTTAGTGAGGGCAGCAGTATCCTAGAGGACACTACAGACAGTGACGGAGACATCTCAGAGCGCGAGGTGAGAGGTTGAGTTTTTTGTTACTCTCTCTACGACATACTTTTCATGCCAGGTACTATTGTCCAGTTCAGCCCAATTTAATTTACTTGTATTATGATATATAAATTGCTGAACATCTTATCACTCAGTTTCAAACATCCCCTCAGCTGTTTTAAGCCATTTCGGTTATTCAGAAGTACTGCTAAATGGATGTGGTGGGAAAATGAGAGCACATCAAACACAGACAGCTTTATGCATTGAGTAGTAAAGAGTAAAAGTTTATTGAGTTTGTAAAGGGAAAGAAATGTGAGTTCCACCTTCCAACTATAACTTTTCTAGGATACGTGATCAGCCATGGTGAAATCACTACGGATGATAAGAAGATCAAAGCCATCTTCCAGTGGCCCATTACTATTATAGTTAAAAAACTCCAGAGATTCTTGGGATTTGCAAACTTTTACCGATGCTTCATATGGAATTTTAGCAGCATTGCAGCTCCTTTCACAGCCCTCCTGAAAGGAGCAATGACCAAGCTACTTTGGAATCAGGAGGCTGATCAAGCTTTCAGGAAACTGAAAGAAGCTTTTACCACGGCTAGCATACGTCGACATCCTGATCCTTCCATTCCATTTGTCGTGGAAGCTGATGCTGCTAACATCGTGGTAGGAGCTGTACTTTCACAACGATACGACAAGTCCAAGTTACAATAGATGATTAAATAGACAAGTGTATATAAAATAGATGATGGAATAAACAAGCCATACAAGACACAGTCATCCCAATGGAATGTCTGTCGGGAAAACATTACCTACCTTGTGCTGTGACCATCTGTTGAAGTGGGCTCATTCTTCGCTGGTTCAGGGCTATGACAAGCGATATTTATAAGTATGTTTCTTCATGTTCAATTTGCAGTCAAAGCAAGATGCCTAAGACCCTACCCACAGGAAAGCTCATGCTTCTTCCCGTACCAGAAAGTCCTTGGTCTCACATCACCTTAGATTGCGTTACTGACCTCTCTGTCCTCACTGTAGTTGATGGATTCTCCAGGGGTGTGTGGTTCATTGTGTTTCCGAGTATGCCTACAGCCTGCCAAACTGTGGAAGCCTTGTTTAACCAGGTGTTCCGTATATTTGGCATCCCAGAGGACATAATATCATATTGGGGACGTCAATTCACATCTCGAGTTTGGGCTTCCTATATTGAACACATCGGGGTAGCTATTAGTTTTACATCCACAGTCAAATGGCCAATTCCTACATTGTTTTTATATGAACAATCCATCAGACCGGTCCAAGTTCCTCTTATTGGCAGAAATGGCCCAAAATTCACTTACTAGTTCATCCACTGGCTTGACTCCTTTTTATTGTATTTTAGGTTATCAACCTTAAATGTCCCATGGACTTCCATATCAGCTGGTTTCCCCGCTGTGGATGAGTGGATGCAGCGGAGCGAAAGGGTATGGGAGGAAACAGATCAGTGTATTGTATGAGCTCTCTGAATGTATAAGGAAATTGCGGACAGGCACAGAGGGGAGAACCCGATATACCAACCTGGTGACAGAGTGTGGCTCTCTACACAGGACTTCCGCAAGCCGGGGTCATGTCGCAGGTTAGGTCCCAAGTATATCGGTCCATATGAAATTACCAAGCACATTAATGAAGTCACATATCAACTCATCTTACCTGCTCACTTTTGTGTTTTGAGGTCATTTCATGTGTCCCTTCTTAAGCCTGTTGTTCCTGTTGTGGCCTTTGGATGAGGTCACCCCTGAGGTCACTCCTGTATTAAGTATGTTGGTTGCTGTCATTAGAGTGTATTGTTTCTGAAGGTTTTTTTGCATTATGCAATGCCTCTTCGCAGAGTGTGATTTTCAAGAACTTTAGTAAGCAGATGACTTATTTGCATCACCTTTTTTGGTAGGACAAAGCCCATCCATGAGCCAAAGGAAGCTGAGGTAGGCCCCATTCCATGAAAACACAGGGAGTGTGTGAACCAGGATACCAACAGAAGCATACATGCAAGCTGACGCCTACCCTTCCTTTGTCCAGTTGTTTGGCCAGTAGACAACTAATGAAAAACATTTCAAAAGGGTTTATACAGAAGCCAATGTTCAAATGGCTCTCTGTGCAGTGAGGAAACATATCATAAGGAAGTGCAAATTCCACTAAAGTTTAAGTAGGATCACTGAATTCAAAGTCTAGAGCACTATTACACTATGACTTCTAACAGTAGCGTAAAAACAATAATGTCTTATTCGTTTTTAGAAAGGAATGTAAAAGTTTATGAAATATTCTTAAAAAGAGGACAATTTGATAAGGAGCTTGGTCTTGCACAGCTACCAAAACCCAGGACTGAACTAGGAGTCTTTTGATATTCAATCTAACACTCACCCAGCTGAGCTATTTCAGCTAGTGACTAAATACTTTTGCCTGGTTTCGTTCAAAATGTTACCAATGAATGTAGGTCATGTTCATGTCAGAGGAAACTGTCACCTTTATCCCTGGTGAGCTAGTGGCTAGGATTCTCTTTCAAACTTAATTTTTATGTGGATTAAAAAGAAATATGAATACCTCTCTTTATGACCTCCTAATGCTCATGCATACCAAGTCTAGTATGCATACAAACATCGTCAGTATACTAGGAATACAGAATTTGACAAATGTTTGTCAGAAGCATCTGAGCTTTATTGCTGGTTGGTGAGTGGCTAGGATTCAACACTTTCACCACTGCGACTTGGGCTTGATTCCTGGTCAGGGGACGCTCTTTTTGCTCACTTAAAAAAGAAGCTTGTATGTGAAAAAACAAACTTCCTTTGAGTCAGATTTTAACTGACAGACTAAGGATAACAGTTTTAAATTCTACAGTCCTCCACTCTACCAACTAAGCTATTGAAGGCAACAGACATGTAATCCCATAAGTCCAAACACCAGTATGTTGGCAAGAAACACGGCCAGTTATGGATGTTTGAATTGTTAAGTTCATTTGACACAAAGAAGAAACATTGCATTGTACGAGTTGGAGATGTTCAGCTACCAACAGATATCTCTTGATTACATTTGGATGCATACTGGACTTTGTGTACAATCAATAACTACTGGTACTAACTCAAAGTATGTTTCCCCCTTCAGTTTTATTTTATGCCAGAATAAAGACTTTCTGTCTTTAGAATTCTACATGACTCAAACTGAGATGCAGCAGATCACTTAGCTAGAACAAAGGGTCTTGTACTACAATAATGACTTTTGCATTATTGCCCATAAGGTCCACCTCTTTTTTCTTTAACCCTCAGATCATCCCGTAGATGTTAGAATTATTCTAATGAAATTATAATTAACATTTTAAAAAATTCCTTAACATCACTCTTAAAATAACTTTTACCTTACAAATTATTTCTTTACCAGCAAATTTGAGTTGGTATGAATTAATCTATTAATTTTTCGTTATTATTTCATTAAATACATGCCCCCCCGCCCCCTACAAAAAGAATAACAGTCCAAATGAAAGGTCTAAATGAATCTTTGCAGTAACAACAGTCTTTTATGCTCTTCCAACCACCCCACCTCCCCCCAGTGGACACACCATGCTCCAGTACATGATTCTGGAGTGCTGCGCTATCTGTGCTCCCCACTAACTCTTCCTACCTGCTGGGGTTTCTCCTTCCTGGACCTGCCTTAAAATGCTTAAAATGACAGCACCTTGCCCTCCATTTACCTGCAACATTCTGCACTGTCACAAACAATATTTATGTGCAGATTAGCAGATGAACCTCACCTGGATGATCCACATTTCATTTCTTTGTACTGTTATAATAATGAGTTACTGTATTTCTACCCAGGTGTTCTATTCAGGTGAACTGTGCTCTGTTTCTATCTCCTATGATGTCTTTGTGTAGGAATGCTGTAGTGTATCTTTCATGCTTACAATTTGTCAGCCATCCTCTACCCAACTCATCTCTGGCCAGGTTTATCCAGGGTTAACCGAAGGAGGATGAGTTCCCTTTTGAGTCTGACACCTTCCAAGTCCCTTCCACCATTCCAGTGAGTTTTTCCTACTGTCACCCTTGCCAATGTCATTTGGCTTATTTATCAGTTGTCACAAGGTGTTAACGTTATTATGCACATGTATATAAAATGTGTATATACTGTATATACATATATATATATATATATATATTTGCAGTTTGGATTGGATTATAAAGTGAATTTCATTGGTGAGTACTATATTTTTTGGTGACAAAGTATAATCTAATCTTTACAAAGCAGTGACCAGAAAGGAAGAGCTAGATGAGGCTTTGGTCCCCATGATAGTTAGAGACACACAGCCATTTAGCATAGTTGAGGATAAAAGCTTCAGGGACTTGGTAGCAAAATTGGATTCAACTTATATTCTCCTAACTAGGAAGGTATGTGTGGTGACATGGATACATTATGAGAGTAGTATTAAAAATATATATAATTATTTTCTTCCTTCCCTTTAGACTGTAAAGGCCATGGTTGAGGCCAAATGTCAATAAGAGAAAGAGAAGGCCAAAGCTGAGGTCCAGAAAATTCCTGCAATGAGTTTGTCAGCAGATATGTGGACATCTCTTAATGTGGATGCCTTCTTGGCTGTGACCTGCCATTTTGTAGATGACAACACATTTCTGAAGTCTACACTACTTGGTGTTGTGAAATTCCTGCAGGCGCATACGGCTGAAAATTTGGCCTGTGTGAAATCCTCTCTTATGGAAGAATGGGGAATAAAATAAAGTCACATGTCTGGTTACTGATGGCACATCTAATATGATTGCCTGTGGAAATAGCTGAAGCTGCCTCATGCGCTTCAAAAAAAAAAAGAAACTGAGGTTGAAACAAGGTGTTGGAGCGATTAGTAGAACTCAGGGAGCCTGTGGGGGCAGATTTGGCGGGTTTACAAACTGATATTCCTGCGCTGATCTCTGATGTGTACAGTAATGTATGTGGGTGCCGGTCTATACTGTATTCTTTTCACAAGGCAACTGTGGAGCTGTCAGACCTCAGTGGCAGGCATAATCATATCCCAACACATTTCAGACTAAAGGATTTGAACTCCCTGGCACTTCCAGACACCTAACTGGCTATAATTTGATGGGGAGGATGCAGGTTGTCTGCATGCCTCTGGAATTGCTTCTTTGACCTATTCACACAGCGATCGAGAGCCTTACACTAATGCCAGAGTCCCTCTGATTTCATACTTTTCTCTGCATTGTCCAAGATTTGTAAACAAGCACAAATCCATGGGTAAAGTTTTGTAATCAAGAACACACTCTCATGTACTTGGAACATGTCTTAGCAGATTGTGATTTACAAGCAATGTCATAAGCAACACAAGTTCAAACAGGTGGTTTGTTGACAAGGGGTCATTCATCAAACAAAACCCACATGGCCCATATGGGGATCGAAACCATGACCTTGGCGTTATTAGCACCACGCTCTGACCAACTGAGCTAATCGGCCTTTCTCCGTTCATTTCGCAGTTTTTGGTGCAGCACTGAAGGGAACCTTTCCATGAAATTGTAGACTTGGTGTCAACAAGATTACGGCCACTTTTTCGACCGAGCATAGGTGAAAGTTGACACTTATTGTTCCCTCTGACAAATGGTTATTCTGCAGCCAACTTTTGAATTAAACTTCAAAAGCAAATGTGGAGAAGCTTTTGTTAAAGAGCAATTCAGTGCAGTTGTACACAGTGACGAAATCATCAATTGCAAAGTCCACTGAGCTTTATTGCTGTGAGTTACATAGTGCTGTCTATTACACCATGAAATCTGCCATAACAACAAAAATGTAATGTCTGATTCTGTGAGCCAAGGAATATAAACCTTTTAGGGACATATTTAAAATATCAGATTTTCTGCCTGAGCACAGAGTAGGCATTTTTTTCTAGCTTTAACCATACGTCCTCTTTCTTTGGAAATCTGTGTCATTGCTGCATGAATAAGCAGAAAGATTTTGAGCAATTTTTTGTCTGGGTCTAAGGGGCAATTTATTCAAACCAAAAGATGCTATTTTAGCTAGTTTGTCAAATGAACATGTCAAACCTACAGAGACAATGTGTCTAGCTACAGAACTCTGCAAGGTTTAATTCTTGGAAGTATTTGAAGCCATAGAAAGTTATTCTGTAAGCATTGCTTAACTCAATAAAAAGAGACAGTTAGAGCCAATGGCTGCCAGATCTAACATAGCTCACATTTTATAGTGTTTGCATAGCATATCAGAATCTGCAAGAACTATTCCTGTCATTTCAGGAATAAGCTTTTTTGACTTCACAGCTAGATGAAATATTTAGGGTGGATGCAGGATTTGGTATGATCTCCTAGAGAATTGCCATTCCACTGTGTCTTCAGCTTTTGTCCGATCTGCAAACAAGTCCCACTCTAGGAGAACTAGGTCAAGTGGTAGAGTGCTCTTTTAGTATGTGAGTGTTAGTGGGATTGATGCTCACATTCTCAAGTCTAGAATTTGTAGTTTTTTTCTATGATGAAATCCTTTCTGATAGCAAATGTTTTCGGGACCTGCTAATACGCTTATGCCATGCACACATTACGTGACTTTTGAAGTTTTCAAATTGATGTATGGCTCACACTGCACAACTGTATGTCTTGGAATCTGGAAAGCTTAATTTGTGGTATCTCAGTGGCAGACATAATCAGTGATAAACCACTGATATGTCAACTGGTCTTAACACAGACAGATTTAACTTACTCTGTTGAGACTGTGTCTAACTTAAACCTTTCCTTCAAATAGAAGAGATCCTTGTTGCAGAGGTAATGTTTTTACCTTTATATGGTTTTCCCACTCATAGTCATGCAACACACAAATGCAAACCTCTCACAGACTGTCTCACACACATCCAGTTATTCATCTGAACACATGATGTTTCTGTCTCTGTACCGCTATTAGTTATGCAATGGTTCCTCAATACTAGCACTAACTGAACAGGGTTTTGTATAAATATGATCTTTATAACAGCTGCCATAACAGCAAAAATGTAATGTCTGATTCTGTGAGCCAAGGAATTATTATTGATATTGTGAATATTTAATAACCTCCAATGCCAGCAAATTAAATTTCACAATATTGTGAAAATTGTAAAGGATACTTTATTCATGTCCTCATTGCTAAAGATTGTATCGCTTTATCACAGCGATACGCTAGTTAGCTAGCTAACAGTTGAGGTCAGCGAGTGTCAAACTCGGGGCTATAAACCATTCCTTGTGGAACCATTTCATTGTTCAGCTTTCAACTTTGATCGTTTAGGTGCTGGTAGTTTGTTAGCTAGCTAACTGTTCAGCAATAGAAAACCTACTTTTGTATGATTTAGAGACCCAAATTCACAAACCTGTGGGTTTTCAAATTTATCGTTCTCTCTAAATAAGCAAAATGAGTTAAGCCATTACTACAGCTATCGGACTGTTTGAACTACAATATTCGACTGTTCATTTATTGTTAGTTAGTTTAAATTAACTTTCATAAACATTCTTAATTAATAGAATGTTTTTTTTAATGACTGATAAACTATATTTAACATGAAGCTATTTATATAAAGTTTCAAGTTTGGTTTATTTGTCACATACATTTATTTGTCACTTTCATTTTTAGTCTGTAAAATGAAAGATCCTTGCTCACAATTTTAATATATATATATATATATATATATATATATATATATATATATATATATATAACTCCCTATTCAATGGGAAGAAACCAGTTCATGTCATTGTGAATTGCTGGTTCTGTAATCAAAACACTGAGGTTCCATATGAGCACAGAAACTGCTGAGACTGTCCATTCTGTGTGCAGTACAATGGCTTCTAAGAGGTATTGCTGTATTTGAGACATGGTGAGGACATATTTTAGTGAAAGTCTTCCAATGATGCACCCTTACCTGAACCATTTTATGCTGTTGCTGCTGTTAAAAAATGCAGAATGGTGATTATAACGAACCGATCCTTGCACAATATATGGAGCACCTCAACCATGGGGTATCAGCTGGTGTCCCTGTGCTTGATGCATCCAAGACTCAACCAGACACTGAAGATCAAGCAGCTGGCTTCCTTCACTCCCAGAGAGGAAGTAGGTTTTCCATTTGAACTGTTGCCTTCTTAGTTAAGACGTATGCATTGTTGATTGCAGTGCCAGAGCTGTGAAACTGTGCAAGGTAATGCATGTCCAGTGCTGGACTTGGGCAAAGATTGTGAGTGGGTCTTCAAGGGCAAACAGGATCTGATGGCCCACATGTAGTTTGATATTATTCCTAAATAACTAAGTTTACATGGCTATTTGAAAGAAGCTGATCATGTAAGCAGCAAAGACAGAATATCATTCTCTGACTAAGGATTTAGTTGACTCATGTTTAACCCAACTAAACTGTGGTCCTGGCTGATTTTAGTTGGACTATTGAGCCACTGACTCATGCACAGAGTTTTCTGAGTATTTTGCAGTTTCTTACTGTACTGAGTTCTTACTGAGTATAACACCAACTTTGATATATTTGTTTTCTTTTCACCGAACAAAGCCTTCAACTTTGACTGTGGTGACATGAAATCCAGATCTGCAGAGTGTTTTTTCAGTAATGCATCTTTTGCCCGTGCATTTTGATTGCAGTGTTAGGAGGTCATAACTGCTGATCAGAACTTTGGACAAGAGGGCTTATCCTCATGGCTCTCTGACTTTCATGTACAACAACAAACAATATTTTCTTATTTATTTTTTTCCAGTTGTAACAAACCGTTCTGCTGTTTTTTAACTTCTGTCAAATTTTTAATGGTTGTACAGGACAATTACGATGGAAATTGAGGTGTACAAGTGCCACCTTGAACAGACCTACGAGTTGTGCGGGCCTGTCAGACAGCTAAGCAGTATGACATCCAGCACCAGAACCGACAGCTGCGGGCCCTGCTTTTCAACCACCAGCTCAGATGCAGCCAAGATGCAGACAAAGAATTCATTAAGGTGAGTAATTATTGTCAATGGTTGTCTTAGAATGGTGCTAAAGTGCTTAAGATAGTTTTTGGCGATTCTATAGCCAAGAATTCTCAAGATCACATCTAGCTGCATTCCTGTTGGGTGTGAATGACAGTTGCTCCTTCCCAGTTGATACAAAGTGACGATAGAAAAAAAGGCGTACACAGAACTGGTAGTGAACACTGTCCTTCAAGTGCATATAAGTGCATACAGTGTTTGAGCCTGCAATCCAGTTCATTACCCTGTCCAACAGGCTCCCAGGTTCCCCTCCACATCTTCTTTGTCAGAGATAAAAATTGATATAAAAAAATGGATACTTGAATACTTTTGGTTACTTTTTTGTTCCTGGCTACCATGCTTTTTAAAGCATTGATTATTTCAAACATTGATTTATCTAAGATAAGCAAATACCTGTTCTCTCTTGCTGCATTTTGTGGGGTTTTTTTTGTTTTTTTTGTTTTGTTTTCTTTCCAAATGAAGCTGTTGTTTTCATTTTTGGTGGGTTTCATACTATCCACACCAGCTTCCAGGTTTCTGTCCTTTTACATACCAAGCAATCAGCTTCCTTTCTCTTTGCTACAGAGCACCTCTTTTCTGTCCACACCTGCTTGGCTGGTAGCTCTCAGAAGCCTTGCCTTCCTCACCTGTGCTTTTCTGGTTGCGCTGGCCATATGTGGGTCTGGATGTGACTCTGGAGACACATCCTCTCTCCACAACAGCCCGCACACTCTCAGCGGGGGAATCATCCCACCCAAAGAAGCCCACCAAAGTGACACTGAAGCCAAAGCAAAGAGCATCACCAAAACTATGCAAATGTGGAATGACCTGGTGGGTATTCTGCCAGAGAGAGGCAATAGAGAATATCAAGCTGATCTGGTAGTCTGGAAGCAACCACCAGATGGCTGTTGCTTCTGTTGGCCTTTTGACTTCCATCAACATCTACTCAGGCAGTAAAAAGAAATGGTGTACTGGGAGGTAGTAAATCTTGCTAATCAGTACTTGTTTTTGGCCTGTGAAAATACAAACAAACAATACACATATTCAAACACTTCTGAACTACAATTGCTTATCAGGATTTACACAGGCTTATGTTCTTAATAGCTCTTTGCTTACAACTTCATCAAAGCGGTTTTGTTCTACAGTATGTGAAAAGTCTACTTTCCCACACAGTTCACATGAGTCTTGATTCGTCCTGCTGGTTCTTCATGTCTGTGAATGTGAAAAATCTAACTTTTTTGCTTGGCTTCAAGCAGTGATCCTTTGATTGCGTCATTCATGATTCATTTAGGATTACAACCAAGTGGTTCAATATCCAGCTAGAGGTGTACTCAAGTGAGGTAATAAAATGAAATTATTAATGTAATAATATGATGGCAGGAATTGTAAAAGACCAAATTAGGCTTCAGAAGTAAGCAGGAAGTGAGAATGACCAAATATGGCCTCTGTGGCAAGTCCAGGATTGAGGCCAGGATACCACCTAAAGATACAATTTTAAAAAAAAAATGGTTTTGTAACTTGATGAAAATGTAGAAATATTGAACCCACCTGAGACTGTTAGACATTCTGTGGTCAATACCTCGTCTGTATGCAACATTGAGCTCAGAATAAAGATGGCACCGGCTATTCCCTTCAATTAATTACTTTATTTTCTATTTAAAGTGTACTTGAGAAAAGGACTGGAATGTGGGAAAAATCTAGGAACCACACAAGAATGTCTGGAGATAAAAATTCAAGGCTGCATAGCCATACCTTAATGTGAGAGATCCTCCATTTCAGAGTCTGCTGTGTGAGAGTCCTGTGCCTTTTTTCTCTAGCTTGGAATAGGACTGTTGCTTCTGCTTCTTAAGGTTTTCAATCAACAAGGACGGTGGCTCCACCTGCAATGAACCATGAGCTTGTTATATTGAACTGCACAAGACAATAAATTAACTCTTGTATTCATTCTGTATGAAGTGCGCATCACTTGAGATGTCAGCCAAAGTTTAGCAGTAAATATGGTTATCTGCAGTTAAGTGTGTTGCTATTGATAGACATCTTCAGCTAAAAATAAGTCTTCCTTGACCCTAATCCACCAAGCCCAGATACAACACAGACATGCATGTGCTGTAGTTGGCTTCAAAACATTCAATGAACTTGTCAGCAACATGGTCCAGATTCCTGCAGCATGTGACATGCGTCTGCACGCATCCTGCCCCCACAGTCTCTGCCTGGCTCCCCCCACCCTCCTCCACCCCCAGTTTGCTCTCTCATCCTGCCCACCAGCAGCTAATGTCCGCCGCCGCAGCGCAGCACCTCCCACTGTATGCTGCATGCTCCTCTGTGTGCCTGTGGTAAAACCTCGCCAAGTTTAGTGTTCTAGCCACTGCACTCCCCTCCCCAACTCACACATCAATCTCAGAGGCAGATGGATTCCTGTCTCCCAGCCGCATCCCAGCTTTTTGAATAGTACACATACTTGGATAAATGTTCTCTGTGAATACAAAACAGCAACATTTGTCTAGTGTACCGGAGACCTCTTGGAAGTTTTGTAGACAGATGAGGCCGGGCTGTGCTAGCTGAGAGAGACGATATTTGAGCTTGAATCTGACTAGCACATGCACAGAAGCATAGGGTATTATGAAGGCTCTGCATGATATCGTGACCCAAGGTTGAGCTTACAGTAGGTGGCCATATTGCCTCATATCAAGGGCAGTGTACGTTGGAAGACCATAGCAGAGACGTGTGACCGAACTATGTGCACGAGCGCATAACATGCCGCATTCCTTGTTTTCTCCCATTTTTGAGTGAAGCTAATTGATAGTGCCATCTGCCATCTCCTTTTAGAAAGCCAGTGCAGTGCCTTGGCTGTTGATGTGAGTTGTTTTGTCAAAGGAAAGAATTGAAAATGTGAGCGGTGATCTCCATGTAATACTTAGGCTTTAATGCCCTTTACCACTCATTCAGTGCTTGTCTGTGTTTATGTTTTCAGTGTTACAGTGTGATTTTATTTAGGTGAAATTTGTTTTCAGTCTATCTGCAGTAGTGCACTTAAAGGGCCAGGAAGGTTAGTGGAACACATTTGCTCTGCCTCTGACCTCACAATTCCACTGTAACAACAGTGTTCAATTCCGTCATTTAAAAAAAAACAAAACTTGGTTTGGTTTAAATTTGTTTAAAGATTTGTTTAAATTGTGTGTGCCAGTGTATGTGAGCGTGTTGAAGTCTCTCTGACCCTCCACACCCATTAGTGCGTTCTTCCACTAGCTTCTCTCTCGTTCCTGCTTCAATATTCAAGGGAGGATTGAGATCCATTCAGGTAATTTTGCAGTCTTCAAAAAATGCATTGAAAGACATTCCAGTAGCTCAGTGGTGCACCTGCGCGCCACTCTGCTCCCCAGTTCGGAGGATGCCAGCACCTATGTTTAGTCTTTTATGTTTAGTCTTTTTTAGTCTGTTTCTCTTTATTTCCTTTGGACTCCAGTGCTTTTTAATAATCTGTTTTGGACATGGTATGGCTGCTCCATTACCCAGGAGCCCATACAAAGGTTCATTTCTGCCTGCCTGCATAACTGCTGGAGGGAGGATTTTATGTCCAGAAAATGTTAAGATGGCAACAGCTCGGTGGGAGACAGTATGTGAGAATCACCTCTTAGGCTCATTTTACTGTTTCTCATGTAGAAGGAATTCCCTCACTATGTTCCCATTCTGAGCATCAAAGCCAACTGGGATGGGGGTTTTGTCACATTCTGAATTCTAGCTCATGTCATATTTTGTCAGCATTGGCTTTGATAGACTCAGGTTATCGGTACAAATTTACATTCAAGATTAGTTGTTTTTTACATATATATCCCCTCTCCTGCAATCATGGCTAATTAGCTGCATCCATCATTGTAATTGTTTAATTTTTCATGCTAGTTCATTCACCCTTGTATTAGTGCCATGCATGTGAAACAGACTCTTGAAAGGTTTTCTTTTTGTATCTTGCATGCCTAGCATAATAGGACATTCAAAATCCCTTGAAAATTTTAAACTTTTTTTTTTTTTTATGTATATATCTCCTCAACATTCCCAGTACAACTGCTGTAGAGTCCACGACTCAACTCTTGACTAAAGTCTTCACTCCGAGCGTCTGAGTCGGCTGCTGCGGCATACGCCACGCTGCTCTGTGACCCTCACTCTCCACTCCTCTCCTCTCCCAGCTTTTCCAGAGCCCTCAGATGCAGACAGCCCAGCCTGCCATTCCAAGTAACAGCGCTTCCTTTCGACCCATGTCCAGCCAGCCCATCATGATGTTCCTGACACCCATGCCCTTCACCTCATCCCAGACCGGCCAGTACTACGTACTCCAGTACTACGTGCCTCAGGTACCCAGAGCAGAGAAAAGCGCCTGTGCAAATATGTACACAGTGTAGCAAATGGGTTGAAAATCTGTCTATAAACAGGTTGGCCAGCAATAAATAAACTGCTCCTAAAATGTGTAGATAAAAATATGTTTTATCTTGGAAGCAGAAATGAGAAGTTCTAGTTTAGTTTTTTTTCAGTGTAAAAACTAAATGTTTTTGTATTTTTTGTTTGTTTACTGCTTCGAATATCTCTTTTAGGAGTGTCCTATATGAATGGCCATGTCTGGTGCTAGGCCCTTTACCTCTGCTGTTCTGTTTCATTCTCAGTATCACCACAGTGGCCTTCCCTACGTGGGATATCCCCAGCAGTACTCCGTCCAGCCCACAGGACCCAGTACATTCTACCCTGGGCTCTTTCCTGCAGACTGCCCACTAGCATATGGTGAGTTTGGACTTCCCTTTCTCTACCCCCACCTGGGAAACCCACACGCGTGCTCTCACCGATAAAGAGACCTTTCTTCTGGGTATTCCCGCTGGCTGAAACTGCTTTTTCGTTTGCTCTCTAACTGAAACCAGTGCTTTTTTTTGGTCACCACTAGTGGCAGGGCCTTCATACTATCCTGGCCAGACCATATACACCAAATCTCCATCCATAATAGTGCATACAGCTCAGCAGCCTCCACCCACTAAGAGGGTAAAGAAAACAGTGAGTATTCCCCTTGCCTCAGAGGTGAAATTAATTTAATTGTGGATTGACTTAATAGATGCAAATAACTTGCTGTTCGCTAAGATCCGTATCCGAGACCCTAACCAGGATGGCAAGGATATCACAGAGGAGATCATGTCAGGAGTAGGCATTAGCCAGAACACAAGCCCACCAGTGGGACGTCCCTGCACTACCCCTACTGCTCCACAGGTAAGCCATTCAGTCCCACAGCCCGAGCCCCTGATCGGCTGCAGGCCGCTGCTTCGCGTGATCCACTCCACAGGTCAAAGTTCTCTCTCATCTAGTCCTCCCTCATAATAAGCTCTGAGCTGATTGTTTGGTTGTTTGGCTGGCTTTCATTGTCTTGTCCTATTAAAAGCATCATACAATCAGCAACAAAATCTGATGGTGTAGTTTGATTTCCGGCCATTCTCTCTTCCTTCTTCAGTGATTCGGTCACACCGTTGACCCTCCTCCGTCATATTTGACTGGTTCCAGTAGCTTGTGTGATTGTGGCTGTTCTGATTTAAGAAGGCTTCTCAGATGTGTTTTGATGTTCCGACTTGCCGTGCCTGTTCTCTGCCTCCATCTTAGTTCTCCCTCACAGCCACTCGAATCCTCCTGATCTTCCCTCGTGTTCCCTCTACACAGACAGCCCACATAAAGGCCCTGTAAGAACGATTCAGCCAAACCCTGAGCACCTCAGCTTCTCTGAGGAAAGGCCTCTCTGTAAACTCTAATTATGCTGTGCTGTGCTGTGCTGTGCTGTGCTGTGCTCACCCCCCCACCCTCGTTGCCATTCCCCTTCTTCTGCATGTGTGTGCAGTATCTCTCTCTCTCTTTCTCTCTCTCTCTCTCTCTCTCTCTCTCTCTCTCTCTCTCTCTCTCTCTCTCTCTCTCTCTCTCTATCTCTCTCTCTCCATCTTTTCTGTCTTTTGCTAGTTTTTATGTCCACACCCTCATTATCCTCACATTTTCTACCTCAAATCCCAGCAGCTGAACAGCCAGGTAGCAGAGCAGGGGAATGTCATGTATAACGTGGACAGTGCTCAGGTCCTTCCTGCTCCTGTGGACTTGAAACCAGGTCAGGCCTCACTGTCCCTTTCAACCCTCTAACTACATCACACACAGCTGGTTTAGGGCTAGCTAGCACATGCATGAACTTCCTTATGAAACTAGTACTAGTTTTGTGGATGATTTGCTTTTGACTCCACTGATTATTATTTTATTTGAATTTTTTTCCCCTTTTTTGGTGGTTCAACTTTCCCAACCCTCATCTGTGATTGGCTGTAGATGACGAGCCAAAGCTTGAGTGTGCAATGCTGAAGTCTTCATCACCAGCACTACGGCCAGTCGAGCCTCCTGTGCAGAGACGAGAGCCCGGCAGTCCTGCTTTTGCTCCTGCCCCTGTCTCTGCACATGGACCCGTCCCAGCTCCAGCTCCCACTCCTGCCCCCACCCCAGACTCTTATCCCCCTGAGAAATCAGAGCTTCCTCCGCAGATGTTTAACCAGCTGATGAAGCAGGTGATGGACCTCACCATCGACACGGAGGAGCGCCTCAAAGGCGTGGTTGACGTGGTTTTTGAAAAAGCCATCGATGAGCCCAGCTTCTCTATGGTCTATGGCAATATGTGCAGCTGCCTGGCTATGGTGAGTAACATGTTCCCATACATTGCTGCTGAAGTTCCATACAAAAGCAAATGCCACACAGAAGTGAACTCTGTTTGAACCACTCTAAACTGACATGGAGCTTTAATCAGCTTCTATTTAGTAACAGAACTCTCAACACTGTCTTATACCCAAGTGTTTCTCCTACATGTCTTTCCTGTGTAGTTAAAAGTGCCCATGGCAGACAAGCCCACCAGCACTGTGGGTTTCCAAAAGCTGCTGCTGAACCGCTGTCAGAAGGAGTTTGAGAAGGACAAGGTCAACGATGATGTTTTGGAGAAGCTGCGGCACCAGCTGGAAGCGGCCACTTCAGTAAGCAGCACTCCTGTCTAGTTTACCCGACTCACCAACCCACAGATCAGGAGAAAGGGGACTGAAATCGGCAGCAGTGCTGGGAGGCGGCCTGGTCGTTATCGGGTCCAAACGCGCTGTTTCTTGCTTTTGTCTTTGTTCTGGTTACTCCTCGCAAGGCCAGCGAGCGGGAGAGGCTGGAGGAGGCGAAGGACAAGGCCCACAGGAGGTCCATCGGTAACATCAAGTTCATCGGGGAGCTGTTCAAGCTGCACATGCTGTCAGAGGCCATCATGCACGACTGTGTGGTCAAGCTGTTCATGAACCACAGCGAGGAGAGCCTGGAGCGTCTGTGCCACCTCCTCACAGCCATCGGCAAAGACCTGGACTTGGAGAAGGCCAGGGTAAGCAGGCCGCGGGCCTGGTCTGGGTTGATTTAATATTCTCAGCAGATGCTCAGCACTTGCATCGGTTTATCTTTAATATGTCATGTAAAGGTTTACGGCGCATGTGTAGATGAGTGCTAGTGTGCAGTGCAGCGGCTGTGCGGATTTTGTCCAGATTTGGTCTGTGTTGCGTTTTTCACAACAAGTACTTTACACATCGAAACTGGATGAAGAAGTTTTGGATATTGTATATTGACTGTCAATTTTGTCTCTAGTAGGAATGGCAGTTGTGATGTTGACAGTTCAGTCACCAACTAGTGTGACAGTTATTTGTGTTCAAGTTTCCTGGTCTTTTTTATTGTGGTTTTTTTTTTTTCCATGCACGCTTTTAACCAAAAAACAAGCATGTTGAAATGTTGTTTATAAAAGTTTTGCCGTCAGTGTTTTCTGTTGCTTGCCTGTTGCCTGCACTCTGACTACAGGGTAGCCAACTAATTAGGATCATCATCTATAGTGCGACTAGCATGCTGTGCTGATATCATTGTATTATTAGGCCTTGGCAATGATTTTAAAAGTGTCCAAGTTCATATTGTTTAGAGAAGTTGTTAGTGTGGTTGTTAGCTCTGCTCCTACTGCAGCTGACAAAATGAAAGGCTTTTATTCAGGACTGGTCAGCTGTTAGAAGGTTTTGCTCTCACAGCCTCCTCCACGTTTGCCACCTCCTGCTGCTGCACCCTGGATTCCCCAAAGCCAAGTGCAGCTGATGACAGCACAGCTACACCCACAGTGGCAGTGAACTGCTTTACAGCACTGACCAACGTGCAAGGCAGCAGGGTTTACATAAGAGTCATAAACATCTTGTGACATGAGTTCAGCTGAGAGCACACCTGATCGAATCGAAAGGTGAAGAATATCTGAAATTTGTCGACGTTTCTCTTACACTCTCTCTCTCTCTCTCTCTCAGCCAAAAATGGATCATTACTTTAAATATATAGAAAAGACAGTGAAGGAGAGGAGGGGTTCCTCACGCATTCGGTTCCTGCTCCAGGACGTCATCGACCTGCGACTGGTTAGAGACTCTGCCTGTGTTTGTGTGTTTGTGTTTGCCATTCCAGCGCATGGTGATGCAAAAGTATGCATCTGCTGATTTTGCTTTTCTAGCATAACTGGGTGTCGCAGCGAGCTGACCACGGGCCCAAGACCATTGAACAGATCCATCAGTAGGCCAAACTTGAGGAGCAGAGGAAGGTTGCTGTCCAGCAGCTGCTGTCCAAACACAACAAGCCAGCAGCTGCTGTCCAAACACAACAAGAGGCAAAGGTGTGGCCCTCAAATCTGTGACAGCCTTTTTCACCTGGCTGTGTGAGGCCGAGGACAAGTCCAAGGACAAGTGACAATTGCTAAAACACAATATAATAATTCAAAACAATAATAAAACTGTGTGACAAAGAAACAAACGTTCTGACTCTAATGTATTTTTGTTTTTTCCTTTATGAACTGCAGATAAAACTATATTTAACATTTGCAGATGTTCAAAACAAAAGGCAGAGGTGAATATAGAAATAATATTATTTATTTTTATTTTATTCTTCCTTGGTTTCTTCTGAATTCAGATATGCTCTGCCCACTAGATTTCACTTTTTTTGTTTGTTTGGGTTTTTCCTAGGATTTTCACACCATTCTGAGTGAAATTGGTGTCAAAATATTTGCAAGAGTCTGAATCTCAATAATTATTTAAACAAAAACCTGACATAAAAATACAGCTGTCCTATTGCAGTCTAATATTAGTAGTACAAAGTAGTAGTACAAAGGTTAGGCTTTAACTTTAACTTTAACTAGCTGTCACTCCTGAAGGACATGTTCAGATTTCATGAAATTTAAAAGACTTATACCAGTATTGACTTTGAGGTAGCTTACCAAATGTAGCAGTTTTGTCAATATGGGGCATATAATAATATGCAAATAACTGTTTCTCAACAACTGCTCTTCTGATCAAGATGAAATTTTGCATACTGCTTCTGTAAGCAAGTTGGAGGATTGCTAAGGCTGAGTCAAACATTGGCTAATGTTTTTCAGGTAATTGGCTAATCATTTTTCAGTGGGCTTCAAAGGATGTAATGTAATTTAGTAAGAACTGGCTTCAGAGGACTGCTACAACGTTGATTCTTGTAGAAATTACTTTGAATTTAAATATCCTACTGCTTTTTATGTTGCTGATGAACTGTAACACACTAGTCGTAGGACCTTTCTCCAATCTTCACAAATTTGGTATCAAAATATTGATGAGACTGAAACATGTTGATATTTGTATGGAGTATGGCCCCTACATACCTATCAATCCTTCCAAGGTGTACTGATTCATTCAAAACAGCTGAAAAAAAAATTAAGACTTCTTTGAGTAATTCTAATGAAACTTGACATGAGTATTGATTTATGGACTTTAAGCTAGCATGGCAATTATAGGACATTTTTGCCAACAGAGCCCCTCTGACTTATGAAAAGGTATTAAAAAAAAAAAAATGAGTCAATCCCATTGTGTACCAATTGTGCATGAGAAATGCAGTTTATACAGTGCAATACTTTGTGACTATTCCATAAAAAAGTTCAATACGTTTCGTAAACCTTTTTTTAGCCTGATTTTTGATACCTAAATTAGTTGGGCAAATGCACCTTTCAAACAAGTCAGTGACCTTTTGATCTAGAGATACCCTTTCAATGTAAAAAATGCAGATCTTCTTGTAAATAATTATCAAAAATATGTGTCTTTAATTATCAATCCCCAAGAGCAGGATTTTTATTAATAGGCTAAAACTTAGCCATAGAGTGTTAGATTATCACCAAACTTCAATGGTGTATATGAACATACTGTGAATGCAAGTACATTTGGGGTGAACTGACCTTCTGGGGGAACTATATTTCTTAGTCATGTCGAATCAGAAAAAATAATATTTATATAAAGCAATTCAGCAGAGAAAATTGAGAGATTGGTTTCAAAATACAACATTCCTGGAAACAAAACCTCAAAACCAACCACAAAGGCTGGTGAACTTAATATGGGATGTCATCAGCAACCAAGTTGTGCAGATGTGATAAAATGATTGGACCCCTTAATTGCCAACTGCAGCTATAATAAATGTAATTCTAATGTATGTCATGAATTCCCTAGATGAAGGAAGTTAGACATTTCAATAGCAACACACCTCCCTTGATGGAATGACTGGGTACAGAAACTAGTTGACCAGAAAGGCCAAAAAAATAGCACAACCACAGCCTTCAAACCAGACAACAAACCTGCTTAATGCTGACAGTTTTATTTTTTTTCAAATACAAAATACAGACTCACTCTCATTAAATAACCATTTGATGAACTAATGCAGAATATAAATTAAGACAGTGACACAAGCTTTACTGTAGTTACTAAGCATTTAGGTTTGGGTGTTCTTAGGACTTGGTGGGATGGTTACGAGCAAATATTGGCATATTAGATAAGCAGAAAAATACTATGGATGGGTTCAACACATGATGTGCGTACTCGTTTGACTTTGGATCTATTGGATCCCGCCAATAACTGTTGAAAAGAAAAATGACCACCTGATTGCTAAAACATATAATGGAAATAAATGTCTTATGCAATACGAGAATTATGGAAATCGGGTCAGCTTTGGAATAGAGAGGAGCGTTAGGCACATACTAATAATATTAATACATTTTCAGAGACACACAATATCCATCCTGCCAAGGACAGGCAGTGATCAGTGAACCAGGCAGCCAGTAAGAGAAATAAAATCACCAAGAAAGTCAGGCTTTTTGCTGTTTTTTTTCAAAAAAATGTCCTTGACAGAACACAAGATATGACTGAATGAGCAAAGTTACATTTATATAGAGCCTTTCAAAGAACATACAATGCTTTCCAATGAACACACACAGCTTCTACATTCAGTCACATGCTGGATATTGTGTTAAATTGTTTGTCAGTGGCTTACTGCAGGGTGACTGTGTGTAAAATGGGGAAGAGTAACTCCACTCCAGTCTCCTCTATCTCACAGTCATGCAGAGTGAGCTGTGTGTGTGTGTGTGTGTGTGCGTGTGTGTGTGTGTGTGTGTATGTAGGTATGTATGTGTGAGCTCTCTGGATGACCATGGAGACGACTGTGCAGTCCTCGGTGCTCAGAGTCAGAGTGTGTGTCTGTGTGTTTGCTGTCAGGTCCAGAGCAGAGCTGCAGGAGAAGTCCAGTCTGTGCTGCAGAGCAGAGAGCAGATCTGCTGCTGCTGCCCCCTGCTGGAGGTCAGAGACACTGTAGCAGTGGAGCAGCCTCAGCAGCAGCCTGTCAACACTGAGAAAACAAAACACACACACACACACACACACACACACACACACACACACACACACACACACACACACACACACACACACAAACACACACACAGTGGCAGGGCAGTTAATTTCAGATTAATATAAATATTTCACCCGAATTTACCAATTACCATGGACTGTAATATGTTGATTACCTGACACAGGAGTCTCAATAAAACCTAAACAATGCTGGCACAAAATGACATCTTGGAAACTTTCCAAAACACACATAAATGAATATATAAGTGTATGTAAATGTATATAAGTTTTTATAACACGCCCAGTTTCCTGCTTATTTTCAGCCACTTTTTGGTAACTGCATTTATATTATGTCAAATGAGATTTTAATGCTTTAATTTTTGTGTATTAAGAAATGGTACTTGATCAATTTATGTTATTTATCCTCATATGGAAAGATTTGCTTCCATATTTTCCATATTTCAAATTTTGTGGGAAAAAGATGTCTGGAGATTTTACAGTCTCTTATAGCCTGCAAGTTATAGGACAGTGCCAGACCTGTGAAACAGTGCCACTTCATCCAGTGTTTAGACGACGTTTGATGCTTAGACCTCATTAGTCATATGCTAATAGTAACTTTGATACAATCTTCAATACAGTGTTGAATCAATGTGCTTTGCAATAGTGAGCTTTGATGCCTCAGTATCTAACATCCCATCACTACACTGGAGTTCTACCATATGTATTCTTTCTCTGCCTGTTCGTTTTCCATATTGTTCTCCGTTCCCGTGTTCTTAATATCTGTGTTATCTTACTTTTACCTCTATGTTTTCTTCTTCCTGGTTAGCCTCACTTTGTTTTTTGTTTATCATGTATTCTGGTAACCTGCTCTTGGATAATGTTTCTGCTCCTCCTAATAAACAAAGTTCGACAACACGCTTGTGTCTTGCCCTGCCTGTCTCAGCATTACAGCTAATCTAAAGGTCAAAGCATAAACTTCACTGGCAGATACACCTATATTTAAACATTACCACGTATGTACACAGTTTTCTAATTACATTAACATATTAACAAATAAGCAGACATCTAGTTTCTGGACATCTGAATATTTTCAAAAATTTGATTCTTTAAAAGGTGGGTTTAAATGATACAGCACTACAAAAAGCATGCCAACCATAGGCAACAAGCAATCCTTGAATTAGAATAAATTAATATTTCTGTATGTGGGCAAAATAATAATATGATTCTTAGTCCACGTAATATTTAGGCTCCATGCATGTAAATCTATCTTTTATTTAAAAATGAACACATTGTCTATTTTCACCATTAGTCGCTTTGAAACTATTTAAGCCCACTACACTCCATTTAAGATGACCTTAGAGTGTTTTAATGAGGAGTTCCTTCAAGTACAAACTTGCATCAGTTTTCACTGTACTGGCTGCAAGTAAGAAATTATGATATGCAAAATAAATGCTGTTTGATGGAATAAATGAATGACAAATATGAAGTTACGATGTGATCATAAAATGGCTTAGGCTAATGTGTCCATGTGTTCTTACAATCCTGGCAGGTCATGTGTGACTGGGGTTGGAGCTTTACTGAAACAGATGTTTTACATCTTGTTCTGGATTATAATCTGGCTAGTGGAATTGAGAGCCCTTTCCCCAATGGGAGAAAATGATTTTATTGTTTTATGTGAGATCATCCTGAGCAGACCATTCACAAATTAGAACAGTTTCCTGTGGCTACAGTGAGGACCTCAGCTGATACTGGAATATTCACCCACTGCTTTGATATGCTTATCTCACAGATTTCACAACAAAACCCCAGAATATCTACAATGTAGATGAGACAGGATTTGTCACTGGTCCATGACAAATCCTGTAAGATTATGTAGCAGACTACAGGTGGAAGTGGGAGGGAACAGATAACCGTCCACATCACTGGGAATGTTGTTGGGCAGATTCATCATCTACAAAGGGAAACGGTTGTACAATTCTTGGTGTCAAGGAGGTCCAGACCGCAACCCCATTTTTGTGACAGAACATGGACGGTTGGACAAATCTCTTCCTTAAACTATTCACTCAGATCTCAGACTGATCATTTCTCAGGGTTTTAATATTTGATGGTTAAACCTCGCATGTGACTCTGGGACTGGGGGACTAGGGGGCTTCTTAACATTTTTTCTACTCCTGAACCTCTTACTGAATAAATGTTGAGCTGTTAATCCTTTCAAAACTATACATTTTTAATATTTTGTCAATAAATCATGACATGATCTTACTTGGAACTTAAATGGACTTAAATGATGCAACTGTACCTATTAAGATGATGCCAGACTTTGCACCTATTTAAGAAAATATCTTTATTTACATTATAAAACAGACATGAACTAATAAGCACATTTTGAAATGAGAAGTTAGACATTCATATTATAAATCAATTAAATATCTATGAAAAATGCCTGGAAAATTATTTTGGCAGGCTTATTGCATGCAGTAAAGGAGTAAAGTTATGTTAATATGGAAAGGACATGAAATTCTATACCATACAGCTATTTTTGAAAGAAAGACTTAATTCCTTTAAATCCTTTCCATACAATCCTAATTCGAAATCTCTTCTTCTCACATGTTCTTGCTTCCGAGGCTCCATTCGCTTCTTTCGATGTCTGCTCTATGTCTTTTTGATGACGTTTCAGTTTCTTCTTCTCATGTGTCTTTTTCTCCTTGAACTGTTTCTCCTGTGCATTTGGTGCTGGCCTCACATCTGAGTGAGGCAGTAGTGGACGGCAAGGCCTGTAGGGTCTGGATGATGGGGCTTCTTGGAACCAGTGGGGCTCACCAGGTGCAAATCTGGTAGGCTGTCTGAGGGAGAGTGAGGGAAACCTGTTGTCTCGTGGTTTGGGAGACTCCAGGGGGAAACTGGGCCTTGGGCTTTCCAACTGTGAAAAAGCATTTAATTTAGCATCACTATTAAATACATGCATGTGCACACACTTTGATATACTATCAAAAATATAATGTAAGTGATATTGTAGTGCCATAGGCAATCCATTTGTTGATATGCCCTAACACATTTATGCTCACTATTTACCTGGACTTTAATTATAGTTGCTTATTTCAATCTAAAACCATCTGCTGTGTATAGCAGAACATTGCTTCATTGGATGTGCACTGCAGTGTAACTAAGTGTTTCTCTTTTCCTACTTTCTCAAGCTGTGCTCTCAGCCTTCTCAGTTCAGCTTTGATCTCCACATTCTCCCTCTGCAGTTCTCGCACTGCTAGCTCGAGGTCTAGACCTCCAAGACACCGCCCTACACGTGCAGCCTTCCGTCGGTTGTCCTCCAATGTCTTTCTCCGACATTCACCCAGGGTCTCTTTGCTCAACTCCTCCTCCACCTTATGGATTCCCATTTGGAACATACAGAGACATATGACCCAGCAATGTGTATTCGGTCCCTAGAGATCTTCAGCCGACAAAGATGATAATATATATATATATATATATATATATATATATATATATATATATATATATATATATATATATATATATATATATACAGTTATAGTTATTCTGTTCTTCTCTGCGTTCTTTCTTTCTTTTTCAATCTGAGATGTTGCAGAGCCTCATTCTAATCCCTAAAAGGCAATCTCTATCTAAAAAGGGCTCATATCAAAATTTAAAGTGGTGTGTTAGTTGTAACAGTCGCCAGCTGTGTTGATAACTCACTCTACGATGCGCTGACACGGTGGAATCTTCCAGCTGCTTACCGTCCTCCTACAAAACAGAAACCTGCTTAACACACTGATATCCAGCTCAACAGGAGGATGTCTTACAATGTAGGTCGGCTCTAAAGTGGGAGAATTGCTGCAACTAACTTCAAAAGGATGAACGCTGTTCTGCCAAAAATGCATCTCACTTTTGTAATCGTATCTTTTTAAAATGTTTCTACTACTGTTTGTCTTGTTTATTCTGACTAGCAGTTGCTATCACACCACGCGACTAGAATGTTATACGTATGACGCCGCATGGTTACAGAATTCAAAAGATTACAGCTCGGACGATATTGAACGCGCGTTAAAATACGCTCATGAATGAGTTTAACAGACACCTGTTCATTTCAACACAATGGGAGAAATTACTCTGCTCACAGAGCTTAGTAACGCGTTAGATCAAAATTCGCTGCTGCACTTTAAAACACAGCGTTTTTCTTAAAACACATAAAAGGTGCAAGATCACGCGTTGTCGTGTGAGCACCTCAGTCGTAAAAAGGGCTGAGTTGTCATGAATACGTTATGATCAGGAGTAGTCGGCCGTACTGCTGCGACATCCGGTCAAATCAACCGTCCTCTAAGAATCAGCGCAGTACTAGTTTTGGTAATAGCAGCATCTATGGACATAAACGGCGAGGAAACGGATGGTTTCTTTCTCGTCAACTTTATAGTCCATCACACCTGCTCCTATAGATCGGGATAAAATCTCCATACCAAAACCTCTGTGCATTGGCATGATGAAAATTTAGAGCACGCAAATCCTTCACTTCTGAAACAGCAGAAATTATGTAATTTTACGCAGATTAAAAAAACCCTCAACGTTAAAGACTGCTGTTGACGGAGTTTTAATGTAAATATAGCAGGTTGGGGAAGTGTAACGATGAGCGGTAAGGAGGCGGACGCATTGTGTGGAAAAGAGTGAGATTTATTAGGGGCAAATCCAAAGTCCAGGGTCAAATTATTAACATGGAAAGTCCGAGAATTCATGATAAACTAAAGTAAAGAAAAGTGCACGAAGACAAACCAGGGATGCAGGCTATAACATTGGGGCGAGGATAAACATTCAGGCTTATATTCACATGCACGGAAGCCTCGATTAACAAACAGCAGCTGGACTTACAATAAATAGTAACAAGACTAAACTAAAACAGGGCTTAAAAACATGGTCAAATGAGCATTAAACCAGACACAAGTGCAAATTATGAGGGGTGCAGAAAACGAAACGAAGGAATGGAACCACAACAAGGGAGTAAATCAAAATAAAGACACTAGACAGGGAAACCGTGGAGACATGAACGCTAGGAGGGTGGTCAGTGGTGACAGGAAGCTTGTTTCAGTCATGGATGTCTTTGGCAAAATGAATGCAACTAAAATGCTTTTCTCATGTGTCCTAATAACCAAATAATAACCAAGTTCTTCTTTATTTCTAAATAATATGCCTTTCGGAAATTGTATAACTGCTTGTGTTATATTACTTTCTTTTATTCAGAAACACAGGAGACTCAGGTGAAAAGTGTGATGGAAATTATACACTTATTATTATATCCTAAAACTTGTCTCACCTAATCGTAGTCATCAGTTTATTAGATAAATGCATACCTATTTTTATGTTTGTGTTTCACATGTTCCATCCCTTTTCTTTTCTTTGAAAGAAAAATTCCTTAACTTAATCAAAGACTAGGATTAAAAATATAAAATAAAATAAAATCATAGACAGGTCAGCTGAGCCCACTCCCTTGTCGTAATGTCCCCATATTGACAGTTAAATACCACATATTAAATACAATAGAGACTGGAGTGTCTTGTTTTTCTCTGAACATTCCACAGTGCATCTAGAATTTTAATAGTTTATTTCTGCTCAGTTTTTCTGCTCTTATTTGAATTTGTTTTTGTCTTAAGGAGAAAAAAAAGGCGTCAAATGAGACCTGTGACCCCAGGGGGAAATCATGGATCAGATGCCTCACACCAAGTCACTGTGTAAACAACACCAGGTTCATGTTTTAGTGTGAGGAATGAGTGCAGGAGTGTTTTGAAAGAGCAAATACAAACACTAACAAGAAGAGAACAAAGAAAACAGGAAGGAGAAGCTCCTTTCCTTTTTGAGTTACTTACTGAGTTCATTCTCATAGCAAGTTCATTACACCTTGTGTACTTGTTGTAGTGCAGTTAGCTGTTTCTATATTGGCTGAGAGAAGGAGCAGACCTGTTCAAGTCACAGAACCATTTACATGTAAACAACAGAATCTGGTCAGTGGAGGATGTACTTTCTCAAACCTTTTTAACTGGTATCTCACCTCTGTGTCTCTCTGTGTTCGCAGGACAGGGACCACTGCACACCTCGCACCAGGACACCTTTCCAGTGATGACTCCCCTCGTGTGGAATTAGTTCACAGCTGTTTAGTCTTATACTTATCCACAACTAGGATTAGTCCATTTACTATTTCTTAGAAGTGGGGATCAAGAACATTGGAAGACGTGAGTAGTTTTTTGGAGCAATAAAGATCAATACATAAAAACAGGCAAATGACCTGGTTATACCCAAATACATCAATAAACACATCAAACAAGGTAATGCTTAGGTATGAATTTTCTTGACTTCGTGACATTATGAAGCTTAACTTGTTATGAACTGACACGTGATAATGTTCACACATTTAGCTGCAATTCTTTGTTTAACTTCAGAGGGTTAAATGGAGCTCACTCAGATGATGGTGTTGACTGCTTCAAGGATTTTCAGTAGAAGTTATATAACTGCAAGTTATATGTCTAAGTGTATGCAGCGCAGAATTCGTTCTTCGTAATGTAATACATGTCCTATTTAATTCTACAAGATAAACAGGTTGGAAAATATTTGTGTAAAATAGATTATGATTATTTTTGGAACATAAAGCCATGCAAACATTGTAAGTGGACATCAAGGAAAAATATAAAATAAAAGAATAGTATATCATACAGTTACAGGGTGTGCCTGTTTTCATTGATTACTAGGGAAGCTCTTTATCTCCCTCTTGTGGCCATTGTTGTCTGAGCCAACAACCATATCAACATAAGTGACATGAAGTTACAGAAATTAATTAAAACTAAAACGTATTTTTATAAACACGATTTGACAGTGTGTTTTACATATTCTGGTTGAATATGACATTTATGTGTACAAGATTATAAAAAACACAATCATACATTTACCTGATACTTATATCCAAAGTGACTTACGAGTGAGTATATCTTGAGCAATTGAGGGTTAAGGGCCTTGCTCAGCAAACCAACAGTGGCAACTTGGCAGCAGTAGGGCTGGAACCGGTAAGCTTCTGACTACATGTCAAGTATCTTAACCACTGAGCTACCACTGATCACTGCTGGGGGTAACCATAAATGTTAGAATTTAAAATGTTGGATACGAAACTATTTAAAAAACATTTTGGAACATTTATTTATTTCATTTCCCCTAACCTTTGACAGCACGGCTAGTGCAGACCTCTGTATATGCATCTTCTTACCCCTTCTCTCTGCACACAAAAAATAAAACGCATTGAGAAGAGACTAATTGCCCAAAGGATAAAAAATAAAATGACATATATAATGATAAAAGGAAAAGGTAAATAGATAACAGTAGATGTGTTAATATAAAATCAAAAGTCATCTAAACAGAACTCAATGCAATAAGTGTGTTTTGAGATGTTTTTGTTTTGCTGTTGGTTTGGTTTTTTTTTCTGTTTTTTTTGCTTTCAAGTGCTAATGCCATTATGAGTTGCTAGACCATGAAGACATTTAAAGAATAATAAAACAATCTGATTTTGCTGTAAAAGACAGATGTCATGTTCACACTGCACAACTTCACTGCTTAATGTGATCTCCTGTTTACATCTGGCAGACACACTTATCTATAGCAACTTACAGTTTCAACTATATTACAGAGCTAGGTCCATATAGCGGTAGGAGTTTGACTCAGTTCAGTTCAGCTCACTCAGGCTTTCATTTCTGTTGTCTTGTCTTCAGGTTTTGTTTCATTGTCCCTAATAAGTCCAACTTGTGCTTGTCTACTCATGTCTCACTGTCCTCCTTTGCTTGATGTCACAACTTCATTGATACCTAAAGTGAATGTTGGAAATATCACATGTTCTTTGAGTAGGAATCAAACATCATTGCTCTAATACACTGGACTGATAGTGGACTCTGCCGAGGTACACCTACCCCTGATGTCGTGATGTTACTGAGCCTCATCCTGTCTCAGATGCCTTGACTACTCCCATCATCCCCTGATGTCCCCTGTTGTAGCCCACACCACCTCCACCCCAAGCAGCTACTCTCTTTTGCCCTTAATGGACGTTCTCTTGCGACTTGGGTCTCGGACACATGCACACAAGTCTAGAACCTCCAGAAAGTTGGACTAAACATTAAATGCTTATTTTATTTTTTTATTTATGTCTCTCTTTAAACAGCCAGAGGAGGATGGGACCCCCTTTGAGTCTTGGTTCCTCTCAACGTTTCTTCCTCATGCTCTAGGGAGCTTTTCCTTGCCACTGTCACCCTTGGCTTGCTTACTGGGGGCTTGGACTTGGACATTTGAAAAGCTGCTTTGTAATAGCACCTGTTGTAAATAAAATAAAATAAAATACAATTTTAAAAAGTACTTTATAAATAAATTTTGAGTATTTGATTTTTATATGCAATCTTAAAATGTATAAGATAACTAAAATTTGTTTTTTAATCATTACATTTTTTCACTTAAAACAAAAATATAATTTGGATAGTCCCAATAATCTAGAAAAATCAAATCTCATCATTACAGTGCCAACAACGCATCAACATCACCAGACTTCAAAGCACTTGTCTGAGAGGAAGATTTGTATGCCTGTAATTCTGTTGTTGAAGAGCCTATAAAATCAAAATAGGCTTTTAAATTTGAAATTTTAAACTCAAATAAATACAGCCTTATTTTACATGCCTAAACACACACACACAGTTACCTCACAGTGTGAATATTGTTGTTGGTGGAGAAAGTATCATAGATCCTCTTTGCTGACACATCAGTGATGTCATTGTGACTGAGGCTGAAATTAGATGGATTATAATTACCACATTGTTCAGGATTCCCAAACACACCTCCCTCTACTAAATCACCGCGTAGTAGTACAAACACCTGTAGATTTATATATCAATGAATTAAATTAATGAACAAATGAATGAATAAACGAATGACTGAATTAGCAAATGAATGAATAAGCAAAGAAATAAATAGTATATTTGTGTCAGTGGACCTGAGTCATTAATGGCCAGATAATTATGCATTCTGACATTTTAAACAAAATATCATTTCTTTCAGTTCTTGTACACATGACTTGTTATCTATCAGGCATGAAACTGTAAATCATAAAGAGTCTGTTATGCCTTATTTCTCTTTTTAATGAGAACATGTGTTTCTACAAGCAGTCTGGATATTTTGTAGACCACAGAGGTCCATCTTGCCAAGTACAGGCAGTGATCAGTGAACCAGTCAGCCAGTGAGAGAGGTCGTCATTTCCAAATAAAATCACCAAGAAAATCAAGCTTTTTGCTGTTTGCTTTTGAAAAAAATAAGTCCTTGAAGGAACAAAGGATATGACTGAATGAGCAAAGTTACATTTATATAGAGCCTTTCAAGGAACATACAATGCTTTACAATGAACACACACAGCTTCTATGTTCAGTCACATGCCGGATTTTGTGTTAAATTGTGAGAAAAAGAGTAAAATGTGTTATATCTATGTTAGTGTTCACTGTGCACTCAACAATCAAGACTCTCTACACATTCCTCCTCCCGCTTGTCCACTCACTCCAGGATGTGGGCTTTGTGCTGGTGTGGGAACAGCAGCTGCAGGCAGTGGTCAGTGAGCTGACAGTGATTAAGGTCCAGTTCTGACAGCCCTTCAGAATGTTCCAGAAACAGCGCCAGTGACCTACAGGCCATATCAGTCCCCACACAGAGAAGAGACAGGAACTGGAGCAGCATGGCTTTATTGCAGCTGAACACACTCAACATTCACCAACATGTAGAGTCACAAAACACTAACACACTCACATAACTACTAACATTAATGCTATTTACACACATTTTGTTTCAAATGATAAAATTATTTTCCCTTTTCCAGAATGTTTCCCTAGTTTGTGTGGTGTTGAGTCATTGGCTTACTGAAGGGTGACTGTGTGTAAAATGGGGAAGAGTTGCCCTCACAGCCGTGTAGAGTGAGCTGTGTGTGTGTGTGTGTGTGTGTGTGTGTGTGTGTGTGTGTGTGTGTGTGTGTGTGTGTGTGTGTGTGTGTGTGTGTGTGTGTGTGTGTGTGTGTGTGAGAGAGAGAGAGCTCTCTGGATGACCATGGAGACAACTTTGCAGTCCTCAGTGCTCAGAGTCAGTGTGTGTGTGTGTCTGTGTGTCTCCTGTCAACACGGAGAAAACAAAACACACACAGACAGTGGCTGGGCAGTTAATTTCGGATTAATATAAATATTTCACTTAAATTTACCAATTTCCTCCAGAAAGTCATTTTATTCTAGATAAATATCCATGGATATTGCTGATTACCTGACAGGAGTCTCAATAAAACCTAAATGATGCTGGCACAAAATGACTTTTGAGGAAACTCGTGAAAAACACATAAACGTACATAAACGTTTATATAACACTCCGTAAACAGACCAGTTCTGTGTTAAAATTCTGATTGTGAGAAAAGTTCAAGCCTGAGACGGGAGACGTGTTAGAGCAGTGGCTCAATGCTCTCCAGCTCCGCCTTTGGTATGGAGGTGAAAAGCAGGCTGAGAGAGACTGCTGTGCAGTGCTGGAGGGTGAAGCGCAGGGCAGCACAGTGGACAGAGTCCAGCTCTCTGCTGTTCAGGTTGATGCAGTTCTCTGCTGAACTCAACAAGCTGTACACACAGTGAGCAGAGCCAGTCTGATAGATCTCTCTGATGATGGACAGTACAAAGCTGGAGCTCAGCCTGGGGAGAAGACACACACACACACACACAAAAACACAGACACACATTTCGAGGTCTCATGCTGTACAGTATAATTAAAGTGTTTGGACTGTTACTAACTGTGTGAACAATCTGAGCCACACAACACATGACTGTATTCTCTCACCTTCTGATCTGAAGTCTGGCCAGTACAGGCAGAAGGTCTCTGGGATTTTGTTACTTAATGTTGGGGATGTGTAGTGCTCCCATGAGCTGGTGGAAGCTCGTCTACTTTTCCGTAACGTCACCCATTCGCCTTGCTGTCTGGATGCGTACTTCAAGTGCTAGAGTCTTCTCTGTCAGACTAGCAATTCATCTACACTTCTCACAGATAAAACTGCCACTAATGATGAAGAATAAACATGCTGCATTCAGTGCTCTGAAGCAGAACATAAGTCATGATGAAAAAGCAAAATGTTAACATTACTTATGTTTGTGGTAGTTCTTTAGATATAGTTTGTGATGATAAAGTAGTTTTCCATGGAAGTTGCCAGTTTCCAGGTAGAAAGTAGGTAAATCCAACGAAAAATTTGTTAAACAGATAGAGAGCAGTAAGAGCTAGTATGCTGAAACAGTTTCAAAAACAGGAAGCTTCCTTATGAAGGAAAGAGGTTCTTATGAACCTCACCATTTTGACAGCAAGTATTAACCATGGCTATAAAACCATGTGAATAATTCAGTTATGGAATTAATCCACAAAATAGAATATCAAATCTAATTATTTGGCCAGGGTTATGCAATATTCCTTCATCTCAGCAAAATGCAATAGCTTGACTTCCTTAACTGATTAATAATTAAAAAATATCTTTCTTGACTATAAGAATATAGCTTACCCATTAGAAAGATTAAACATCCAGTCGGTGTGTATCCTGGCATGTTAATGTAAAAGGCAGCTCCTACTGAATTTGGGGAAAGATTAGTAAAAGATTTCAAGTATCTGCAAAGCAGAAAACTGCTTATTCAACAGGCATGAATGATGTGCTACCGAAGTAGTTGTGTTATTTGCATAGCCTAATTAATATCATTAGATCATGTTCTATTACCTATATTGTTATATTAAAATGTTGCTATTGCTTTTTTGCTTCACAATTGTTACACACAATTGCTGCACCTGATACAAGGATAGGAATTTCAATTTATTCATACTGGATATAAGAATCATTAATGGCTGCTGAGTGAAGCATTTTCATTGAAAATTCATCCACCAATTTAAATTTTTATTTATTTTTTTATTTTTTGTAACCACATCAGCCAGGAATACATTCCAGCTCTGTTTTAGAACACTGGCTGTGATTCATTACATTTTGGCAATTGTGAATAGAAAATAGAAACTGGATTTTACTTCTAAAAGTAATTATGTTTGCAGTTTGTTTGCACAGTTACATGAACAACACTGGTAGCATAGTCAACAGGCTTGATGGTTTTCCAGTGCACGACACTGTGATACCAGGGCTGGCCCAAGCCTGTGTGGGGCCCTATGCAGAAATCTGAGCTGCCACTGACATAACATAGGTAAAAAACAAATATAAATAAATACATGGTCTTTGGCACCCTCTTGGCGGCCTTAGCAGGCTCTCATTTTGCTTATATGGTGGGACAATTGTTCTGCTGTTATCCTACCTATTGAGCAGTCCTACCTACATTTAATGCACTTATGTACATTACCCTTAGTCCAGGTTTCTGGTGTTTATTTTAGATGCATTTTTAGTTGTATATATTATAATTAGGCTACTGTGGACAATTGTATACCATATAGCTACAGCACCTGTACTTCACACACATGTAGTAATCGGATCTAGAAAGTTGCCAACCCTATTAAAATATTAGGTTTATTGTATAATATTTGAATTAAACAGACAAAACGTTAATCACAATCATTTGCATGATGATTAAATCTTGAACCAAAAATGTATCAGAGCTGTAGTGTTTTTTAGAGACACACACCCAATAAAACTGTGCTTGACCATTTCTTGCCCTCTATATCATTCTCTGCAGTTTACTGAGAAAGACCTGACACTGGGTAATGCCATTGTCTATTCGAAGGCCAAAACAACAACAATCTTGGTTATCAAAGACTCACTCCACCCTGACCACAGCCTCTTCTTTTAGAAGCCATGAGAAAACCACCATCGCAGCTTGAGAGCACAAATCTAGCCTCTTAAGAGGTGTTATGTTCCATATGTTCCAGTTCGATATCTCAAAGCGGTCCACATGAAAGCAATTTTCTTTCCATGAGTGCAAATTGCACTTTTAATGCCTGATATTTCAGCCACTCATTTCTCTCACTACATGACAAAACTCTCGAAACTTTTCCCCAAAAGCACTGAATGTTATTTTAACCATTTATGGCCTTTCTCCATTCATGTACACAAAGTCCAGTATGATTCCAAATGTCATCAAAAGATATATCTGTTTGTAGCTGAACAACTTATACAATGCGATCTTTCTTCTTTGTGTCAAATGAACTTAACAATTGAAACATCCCAAACTGGCTGTGTTTCTTGCCAACATACTGGTGTTTGGACATGTGGGATTACTTGCACGTCACTTTCAATAACTCAGTTGGTAGAGTAGAAGTTAAAACTGTCATCCTTAGGCTGTCGGCTCAACTCCGACTCACACAAACTTTATGTTTTAATGCAGAATCTGTCATTTTATATGAGCATAAAAAGAGGTTTTTCCCTGACCAAGAATCGAACCGGGGCCGCGGGGGTGAACACGCCGAATTCTAACCACTAGACAACCAGGGACAAAGCTACTGAGTTTACATGACAAGATCATTTTTCAAAGTCTGCACTCCTACTATTCTGACAATGTTTGGATGCATAGTGGACTTGGTATGCATGAGTGGAAAAAGGCCATAAAGTGAGTTATTTATCTTTCTCTTTGTTCTACAAAAAAATGAAGTTTGCAAGAGTCAGGGCTCTTTTTTACCATCTGGGAAAAGAGGGAACGCTGGTGTCACTAACACATGGAAAGAGCTGTTATATATTCCCCATTTGTCTCCTTAATGTTTCTGACATTTTAGCCACTCATTTCTCTCTCTACATGAAAACACTCTAGAAAACTTTCTCCAAAAAATACGGAATGTTATTCTAAGTACTCAGAAAATAGTCTTTTCCTCCCCCTTCTGACGCGTGAACTTATAGACGCCCTTGATTGCACGGTGTCTCTGTAATTGACAGGGGAGAGAGCGGATGCCACTCCCTCTCTCCCTAAGAGTACAGCCAATTATGCTCTTCTAGACTCCCGGCCACAAATGGCTGTGACACCATCAGTTTCAAAGTTAAACAAAACTCCTATAGTACTAATAAAAGCTTCACACTCACCTCAGCTGGGACATGGCAGACACTGAAGGAAACTCCTCACTTCACTCTCTTCATCTGACCAGTCATTAAGCTCCACTGGTTTCTTCACTGTTTGGAGTTTCAGCACTTCTAGCACTTGTAATATTAGAATAGAATCCCTTTATTTACTAAAGGTACACAGAAATGTACACCGGTACACAGAAACTTACTGTATGTAAGAGTGCAATAGTTCAAAGCTGTATTAGTGCAGATAAATACAACTACAGTGCCATTGCAGCTTTTAATGCTGTTTCAGTATCAGGGTCTTCAGGAAGGCTCCACCTGGCAACCCTGAAGTGCCTTGCTATGCTTAAAACTGCACACACACACACACACACACACACACACACACACACACACACACACACACACACACACACACACACACGCACACACAAACAAACAAACACAAACACTTAACAAGGTGAGTTCTGCTTATTTGTTATTGGAGATTTGTTAAGAAGGCTGATCGCCATTTAAAATTAGGTTTCACAAACTGTAATTGTTACACTGGTGAGTTTGAGGTAGAGATGCACTTTCATTAATACTGCTTACACTTTGTTTCTTTACAACACGCATGGACGTGTTGAAGCATCTCATAAGCATGGAACACTAATACTCAGAGGTTGAAAACAGAAGCTATCTGGCTCACACAATGTTTTAAATGTGCCAAGGGAAATTCCAAGTGTGGCCATCCTTGAGTGGAGTGGAAGATAAATATGTTTTTTTTGTATTTCAAAGCGGCTGTAAGAGTATAACAGGCAGTTTAGAACATGTCAGTCCCTCCATGTAATTTGAGAGAAAATATCCTATGAAGATTGGACCAAGATTCCTGCAGAGTATTTTCAGCACATAGTGGAAACTATGCCAGAAAGAATTGCTGCAGTTCTGGAGGCCAAAGAAGGTCCAACATGCTATTAAATGGGTGTACTTAAGCCCACTGTGTCCTATTGTAGGATGTTGCTGGAATGTATGTGGATGTTGTTGGAATGGCCGCAGAGTTGCGGCAGCAGTACAGGTAGTCTGTGATCCTTTCCCCCATCCGAGTGAGTTTGCCCTATTGCACGGGGTCGAGTTATGATGTGAATGTTTAATTACACAGGATGGATTGTGGGCGACAGAAACGAACAGCCTTCAGGATTCAAGTAGAGAAAGGTGAAACTTCTCCAGCCTTTGAGTTAATCACAGGACTATTGCATAGCAATTAGAGATAACAGAACAGCTTTCGGGGGGGTTTGGGTGGGTTGCCTTATCCGCCCCTTTAACAGAGTAGTCACAATTCAAATTTCCCTTGTTCCATTGTTTACAAGGCATTATACATGTGGTTTATTTATAGTGCACGGAGTAATATGCAGCAAGTCTGGTCTGTCTGCTTTGGAAGAGAAACATTTGGCCAAAAGAGCAAGACACAGCCAGGAGGATGATTGCTAAGAGCACATCATAATATGCACCTTAAAGCTGTGCTCTACAGCTAGGTCCTGTTCCATGACTGCATATATAAATTTACTACTGACATTGCCATTTATATCTGGCCATTTACAGTGCACTCTTGCTCAGTGCAGCACTTGAAGCTGATTTTCCATTGTGTAGTTATTATGTTCAAGAGATGTTTGACCCGGTCAGGGTGACACACTTTAGTGAGGGCAGCAGTATCCTAGAGGACACTACAGACAGTGACGGAGACATCTCAGAGCGCGAGGTGAGAGGTTGAGTTTTTTGTTACTGTCTCTACGACATACTTTTCATGCCAGGTACTATTGTCCAGTTCAGCCAAATTTAATTTACTGCCTTGTATTATGATATATAAATTGCTGAACATCTTATCACTCAGTTTCAAACATCCCCTCAGCTGTTTTAAGCCATTTCGGTGATTCAGAAGTACTGCTAAATGGATGTGGTGGGAAAATGAGAGCACATCAAACACAGACAGCTTTATGCATTGAGTAGTAAAGAGTAAAAGTTTATTGAGTTCTGTCCCCTGTTAACAGAGTAAGAGGACTGACGCGCAGTAGGGTCCCTCTCCCCTTATACAGAGAACAGAAGAAAGAGAAAAAAAAGAAAAACGACTCCTACAGAGTATCTGCTAATTCATGTTTTGGTTAGCCTGAGCGCTGAAGGCTTCTTCTATCGCTATGGTTAGAACGGTATGTGAGCAGCTGGTGTCCCTGACTCACATGCTTATCTGCAGACTGTTATGCTGTGACTATAGAAACATAAAGCAAAGTAAAATAAAGCAAAGTAAATTTCCACAAAATGAAGTAAGGTAAATTTCCACAACATTTCCCCCCTTTATTCTATATCACACATTATCACACATTTATTCAGCAAATAGCACTACGATGTCTTCATGTGGATCACCAGTACCGCCCATCTTGGGGAGCAGAATGTCTTCAAAGAGCTGGCATTGTTCATTGGCATGGCCGCTGAGCGCTGGCATGGTGAACACACTAGAAAGACGTCTGACACGCAATGACAAAAAAGGAGGTAAACACAGAAGAAGAAGAAAAAGAAGAAGAATGAGTAGCAGAATGGGCAACGCTACAGCCGCTACTGGAACTGTAGGCTGCGGAGTGAAGGCAGATCACATAAGATTCATATAATCAGTAATATTAGCGCTGAGATCTGGAATGTAAAAACAGCAGGAAGTGTTAATCATTTTGCACACTCCTCCTTCCTTCATGGTTAGGAGATCTAATACTATTCTATGTTGAAGCACTGCTGCCCTTATCACTTGTTGTTCTATCTTTAAGGCACCTATTGCTGCTAAGGTGTCATTAACTACTTGCAGTAACTGATAAGCTAAGCCATTGATCTTTTGCAGGGCTGCTACTGTGCCACCGCCCAGGAAAAGGGACCAACCAATGGTTTCACCCGGAGTGGTCCATGGGTCCCTCAGAATTCTACCACAATAGTCTGTGCTGGTTATGTCTCTCCTCACCCTGTGCTGCTTGGCATGGGGAAGTGTATACACCTGCGTCCTTGGGCGCACTACAGCTGGATAACAACAACCAGTCCAGTTCTGTGGCAATTCACCATAGGCCACCGAACCACCGACCCACATTACATTCCAATACCCCTGCAGGGTTGTCATGGAGCAATTCCACAGGGAACTGCTATTGGAGTCACTGCAAGTGCCATTGCTGTGCACCTGCACATAATCGATGCATCTGGACCAGACTTCTGGCACCTGCTGCTTCATCTGCTATACAAATATCTCACCCTTACTAGCTGCCACATGCAGCATCATTTTCGGTGGTGCGGGGTTAGTGGGACTGGGACAGTTTGAGGTCTGGTTAATAACCTGGCACATAGAGATTGTCATATTCACTTCTCCTACGTCTGCGTTTTTCAGAGGGATTACAGTCCTTGGAACACTGGTGTGCTGGCACACCAGGTACTCTTGCTCGATATGTTGGGCATGCACAATGGCTGACATACACGCTGTATTTTGTTGGCATTTAGCTGCTAATCATTCTGCTTCAGTGGCGTTGGGACCCTGAAATGGTAACAAGTCTTCTCATAAGTCATGGGATTCTTCATCCATATTAATATTCAGTCTATGTTCTGACTGTGTTAGCTGTGTCTGATTTTCTCTACCGTCTCTTGACGGTTCCGAGTGTCAAAAGGGTAGGCCTTGCCTTTAACACCCTACTCAACACAGTTCTGACCTAGTCTGTTTGGGTGCTGCTGCTTGGAGTTGGGGCTGGTGTCGGAGCCTTCTTACAGTGTGTGTGATGTACCCAGGTTCCTCGTCCTTCTATTTTGACAGCAGTATGGGTTGTTAACAGGAGGTTCTAGTTGTCTCCACCTGGTGCCTTCAGTGGCGGTAGCCCCTGATTGAATTTCCCGTAATGTGACCTGCGGGGTAGCAGCGGTTTCCTGTATTGCTTGCACAGCGGTTTTAGTTGCAGCTGCCTTTGCTACTCTATCTGCAAAAGTATTCCCCTTGCTGATTTGGTCTTCTGTAGTCCTGTGAGCTGCACACTTAACAACTGCAATTGTCTTTGGCAGCGAACCCCTGTGTCGTCCCTGCATGCTGACCCATCCACATAGAGGCATAGGTCTGGGTTACTTATGGCTTCTTCAAAGAGATCAACCCGCGGTATATATACTTCAGCTAAGACTGCTGTGCAGTCTTGTGGATCTCCATCCTCCTCCGTAGGAAGGAGTGTAGCTGGGTTCAGTGTTATACACCTTTTGACAGTTATATTAGGCATATCTAAGAGGGTGGTGTGGTATCTCAGCTACCACTGGGCTGATAAGTGTGACACTCTTTGGTCCTGCAGTATTCGGTGTAATGCGTGTGGGACTAAAACAGTAAGAGGGGAGTATGCCACTATGGTTTAGGTAGCGAAATTATGGCTTGTGCTCGGTTTTGAGACAGCTTGTGTGTATTTCCCCCTTTAATGATATGCCCCAAGAACGTCACTTCCTCCTTACAATTCTGTAATTTTTCTCTACTAGGTCAGTTACATGTATGTTACATCTGAAATATTTCCATGAGCTTTTATGCAACATACTAAACAAAGGTTAGGAACAGGCTAAGTCAAATCAGGCTAACTCTCAGCAGGTCAAAAGTACTTCAGACTGCAAACTATGATCTAGTATTTTATCAAATTTTATCATAATTGTAACGCAGGGAGGCTTGGCAGGATACAAAAGAGGAGCAATGATGCATACAACGATGTTTATTTAGAGACATGGAAGACAACGTAGCACTAAGGCTATCGTGGGATCAAACACTGACAACGTTAACGTTTACACAAAGGACTTATATACGCAAACAATAACAACACAATGAAGGGCAGCCATGAAACACAAGGGAGCATGGCCACACGGATGAACACACACACACACAGACACAAGCAAACACACACGGGGAGACATTTGGGGGGGGGCGTACCGTGACAAGAATATGTTCACACATGCTCGCTCGCTCGCTCTCTCTCTCTCTCTCTCTCCCCATCCTTTCAGCCTTTGGGTTTCAATAATACCCCCAGGGCAGACAGAGCCACTATTCAAGCAATGTAATATTCTGTAATATTCTACTCTGGCTCCTCCTACCTCTGCAATGACATCCTCAGCTTTTATTCAGTGGGTGGCGTGTGATGTCATAATGCAGCCGCATCAATTAAGCGATTATGATGTAGTCAAAGAACAGATTTTTCAAATGAACAATTTCTGTGACCCATTTTTAGACTACAGATCACAGATAACGGGTACACTAAATTTATTATGGGTCAGTGCGGTAGTTACAATTGCAATCCAAGACGCAAGGAACATGTTCCTTCTGAGAAATATGAAAAGGAAAAGCACGGGATATTTGGTAAATATGGGAAAAAGAAAAACGAAAAAACACGAGCCCAGATCCCTTCCAGAATAGAGGATGACTTCTTGGATGAACTGTGTGTGTGTGTGTGTCTGTCTGAGAGAGAGAGATCTATGTAGAAGTGTTCTAAGTATCTATACAACGCTAATAAGACATTTTCTGTTACTTTTTAAACAGATACTAGACCAAAGCGTTTAATGAAGAAGGACTTCACTACCGAGAGAACTCAATCAGCCATAGTAAGTAAAGTAGAACCAAGACAAATGATTTAAAGCCATACTGTGGCAATGGACAAAAGCCACAAAAAATGGAAAAACAGCTATGGTGAACAGTGATGCTAATTGAATGCTTGTATTTAAGTACACTGAAATGTCTCTGAATATAAATTACAAATGCATTTCAACAAATGTTCGAGAAATTAATTAAAAACACTAATGTAAATGTATTTAGAATATATTTAGGACACATACATTTAGCATATGCAATCTTTGTCAGTTACAGGAAAAAAAAATACTGTTGGTGGGTTTTTTGTTTGTTTGTTTTACATTCTCCTTACTATAGAATTAACAGTCGACTGTTCGGTGACTTTGCATGCTGAGTTGTAACACTGATTATTAGTATAATTGTGGCAAGAATCAAAATCAACACTAGCTAAAATGACTGAATGCATTGGAATTTATTATTCCAATAGCACAATTTGAATGGGTCTACGGTACCTTAGTGTGTCAGGTCCTGTTATTTCTGTTGAACATTTGATGTTTGAGGGCACATTTTTACATCATTAGGCCTGCAGGCTATGTGATAACGGCTATGCGATAAAAATTGTATTTGTTTCCTTTCCAGTCCAATACAAATTATAAATTACAAATGTATCAAAATGTAATTAAAGTCATATTTCAATTAAATGTATTTAAATACTGTTCAACAATATTTCTACTCATATCTACAGGTGGAACCTAAAAATATGAATATCAATGAGAGGGATAAGTGTATTGAGGACCTGGAAGCCGTGTTTGCTAAAGTGAGAAAGTCTGCAGTGGAGCAGAGCAATCCTAACGCTTGTTTTCCATAAATTCTCACAATGCTATGAACTATGCATTTCAAGTAGATGTAATTAAATATTGCTTAACACTGTTTCTCTTCATAGTTGGAGGTGAAACTGAATTCTTTTATAAAGATGGAATATGGTTCCTGTGAATATGATATGGGCCAACTGATTGAGGAGATGGAATCCACAGTTGCTAGAGTGAGAAAGTCTGCAATGGAGCAGAGCAATCCTAACACTTGTTTTCCATAAATACTAACAATGCAATTAAATATGCATTTCAAGTAGATGTAATTAAATATTGCTCAACACTTTATTTGTGTCTGCAGGCGGCCAAACTGTTAGGATTAGAAGCCGTACTTGCTCGGGAGGATATGGCTGCATAACCTCTGATGACAGCAATAAAGAGCATTAAAAATACTCTGACATTTTTCAGTCTAATCCCTGCCTATGTTGTCTGCAACACAGTCAATTATACCATGGATAGTAATTATATCTTTTTTTTTTTTGTCTCACAAACATTCTGAATGTAACATTTCCTACAGCTTTAAAAATACAATCACCATACTTGGCACCCACACTATTTTTTCCCTTCATGTCCACTTACATCTATGTGACTTAACAATCACAATTCATTTTTACACAATCAATTTCCAACCTCTATATATATATCGCTCGGAATTCAACAGACACCTGACTCAAGTATTTTTATTTTAATTTCCTCCATGTTGTTTATAATAGGCCTACAGTAAGAAATCCTTTTAAAGGTGATCGCCATTTCTACCACTGTATACTGTTGAAGCATACAAGTTTTTATTCAGTGAGAGATATGTCATTTATGGGGATTAGGTACAGCGTGTTTTGTTCAGGACATTCACGACGATATATGTTCTAAATGGGATTGTAAAATAACTAGCTAGCTAGCCATGTATTTAGACAGAACCTGAATTGTGTTACATGGGGATTTTTATCCTATGTTTTTAAGGCTGCATTATGTACAGCCTAGCATAAATAAATATGCAAGAATGCAGAGCACAAATAGTCCATAGTTTATTTTCCCTTCTATATAAGCCCGCAGGTTCATAGGTGACTAGCTTTTATAATGTCATGTGTAATTTGAGCATAATGGTGGAAACTTCAAAGAACAATATGGAAAAAAAGGAGGGTTGTTTACATAATTGCCCTTGAAAAAGTTTATAAGAATTAAACTCTTGTGTACCCCTCAGACATTCTCCAGAGGGTCCCTCAAAAGCATGTTTATATTTAAATTGCAATAAAGGACAGGACCAGCTATTCTCTTCAACTAATTCTGATATCAAGTGGAAACAAGTTGTCAGGTTCTGGTCCGCACCGAACCAGGAACGCAGACACAGACACGTACACACATATCCGCACAAATCACCTACCACGACCACTGCTCGGTTCACAATCACACACTTATCAACCATCACGATCACCTGCTTCTAATTAACTCTCTCCCTATTTAAACCCCTCATGTACCATCCTCCAGTGTTTCCCATTTAGCATACTGTGGACTAAAGCTGAGCCTGTCTTCATGAGCTTCCCCACATCTGTGTTTTTAAAACTTTTTGGCAATGCTTTGTGTGACTAATATCCTGCCTTTTTATCCCTCACCCATGTCTTGCTCAGGTGTCAATATGTCACATAACTAAATTAGTGTTCTATTATTTTCTTAGTTTGTACAAGAAGTACAAATATGTAGCTATCTAACATTTATAATGTGTATTGTTTCTTATTTTGTTAACATTAAAATGTAAAACCAAGTGAAAACATTTAAATGTAAAAACAGGTTTGACACTGCTTTGGATCTAGTGAAAATACTAGAAGCTGTCAACACCATGACCTGAGCAGTCTGCATTTAACACATAGAGAGAGAGACAGAGACGATGTACGACAACAACCAAAGGTATTCAGATCTTAAGGGAATCCTTTCACTTAGTCTTCAATTATGCACTCCATAGATGTCATGAGGGACAGCCTCACAAGAAAGGAGGCCTGGTGCATGGCATGCAGTGGTGCCTATCATGCGAACACAGAGAGAGACAGAGACAAGGTAGCAGACAACAACCAAACGTGTTCAACTGCTGTCAGGTCTTTCTCAGTAAACTTCAGAGAATGAAGTACAGGGCAAGCACTTGAACATGCGCATGTTCTTCCCTGGATACAGACACTTTGCCTCAAAGACAGTTGCCTCACAGGTTTGTTCCAAAATGACTTCCCTTGTCCCTTATTCCCTTCTGCAACAGGAATTGAAAAGAAAGGTGTGAGCAAGTATACCCTCCACTGACAAGCTCCTGTTGTTTAAGTGTGAATGGATTCTGTGACTTGAACAAGTCTGCTCCTTCTCTCATCCAATATAGAAATTGCTCACCGAACTACAATGAGTGAACAAGGTCTAATGAACTTGCTGTGAGAATGATCTCAGTAATTAACTCAAAAAGGATAGGCTCAGAAGTGATTTTTTTTTTTTTTTTAAGTAGGAGGATTTTGATATTTCAAGCTTGCCAGCAGAACTAGCTAGCCTAACCTGGGATGACAGCCAATGCACAGCATCACAGCTGGGGGAAACGGATGTGAAATGTCAGTTTAATCGGCAAGGCTCAAGGCAACAGGGTCCTGTCCCTTGACTTAGGTTGATCTAGAGGTATTTCAAGAAACTTCTCAAGCGCACTTTAGTGGCAAAGAACAATATTTTCACTTGAACAGGGACCACGGATTAAAAGTCTGATGCTCTACTGACTGAGCTATTCAGGAGAGAAGCAATATCAGAAACATTACAAGTGCAATGTACATGTATGCAAAGAAAATTGAGTTCATGTGTATCGCATTAAGATGTCAATCTGCCTATGGAACATAACACCTCTTACGAGGCTCGATTTTTGCTCTCAAGCTGCGATGGTTTTGTCATGTTGTCTAAGAGAAGAGGCTTTGGTCGGTGGAGTGAGTCTTTGATAACTAAGATTGTAACTAAGTTTGAAATTGCTCACCGCACTACATCGAGTACACAAGGTGTAATGAACTTGCTATGAGAATGATCTCAGTAAGTAATTCAAAAAGGATAGGCTCATCATGATGCATTAGCTAACAATCGGCACTCATACACAAGTGTGAATGTTCAACATTCATTCAAGCATCTCGAGGTCACAGTCTGTAGTGTGTACAAAAGGAATCTAAAGGAAAGGTTTGAGCAAGTGCATCCTCCACTGATAAGAGATATAACTTTAGACTCCAATTGTAACATTAGAAAAAAAGATGTACATACAGTCCATTTGTTTAAAATGTTCTTTGATGTGAAGCTCATATTATTTTGCCCCCACTTACGCAGAACTTGATTGTTGGAAGAATACAACAGGGGAACTTTCAGTTGTACTTCACATCACTGACACTGTGTAGACTTTAACTAATATACAGTTGTGTAGCTTTAGAGTTGTGTACAATTAGAGCAAGTGACCTAAGCAACATGTATTGCATACACAGTTTGCCTTAACAAACCTATCACTTCATCATGGTCAGAATATTTGTTATAGATACATGTAATGCTTCAGCATTGCTACTAGTTCTAATACACTCAAACTAGTGCACCAGAGTGGGTGATGGTAATGGTACTGTTAGAAGCAAACCTATATGACTGGGGTTGGGCTTCCACACACTGTCCCTTTCTCCCAATTCACAGAGCGGAAACGACTCGTTTTCAGCCTGTTTTTTTTTTTTTTTACACAACCAATTTCCAACCTCTATAGATATCGCTTGGAATTCAACAGGCACCTGTTGCTACTGCACCTTTGAGACGGATGTAAGATAAATGAGCTCCTTTATGATTGGCTGCCCTGTATTGTGCTTCATTCAAAAGGTACTCAGAGCTGAAATGCCTGAGAAAGGCAATTTAAGTGGGTGTGCTAAACCTCTATAGGCTGAATAGGCAGAGATAGGTCAATAAAGTGTTCTTGTGACATTAGAAATACAAATTTCAAAAGGGGCATTTTTGGCAGCTAAACGGACATAGTTAAGAATTTTAACATTTAAAATATATTTATTAAAAGGAGAATGTTACTTATTTCACTCTGACTGTAAAACAGTGCATATTGTGTTAAATGGGATTTCCATCCCATGTTTTTAAGGCTGCCTTATGTATAAATAAATATGCAAGAATAGGTCAGTCTTCCATTCTGTATCACATACCTACCCTTGATAACACAGTGGTAACTGGAAAAAAACAACCCTTTTTACTCAGTTGTCACTACTTCCAATAGACTTCACGCTAATCTCATAGAAGTCCGCCCCTTTCCGTGTCCTCCGGAAACTGCACTTCCGTTGTGTTGTGACAGGATTTGTTCCTGAAGTTGTATGCGTTTTCTAAATTTGCACCGCATTTCTAAAGTGTGTTACCACTTTGATGAATATGCTTTGTGTATTTGCAGCACGATGGGTTTTCCAGGACACCGTAATTTATGCATGTTTAATTCCATCTTTTATTCACGTACTAAGCCCAACTCTATAGGCTAATATTTATAAAACCGAGATAACCATAGAAACGTCTTCATCTGTGCTTGATACTTTCAAGGAAAAACGGAACTGCTGCTTGTCAAGCTTGTTTCATCAGGTTTTATATCATCGTCATGACGTGTTTGAATTGATCCCAGGCATATGCAGTCCTCATCAAAATCCATGCATGTCCTAGGCTGTGAGTAAGGTATGTTCTCTCTCTGGTCACAGTTGGCAAATAAATTATGCATATAGATTGTGGGGAAAACACTTTAGCACGTGTTCTCCAAAGAAGTGTCTTAATATGAGCTATCTAGCTAGTTCCAATGTCAACTGTAATCATAACACTGGGTTTCTCTCTGTGCTCAGGTGTCTTATTCGCATGCCAGTAACATGTTAGCGATATTGCAGTAGTGTGAATTTTTATGTTGCCCGTGATGAAAGGTGACAGCGAATAAAAATCCAAACATTTTTTTTTTGTTCAGGTCTTTTTAACGGTCATAACCGACACATATTTATCTAACAAAAAATCAGGTTCCTCTAAATGTGTGGAAGAACTGCTGTGTATATTTTTGTTTCCAGTGGCCTGAGTACCTAAAATATGTCACCATTTTAGGAAGCAGGAAAGCAGGGCTGCTTACAAACATGACATTAGTAAATTATTTTTGGGATATTTTCATTTATGATTTTCCCCTTTTTGTTGTTTGTTAGCTTTTTTACTTTCATTTTTTGTAGGGACTGTGATATATATTTTGTTATTTGAATGCATAATATGGCTTTTGGGCTCCCACAAACACTTGTGTATATACACATATTAGGGGAGATTTTTTCATTGGTTTGTATATGTTTTTGAAGGAATGCACATAGTTCTTATGTTTGAGCCACTTTAAAGATATTTTTTGACTTGTATCAGAAAGGAATGCAAGCATTTATTCATATCAACATTTTCCTTGCAGAGTCATTTCAAAGACGATGCAACAGAATAGTTTTGCTTTTCTATTCTGTACTTTGTTTATTGACAGGTAATTCCACCCTCAACTTTTTAGGGTGCCTCCCCATAATTGCTCAGCTCTTCTGTGTAATAAAAGCAGGATTGGTTTGCATATCACATTGGTGTAGGTCATTTTCACCTGTTATATAAAGAACATTCTAATGGCTTTGGGGGAGACAAACCAAATTAGTCCTTTATAATTGTAATTATATATTACTTTGCTTCATTAGAAGTTTGTGATTATTCCTGTTATTCATCAACTTAGATACCGTGATTTACTGGGGTAGGTCAAATTAAAAGATAATTGCCTGCTTATATTAGGTAAAGAAAGTTTTTTATGTCATAGTTTTCACTTACTATGATTGGGACAATACATCTTTTACATGAGGATGGATTTTATCAAAGCATGCTACATTTGTTACTGTTTTCACTTGAACAAGGAAAATCATACTCAAAACAGATATATAAGTGGACAGTCAGGGTGAAATAAGTAACATTCTCCTTTTAATGTTATATTTAAAAAAAATATTAAAGGTCTTAAGTATGTCAGTGTTTTTGTTAGTCTTTTGGCCAATGTTTTTTTTTAAAAGAGATAAGGAGATACCAGAACAAAATAGAAAAGCAAATAATAGAGGAAGATGGCATGGGATGGAGGGATGGAGGGATGATAAAAGACAGGGGTAGTAACGGATAATTTATTCTATTCTCTCAGCTATTCTCTTTAACTAATTCTGAAGTCTGCATCTTTATTTTCTATTTGAATGTTAACTTTACGACTAGCTGATTGGGGATTTAGGAACGACACTAGCGTTGATTTTGATTCTAGCCACAGTTCTAGTAATAAGCAGTGTTACAACTCTGCATGCAAAGTCACTGAACAGTTGACTGTTAATTCTGTAGTAAGCATAATGCAAAAAATACAACAACATATTTTGTTGTGATTGAAAAAATTACGTCCTAAATACATGCGTTGTAAATACATTGACATTAGTATTTTTAATTAATTTCTAACATTCAGAGACATTCAGAGGTATTTCTATTAAGCCCAGAGTCAGCTAGGTCTCCACTCTCTAATTACTCAATGAACCTCAATGGTCTCCCAATCACATCTTCTCTAACAGTTAAAGATCTTGGAGTTATGGATCCCAGTCTCTCGTTCGAAGCTCACGTAAATAAATAATGTTTCTAGGACCCCCTTTCTCCACCTTAGAAACATTTCAAAGATTAGGAGCATGTTCTCCACACATAATGCAGAAAAGGTAGTCCATGCATTTATTACTTCAATATTGGACTACTGTAATCCCTTACTATCTAGCTGTGCTATTAAGTGCCTAAAGTGCCTAGCGAGTTCAAAATGCAGCAGCCATAGTTCTTAATAGAGCTAGAAAATTTGATCACATCAATCATATCTTAGCTACTTTACTTTGGCTCCCAGTAAAATTTCGTATTGATTATAAACTACTTTTAATAATTCCAAATGTTCATTAGACTTTACAGTAACCTAAGACAACCCTTTTGCATGAAGGGAACTGGTAACTATGCTCACACTCCATAATGTGCAAAAGATATTTAAAGTGTAGGACAGTCGAAGCATTATGTGTGCGTGTGCGTGATGTTATTAACGTGACAGTAAAAGCTTACCATTTTTAAATGGGGGCTGATCGACTTTCCACTTATGCAAGACTTATGTCAAGAGTACATGTCAAAAATTAGAGACGAAATGAGGTGCTAAATGCCGCAATTAGGCATACAGTAGTCAAAGGCAATTTGGAAACACACTTAGAAAACAAAGATCATGATCTTTGATCATGATCAAACTTTCAAAAAGCTTATCAACGTGACGAGAATGTGAGGTTTAGGTTCATCTATAGTGTTACAGTATCAATGTCAAATATGGATATCGAGGTCAGCATCACGTAAGAATGTATGTGTGAAACATCTTCATCGCCATAAATGTTGTGTTGTTACATAATTAAGCAGTCCATCCAGTTTCATTTACTTGATTTATTAGCAACCTGTGTCCACTGTCTAACTCAAGTATTTTTATTTTTATTTCCTCCATGTTGTTTATAATAGGCCTACAGTAAGAAATCCTTTTAACTGATTAATAATTAAAAAATATCTTTCTTGACTATAAGAATATAGCTTAACCACTAGAAAGATTAAACATCCAGTGAGTGTGTATCCTGGCATGTTAATGTAAAAGGCAGCTCCTACTGGATTTGGGGAAAGATTAGTAAAAGATTTCAAGTATCTGCAAAGCAGAAAACTGCCTATTCAACAGGCATAAATGATGTGCTACCGAAGTAGTTGTGTTATTTGCATAGCCTAATTAATATCATTAGATCAAGTTCTATATTACCTATATTGTTATATTACAATTTTGCTTTTGCTTTTTTGCTTCACAATTGTTACACATAATTGCTGCACCTGATACGAGGATAGGAATTTCAATTTATTCATACTGGATATAAGAATCATTAATGGCTGCTGAGTGAAGCACTTTCATTGAAAATTCATCCACCAATTTTTTTTTAATTTATTTTTATTTTTTTATATAACCAGAAACAGGGCACATCAGCCAGGAATACATTCCAGCTCTGTTTTAGAACACTGGCTGTGATTCATTACATTTTGGCAATTGTGAAAACAAACTGGATGATACTTCTAAAAGTAATTGTGTTTGCAGTTTATTTGCATTTAAATCTTATTTAAATCTTGAACCAAAAATGTATCAGAGAGCTCTAGTGTTTTTCACAGACACACACCCAATTAAACTGTGCTTGATCATTTCTTGCCCTCTATATCATTCTCTGCAGTTTACTGAGAAAGACCTGACACTGGGTAATGCCATTGTCTATTCGAAGGCCAAAACAACAACAATCTTGGTTATCAAAGATTCACTCCACCCTGACCACAGCCTCTTCTTTTAGAAGCTATGAAAAAACCACCATCGCAGCTTGTGAGCACAAATCTAGCCTCTTAAAAATACTCGCCTGGAATTAAACCTAGTAGAGTTCCACAACGAGGTGCAATTTGTAAAAGGACGTCTTTTTCTCTCAGAGTTAGAAATCTGCAGAAATAAATACATCAGTTAATTTTTTAAATATGTAGGTTAGAAATCCAAGTATAAAGAGCAGATATATTATCTGTGCTAATTAATAAATGTATTTAAAGTATACATTTAGTAGGCCTAAAAATATAACTCGTATGTAAATCATATCTAAATCTTTTTATTTAGAGTAAATTACATGCGACATATTGAAGATTTTGATTTTTTTGGCCCGCTACCACCATACCGCCTCATCGGGAACTGTTACACTTTATTTTTTATTTATTTTTATTTATAACTTAAAAATAATCACCTGGAATGTAAACCTAGCCGAGGTCCACAACGAGGTACAATTTGTAAAAGGACGTTTTTTTTCTCTCAGAGTTAGAAATCTGGAGAAATAAATATATGAATTTATTACCCCCCATCAGTGGACCTTTAGAGCTTTATTATTAAAAATAAGACAGACAGATGAACAGACAAACGCAAAATGTATATATAATATTTTTAAGTATTCGCCATCTGCACCATTACAGGAATAATGTGTGTGTGTGTGTGTGTGTGTTTGTGTGTGTGTGTGTGTGTGTGTGTGTGTGTGTGTTTGTGTGTGTGTGTGTGTGTATGTATGTATGTATGTATATATCTATGTATATGGTTATGTGTTTGTACATGTATGTTGGATTGTATATGTACACGTATTAGAATGTGATATTTATCGTTTATGGATTGGCTCTGTATGGATTTTATCAAAGGTGTCCAGTCTAGATTATTGGTTCTGTTATTGATTAATTCTGAGAATTATTCTATTGATATATATAGTCTATCAATAGATTTTTCTATTGGGTGACACTAATATTATTTTTTGTTTTCCAGTTCATGAGTATGTTTTTTTGTTTGTTGTTTTTTTGCAAGAATATTTTTATTATATCAATATAATAATGTTATACATAGTATCCTGTCATATTGGTTGATGATATGTCTCCTAGGAGACATAAAGATGGTGTTGGATGGATATGGTTATTTAAAGCATGGGATATGTTGGTGATGCACTATATTGGACTGTTTGCACTTGTGTAGCATGTTGTCTGTTGCACTGTTGTTTTTATGTTGCACCATGGCCCTGGAGGAACGTTGTCTCGTTTTTGTTGTGTACTTGTATATATACCTGAAATGACAATAAAACCACTTGAACTTGAACTCGAACTTGATGACGACTTGCCAAAATTGCTTGATAGGTGTGCTCTGCCACGTGGCGGAGGGGGGCAGAGGGGTCTCAGGCATGGTGCAGGTGTACGACTTCTGGGTGCTCCTCCAGAGCACCCAGAAACCCTCACAGTGGGTTTCTCAACTTGCTCAGACTCAAATCTCAATATCGGCATCCGAACCGTCTTAGAGAGGAACAAAAAACACAACTCATTTGATTAAATTGTTCCAGTATAAATATGGTTATCAAACATGCTTTTAAAAATATACTTCCATGGAGATGGTGCCCTACAGGGTAGTGTTGGAACAGTGTGTACAGGCTTAGTGTCATGTTGTGGCCCCGCCCCCTCCTCAAAGATCTTGGTGTGTGTGTGTTTTTTCTGTGTTGCCACACCCTCTCGTGCCGTTCACCTGTTCTCTGTTATGTGTAATCGGCTTGGGTGTATATATGTCTCGTGTGTCATAGTACGTGTGTTGGTGTTTGAGATGTGCATAGTATTTGAGCTTTGTTGTATGTTTTGCATGTTTGCAAAAATAAAAGTGCGTTTCATCGTGCCTCGTCCCCGCATCCTGCTTATCCTCGCAACGTCACTACTAGACCACTTTAGATGTAACTTAGAACCTCCAGTGACCTCTGTATGTGTTTCTTTAGTTGTATGAGCTCCACTGGAGGACTCTGAATAGTTGACAATGGAAGAGGGGTATATCAGATTCACCCCTTCTGCCTCGGTATGACAGATTAACACACTGCATTAACGTTTAGAAATAAAAACATATGGTAAACACAGTCTAGAAAATATTACCTTGTAACAATTCATTCATGTCTATAAATTAAAAGTAATAAAACATTTAAATGATAAATAAATTACAATGAATGTATAAATGTTCACAAATAAGAAACTACATTGGTCTGCACTTTTCTCCACAGATTCAAGGAACTCATGAAAGTTGGAAGCTATAGAAACACATAATACAGAATTATAGACTGACTGATGTGTGAGCAGAAAGATCACTGTGATGTTCTCATATCTAAAGCACTCAAAGCATTGATGTTATGTAAATGAACTGTGATCTGATTGGTTTAAGGGAATAGATTCACCTACTTTGAAGTTCAAGTTTTTATCAAAAGGTTAGAACTGGTTGACTATACTTTGTCTGTTCTGCAACAGGAAATTTAAACATTTATATCCAAAGTATTACGCGATAGAAATCAAGTCAAGACTACCCGTTATTGACCGCTAGATGGCGGAAGATACGAAGAAATAAATGAGTCCAGATCCTCCTGCCCGACTGTACGGTGAGACTCTGCTTTTACGTCATTAAAACGCTAAAGAAAAAAGGCCGCCATATTTGTAGTTCCACAACGTGAAAAGGCGTCATTTTGTATGCCAAAGAATGAATAAACACTATGCCATGCCTTGAAGACGACGAAATTGCAATCTATTTAGCTAGCCATAAGAATAAGAATAGCTGTTTGATTTACATTCTCACAAATATATTGCATGTACATACATCTACATTTCAGTCGATCAAAATGTTTCACGTACTTAGAACCGCAACTTTATGTTACAGTGGTCATATCAGAGATATAATATAAAATCTAAAACGCAATAGGTGTCGTGTTCTGTAATAGAACATTTTAACATTTATATCCATATTATACTGCAGAAATCAATTCAAGACTGTAGAGTCGTCGTACCAAATGACGTAAACTCAATATAAACCGCTGACTTAATTTAATGAACAGTATTAAGATAATGAGTGAGTACAGCGAGTATTGTCTTACTGATGCCTGTTCTAACTGAACATAGGCAGACTCCTGCGGGACCTAGGCATCGGCTGCCAGATCGAACATAGCTCACATTTTATAGTGTTTGCATAGCATATCAGAATTTGGTATGATCTCCTAGAGAATTGCCATTCCACTGTGTCTTCAGCTTTTGTCTGATCTGCAAACAAGTCCCACTCTAGGAGAACTAGCTCAAGTGGTAGAGTGCTCTTTTAGTATGTGAGTGTTACTGGGATTGATGCTCACATTCTCAAGTCTAGAATTTGTAGTTTTTTTCTATGATGAAATCATTTCTGATAGCAAATGTTTTTGGGACCTGCTGATATGCTTATGCCATGCACACATTACGTGACTTTCAAATTTTCAAATTGATGTATCGCTCACACTGCACAACTCTATGTCTTGGAATCTGGAGTCCTTAATTTGTGGTATCTCAGTGGCAGGCATAATCAGTGATAAACCACTGATATGTCAACTGGTCTTAACACAGACAGATTTAACTTACTCTGTGGAGACTGTGTCTAACTTAAACCTTTCCTTCAAATAGAAGAGATCCTTGTTCCAGAGGTAATGTTTTTACCTTTATATGGTTTTTCCACTCATAGTCATGCAACACACACAAATGCAAACCTCTCACAGACTGTCTCACACACATCCAGTTATTCATCTGAACACATGATGTTTCTGTCTCTGTACCGCTATTAGTTATGCAATGGTTCGTCAATACTAGCACTAACTGAACAGCGTTCTGTATAAATATGATCTTTATAACAGCTGCCATAACAGCAAAAATGTAATGTCTGATTCTGTGAGCCAAGGAATTATTATTGATATTGTGAATATTTAATAACCTCCAATGCCAGCAAATTAAATTTTCACAATATTGTGAAAATTGTAAAGGATACTTTATTGATGTCCTCATTGCTAAAGATTGTATCGCTTTATCACAGCGATAAGCTATTTAGCTAGCTAATAGTTGAGGTCAGCGAGTGTCAAACTCGGGGCTATAAACCATTCCTTGTGGAACCATTTCATTGTTCAGCTTTCAACTTTGATCGTTTAGGTGCTGGTAGTTTGTTAGCTAGCTAACTGTTCAGCAATAGAAAACCTACTTTTGTATGATTTAGAGACCCAAATCCACAAACCTGTGGGTTTTCAAATTGATCGTTCTCTCTAAATAAGCAAAATGAGTTAAGCCATTACTACAGCTATTGGACTGTTTGAACTACAATATTCGACTGTTTATTTATTGTTAATTAGATTAAATTAACTTTCATAAACATTCTGTATTAATAGAATGTAGTTTTTAATGACTGATTAACTGTGTATATTCAACATGAAGCTATTCATATAAAGTTTCAAGTTTGGTTTATTTGTAACATACATGTATTTGTCACTTTCATTTTTAGGCTGTAGAATGAAAGATCCTTGCTCACAATCATTGCTACAGTTTGATCAAATTCAGTTATATATATAAACTCCCTATTCAATGGGAAGAAACCAGTTTATGCCATTGTGAATTGCTTTTTCTGTAATCAAAACACTGAGGTTCCATATCGGAACAGAAACTGCTGGGACTGTCCATTCTGTGTGCAGTACAATGACTTCTAAGAGGTATTGCTGTATTTGAGACATGGTGAGGACATATTTTAGTGAAAGTCTTCCAATGATGCACCCTTAACTGAACCATTTTATGCTGTTGCTGCTGTTAAAAAATGCAGAATGGTGATTATAATGAACCGATCCTTGCACAATATATGGAGCACCTCAACCATGGGGTATCAGCTGGTGTCCCTGTGCTTGATGCACCCAAGACTCAACCAGACACTGAAGATCAAGCAGCTGGCTTCCTTCACTCCCAGAAAGGAAGTAGGTTTTCCATTTGAACTGTTGCCTTCTTAGTTAAGACGTATGCAGGGTTTATTGCAGGGCCAGAGTTGTGAAACTGTGCAAGGTAATGCATATCCAGTGCTGGAATTAAGATAATAGCTCTAAATAGTCTCTGACTTGGGCAGAGATTGTGAGTGGGTCTTCAAGGGCAAACAGGATCTGATGGCCCACATGTAGTTTGATATTATTCCTAAATAACTAAGTTGACTAAGTTTACATGGCTATTTGAAAGAAGCTGATCATGTAAGCAGCAAAGACAGAATATCATTCTCTGACTAAGGATTTAGTTGACTCATGTTTAGCCCAACTAAACTTTGGTCCTGGCTGATTTTAGTTGGACTATTGAGCCACTGACTCATGCACAGAGTTTTCTGAGTATTTTGCAGTTTCTTACTGTACTGAGTTCTTACTGAGTATAACACCAACTTTGATGCATTTGTTTTCTTTTCACTGAACAAAGCCTTCAACTTTGACTGTGGTGACATGAATTCCAGATCTGCAGTGTATTTTTTTCAGTAACGCATCTTTTGCCCGTGCATTTTGATTGCAGTGTTAGGAGGTCATAACTGCTGATCAGAACTTTGGACAAGAGGGCTTATCCTCATGGCTGACTGACTTTCATGTACAACAAACAATCTTTTCTTATTTATTTTTTTCCAGTTGTAACAAACCGTTCTGCTGTTTTTTAACTTCTGTCAAGTTTTTAATGGTTGTATAGGACAATTACGATGGAAATTGAGGTGTACAAGCGCCACCTTGAACAGACCTACGAGTTGTGCGTGCCTGTCAGACCGCTGAGCAGTATGACATCCAGCACCAGAACTGACAGCTGCGGGCCCTGCTTTTCAACCACCAGCTCAGATACAGCCAAGATGCGGACAAAGCATTCATTAAGGTGAGTAATTATTGTCAATGGTTGTCTTAGAATGGTGCTAAAGTGCTTAAGATACTTTTTGGCGATTCCATAGCCAAGAATTCTCAAGGTCACAACTAGCTCCATTCCTGTTGGGTGTGAATGACAGTTGCTCCTTCCCGGTTGATACAAAGTCACGATAGAAAAAAAGGCGTACACAGAACTGCAGTGAACACTGTCCTTCAAGTGCATACAGTGTTTGAGCCTGCAATCCAGTTCATTACCCTGTCCAACAGGCTCCCAGGTTCCCCTCCACATCTTCCTTGTCAGAGATGAAAATTGATATAAAACAAATGGGGAACAGTTGAAATGACTGAGCCAATACACTGCACATTTCACCTTGAATACTTTTGGTTACTTTTTTGTTCCTGGCTACCATGCTTTTTTAAGCATTGATTATCTCAAACATTGATTTATCTAAGATAAGCAAAGACCTGTTCTCTCTTGCTGCATTTTGTGGGTTTTTTTGTTTTTTTTTTGTTTTGTTTTCTTTCCAAATGAAGCTGTTGTTTTCATTTTTGGTGGGTTTCATACTATCCACACCAGCTTCCAGGTTTCTGTCCTTTTACATACCAAGCAATCAGCTTCCTTTCTCTTTGCTACAGAGCACCTCTTTTCTGTCCACACCTGCTTGGCTGGTAGCTCTCGAAGCCTTGCCTTCCTCACCTGTGCTTTTCTGGTTGCGGTGGCCATATGTGGGTCTGGATGTGACTCTGGAGACACATCCTCTCTCCACAACAGCCCGCACACTCTCAGCGGGGGAATCATCCCACCCAAAGAAGCCCACCAAAGTGACACTGAAGCCAAAGCAAAGAGCATCACCAAAACTATGCAAATGTGGAATGACCTGGTGGGTCTTCTGCCAGAGAGAGGCAATAGAGAATATCAAGCTGATCTGGTAGTCTGGAAGCAACCACCAGATGGCTGTTGCTTCTGTTGGCCTTTTGACTTCCATCAACATCTACTCAGGCAGTAAAAAGAAATGGTGTACTGGGAGGTAGTAAATCTTGCTAATCAGTACTTGTTTTTGGCCTGTGAAAATACAAACAAACAATACACATATTCAAACACTTCTGAACTACAATTGCTTATCAGGATTTACACAGGCTTATGTTCTTAATAGCTCTTTGCTTACAACTTCATCAAAGCGGTTTTGTTCTACAGTATGTGCAAAGTCTACTTTCCCACACAGTTCACATCAGTCTTGGTTCGTCCTGCTGGTTCTTCATGTCTGTGAATGTGAAAAATCAAACTTTTTTGCTTGGCTTCAAGCAGTGATCCTTTGATTGCGTCATTCATGATTCATTTAGGATTACAACCAAGTGGTTCAATATCCAGCTAGAGGTGTACTCAAGTGAGGTAATAAAATGAAATTATTAATGTAATAATATGATGGCAGGAATTGTAAAAGACCAAATTAGGCTTCAGAAGTAAGCAGGAAGTGAGAATGACCAAATATGGCCTCTGTGGCAAGTCCAGGATTGAGGCCAGGATACCACCTAAAGATACAATTTTAATAAAAAATGGTTTTGTAACTTGATGAAAATGTATAAATATTGAACCCACCTGAGACTGTTAGACATTCTGTGGTCAATACCTCGTCTGTATGCAACATTGAGCTCAGAATAAAGATGGCACCGGCTATTCCCTTCAATTAATTACTTTATTTTCTATTTAAAGTGTACTTGAGAAAAGGACTGGAATGTGGGAAAAATCTAGGAACCACACAAGAATGTCTGGAGATAAAAATTCAAGGCTGCATAGCCATACCTTAATGTGAGAGATCCTCCATTTCAGAGTCTGCTGTGTGAGAGTCCTGTGCCTTTTTTCTCTAGCTTGGAATAGGACTGTTGCTTCTGCTTCTTAAGGTTTTCAATCAACAAGGACGGTGGCTCCACCTGCAATGAACCATGAGCTTGTTATATTGAACTGCACAAGACAGTAAATTAACTCTTGTATTCATTCTGTATGAAGTGCGCCTCACTTGAGATGTCAGCCAAAGTTTAGCAGTAAATATGGTTATCTGCAGTTAAGTGTGTTGCTATTGATAGACATCTTCAGCTAAAAATAAGTCTTCCTTGACCCTAATCCACCAAGCCCAGATACAACACAGACATGCATGTGCTGTAGTTGGCTTCAAAACATTCAATGAACTTGTCAGCAACATGGTCCAGATTCCTGCAGCATGTGACATGCGTCTGCACGCATCCTGCCCCCACAGTCTCTGCCTGGCTCCCCCCACCCTCCTCCACCCCCAGTTTGCTCTCTCATCCTGCCCACCAGCAGCTAATGTCCGCCGCCGCAGCGCAGCACCTCCCACTGTATGCTGCATGCTCCTCTGTGTGCCTGTGGTAAAACCTCGCCAAGTTTAGTGTTCTAGCCACTGCACTCCCCTCCCCAACTCACACATCAATCTCAGAGGCAGATGGATTCCTGTCTCCCAGCCGCATCCCAACTTTTTGACCTGTACACATACTTGGATAAATGTTCTCTGTGAATACAAAACAGCAACATTTGTCTAGTGTACCGGAGACCTCTTGGAAGTTTTGTAGACAGATGAGGCCGGGCTGTGCTAGCTGAGAGAGACGATATTTGAGCTTGAATCCGACTAGCACATGCACAGAAGCATAGGGTATTATGAAGGCTCTGCATGATATCGTGACCCAAGGTTGAGCTTACAGTAGGTGGCCATATTGCCTCATATCAAGGGCAGTGTACGTTGGAAGACCATAGCAGAGACGTGTGACCGAACTATGTGCACGAGCGCATAACATGCCGCATTCCTTGTTTTCTCCCATTTTTGAGTGAAGCTAATTGATAGTGCCATCTGCCATCTCCTTTTAGAAAGGCAGTGCAGTGCCTTGGCTGTTGATGTGAGTTGTTTTGTCAAAGGAAAGAATTGAAAATATGAGCGGTGATCTCCATGTAATACTTAGGCTTTAATGCCCTTTACCACTCATTCAGTGCTTGTCTGTGTTTATGTTTTCAGTGTTGCAGTGTGATTTTATTTAGGTGAAATTTGTTTTCAGTCTATCTGCAGTAGTGCACTTAAAGGGCCAGGAAGGTTAGTGGAACACATTTGCTCTGCCTCTGACCTCACAATTCCACTGTAACAACAGTGTTCAATTCCGTCATTTAAAAAAAACAAACAAACTTGTTTTGGTTTAAATTTGTTTAAAGATTTGTTTAAATTGTGTGTGCCAGTGTATCTGAGCGTGTTACAGTCTCTCTGACCCTTTACACCCATTAGTGCGTTCTTCCACTAGCTTCTCTCTCGTTCCTGCTTCAATATTCAAGGGAGGATTGAGATCCATTCAGGTAATTTTGCAGTCTTCAAAAAATGCATTGAAAGACATTCCAGTAGCTCAGTGGTGCACCTGCGCTCCACTCTGCTCCCCAGTTCGGAGGATGCCAGCACCTATGTTTAGTCTTTTATGTTTAGTCTTTTTTAGTCTGTTTCTTTTTATTTCCTTTGGACTCCAGTGCTTTTTAATAATCTGTTTTGGACATGGTATGGCTGCTCCATTACCCAGGAGCCCATACAAAGGTTCATTTCTGCCTGCATGCATAACTGCTGGAGGGAGGATTTTATGTCCAGAAAATGTTAAGATGGCAACAGCTCGGTGGGAGACAGTATGTGAGAATCACCTCTTAGGCTCATTTTACTGTTTCTCATGTAGAAGGAATTCCCTCACTATGTTCCCATTCTGAGCATCAAAGCCAACTGGGATGGGGGTTTGTCACATTCTGAATTCTAGCTCATGTCATATTTTGTCAGCATTGGCTTTGATAGACTCAGGTTATCAGTACAAATTTACATTCAAGATTAGTTGTCTTTTACATATATATCCTCTCTCCTGCAATAATGGCTAATTAGCTGCATCCATCATTGTAATTGTTTAATTTTTCATGCTAGTTCATTCACCCTTGTATTAGTGCCATGCATGTGAAACAGACTCTTGAAAGATTTTCTTTTTGTATCTTGCATGCCTAGCATAATAGGACATTCAAAATCCCTTGAAAATTTTAAACTTTTTTTTTTTATGTATATATCTCCTCAACATTCCCAGTACAACTGCTGTAGAGTCCACGACTCAACTCTTGACTAAAGTCTTCACTCCGAGCGTCTGAGCCGGCTGCTGCGGCATACGCCACGCTGCTCTGTGACCCTCACTCTCCACTCCTCTCCTCTCCCAGCTTTTCCAGATCCCTCAGATGCAGACAGCCCAGCCTGCCATTCCAAGTAACAGCGCTTCCTTTCGACCCATGTCCAGCCAGCCCATCATGATGTTCCTGACACCCATGCCCTTCACCTCATCCCAGACCGGCCAGTACTACGTACTCCAGTACTACGTGCCTCAGGTACCCAGAGCAGAGAAAAGCGCCTGTGCAAATATGTACACAGTGTAGCAAATGGGTTGAAAATCTGTCTATAAACAGGTTGGCCAGCAATAAATAAACTGCTCCTAAAATGTGTAGATAAAAATATGTTTTATCTTGGAAGCAGAAATGAGAAGTTCTAGTTTAGTTTTTTTTCAGTGTAAAAACTAAATGTTTTTGTATTTTTTGTTTGTTTACTGCTTCGAATATCTCTTTTAGGAGTGTCCTATATGAATGGCCATGTCTGGTGCTAGGCCCTTTACCTCTGCTGTTCTGTTTCATTCTCAGTATCACCACAGTGGCCTTCCCTACGTGGGACATCCCCAGCAGTACTCCGTCCAGCCCACAGGACCCAGTACATTCTACCCTGGGCTCTTTCCTGCAGACTGCCCACTAGCATATGGTGAGTTTGGACTTCCCTTTCTCTACCCCCACCTGGGAAACCCACATGCGTGCTCTCACCGATAAAGAGACCTTTCTTCTGGGTATTCCCGCTGGCTGAAACTGGTTTTTCGTTTGCTCTCTAACTGAAACCAGTGCTTTTTTTTGGTCACCACTAGTGGCAGGGCCTTCATACTATCCTGGCCAGACCATATACACCAAATCTCCATCCATAATAGTGCATACAGCTCAGCAGCCTCCACCCACTAAGAGGGTAAAGAAAACAGTGAGTATTCCCCCTGCCTCAGAGGTGAAATTAATTTAATTGTAGATTGACTTAATAGATGCAAATAACTTACTGTTCGCTAAGATCCGTATCCGAGACCCTAACCAGGATGGCAAGGATATCACAGAGGAGATCATGTCTGGAGTAGGCATTAGCCAGAACACAAGCCCACCAGTGGGACGTCCCTGCACTACCCCTACTGCTCCACAGGTAAGCCATTCAGTCCCGCAGCCCGAGCCCCTGATCGGCTGCAGGCCGCTGCTTCGCGTGATCCACTCCACAGGTCAAAGTACTCTCTCATCTAGTCCTCCCTCATAATGAGCTCTGAGCTGATTGTTTGGTTGTTTGGCTGGCTTTCATTGTCTTGTCCTATTAAAAGCATCATACAATCAGCAACAAAATCTGATGGTGTAGTTTGATTTCTGGCCATTCTCTCTTCCTTCTTCAGTGATTCGGTCACACCGTTGACCCTCCTCCGTCATATTTGACTGGTTCCAGTAGCTTGTGTGATTGTGGCTGTTCTGATTTAAGAAGGCTTCTCAGATGTGTTTTGATGTTCCGACTTGCCGTGCCTATTCTTTCGTCTGCCTCCATCTTAGTTCTCCCTCACAGCCACTCAAATCCTCCTGATCTTCCCTCGTGTTCCCTCTACACAGACAGCCCACATAAAGGCCCTGTAAGAAGGATTCAGCCAAACCCTGAGCACCTCAGCTCCTCTGAGGAAAGGCCTCTCTGTAAAGGGAACACTCACTACTGCGCTGTTGCACTTACTTTGTGTCCTCTTTCCCTAAATGTTAACAGTGTTCCTCTTTCCTCTCTTTCTCTATTTCTCCTGCCCATTTATTTAAGCACCCCATGCTTGTCTGCTGTCTCTTGCTGTCTTTGTGTCTTCCCCCCCCACCTCAACACACACACACACACACACACATTTTGTGCCTTTGCGGCTGGATCTTTTGCCCTCTTGTGCTTTCTCATTTCCTCTCTCTCTCTCTTTGTCTCTTTCTCTACTCACTTCTCTAATTATGCTGTGCTGTGCTGTGCTGTGCTGTGCTGTGCTCACCCCCCCACCCTCATTGCCATTCCCCTTCTTCTGCATGTGTGTGCAGTATCTCTCTCTCTCTCTCTCTTTCTCTCTCTCTCTCTATCTCTCTCTCTCCATCTTTTCTGTCTTTTGCTAGTTTTTATGTCCACACCCTCATTATCCTCGCATTTTCTACCTCAAATCCCAGCAGCTGAACAGCCAGGTAGCAGAGCAGGGGAATGTCAATGTCGGCCTGGCCCTGGAGGCCCACTGTCCGGCGAAGGCTGCAAGTCCAGCAGCCGGAGAGGCGGTTGCCTCAGGCACGCTGACGCCCTCATTGCCTTCCAGCAGTGCTGCTCCTTCAGGCCTCACTCTCCCAGGCCAGGCTGTTATAGAGGCAGTCCAGGCCTGTGGAGCCTCCACTGGGGCAGAGCTGAAAGAGACTGGCGAGGAGCCAGAGGTCTTGCTGGAGGATAAAGTGGAGCCCATTTTACAGTCCAATCTTAGGCAAAGCTTGAGTCAAGGTAAATAACCACATGCATGACATGCTATGTTAGGACACTAAAAAGACACCAGACTGATTTATGTTTTACAGCTATTAGTTTATCCAACACCTGGAAGAAGCCAAAAGAGGACACTCCTGTGGGGCAGGCCCAGTGTCCTGACAGAGAGGTGATTCCTCTCTCCAGGTGCTCACTGTACCCCTCTCTGCATGCAGAGCCAGAGCTGAAGGATGGGAAGAGGCAGTATGATAGAGACTTCCTGTTGGCCTTCCAGTTCATGCCTGCCTGCATGCAGAAGCCAGAGGGGCTTCCTCCCATCTCTGATGTGGTACTGGACAAGGTAAGCCTGCTAAAACATTGGCCTTTGGGGAGCTTTAAAACCATTCCATGGAGAGGGGCTGATGGACTTTGACTTGACTCTGTTCTTTTCTAGATCAAACAAAACAAGCTGCCCCTGCAGCAGGTGGGCCCTCGCCTTATCGCCAGAGACCCAGGCTTCAACCCAGCCTCTGCAGACTTCAGCAGGGCAATTCCTGGAGGCAGGGGTGCACCGGTGGGTCTCTCCGCTCATCCCTTCTCTTCTGTCACAAATGAATGAGCGCCTGGTCATCTTATGTGACCGAGGTCTTTGTGACATTGTTACCGCCCATAATAAAGAGCACCCATTCGTTGCTTCAGCTGCTCAGTGTAGGCCCGAGACGGCCGTCTCCCCGCAAGATCATCACCAACGTGTCCATGAACGACGAGGTGCAGCTGAAGAAGGCCGAGAATGCCTGGAAACCTGGCAGGAAAAGGGAGAACACCCAGAACCCCGAGACCCAGAAAACTCAGGTCAGCACCTCACTCCGCCATGCCCTGTTTTCAGATTTCAGAGTCACAGCCTGTTATGGTTGGCTTGAAAGCTACTTAATTTTATTTGCGATATGCTCTTCAAGAATTGGATATTTAAATTATAGAGTCGTTGTTTAATTGGGTGGGTGTGTGGGGAGTGTGCACGAATGTAGCTATGCAGGGGGACATTGGTTTCTAGTGTAAACAGGGGGTGTGATGATACTGAGGGCCAGATCTTGTGTGCTTGTTGTTCCTTTTATTGATTGTGCTGTTGATTTTGGTGAGAGAGTATTGTAGATTATTGAAGTGAGGTGTTCAGACTTGAGTTAAAAAGAGTAGTTTTGTTTTTGATTTTGAGTTGTAAGTTTCTCTAGTGAGTAATGGTACTTTCTTGTTTGTCAGTTCAGAAGTATGGTTTTCTTGGATTAATGTTGTATGCTTTGGAGGCCCTCTCTGTCCCAGTGATTGCTGATGTGTTTCCTAGCAGACACTGCTGGAGATGAGGGCCGAAGGATATTTAGGGAGTGTGATAAAAGGTCGGCAGCTTCCCGCCAAAAATGTTTTATGGGTGTACTGTGCCATATGGCATGCATAGTTATCTACGGTGTTTTGTGTGAATAGTAGTGTATTCTGTGGATGATCTTGTATATATTATAGGTTAGCGCCCAGTGGTTGTGTTTAAAATATTCTTGCAAATTTGTGCGCAATTCAGCATTGGGAGAGATTGACAGATCTTCATTGCATTGTCTGGTCGGTAGGGTTATTATTGGATCAGATTTGGTTATTATGTATATATTATTTTGTTTGTAGGAGTTATATGTTGATTAAATTCTTGTAGCTGGTTCTAATGGGTTTTCTTTTAATTTGAATTTGGAGCACATGAGGGGTTTTAGTTGATAAGATTTGATAAACTGTTTGCTGCCAGTGCTACACTTCTCGGAAAGTGTGATTGATGTCTGATGCCTTTATCGGTCTATATAGCAAAGCTGAGTGATTTTTGTTCATGACGAAGTTCCAAATGGCAGAGTAAATATTTGGTGAAAGTGAGGAATTAGTCATTATGTGGAAGAACTGCTGAATTTAACAAAATATTGGGATCTTTGTAATGGAAAGCTTAGTCGGTAGTCTGTTTTCCTCTCCAGGAGCTTTTCCAGAAGGTGCGCAGTATCCTGAACAAACTGACACCGCAGATGTTTAACCAGCTGATGAAGCAGGTGATGGACCTCACCATCGACACGGAGGAGCGCCTGAAAGGCGTGGTTGACTTGGTTTTTGAAAAAGCCATCGATGAGCCCAGCTTCTCTATGGTCTATGGCAATATGTGCAGCTGCCTGGCTATGGTGAGTAACATGTTCCCATACATTGCTGCTGAAGTTCCATACAAAAGCAAATGCCACACAGAAGTGAACTCTGTTTGAACCACTCTAAACTGACATGGAGCTTTAATCAGCTTCTATTTAGTAACAGAACTCTCAACACTGTCTTATACCCAAGTGTTTCTCCTACATGTCTTTCCTGTGTAGTTAAAAGTGCCCATGGCAGACAAGCCCACCAGCACTGTGGGTTTCCAAAAGCTGCTGCTGAACCGCTGTCAGAAGGAGTTTGAGAAGGACAAGGTCAACGATGATGTTTTGGAGAAGCTGCGGCACCAGCTGGAAGCGGCCACTTCAGTAAGCAGCACTCCTGTCTAGTTTACCCGACTCACCAACCCACAGATCAGGAGAAAGGGGACTGAAATCGGCAGCAGTGCTGGGAGGCGGCCTGGTCGTTATCGGGTCCAAACGCGCTGTTTCTTGCTTTTGTCTTTGTTCTGGTTACTCCTCGCAAGGCCAGCGAGCGGGAGAGGCTGGAGGAGGATCTGGAGGAGGCGAAGGACAAGGCCCACAGGAGGTCCATCGGTAACATCAAGTTCATCGGGGAGCTGTTCAAGCTGCACATGCTGTCAGAGGCCATCATGCACGACTGTGTGGTCAAGCTGTTCATGAACCACAGCGAGGAGAGCCTGGAGCGTCTGTGCCACCTCCTCACAGCCATCGGCAAAGACCTGGACTTGGAGAAGGCCAGGGTAAGCAGGCCGCGGGCCTGGTCTGGGTTGATTTAATATTCTCAGCAGATGCTCAGCACTTGCATCGGTTTATCTTTAATATGTCATGTAAAGGTTTACGGCGCATGTGTAGATGAGTGCTAGTGTGCAGTGCAGCGGCTGTGCGGATTTTGTCCAGATTTGGTCTGTGTTGCGTTTTTCACAACAAGTACTTTACACATCGAAACTGGATGAAGAAGTTTTGGATATTGTATATTGACTGTCAATTTTGTCTCTAGTAGGAATGGCAGTTGTGATGTTGACAGTTCAGTCACCAACTAGTGTGACAGTTATTTGTGTTCAAGTTTCCTGGTCTTTTTTATTGTGGGTTTTTTTTTTCCATGCACGCTTTTAACCAAAAAACAAGCATGTTGAAATGTTGTTTATAAAAGTTTTGCCGTCAGTGTTTTCTGTTGCTTGCCTGTTGCCTGCACTCTGACTACAGGGTAGCCAACTAATTAGGATCATCATCTATAGTGCGACTAGCATGCTGTGCTGATATCAGTGTATTATTAGGCCTTGGCAATGATTTTAAAAGTGTCCAAGTTCATATTGTTTAGAGAAGTTGTTAGTGTGGTTGTTAGCTCTGCTCCTACTGCAGCTGACAAAATGAAAGGCTTTTATTCAGGACTGGTCAGCTGTTAGAAGGTTTTGCTCTCACAGCCTCCTCCACGTTTGCCACCTCCTGCTGCTGCACCCTGGATTCCCCAAAGCCAAGTGCAGCTGATGACAGCACAGCTACACCCACAATGGCAGTGAACTGCTTTACAGCACTGACCAACGTGCAAGGCAGCAGGGTTTACATAAGAGTCATAAACGTCTTGTGACATGAGTTCAGCTGAGAGCACACCTGATCGAATCGAAAGGTGAAGAATATCTGAAATTTGTCGACGTTTCTCTTACACTCTCTCTCTCTCTCTCTCTCTCTCTCAGCCAAAAATGGATCATTACTTTAAATATATAGAAAAGACAGTGAAGGAGAGGAGGGGTTCCTCACGCATTCGGTTCCTGCTCCAGGACGTCATCGACCTGCGACTGGTTAGAGACTCTGCCTGTGTTTGTGTGTTTGTGTTTGCCATTCCAGCGCATGGTGATGCAAAAGTATGCATCTGCTGATTTTGCTTTTCTAGAATAACTGGGTGTCGCGGCGAGCTGACCACGGGCCCAAGACCATTGAGCAGATTCATAAGGAGGCCAAACTTGAGGAGCAGGAGGAGCAGAGGAAGGTGCACCAGCAGCTGCTGTCCAAGCACAAGAAGACAAGTCCAAGGACAATCGACAAGAGGATGGACACATTTGCCAACGTGTGCTAAAAGACAATGCAATAATTAAAAAAAAATAATAAAACTGTGTGACAAAGAAACAAGTTCTGACTCTAATGTATTTTTGCTTTTTCCTTTATGAACTGCAGACAAAACTATATTTAACATTTGCAGATGTTCAAAAGAAAAGACATTAGACACTAATATTAGTAGTACAAATTAGTAGTACAAAGGTCAGGCTTTAACTTTAACTTTAACTAGCTGTCACTCCTGAAGGACATGTTCAGATTTCATGAAATTTAAAAGACTTATACCAGTATTGACTTTGAGGTAGCTTACCAAATGTAGCAGTTTTGTCAATATGGGGCATTATAATATTGCAAATAACTGTTTCTCAACGACTGCTCTTCTGATCAAGATGAAATTTTGCATACTGCTTCTGTAAGCAAGCTGAAGGATTCCTAAGGATGACTCAAACATTGGCTAATGTTTTTCAGGTAATTGGCTAATCATAGAACTGGCTTCAGTGGACTTCTGTAACGTTGATTCTTGTAGAAATTACTTTAAATTTAAATATCCTACTACTTTTTATGTTGCTGATGAACTGTAACACACTAGTCGTAGGACCTTTCTCCAATCTTCCCAAATTTGGTATCAATATGTTGATGAGACTGAAACATGTTGATATTTGTATGGTATATGGCCCTTACATACCTATCAATCTTTCCAAGGTGTACTGATTCATTCAAAACAGCTGAAAAAAAATGAAGACTTCTTTGAGTAATTCTTATGAAACTTGACATGAGTATTGATTTATGGACTTTGAGCTAGCATGGCAATTATAGGACATTTTTGCCAACAGAGCCCCTCTGACATATGAAAAGGTATTTAAAAAAAGAAAAATGAGTCAATCCCATTGTGTACCAATTGTGCATGAGAAATGCAGTTTATACAGTGCAATACTTTGTGACTATTTCATAAAAAAAGTTCAATACGTTTCGTAAACCTTTTTTTAGCCTGATTTTTGATACCTAAATTAGTTGGGCAAATGCACCTTTCAAACAAGTCAGTGACCTTTTGATCTAGAGATACCTTTTAAATGTAAAAAATGCAGATCTTCTTGTAAATAATGATCAAAAATATGTGTATTTAACTATCAATCCCCAAGAGCAGGATTTTTATTAATAGGCTAAAACTTAGCCATAGAGTGTTAGATTATCACCAAACTTCAATGGTGTATATGAACATACTGTGAATGCAAGTACATTTGGGGTGAACTGACCTTGTGGGGGAACTATATTTCTTAGTCATGTCGAATCAGAAAAATAATATTTATATAAAGCAATTCAGCAGAGAAAATTGAGAGATTGGTTTCAAAATACAACATTCCTGGAAACAAAACGTCAAAACCAACCACAAAGGCTGGTGAACTAAATATGGCATGTCATCAGCAACCAAGTTGTGCAGATGTGATAAAATGATTGGACCCCTTAATTGCCACCTGCAGCTATAATAAATGTAATTCTAATGTATGTCATGAATTCCCTAGATGAAGGAAGTTAGACATTTCAATAGCAACACACCTCCCTTGATGGAATGACTGGGTACAGAAATTAGTTGACCAGAAAGGCCAGAAAAATAGCACAACCACAGCCTTCAAACCAGACAACAAAGCTGCTTAATGCTGACAGTTTTATTTTTTTTTTCAAATACAAAATACAGACTCACTCTCAATAAATAACCATTTGATGAACTAATGCAGAATATAAATTAAGACACTGACACAAGCTTTACTGTAGTTACTAAGCATTTAGGTTTGGGTGTTTTTAGGACTTGGTGGGATGGTTACGAGAAAATATTGGCATATTAGATAAGCAGAAAAATACTATGGATGGGTTCAACACATGATGTGCGTACTCGTTTGACTTTGGATCTATTGGATCACGCCAATAACTGTTGAAAAGAAAAATGACCACCTGAATGCTAAAACATATAATGGGAATAAATGTCTTATGCAATACGAGAATTATGGAAATCGGGTCAGCTTTGGAATAGAGAGGAGCGTTAGGCACATACTAATAATATTAATACATTTTCAGAGACACACAATATCCATCCTGCCAAGGACAGGCAGTGATCAGTGAACCAGGCAGCCAGTAAGAGAAATAAAATCACCAAGAAAGTCAGGCTTTTTGCTGTTTGTTTTCAAAAAAATGTCCTTGACAGAACACAAGATATGACTGAATGAGCAAAGTTACATTTATATAGAGCCTTTCAAAGAACATACAATGCTTGAACTAATAACAGACACCTGTTCATTTCAACACAATGGGAGAAATTACTCTGCTCACAGAGCTTAGTAACGCGTTAGATCAAAATTCGCTGCTGCTCTTTAAAACACTGAGCGTTTTTCTTAAAACACATAAAAGGTGCAAGATCACGCGTTGTCGTGTGAGCACCTCAGTCGTAAAAAGGGCTGAGTTGTCATGAATACGTTATGATCACGAGTAGTCGGCCGTACTGCTGCGACATCCGGTCAAATCAACTGTCCTCTAAGAATCAGCGCAGTACTAGTTTTGGTAATAGCAGCATCTATGGACATAAACGGCGGCGAAACGGATGGTTTCTTTCTCGTCAACTTTATAGTCCATCACACTTGCTCCTATAGATCGGGATAAAATCTCCATACCAAAACCTCTGTGCATTGGCATGATGAAAATTTAGAGCACGCAAATCCTTCACTTCTGAAACAGCAGAAATTATGTAATTTTACACAGATTAAAAAAAACCCTCAACGCTAAAGACTGCTGTTGACGGAGTTTTAATGTAAATATAGCAGGTTGGGGAAGTGTAACGATGAGCGGTAAGGAGGCGGACGCATTGTGTGGAAAAGAGTGAGATTTATTAGGGGCAAATCCAAAGTCCAGGGTCAAATTATTAACCTGGAGAGTCCGAGAATTCACGATAAACTAAAGTAAAGAAAAGTGCACGAAGACAAACCAGGGATGCAGGCTATAACATTGGGGCGAGGATAAACATTCAGGCTTATATTCACATGCACGGAAGCCTCGATTAACAAACAGCAGCTGGACTTACAATAAATAGCAACAAGACTAAACTAAAACAGGGCTTAAAAACATGGTCACATGAGCATTAAACCAGACACAAGTGCAAATTATGAGGGGTGCAGAAAACGAAACGAAGGAATGGAACCACAACAAGGGAGTAAATCAAAATAAAGACACTAGACAGGGAAACCGTGGAGACATGAACGCTAGGAGGGTGGTCAGTGGTGACAGGAAGCTTGTTTCAGTCATGGATGTCTTTGGCAAAATGAATGCAACTAAAATGCTTTCCTCATGTGTCCTAATAACCAAATAATAACCAAGTTCTTCTTTATTTCTAAATAATATGCCTTTCGGAAATTGTATAACTGCTTGTGTTATATTACTTTCTTTTATTCAGAAACACAGGAGACTCAGGTGAAAAGTGTGATGGAAATTATACACTTATTATTATATCCTAAAACTTGTCTCACCTAATCGTAGTCATCAGTTTATTAGATAAATGCATACCTATTTTTCTGTTTGTGTTTCAGATGTTCCATCCCTTTTCTTTTCTTTGAAAGAAAAATTCCTTAACTTAATCAAAGACTAGGATTAAAAAAATAAAATAAAATAAAATCATAGACAGGTCAGCTGAGCCCACTCCCTTGTCGTAATGTCCCCATATTGACAGTTAAATACCACATATTAAATAGAATAGACACTGGAGTGTCTTGTTTTTCTCTGAACATTCCACAGTGCATCTAGAATTTTAATAGTTGTTTATTTCTGCTCAGTTTTTCTGCTCTTATTTGAATTTGTTTTTGTCTTAAGGAGAAAAAAAAGGCGTCAAACGAGACCTGTGACCCCAGGGGGAAATCGTGGATCAGATGCCTCACACCAAGTCACTGTGTAAACAACACCAGGTTCATGTTTTAGTGTGAGGAATGAGTGCAGGAGTGTTTTGAAAGAGCAAATACAAACACTAACAAGAAGAGAACAAAGAAAACAGGAAGGAGAAGCTCCTATCCTTTTTGAGTTACTTACTGAGTTCATTCTCATAGCAAGTTCATTACACCTTGTGTACTTGTTGTAGTGCAGTTAGCTGTTTCTATATTGGCTGAGAGAAGGAGCAGACCTGTTCAAGTCACAGAACCATTTACATTTAAACAACAGAATCTGGTCAGTGGAGGATGTACTTTCTCAAACCTTTTTAACTGGTATCTCACCTCTGTGTCTCTCTGTGTTCGCAGGACAGGGACCACTGCACACCTCGCACCAGGACACCTTTCCAGTGATGACTCCCCTCGTGTGGAATTAGTTCACAGCTGTTTAGTCTTATATTTATCCACAACTAGGATTAGTCCATTTACTATTTCTTAGAAGTGGGGATCAAGAACATTGGAAGACGTGAGTAGTTTTTTGGAGCAATAAAGATCAATACATAAAAACAGGCAAATGACCTGGTTATACCCAAATACATCAATAAACACATCAAACAAGGTAATGCTTAGGTATGAATTGTCTTGACTTCGTGACTTATTATGAAGCTTAACTTGTTATGAACTGACACATGTGATAATGTTCACACATTTAGCTGCAATTCTTTGTTTAACTTCAGAGGGTTAAATGGAGCTCACTCAGATGATGGTGTTGACTGCTTCAAGGATTTTCACTAGAAGTTATATAACTGCAAGTTATATTACCGATGTCTAAGTGTATGCAGCGCAGAATTCTTTCTTCGTAATGTAATACATGTCCTATTTAATTCTACAAGATAAACAGGTTGGAAAATATTTGTGTAAAATAGATTATGATTATTTTTGGAACATAAAGCCATGCAAACATTGTAAGTGGACATCAAGGAAAAATATAAAATAAAAGAATAGTATAGCATACAGTTACAGGGTATGCCTGTTTTCATTGATTACTAGGGAAGCTCTTTGTCTCCCTCTTGTGGCCATTGTTGTCTGAGCCAACAACCATATCAACATAAGTGACATGAAGTTACAGAAATTAATTAAAACTAAAACGTATTTTTATAAACACGATTTGACAGTGTGTTTTACATATTCTGGTTGAATATGACATTTATGTGTACAAGATTATAAAAAACACAATCATACATTTACCTGATACTTATATCCAAAGTGACTTACGAGTGAGTATATCTTGAGCAATTGAGGGTTAAGGGCCTTGCTCAGCAAACCAACAGTGGCAACTTGGCAGCAGTAGGGCTGGAACTGGTAAGCTTCTGACTACATGTCAAGTATCTTAACCACTGAGCTACCACTGATCACTGCTGGGGGTAACCATAAATGTTAGAATTTAAAATGTTGGATACTAAACTATTTAAAAAAACATTTTGGAACATTTATTTATTTCATTTCCCCTAACCTTTGACAGCACAGCTAGTCCAGACCTCTGTATATGCATCTTCTTACCCCTTCTTTCTGCACACAAAAAATAAAACGCATTGAGAAGAGACTAATTGCCCAAAGGATAAAAAATAAAATGACATATATAATGATAAAAGGAAAAGGTAAATAGATAACAGTAGATGTGTTAATATAAAATCAAAAGTCATCTAAACAGAACTCAATGCAATAAGTGTGTTTTGAGATGTTTTTGTTTTGCTGGTTTTTTTTGTTTGTTTTTTTTGCTTTCAAGTGCTAATGCCATCATGAGTTGCTAGACCATGAAGACATTTAAAGACATTTAAAGAATAATAAAATAATTTGATTTTGCTGTAAAAGACAGATGCCATGTTCACACTGCACAACTGCACTGCTTAATGTGAGCAGACATCTGGCAGACACGCTTATCTATAGCAACTTACAGTTTCAACTATATTACAGAGCTAGGTCCATATAGCGGTAGGAGTTTGATTCAGTTCAGTTCAGCTCACTCAGGCTTTCATTTCTGTTTTCTTGTCTTCAGGTTTTGTTTCATTGTCCCTAATAGGTCCAACTTGTGCTTGTCTACTCATGTCTCACTGTCCTCCTTTGCTTGATGTCACAACTTCATTGATACCTAAAGTGAATGTTGGAAATATCACATGTTCTTTGAGTAGGAATCAAACATCATTGCTCTAATACACTGGACTGATAGTGGACTCTGCCGAGGTACACCTACCCCTGATGTTGTGATGTTACTGAGCCTCATCCTGTCTCAGATGCCTTGGCTACTCCCATCATCCCCTGATGTCCCCTGTTGTAGCCCACACCACCTCCTCCCCAACCAGCTACTCTCTGTTGCCCTTAATGGACGTTCTCTTGCGACTTGGGTCTCAGACACATGCACACAAGTCTAGAACCTCCAGAAAGTTGGACTAAACATTAAATGCTTATTTCATTTTTTAATTTATGTCTCTCTTTAAACAGCCAGAGGAGGATGGGACCCCCTTTGAGTCTTGGTTCCTCTCGACGTTTCTTCCTCATGCTCTAGGGAGCTTTTCCTTGCCACTGTCACCCTTGGCTTGCTTACTGGGGGCTTGGACTTGGACAATTGAAAAGCTGCTTTGTAATAGCACCTGTTGTAAATAAAATAAAATAAAATAAAATTTTAAAAAGTACTTTATAAATAAATTTTGAGTATTTGATTTTTATATGTAATCTTAAAATGTATAAGATAACTAAAATTTGTTTTTTAATCATTACATTTTTTCACTTAAAACAAAAATATAATTTGGATAGTCCCAATAATCTAGAAAAATCAAATCTCATCATTACAGTGCCAACAACACATCAACATCACCAGACTTCAAAGCACTTGTCTGAGAGGAAGATTTGTATGCCTGTAATTCTGTTGTTGAAGAGCCTATAAAATCAAAATAGGCTTTTAAATTTGAAATTTTAAACTCAAATAAATACAGCCTTATTTTAAATGCCTAAACACACACACACACAGTTACCTCACAGTGTGAATATTGTTGTTGGTGGAGAAAGTATCATAGATCCTCTTTGCTGACACATCAGTGATGTCATTGTGACTGAGGTTGAAATTAGATGGATTATAATTACCACATTGTTCAGGATTCCCAAACACACCTCCCTCTACTAAATCACCGTGTAGTAGTACAAACACCTGTAGATTTATAGATCAATGAATTAAAGTAATGAACGAATGAATTAATAAACGAATGATTGAATTAGCAAATGAATGAATAAGCAAAGCAATAAATAGTATATTTGTGTCAGTGGACCTGAGTCATTAATGGCCAGATAATTATGCATTTTGACATTTTAAACAAAATATCATTTCTTTCAGTTCTTGTACACATGACTTGTTATCTATCAGGCATGAAACTGTAAATCATAAAGAGTCTGTTATGCCTTATTTCTCTTTTTAATGAGAACATGTGTTTCTACAAGCAGTCTGGATATTCTGTAGACCACAGAGATCCATCCTGCCAAGTACAGGCAGTGATCAGTGATCCAGGCAGCCAGTGAGAGAGGTCGTCATTTCCAAATAAAATCACCAAGAAAATCAAGCTTTTTGCTGTTTGCTTTTGAAAAATAAAGTCCTTGAAGGAACACAGGATATGACTGAATGAGCAAAGTTACATTTATATAAAGCCTTTCAAGGAACTTACAATGCTTTACAATGAACACACACAGCTTCTACATTCAGTCACCCTGCTGGATTTTGTGTTAAATTGTGAGAAAAAGAGTAAAATGTGTTATATCTATGTTAGTGTTCACTGTGCACTCAACAATCAAGACTCTCTACACATCCCTCCTCCCGCTTGTCCACTCACTGCAGGATGTGGGCTTTGTGCTGGTGTGCGAACAGCAGCTGCAGGCAGTGGTCAGTGAGCTGACAGTGGCTAAGGTCCAGTTCTGAAAGCCCTTCAGAATGTTCCAGAAACAGTGCCAGTGACCTATAGGCCTGGTCCAGCCGGGTCTGACTGATGTGGAGTGTGTGAGACGCGCTGTGGCTCTCTCCCGGGCTCTGGGTAAGATGGTGATCACCATCTTACCCAGAGCCCGGGAGAGAGCCACAGCGCGTCTCACACACTCCACATCAGTCCCCACACAGACAAGAGACAGGAACTGGAGCAGCATGGCTTTATTGCAGCTGAACACAATCAACGTTCACCAACATGTAGAGTCACAAAACACTAACACACTCACATAACTACTAACATTAATGCTATTTACACACATTTTGTTTCAAATGATAAAATTATTTTCCTTTTTCCAGAATGTTTCCCTACTTTGTGTGGTGTTGAGTCAGTGGCTTACTGAAGGGTGACTGTGTGTAAAATGGGGAAGAGTTGCCCTCACAGCCGTGTAGAGTGAGCTGTGTGTGTGTGTGTGTGTGTGTGTGTGTGTGTGTGTGTGTGTGTGTGTGTGTGTGTGTGTGTGTGTGTGTGTGTGTGTGTGTGTGTGTGTGTGTGTGAGAGCTCGCTCTCTGGATGACCATGGAGACGACTCTGCAGTCCTCAGTGCTCAGAGTCAGTGTGTGTTTCTGTGTGTCTGCTGTGAGGTCCAGAGCAGAGCAGCAGGAGAAATCCAGTCTGTGCTGCAGAGCGAAGAGCAGATCTGCTGCTGCTGCCCCCTGCTGTAGTTCAGAGACACTGTAGCAGTGGAGCAGCCTCAGCAACAGCAGCCTGTCAACACGGAGAAAACAAAACACACACAGACAGTGGCAGGGCAGTTAATTTCAGGTTAATATAAATATTTCACCTAAATTTAACAATTTCCTCCAGAAAGTCATTTTATTCTGAAGTAAATATTCATGGATATTGCTGATTACCTGACAGGAGTCTCAGTAAAACCTAAGTGATGCTGGCACAAAATGACTTTTGAGGAAACTCGTGAAAAACACATAAACGTACATAAACGTTTATATAACACTCCCTAAACAGACCAGTTCTGTGTTAAAATTCTGATTGTGAGAAAAGTTCAAGCCTGAGACGGGAGACGTGTTAGAGCAGTGGCTCAATGCTCTCCAGCTCCGCCTTTGGTATGGAGGTGAAAAGCAGGCTGAGAGAGACTGCTGTGCAGTGCTGGAGGGTGAAGCGCAGGGCAGCACAGTGGACAGAGTCCAGCTCTCTGCTGTTCAAGTTGATGCAGTTCTCTGCTGAACTCAGCAAGCTGGACACACAGTGATCAGAGCCAGTCTGATAGATCTCTCTGAAGATGGACAGTACAAAGCTGGAGCTCAGCCTGGGGAGAACACACACACACACAGACACACATTTCCAGGTCTCATGCTGTACAGTATAATTAAAGTGTTTGGACTGTTACTAACTGTGTGAACAATCTGAGCCACACAACACATGACTGTATTCTCTCACCTTCTGATCTGAAGTCTGGCCAGTACAGGCAGAAGGTCTCTGGGGTTTTGCTACTTAATGTTGGGGATGTGTAGTGATCCGATGAGCTGGTTGAAGCTCGTCTACTTTGCCGTAACGTCACCCATTCGCCTTGCTGTCTGAATGCGTACTTCTAGTGCTAGAGTCTTCTCTGTCAGACTAACAATTCATCTACACTTCTCACAGATAAAACTGCTACTAATGACGAAGAATAAACATGCTGCATTCAGTGCTCTGAAACAGAACATAAGTCATGATGAAAAGCAAAATGTTAACATTACTTATGTTTGTGGTAGTTCCTTAGATATAGTTTGTGATGATAAAGTAGCTTTCCATGGAATTTACCAGTTTCCAGGTAGAAAGTAATTAAATACAACGAAAAATTTGTTAAACAGATAGAGAGCAGTAAGAGCTAGTATGCTGAAACAGTTTCAAAAACAGGAAGTTTCCTTATGAAGGAAAGAGGTTGTTATGAACCTCACCATTTTGACAGCGAGTATTAACCATGGCTATAAAACCATGTGAATAATTCAGTTATGGGATTAATCCACAAAATAGCACATCAAATCTAATTATTTGGCCAGTACAGGGTTATGCAATATTCCTTCATCTCAGCAAAATGCAATAGCTTGACTTCCTTAACTGATTAATAATTAAAAAATATCTTTCTTGACTATAAGAATATATCTTACCCATTAGACAGATTAAACATCCAGTGAGTGTGTATCCTGGCATGTTAATGTAAAAGGCAGCTCCTACTGGATTTGGGGAAAGATTAGTAAAAGATTTCAAGTATCTGCAAAGCAGAAAACTGCCTATTCAACAGGCATGAATGATGTGCTACCGAAGTAGTTGTGTTATTTGCATAGCCTAATTAATATGCATGCAGATCATGTTCTATAGAACCTATATTGTTATATTAAAATTTCACTATTGCTTTTTTGCTTCACAATTGTTACACATAATTGCTGCACCCGATACAAGGATAGGAATTCCAATTTATTCATACTGGACAGAAGAATCATTAATGGCTGCTGAGTGAAGCACTTTCATTGAAAATTCATCCACCAATTAAAATTTTTATTTATTTTTTTATTTTTTGTAACCACATCAGCCAGGAATACATTCCAGCTCTGTTTTAGAACACTGGCTGTGATTCATTACATTTTGGCAATTGTGAAAACAAACTGGATGATACTTCTAAAAGTAATTGTGTTTGCAGTTTATTTGCACAGTTACATAAACAACACTGGTAGCATAGTCAACTGGCTTGATGGTTTTCCAGTGCACGACACTGTGTTACCAGGGCTGGCCCAAGCCTGTGTGGGGCCCTATGCAGAAATCTTAGCTGCCACTGACATAACACAGGTAAAAAATCAAATAGAAATAAATACATGGTCTTTGGCACCCTCTTGGTGGCTTTAGCAGGCTCTTGTTTTGCTTATATGGCAGGACAATTGTTCTGCTGTTATCCTACCTATAGAGCAGTCCTATTTAGATTTAATGCATATATGTACATCAGCGTTAGCCCAGGTTTCTGGTGTTTATTTTAGATGCATTTTTGGTTGTATATATTATAATTAGGCTACTGTGGACAATTTAATACCATATAGCTACAGCACCTGTACTTCACACACATGTAGTAATCGGATCTAGAAAGTTGCCAACCCTATTAAAATATTAGGTTTATAGTATAATATTTGAATTAAACAGACAAAGCGTTAATCACAATCATTTGCATGATGATTAAATCTTGAACCAAAAATGTATCAGAGAGCTCTAGTTTTTTTTACAGACACACACCCAATAAAACTGTGCTTGACCATTTCTTGCCCTCTATATCATTCTCTGCAGTTTACTGAGAAAGACCTGACACTGGGTAATGCCATTGTCTATTCGAAGGCCAAAACAACAACAATCTTGGTTATCAAAGACTCACTCCACCCTGACCACAGCCTCTTCTTTTAGAAGCCATGAGAAAACCACCATTGCAGCTTGAGAGCACAAATCAAGCCTCTTAAGAGGTGTTATGTTCCACAGGCAGATCGATATCTCAATGCGGTCCACATGAAAGCAATTTTCTTTCCATGAGTGCAAATTGCACTTTTAATGCCTGATATTTCAGCCACTCATTTCTCTCACTACATGACAAAACTCTCGAAACTTTTCTCCAAAAGCACTGAATGATATTCTAACCATTTATGGCCTTTCTCCATTCATGTACACAAAGTCCAGTATGATTCCAAATGTCATCAAAAGATATATCTGTTTGTAGCTGAACAACTTATACAATGCGATCTTTCTTCTTTGTGTCAAATGAACTTAACAATTGAAACATCCAAAACTGGCTGTGTTTCTTGCCAACATACTGGTGTTTGGACATGTGGGATTACTTGCATGTCGCTTTCAATAAGTCAGTTGGTAGAGTAGAAGTTAAAACTGTCATCCTTAGGCTGTCGGCTCAACTCCAACTCACACAAACTTTATGTTTTAATGCAGAATCTGTCATTTTATATGAGCATAAAAAGAGGTTTTTCCCTGACCAGGCATCGAACCGGGGCCGCGGGGGTGAACACGCCGAATCCTAACCACTAGACAACCAGGGACAAAGCTACTGAGTTTACATGACAAGATCATTTTTCAAAGTCTGCACTCCTACTATTCTGACAATGTTTGGATGCATAGTGGACTTGGTATGCATGAGTGGAAAAAGGCCATAAAGCGAGTTATTTATCTTTCTCTTTGTTCTACAAAAAAATGAAGTTTGCAAGAGTCAGGGCTCTTTTTTACCATCTGGGAAAAGAGGGAACGCTGGTGTCACTAACACATGGAAAGAGCTGTTATAGTATTCCCCATTTGTCTCCTTAATGTTTCTGACATTTTAGCCACTCATTTCTCTCTCTACATGAAAACACTCTAGAAAACTTTCTCCAAAAAATACGGAATGTTATTCTAAGTACTCAGAAAATAGTCTTTTCCTCCCCCTTCTGACGCGTGAACTTATAGACGCCCTTGATTGCACGGTGTCTCTGTAATTGACAGGGGAGAGAGCGTATGCCACTCCCTCTCTCCCTAAGAGTACAGCCAATTATGCTCTTCTAGACTCCCGGCCACAAATGGCTGTGACACCATCAGTTTCAAAGTTAAACAAAACTCCTATAGTACTAATAAAAGCTTCACACTCACCTCAGCTGGGACATGGCAGACACTGAAGGAAACTCCTCACTTCACTCTCTTCATCTGACCAGTCATTAAGCTCCACTGGTTTCTTCACTGTTTGGAGTTTCAGCACTTCTAGCACTTGTAATATTAGAATAGAATCCCTTTATTTACTAAAGGTACACAGAAATGTACACCGGTACACAGAAACTTACTGTATGTAAGAGTGCAATAGTTCAAAGCTGTATTAGTGCAGATAAATACAACTACAGTGCCATTGCAGCTTTTAATGCTGTTTCAGTATCAGGGTCTTCAGGAAGGCTCCACCTGGCAACCCTGAAGTGCCTTGCTATGCTTAAAACTGCACACACACACACACACACACACACACACACACACACACACACACACACACACACAAACAAACACAAACACTTAACAAGGTGAGTTCTGCTTATTTGTTATTGGAGATTTGTTATGAAGGCTGATCGCCATTTAAAATTAGGTTTCACAAACTGTAATTGTTACACTGGTGAGTTTGAGGTAGAGATGCACTTTCATTAATACTGCTTACACTTTGTTTCTTTACAACACGCATGGACGTGTTGAAGCATCTCATAAGCATGGAACACTAATACTCAGAGGTTGAAAACAGAAGCTATCTGGCTCACACAATGTTTTAAATGTGCCAAGGGAAATTCCAAGTGTGGCCATCCTTGAGTGGAGTGGAAGATAAATATGTTTTTTTTGTATTTCAAAGCGGCTGTAAGAGTATAACAGGCAGTTTAGAACATGTCAGTCCCTCCATGTAATTTGAGAGAAAATATCCTATGAAGATTGGACCAAGATTCCTGCAGAGTATTTTCAGCACATAGTGGAAACTATGCCAGAAAGAATTGCTGCAGTTCTGGAGGCCAAAGAAGGTCCAACATGCTATTAAATGGGTGTACTTAAGCCCACTGTGTCTTATAATAGGATGTTGCTGGAATGTATGTGGATGTTGTTGGAATGGCCGTAGAGTTGCGGCAGCAGTACAGGTAGTCTGTGATCCTTTCCCCCATCCGAGTGAGTTTGCCCTATTGCACGGGGTCGAGTTATGATGTGAATGTTTAATTACACAGGATGGATTGTGGGCGACAGAACCGAACAGCCTTCAGGATTCAAGTAGAGAAAGGTGAAACTTCTCCAGCCTTTGAGTTAATCACAGGACTATTGCATAGCAATTAGAGATAACAGAACAGCTTTCGGGGGGGTTTGGGTGGGTTGCCTTATCCGCCCCTTTAACAGAGTAGTCACAATTCAAATTTCCCTTGTTCCATTGTTTACAAGGCATTATACATGTGGTTTATTTATAGTGCACGGAGTAATATGCAGCAAGTCTGGTCTGTCTGCTTTGGAAGAGAAACATTTGGCCAAAAGAGCAAGACACAGCCAGGAGGATGATTGCTAAGAGCACATCATAATATGCACCTTAAAGCTGTGCTCTACAGCTAGGTCCTGTTCCATGACTGCATATATAAATTTACTACTGACATTGCCATTTATATCTGGCCATTTACAGTGCACTCTTGCTCAGTGCAGCACTTGAAGCTGATTTTCCATTGTGTAGTTATTATGTTCAAGAGATGTTTGACCCGGTCAGGGTGACACACTTTAGTGAGGGCAGCAGTATCCTAGAGGACACTACAGACAGTGACGGAGACATCTCAGAGCGCGAGGTGAGAGGTTGAGTTTTTTGTTACTCTCTCTACGACATACTTTTCATGCCAGGTACTATTGTCCAGTTCAGCCAAATTTAATTTACTGCCTTGTATTATCATATATAAATTGCTGAACATCTTATCACTCAGTTTCAAACATCCCCTCAGCTGTTTTAAGCCATTTCGGTTATTCAGAAGTACTGCTAAATGGATGTGGTGGGAAAATGAGAGCACATCAAACACAGACAGCTTTATGCATTGAGTAGTAAAGAGTAAAATTTTATTGAGTTCTGTCCCCTGTATAACAGAGTAAGAGGACTGACGCGCAGTACGGTCCCCCTCCCCTTATACAGAGAACAGAAGAAAGAGAAAAAAAAGAAAAACGACTCCTACAGAGTATCAGCTAATTCATGTTTTGGTTAGCCTGAGCGCTGAAGGCTTCTTCTATCGCTATGGTTAGAACGGTATGTGAGCAGCTGGTGTACCTGACTCACATGCTTATCTGCAGACTGTTATGCTGTGACTATAGAAACATAAAGCAAAGTAAAATAAAGCAAAATAAATTTCCACAAAATGAAGTAAGGTACATTTCCACAACATTTCCCCCCTATATCACACATTATCACACATTTATTCAGCAAATAGCACTACGATGTCTTCATGTGGATCACCAGCTCCGCCCATCTTGCGGAGCAGAATGTCTTCAAAGAGCTGGGGTTGGTCATTGGCATGGCCGCTGAGCGCTGGCATGGTGAACACACTAGAAAGACGTCTGACACGCAATGACAAAAAAGGAGGTAAACACAGAAGAAGAAGAAAAAGAAGAAGAATGAGTAGCAGAATGGGCAACGCTACAGCCGCTACTGGAACTGTAGGCTGCGGAGTGAAGGCAGATCACATAAGATTCATATAATCAGTAATATTAGCGCTGAGATCTGGAATGTAAAAACAGCAGGAAGTGTTAATCATTTTGCACACTCCTCCTTCCTTCATGGTTAGGAGATTTAATACCATTCTATGTTGAAGCACTGCTGCCCTTATCACTTGTTGTTCTATCTTTAAGGCACCTATTGCTGCTAAGGTGTCATTAACTACTTGCAGTAACTGATAAGCTAAGCCATTGATCTTTTGCAGGGCTGCTACTGTGCCACCGCCCAGGAAAAGGGACCAACCAATGGTTTCACCCGGAGTGGTCCATGGGTCCCTCAGAATTCTACCACAATAGTCTGTGCTGGTTATGTCTCTCCTCACCCTGTGCTGCTTGGCATGGGGAAGTGTATACACCTGCGTCCTTGGGCGCACTACAGCTGGATAACAACAACCAGTCCAGTTCTGTGGCAATTCACCATAGGCCACCGAACCACCGACCCACATTACATTCCAATACCCCTGCAGGGTTGTCATGGAGCAATTCCACAGGGAACTGCTATTGGAGTCACTGCAAGTGCCATTGCTGTGCACCTGCACATAATCGATGCATCTGGACCAGACTTCCGGCACCTGCTGCTTCATCTGCTATACAAATATCTCACCCTTACTAGCTGCCACATGCAGCATCATTTTCGGTGGTGCGGGGTTAGTGGGACTGGGACAGTTTGAGGTCTGGTTAATAACCTGGCACATAGAGATTGTCATATTCACTTCTCCTACGTCTGCGTTTTTCAGAGGGATTACAGTCCTTGGAACACTGGTGTGCTGGCACACCAGGTACTCTTGCTCGATATGTTGGGCATGCACAATGGCTGACATACACGCTGTATTTTGTTGGCATTTAGCTGCTAATCATTCTGCTTCAGTGGCGTTGGGACCCTGAAATGGTAACAAGTCTTCTCATAAGTCATGGGATTCTTCATCCATATTAATATTCAGTCTATGTTCTGACTGTGTTAGCTGTGTCTGATTTTCTCTACCGTCTCTTGACGGTTCCGAGTGTCGAAAGGGTAGGCCTTGCCTTTAACACCCTACTCAACACAGTTCTGACCTAGTCTGTTTGGGTGCTGCTGCTTGGAGTTGGGGCTGGTGTCGGAGCCTTCTTACGGTGTGTGTGATGTACCCAGGTTCCTCGTCCTTCTATTTTGACAGCAGCGTGGGTTGTTAACAGGAGGTTCTAGTTGTCTCCACCTGGTGCCTTCAGTGGCGGTAGCCCCTGACTGAATTTCCCGTTATGTGGCCTGCGGGGTAGCAGCGGTTTCCTGTATTGCTTGCACAGCGGTTTTAATTGCAGCTGCCTTTGCTACTCTATCTGCAAAAGTATTCCCCTTGCTGATTTGGTCTTCTGTAGTCCTGTGAGCTGCACACTTAACAACTGCAATTGTCTTTGGCAGCGAAATGGCTTCTAGCAAGATGGTGATGTCTAATATATTTACCCGAGCTTGTCAGGAATTGCCTATGTTTCCATATGGCTCCAAAATCATTAACAGTTTTGTCTGCAGCTAGTTTGCATGCTTCCGTCAGTGCTACTAGTTCAGCAGCCTGCGCTGAATAGGAGGATGGTAATACTTCTGTTTTAAGTATTTCATGATCTGTTACTACCGCGTATGCTTCCCTATTGACCCCTGTGTCGTCCCTGCATGCTGACACATCCACATAGAGGCATAGGTCTGGGTTACTTATGGCTTCTTCAAAGAGATCAACCCGCGGTATATATACTTCAGCTAAGACTGCTGTGCAGTCTTGTGGATCTCCATCCTCCTCCGTAGGAAGGAGTGTAGCTGGGTTCAGTGTTATACACCTTTTGACAGTTATATTAGGCATATCTAAGAGGGTGGTGTGGTATCTCAGCTACCACTGGGCTGATAAGTGTGACACTCTTTGGTCCTGCAGTATTCGGTGTAATGCGTGTGGGACTAAAACAGTAAGAGGGGAGTATGCCACTATGGTTTAGGTAGCGAAATTATGGCTTGTGGTCGGTTTTGAGACAGCTTGTGTGTATTTCCCCCTTTAATGATATGCCCCAAGAACGTCACTTCCTCCTTACAATTCTGTAATTTTGCTCTACTAGGTCAGTTACATGTATATTACATCTGAAATATTTCCATGAGCTTTTATGCAACATACTAAACAAAGGTTAGGAACAGGCTAAGTCAAATCAGGCTAACTCTCAGCAGGTCAAAAGTACTTCAGACTGCAATCTATGATCTAGTATTTTTTCCAATTTTATCATAATTGTAACACAGGGAGGCTTGGCAGGATACAAAAGAGGAGCAATGATGCATATAATGATGTTTATTTAGAGACATGGAAGACAACGTAGCACTAAGGCTATCGTGGGATCAAACACTGACAACGTTAACGTTTACACAAAGGACTTATATATGCAAACAATAACAACACAATGAAGGGCAGCCGTGAAACACAAGGGAGCATGGCCACACGGATGAACACACACACACAAGCAAACACACACGGGGAGACGTTTGGGGGGGGGGGGGGGCGTACCGTGACAAGAATATGTTCACACATGCTCGCTCGCTCGCTCTCTCTCTCTCTCTCTCTCCCCATCCTTTCAGCCTTTGGGTTTCAATAATACCCCCAGGGCAGACAGAGCCACTATTCAAGCAATGTAATATTCTGTAATATTCTACTCTGGCTCCTCCTACCTCTGCAATGACATCCTCAGCTTTTATTTCAGTGGGTGGCGTGTGATGTCATAATGCAGCCGCATCAATTAAGCGAATATGATGTAGTCAAAGAACAGATTTTTCAAATGAACAATTTCTGTGACCCATTTTTAGACTACAGATCACAGATAACGGGTACACTAAATTTATTATGGGTCAGTGCGGTAGTTACAATTGCAATCCAAGACGCAAGGAACATGTTCCTTCTGAGAAGCACGGGATATTTGGTAAATATGGGAAAAAGAAAAACGAAAAAACACGAGCCCAGAACCCTTCCAGAATAGAGGATGACTTCTTGGATGAACTGTGTGTGTGTGTGTGTCTGTCTGAGAGAGAGAGATCTACGTAGCAGTGTTCTAAGTATCTATACAACGCTAATAAGACATTTTCTGTTACTTTTTAAACAGATACTAGACCAAAGCGTTTAATGAAGAAGGACTTCACTACTCAGAGAACTCAATCAGCCATAGTAAGTAAAGTAGAACCAAGACAAATGATTTAAAGCCATACTGTGGCAATGGACAAAAGCCACAAAAAATGGAAAAACAGCTATGGTGAACAGTGATGCTAATTGAATGCTTGTACTTAAGTACACTGAAATGTCTCTGAATATAAATTACAAATGCATTTCAACAAATGTTCGAGAAATTAATTAAAAACACTAATGTAAATGTATTTAGAATATATTTAGGACACATACATTTAGCATATGCAATCTTTGTCAGTTACAGGAAAAAAAAATACTGTTGGTGGGTTTTTTGTTTGTTTGTTTTACATTCTCCTTACTATAGAATTAACAGTCGACTGTTCGGTGACTTTGCATGCTGAGTTGTAACACTGATTATTAGTATAATTGTGGCGAGAATCAAAATCAACACTAGCTAAAATGACTGAATGCATTGGAATTTATTATTCCAATAGCACAATTTGAATGGGTCTACGGTACCTTAGTGTGTCAGGTCCTGTTATTTCTGTTGAACATTTGATGTTTGGGGGCACATTTTTACATCATTAGGCCTGCAGGCTATGTGATTACGGCTATGCGATAAAAATTGTATTTGTTTCCTTTCCAGTCCAATACAAATTATAAATTACAAATGTATCAAAATGTAATTAAAGTCATATTTCAATTAAATGTATTTAAATACTGTTCAACAATATTTCTACTCATATCTACAGGTGGAACCTAAAGATATGAATATCAATGAGAGGGATAAGTGTATTGAGGACCTGGAAGCTGTGTTTGCTAAAGTGAGAAAGTCTGCAGTGGAGCAGAGCAATCCTAACACTTGTTTTCCATAAATTCTCACAATGCTATGAACTATGCATTTCAAGTAGATGTAATTAAATATTGCTTAACACTGTTTCTCTTCATAGTTGGAGGTGAAACTGAATTCTTTTATAAAGATGGAATATGGTTCCTGTGAATATGATATGGGCCAACTGATTGAGGAGATGGAATCCACAGTTGCTAGAGTGAGAAAGTCTGCAATGGAGCAGAGCAATCCTAACACTTGTTTTCCATAAATACTAACAATGCAATTAAATATGCATTTCAAGTAGATGTAATTAAATATTGCTCAACACTTTATTTGTGTCTGCAGGCGGCCAAACTGTTAGGATTAGAAGCCGTACTTGCTCGGGAGGATATGGCTGCATAACCTCTGATGACAGCAATAAAGAGCATTAAAAATACTCTGACATTTTTCAGTCTAATCCCTGCCTATGTTGTCTGCAACACAGTCAATTATACCATGGATAGTAATTATATCTTTTTTTTTTTTTTTGTCTCACAAACATTCTGAATGTAACATTTCCTACAGCTTTAAAAATACAATCACCATACTTGGCACCCACACTATTTTTTCCCTTCATGTCCACTTACATCTATGTGACTTAACAATCACAATTCATTTTTAGACAACCAATTTCCAACCTCTATATATATATATCGCTCGGAATTCAACAGACACCTGACTCAAGTATTTTTATTTTAATTTCCTCCATGTTGTTTATAATAGGCCTACAGTAAGAAATCCTTTTAAAGGTGATCACCATTTCTACCACTGTATACTGTTGAAGCATACAAGTTTTTATTCAGTGAGAGATATGTCATTTATGGGGATTAGGTACAGCATGTTTTGTTCAGGACATTCACGACGATATATGTTCTAAATGGGATTGTAAAATAACTAGCTAGCTAGCCATGTATTTAGACAGAACCTGAATTGTGTTACATGGGGATTTTTATCCTATGTTTTTAAGGCTGCATTATGTACAGCCTAGCATAAATAAATACGCAAGAATGCAGAGCACAAATAGTCCATAGTTTATTTTCCCTTCTATATAAGCCCGCAGGTTCATAGGTGACTAGCTTTTATAATGTCATGTGTAATTTGAGCATAATGGTGGAAACTTCAAAGAACAATATGGAAAAAAAAGGAGGGTTGTTTACATAATTGCCCTTGAAAAAGTTTATAAGAATTAAACTCTTGTGTACCCCTCAGACATTCTCCAGAGGGTCCCTCAAAAGCATGTTTATATTTAAGTTGCAATAAAGGACAGGACCAGCTATTCTCTTCAACTAATTCTGATATCAAGTGGAAACAAGTTGTCAGGTTCTGGTCCGCACCCAACCAGGAACGCACACACAGACACGTACACACATATCCGCACAAATCACCTACCACGACCACTGCTCGGTTCACAATCACACACTTATCAACCATCACGATCACCTGCTTCTAATTAACTCTCTCCCTATTTAAACCCCTCATGTACCATCCTCCAGTGTTTCCCATTTAGCATACTGTGGACTAAAGCTGAGCCTGTCTTCATGAGCTTCCCCACATCTGTGTTTTTAAAACTTTTTGGCAGTGCTTTGTGTGACTAATATCCTGCCTTTTTATCCCTCACCCATGTCTTGCTCAGGTGTCAATATGTCACATAACTAAATTAGTGTTCTATTATTTTCTTAGTTTGTACAAGAAGTACAAATATGTAGCTATCTAACATTTATAATGTGTATTGTTTCTTATTTTGTTAACATTAAAATGTAAAACCAAATGAAAACATTTAAATGTAAAAACAGGTTTGACACTGCTTTGGATCTAGTGAAAATACTAGAAGCTGTCAAAACCATGACCTGAGCAGTCTGCATTTTACACATAGAGAGAGAGACAGAGACGATGTACGACAACAACCAAAGGTATTCAGATCTTAAGGGAATCCTTTCACTTAGTCTTCAATTATGCACTCCATAGATGTCATGAGGGACAGCCTCACAAGAAAGGAGGCCTGGTGCATGGCATGCAGTGGTGCCTATCATGCGAACACAGAGAGAGACAGAGACAAGGTAGCAGACAACAACCAAACGTGTTCAACTGCTGTCAGGTCTTTCTCAGTAAACTTCAGAGAATGAAGTACAGGGCAAGCACTTGAACATGCACATGTTCTTCCCTGGATACAGACACTTTGCCTCAAAGACAGTTGCCTCACAGGTTTGTTCCAAAATGACTTCTGTGGTGGAAATTCAGCAAACAAGGAGTCAGATGTGGATAAGAAGATTTTATTGAGTTATTAGTTTCAAAAAATGAGCGTGCCTATTTGCTTCGCTCCCCTTTGGGTGATTTCCCTCCCCTTATATACTAGCCGTAGCGTTCGAGAGAACGAGGGAGGGTTTGCTTCTGCTGAGACCAGATAACTCCTTGGAAGGAGTGTATTTCTTCAAGGACGTTCTCTAGGGAACGTCCTGTTCTTCTAATCTTATGCTAAGCTTTCTCACGCTTTACAATGATAGAGAAAGAAACACAACAATATTTCCTTCACACTTCCCCCCTTTGATTCTTTGTCAATCATCAACATCATCTAGACTTTAATTTTCAATGAATAGTGCCTGGAGGTCATTAAATTCCTCAGAATCCTCATCCACCCCCTCTGGCAGTTCTTGCAACAGTTGATACTGTACACGAGTAAGATTAGTCACCCAGGTGACACAACAATTCATAATACATGGCAGGAAACACATAACCATCAATACGACAATGAGCACAGGAAAAAGCACCGTCATTGCCCAGTGTCCCCACGGGCCCAGGGCCGAGGTGAACCATGAGAACCATGAATTGTCTGCTGGGGACGGCTCCTGGATGTCCTGTTTCATATGTGTAATCAGGTCTGTTATATTATCATAATAATCTGGGATGTGAAAACAACATGATACATTTATCTTCTTACACACCCCACCTTCCTCGGCTAGGAGCAAATCTAAGGCCATTCTATTCTGCAGGACTACTTGGCGAATCTGGTGCAATTCTTGGTTTAGGAGTGTAAAAATCGTCTCAGTCCTATTGGCCAGAGTTAGGACTTGCCACGCTAAACCATTAATCTTATTCAAGGCTGCAGTGGTTGCCGTCACCAATGCCATTGCACAAGCGATATTGCCTTTGCATCTTTCCTCTGGCAGGAGTTGTCGTCCCGCGATCGGGGCGAGAGTAGTGAGTAGGATAGTGACAAACAGAGAATTCATCATGAGTCCTCAGGTCGTTCTGGCGCCTTCTTGCAATGAGTGTGGTGTATCCACGTTGCTCGTCCGTCGGTTTTGACGGCGGTGTTAGTCGTCAGCAGCACTTGGAATGGTCCTCTCCACCTGGGCTGGTTCCACCGCTTCCTTCTGAAGTCCTTTATCAGCACCCAATCACCTGGTTGGTGGGTGTGGAGTGGAGTATCCGTCACCTCGGGAAGAACTGCCTTCACCTGCTTAGACACATGGGAGAGAGATTTGTGCAGAGACACACAATACTGCAAAAGTGATTCATTGATCAGGTTAGTATCCCAGTCGGGCGGTCCTAGCCCCGTGTTGGGAGGCCGTCCAAACACTCTCAAAAGTTGATAAGCCTGTTCGTGCCTGCGGTCTGGTTCGGCATTGCCACAGGACGAGGGGAAGGCATTTTACCCAATTCATGCCTGTTTCCTGCGTTAATTTAGCTAGACCTCCTTTAATGGTGCCGTTTGTCCGTTCTACTGCCCCTGCACTAGCAGGGTGATAGCTGCAGTGTTTTCTCATATCTACCCCTAGGTATTTAGTCAGAGCTTTTAGTCCTTCGTGTACGAAGGGTGTCCCATTGTCACTGGACACTCGTTGTGGTAACCCCCACCGGGGAATAATTTCTCTCAGTAGCGCTTTTGCTACTGCATCAGTATCTTGTTTTCCCATTGGGAAGGCCTCCACCCACTTACTAAACATGCACACACACACAAGCATGTTCCTCTTTCCTTCAGCTGGTGTTAGTTCTACAAAATCTATTTGCCAATGTTGAAATGGCTCACTAGGCGGCGGGTGTCCGGCGGGTGCGTGTTTGGTATGATTGTCCCCGTGTGGTGTGTTTTGTGCACATACCAAGCATCGGGAACAAAATTTACTGGTGTGTGTGTTTATTCCTGGTGCATACCAATATTTTGTTATACTTTCCACTATCCCCCCTTTGCTCATGTGACTCCTCCCATGAGCAATCTCAATTAGTCCTTTCATGTAAGCCGTGGGGAGACAGGGTTTGTTTATCTCTGGGTGTACCCATATCCCGCCTATTTGTTTGCACCCCCCTTTTTTCCATTTCACATAATCTTGTGGAGTAGCTTGTTTTTGGATATCTTTGGTTGTTATCCTGGTTCCATTATCTATTTGTGCCATTTGTGTATGGACTGGTTGTGTGGCTGTGAGTTGAGCTACTTTGTCTGCATAAGCGTTTCCTCTCGACACAGGGTCCCCTGCTTTTGTGTGTGCTGCACATTTTATGATGGCCACTTTCTTTGGTAGTTGGATTGCTTCCAACAGTTCTGCTACTAGGCAATGGTTCTTTATCTTTGCTCCTGAGCTCGTAAGGAAGTTACGATGTCTCCAAATAGCCCCAAAGTCATGTGCCACTCCCCACGCGTACCGGGAATCGGTCCAGACGTTCACGGTCTTATCTTGTGCTAGTTTACACGCCTGTATGAGTGCAGCAAGTTCAGCTGCCTGCGCTGAGTAATTAGATGGGAGTGGTTCTGCTTTCACCACTTCTGTGTGTGACACAACAGCATATGCTGCTCGATTAGTGCCTTGAGAGTCACGTTTAGCTGAACCGTCCACAAACAATTCCAGGTCCGCATTAAGTATTGGTTCCTCCTTTAAATCTATTCTGGGAGATGTTGCAATTTCTAACACCTGTTGGCAGTCATGGGGCTCTCCTTCCTCCTCTGTAGGCAATAGAGTGGAGGGGTTTAGAGTTGTGCATCGTTTCACAGTAACATTTGGCATGTCTAATAAGGCAGTGTGGTACCTAAGCCATCGCTGAGTGGACAAATGTGCCACTTTTTGATCTTGCAGTATTCTTGACACTGCATGAGGCACATGTAGGGTAAGCTTGGCGTAGCCTACTATGTCTCTGGAAGCCACTAGTGCCTTCTCGGCGGCTGCCACAGCTCTTACACATAAAGGTAGGCCTGCTGCGACTGTATCTAATTTTCCTGAGAAGTAGGCCACCGGCCTTTGTTTGTCCCCATGTTTTTGTGTCAATACACTTGTCATATATTGCCCTTTAACATCCACTGTCTGTTCAAATGGTTTGTTTGGGTCGGGAATGCCTAACGCTGGCATGACTTGTAACAGCTGTTTCAGTGTTGTGAAGGCCGCCTCAGCTTCCGGTGTCCATTCCGGCTGTGAGGAATTTGACCCTTTGGTCGGTATTATATCTCTGAGTGGTCCCTCATGTTCTGCATAGGATGGTATGAATGTCCTACAATAGGAACACATTCCTAAAAAGGACAACAGTTGTTTTTTCGTCATGGGCTTTGGTATAGTCAAAATGGCATTCACTCGGTCTTTAGTCAGCATGCGCGTTTGTTCAGTGATGTCATGTCCTAAAAAATGCACTTGCTGCTTACAAAACTGTAATTTGGATTTGGATGCCTTGTGGCCTTCCCCTGCTAAATGATGTAGCAGTGCCACCGTGGCTTGTTTACACGCTTCTCGTGTTCTCCCACAAATCAAAAGATCATCAACATATTGCAGCAAGGCTATTCCCTTAGGGAGTTCTAAAGCCTCTAGGCTTCGGTGTAAGGCGGCATTGTAAATGGTTGGTGATTCACAATACCCTTGACACAATCTCGTGAATGTGTATGGCTTTCCTTCAAAAGTGAAAGCAAACCAAAATTGGCTATCCTTGTGCACAGGTACGCTAAAGAAAGCGTTGGCCAAATCAACTACACTGAACCACTTACTGTCTGGTGGGATCTGAGAGAGAATGGTGTGCGGGTTTGGAACTTCTGGGGCTCTAGGGTGTACTGCCGTGTTGACAGCCTGCAAATCCTGCACAAATCTCCATTCATCTCTCCCTGGCTTTTTAACTGGGAAAATTGGAGTACGTACTGGTGAGTCTGGGCATGGTACGATAACTCCTGCTTGTTTTAATGATTGGAACACAGGCCTGATACCCTCCACTGCCTCTGGTTTTAGAGGGTATTGGTGCTGGTGTGGTCTGTAATCAGATTTTGGGGTGATGTGGACAGGCTCACATCCTTTTATTAAGCCCACATCATTTTTTCCCTGTGCCCATAATCCTGCAGGAACTGTTTTCAATTCCTCCTCCTCTTCCTCTGAGAGGGTAACAGAGGCTGCCATAATTACTATATTAGGACTTACAAGCTCAACCCCCCTTTTACAATTTAGCCTATACGGGGTTGGCATTTTCCACACATCTATGCTTGGGCTGTACATGACTTTACACTGGGGTCCTTTTATCCAATCAGTTGTGCTCAACATGCGTTTTGTCCACAACCCTACTCTCTGCCAGTCTGGGTCAACATGTGCGCTAGTCAGCTCACCAGGTAGCGTGTTAGTAACTTCAGTCATAAAATGTGTTAGTACTTCCCCAGCAGTGCACTGCAATTCATACACGTACAAAGGGACTCCTGCCTCTAGCTGGACTCCCTGTGTAGGTGTTTCCCACATAACAAATAACCCCTCTGGGTTGCTGCTAATTGTGCACCCGAGTTTACACATTAAATCTCTAGCTAACAAATTAATTGGACAGGTTTCTGACACCAAAAAGCTGTGTTTGAATTGGCTGCTTCCTAAACTACATTGGAGAGGCTCGGACATCCTTTCATCAATGGGATGACCCCCTACTCCAATTACTGTTATCCCATATCCTGTTCTCATTTTACATTCTATTAAACCTTCTTTTAACACTGAGTGGGTGGCACCACTGTCAACCAAAAACCTAACATTTTTTCCCTCTACTTTCACAGTTACCTCGGGGAGGCCTCTTGGCCCTTTACTAATCTGCTGTAATAGTTGGTAATTTAAATTTGTTACTTCCCTTTTGCCGTCTTCACTCAGTGGTCCGCTGCTGTCCTGCCTCTCCACCGCCCGTCATTCGTGGATAGTGGGATCCAGGTCTGTGCCCCCGTCATATGAGTTATCCTCCTCCGGACAGTTTCTGGCAAAATGTCCAAGCTTTCCACAGTTGTAGCATTCCTGCTCTTTCATCCACTCGTTTTTCCCTCCTTTTCCTCTTCCTCTGCTTCTTCCGCATCATCAACAACCGTCTCAGTTCAGCCTGTGTTGGTCTGCAGGACTGCACGAATGCCATCAGTTCTTGTCCGAAGCGTCGTCCGCCGATGTCACCTGGCTTGCTCAGGCCGTCGGCCGCTTTCATGATGTCGTCTGTAGTCCAGTGACGGTGGACCATAATCACTCCCTCAGGTCCTGACACTTCCACCATCGGGAACTGTGGGGCATAGCCTCTGTCAGGCCCTGCGGATGGCTTTATAGTGGCGTGACTTCGAGTGTGATGAGCCACTGGTGAGGTTATTGTCTCCAGTTGCCGTCTTGGTTCGTCATATGGAGACGGCTTTGATGTTAGCGATGAAGTCCCTGGTTCGGGATAAGGAGGTGGGTTTCCTGATGCTTGTGGTTGTTGAATCAGCTGGGGGCTCTCGGCGGGGCGGCATCGAGGTCAGGATCAGCTAAGGAAACACACTGAGACACTTCATTATTACATTTCTTTTGCCCTTCCTGTTTCTTCTGCCTTTTCTCAGCTTCTTCTAACCACATTTTTGCCTTTTCTAGCATATCCTCACTGTTTTTGTCAAATATTTCCGTGCTTTCTTATCAGCTTCTCTAGGTTTGACCTCGACTCTCTTAATTAATTTTAACAGGTATGCAACACTCAGCGTCCCTGAGGTATTAAACCCATAATGTTTAATCCAAAACGGGACATGTTTGTTTACATGTTCCCCATAATCTTTACTCATTTGAAAGAATAGGCTACTGGAGAGCTTGTCCTTACCGAACTCATACTCCTTACTATTGCCCGCACCCATTTTTTTTTTTTTTTTTTTTACTTTTGGATTCAGGTAACAAACGAACAAAGGAAACTTACCTACTCTCTACAATTTTCCTATTTTTTATCTTATTATCCACACCATCTACCCCCGATATGGATTAGTTCCACTCCAGCAAATCGTGCTAGTATACTGAGTCCACTCCTTTCCCTGCGGGGTGTTCTGTCGGCCCGGGCCTATTTCTTACACTAGTACGTCTACTCAGTGTGCCTATTCTCTTAGGCTGGCGGAGTCCCAGACTCCGGAGTCCTCTAGACCCTATTTTTAAGCCCTAGTATCTCATATACTATGCTACTTTACAGACCCACCCCAGGGTAGACTCAGGCGGATCACTATGTCACTTTCTTCTAGGATTAAATTACTGAACTTCACCACTTACTTTCTGTTCGTTAGATCAGGCGGAGCACACCACTGGAGTCAAGCGGGACATCACTCCCTGGTTAGGTACTTTCCCGTATTCTTGTGGGTTTCCCTCTTCCTCCAGCTCAGTTTTCTCTCTGAGGAGCGTCCTCGAAGTTTAGTCACCGCCGCTCCGCATGGTGCCTCTCGCTGATCCTGCCGACTACGCCAAATTCTGTGGTGGAAATTCAGCAAACAAGGAGTCAGATGTGGATAAGAAGATTTTATTGAGTTATTAGTTTCAAAAAATGAGCGTGCCTATTTGCTTCGCTCCCCTTTGGGTGATTTCCCTCCCCTTATATACTAGCCGTAGCGTTCGAGAGAACGAGGGAGGGTTTGCTTCTGCTGAGACCAGATAACTCCTTGGAAGGAGTGTATTTCTTCAAGGACGTTCTCTAGGGAACGTCCTGTTCTTCTAATCTTATGCTAAGCTTTCTCACGCTTTACAATGATAGAGAAAGAAACACAACAATATTTCCTTCACACTTCCCTTGTCCCTTATTCCCTTATGCAACAGGAATTGAAAAGAAAGGTGTGAGCAAGTATACCCTCCACTGACAAGCTCCTGTTGTTTAAGTTTGAATGGATTCTGTGACTTGAACAAGTCTGCTCCTTCTCTCATCCAATATAGAAATTGCTCACCGAACTACAATGAGTGAACAAGGTCTAATGAACTTGCTGTGAGAATGATCTCAGTAATTAACTCAAAAAGGATAGGCTCAGAAGTGATTTTTTTTTTTTAAGTAGGAAGGATTTTGATATTTCAAGCTTGCCAGCAGAACTAGCTAGCCTAACCTGGGATGACAGCCAATGCACAGCATCACAGCTGGGGGAAATGGATGTGAAATGTCAGTTTAATCGGCAAGGCTCAAGGCAACAGGGTCCTGTCCCTTGACTTAGGTTGATCTAGAGGTATTTCAAGAAACTTCTCAAGCGCACTTTAGTGGCAAAGAACAATATTTTCACTTGAACAGGGACCACAGATTAAAAGTCTGATGCTCTACTGACTGAGCTATTCAGGAGAGAAGCAATATCAGAAACATTACAAGTGCAATGTACATGTATGCAAAGAAAATTCATGTGTATCGCATTAAGATGTCAATCTGCCTATGGAACATAACACCTCTTACGAGGCTCGATTTTTGCTCTCAAGCTGCGATGGTTTTGTCATGTTGTCTAAGAGAAGAGGCTTTGGTCGGTGGAGTGAGTCTTTGATAACTAAGATTGTAACTAAGATTGAAACTGCTCACCGCACTACATCGAGTACACAAGGTGTAATGAACTTGCTATGAGAATGATCTCAGTAAGTAACTCAAAAAGGATAGGCTCATCATGATGCATTAGCTAACAATCGGCACTCATACACAAGTGTGAATGTTCAACATTCATTCAAGCATCTCGAGGTCACAGTCTGTAGTGTGTACAAAAGGAATCTAAAGGAAAGGTTTGAGCAAGTGCTATAGAGCAAGAGATATAACTTTAGACTCCATTTGTAACATTAGAAAAAAGATGTACATACAGTCCATTTGTTTAAAATGTTCTTTGATGTGAAGGTCATATTATTTTGCCCCCACTTACGCAGAACTTGATTGTTGGAAGAATACAACAGGGGAACTTTCAGTTGTACTTCACATGACTGACACTGTGTAGACTTTAACTAATGTCCAGTTGTGTAGCTTTAGAGTTGTGTACAATTGGAGCAATTGACCTAAGCAACATGTATTGCATACACAGTTTGCCTTAACAAACCTATCACTTCATCATGGTCAGAATATGTGTTATAGATACATGTAATGCTTCAGCATTGCTACTAGTTCTAATACACTCAAACTAGTGCACCAGAGTGGGTGATGGTAATGGTACTGTTAGAAGCAAACCTATATGACTGGGGTTGGGCTTCCACACACTGTCCCTTTCTCCCAATTCACAGAGCGGAAACGACTCGTTTTCAGCCTGTTTTTTTTTTTTTTTTTACACAACCAATTTCCAACCTCTATAGATATCGCTTGGAATTCAACAGGCACCTGTTGCTACTGCACCTTTAAGACGGATGTAAGATAAATGAGCTCCTTTATGATTGGCTGCCCTGTATTGTGCTTCATTCAAAAGGTACTCAGAGCTGAAATGCCTGAGAAAGGCAATTTAAGTGGGTGTGCTAAACCTCTATAGGCTGAATAGGCAGAGATAGGTCAATAAAGTGTTCTTGTGACATTAGAAATACAAATTTCAAAAGGGGCATTTTTGGCAGCTTAACTGACATAGTTAAGAATTTTAACATTTAAAATATATATATATTAAAAGGAGAATGTTACTTATTTCACTCTGACTGTAAAACAGTGCATATTTTGTTAAATGGGATTTCCATCCCATGTTTTTTAAGGCTGCCTTATGTATAAATAAATATGCAAGAATGCAGAGCATGAATAGGTCAGTCTTCCATTCTGTATCACATACCTACCCTTGATAACACCGTGGTAACTGGAAAAAAAACAACCCTTTTTACTCAGTTGTCACTACTTCCAATAGACTTCACGCTAATCTCATAGAAGTCCACCCCTTTCCGTGTCCTCCGGAAACTGCACTTCCGTTGTGTTGTGACAGGATTTGTTCCTGAAGTTGTATGCGTTTTCTAAATTTGCACCGCATTTCTAAAGTGTGTTACCACTTTGATGAATATGCTTTGTGTATTTGCAGCACGATGGGTTTTCCAGGACACCGTAATTTATGCATGTTTAATTCCATCTTTTATTCACGTACTAAGCCCAACTCTATAGGCTAATATTTATAAAACCGAGATAACCATAGAAACGTCTTCATCTGTGCTTGATACTTTCACGGAAATACGGAACTGCTGCTTGTCAAGCTTGTTTCATCAGGTTTTATATCATCGTCATGACGTGTTTGAATTGATCCCAGGCATATGCAGTCCTCATCAAAATCCATGCATGTCCTAGGCTGTGAGTAAGGTATGTTCTCTCTCTGGTCACAGTTGGCAAATAAATTATGCATATAGATTGTGGGGAAAACATTTTAGCACGTGTTCTCCAAAGAAGTGTCTTAATATGAGCTATCTAGCTAGTTCCAATGTCAACTGTAGTCATAACACTGGGTTTCTCTCTGTGCTCAGGTGTCTTATTCGCATGCCAGTAACATGTTAGCGATATTGCAGTAGTGTGAATTTTTATGTTGCCCGTGATGAAAGGTGACAGGAAATAAAAATCCAAACATTTTTTTTGTTCAGGTCTTTTTAACGGTCATAACTGACACATATTTATCTAACAAAAAAATCAGGTTCCTCTAAATGTGTGGAAGAACTGTTGTGTATATTTTTGTTTCCAGTGGCCTGAGTACCTAAAATATGTCATCATTTTAGGAAGCAGGAAAGCAGGGCTGCTTACAAACATGACATTAGTATATTATTTTTGGGATATTTTCATTTATGATTTTCCCCTTTTTGTTGTTTGTTTGCTTTTTTACTTTCATTTTTTGTAGGGACTGTGATATATATTTTGTTATTTGAATGCATAATATAGCTTTGGGGCTCCCACAGACACTTGTGTATATAAACATATTAGGGGAGATTTTTTCATTGATTTGTATATGTTTGTGAAGGAATGCACATAGTTCTCATGTTTGACCCACTTTAAAGATATTTTTTGACTTGTATCAGAAAGGAATACAAGCATTTATTCATATCAACATTTTCCTTGCAGAGTCATTTCAAAGATGATGCAACAGAATAGTTTTGCTTATCTATTCTGTACTTTGTTTATTGACAGGTAATTCCACCCTCAACTTTTTAGGGTGCCTCCCCATAATTGCTCAGCTCTTCTGTGTAATAAAAGCAGGATTGGTTTGTATATCACATTGGTGTAGGTCATTTTCACCTGTTATATAAAGAACATTCTAATGGCTTTGGGGGAGACAAACCAAATTAGTCCTTTATAATTGTAATTATATATTACTTTGCTTCATTAGAAGTTTGTGATTATTCCTGTTATTCATCAACTTAGGTACCGTGATTTACTGGGGTAGGTCAAATTAAAAGATAATTGCCTGCTTATATTAGGTAAAGAAAGTTTTTTATGTCATAGTTTTCACTTACTATGATTGGGACAATACATCTTTTACATGAGGATGGATTTTATCAAAGCTTATAGGGATCTGTATGCCATGCATAGGACGCTTATGCTTTATTTAGTTCACTAAATACAAGCAGTTCATTTTTGTTTTAAATGTTGATGTTCCACCTGCTCCATCAGACCCTCTGCTTTGACACTATGTCCACCTGGTGTACATCAGTAAGCACAGCCTATAACAAGGTATGTCTTAGCCACTTGTAATCTTCTAAGCATTAACTTTCACAACATTTTTATGACAATGTTAGTCTTTATAGTTTCCATAATTAGGTGCTTAACTGAAATCAGCTCCAGTGTTTCATGTTGATGTCTTTCATTTTTCATACATAGTCATGTATATATTTGTGACATGCTACATTTGTTACTGTTTTCACTTGAACAAGGAAAATCATACTCAAAACAGATATATAAGTGGACAGTCAGGGTGAAATAAGTAACATTCTCCTTTTAATGTTATATTTTAAAAAAATATTAAAGGTCTTAAGTATGTCAGTGTTTTCGTTAGTCTTTTGGCCAATGTTTTTTTTAAAAAGAGATAAGGAGATACCAGAACAAAATAGAAAAGCAAATAATAGAGGAAGATGGCATGGGATGGAGGGATGGAGGGATGATAAAAGACAGGGGTAGTAACGGATAATTTATTCTATTCTCTCAGCTATTCTCTTTAACTAATTCTGAAGTCTGCATCTTTATTTTCTATTTGAATGTTAACTTTACGACTAGCTGATTGGGGATTTAGGAACGACACTAGCGTTGATTTTGATTCTAGCCACAGTTCTAGTAATAAGCAGTGTTACAACTCTGCATGCAAAGTCACTGAACAGTTGACTGTTAATTCTGTAGTAAGCATAATGCAAAAAATACAACAACATATTTTGTTGTGATTGAAAAAATTACGTCCTAAATACATGCGTTGTAAATACATTGACATTAGTATTTTTAATTAATTTCTAACATTCAGAGACATTCAGAGGTGTTTCTATTAAGCCCAGAGTCAGCTAGGTCTCCACTCTCTAATTACTCAATGAACCTCAATGGTTTCCCAATCACATCTTCTCTAACAGTTAAAGATCTTGGAGTTATGGATCCCAGTCTCTCGTTCGAAGCTCACGTAAATAAATAATGTTTCTAGGACCCCCTTTCTCCACCTTAGAAACATTTCAAAGATTAGGAGCATGCTCTCCACACATAATACAGAAAAGGTAGTCCATGCATTTATTGCTTCAATATTGGACTACTGTAATCCCTTACTATCTAGCTGTGCTATTAAGTGCCTAAAGTGCCTAGCGAGTTCAAAATGCAGCAGCCATAGTTTTTAATAGAGCTAGAAAATTTGATCACATCAATCATATCTTAGCTACTTTACTTTGGCTCCCAGTAAAATTTCGTATTGATTATAAACTACTTTTAATAATTCCAAATGTGCATTAGACTTTACAGTAACCTAAGACAACCCTTTTGCATGAAGGGAACTGGTAACTATGCTCACCCTCCATAATGTGCAAAAGATATTTAAAGTGTAGGACAGTCGAAGCATTATGCGTGCGTGTGCGTGATGTTATTAACATGACAGTAAAAGCTTATCATTTTTAAACGGGGGCTGATCGACTTTCCACTTATGCAAGACTTATGTCAAGAGTACATGTCAAAAATTAGAGACGAAATGAGGTGTTAAATGCCGCAATTAGGCATACAGCAGTCAAAGGCAATTTGGAAACACACTTAGAAAACAAAGATCATGATCTTTGATCATGATCAAACTTTCAAAAAGCCTACGAAGTAGTTGTGCTATTTGCATAGCCTAATTAATATCATTAGATCAAGTTCTATATTACCTATATTGTTATATTACAATTTTGCTTTTGCTTTTTTGCTTCACAATTGTTACACATAATTGCTGCACCTGATACAAGGATAGGAATTTAAATTTATTCATACTGGATATAAGAATCATTAATGGCTGCTGAGTGAAGCACTTTCATTGAAAATTCATCCACCAATTTTTTTTTTTTTTTTTTGGAACCAGAAACAGGGCGCATCAACCAGGAATACATTCCAGCTCTGTTTTAGAACACTGGCTGTGATTCATTACATTTTGGCAATTGTGAAAACAAACTGGATGATACTTCTAAAAGTAATTGTGTTTGCAGTTTATTTGCACAGTTACATGAACAACACTGATAGCATAGTCAACAGGCTTGATGGTTTTCCAGTGCACGACACCGTGATACCAGGGCTGGCCCAAGCCTGTGTGGGCCCCTATGCAGAAATCTGAGCTGCCACTGACATAACATTGGTAAAAAACAAATAGAAATAAATACATGGTCTTTGGCACCCTCTTGGCGGCCTTAGCAGGCTCTCATTTTGCTTATATGGTGGGACAATTGTTCTGCTGTTATCCTACCTATTGAGCAGTCCTACCTAGAATTAATGCACTTATGTACATCACCCTTAGTCCAGGTTTCTGGTGTTTATTTTAGATGCATTTTTGGTTGTATATATTATAATTAGGCTACTGTGGACAATTGTATACCGTATAGCTACAGCACCTGTACTTCACACACATGTAGTAATCGGATCTAGAAAGTTGCCAACCCTATTCAAATATTAGGTTTATAGTATAATATTTGAATCAAACAGACAAAGCATTAATCACAATCATTTGCATGATGATTAAATCTTGAACCAAAAATGTATCAGAGAGCTGTAGTGTTTTTCACAGACACACACCCAATTAAACTGTGCTTGACCATTTCTTGCCCTCTATATCATTCTCTGCAGTTTACTGAGAAAGACCTGACACTGGGTAATGCCATTGTCTATTCGAAGGCCAAAACAACAACAATCTTGGTTATCAAAGATTCACTCCACCCTGACCACAGCCTGTTCTTTTAGAAGCTATGCAAAAACCACCATCGCAGCTTGTGAGTACAAATCTAGCCTCTTAAAAACACTCGCCTGGAATTAAACCTAGTAGAGTTCCACAACGAGGTGCAATTTGTAAAATGACGTCTTTTTCTCTCAGAGTTAGAAATCTGCAGAAATAAATACATCAGTTAAATGTTTAAATATGTAGGTTAGAAATCCAAGTATAAAGAGCAGATATATTATCTGTGCTAATTAATGAATGTATTTAAAGTATACATTTAGTAGGCCAAAAAATAGAACTCGTATGTAAATCATATCTAAATATTTTTATTTAGAGTAAATTACATGCGACATTTTGAAGATTTTGATTTTTTGGCCCGCTACCACCACACCGCCTCATCGGGAACTGTTACACTTTATTTTTATTTATAACTTAAAAATAATCACCTGGAATGTAAACCTAGCCGAGGTCCACAACGAGGTGCAATTTGTAAAAGGACGTTTTTTTTCTCTCAGAGTTAGAAATCTGAAGAAATAAATATATGAATTTATTACCCCCCATCAGTGGACCTTTAGAGCTTTATTATTAAAAATAAGACAGACAGATGAACAGACAAACGCAAAATGTATATATAATATTTTTAAGTATTCGCCATCTGCACCATTACAGGAATGATGTGTGTGTGTGTGTGTGTGTGTGTGTGTGTGTGTATGTATGTATGTATGTATCTATGTATATGGTTATGTGTGAGTACATGTATGTTGGATTGTATATGTACACGTATTAGAGTGTGATATTTAGCGTTTATGGATTGGCTCTGTATGGATTTTATCAAAGGTGTCCAGTCTGGATTATTGGTTCTGTTATTTATTAATTCTGAGAATTATTCGATTGATATATATACTCTATCAATAGATTTTTTTATTGGGTGACACTAATATTATTTTTTGTTTTCCAGTTCATGAATATGTTTTTTTGTTTGTTGTTTTTTTGCAAGAATATTTTTATTATATCAATATAATAATGTTATACATAGTATCCTGTCATATTGGTTGATGATATGTCTCCTAGGAGACATAAAGATGGTGTTGGATGGATATGGTTATTTAAAGCATGGGATATGTTGGTGATGCACTATATTGGACTGTTTGCACTTGTGTAGCATGTTGTCTGTTGCACTGTTGTTTTTATGTTGCACCATGGCCCTGGAGGAACGTTGTCTCGTTTTTGTTGTGTACTTGTGTATATATACCTGAAATGACAATAAAACCACTTGAACTTGAACTCGAACTTGATGACGACTTGCCAAAATTGCTTGATAGGTGTGCTCTGCCACGTGGCGTGAATGTAATCGTCAACTGTGATTTGAGTAAAGTATGTACAGATTGCTGAGCTTGTGAAACCAATTTTAAACATCCAATGTGTAGTATAATGTACTCTGTATTATTTTGTACTGAATGCATTGTAGGTTAGTGTTGCTGTCATGTGGTAATTATTATTACACATTTTAATCCAAACTGCAGCGTCGGGGGCATAGTAATAAATGTTCCTCCTATTGTCTCGATGGGAGAGTAACTGTGAGATTTGATTTCACTATTATTTTGTATATCTTAGATAATAGATTTTTTGTATTAAGAATGCTTGTTTATAAATTCTGATATGGATGTAGGTATCAGAATTGATTTTTGAACACATAGGTGATCTTAGCTGATGGTATTGTAGGAACTGGGGGCTTTCTATAGCATATTTTGGGGCTAGTTGTGGGCGTGACATGAAACAAGTCTTAGGATAAATATGTTTAAGGTTTGTAATGCCTTTTTCTATCCAAGATGTAAAGTTTAATATTTTTGTTCATGGTAAAGCCTGGATTGTTCCAAATGGGAGAATGAATAGTTCGTGTGAGTGTGGAGTTTGATATCTTGTGGAATTTCCACCAGACTGTTAGTGTCATGGCCACCTTCAAACTGTTGAAACATGGATATTTTTGAATATGAGTCTGGGCACATTTGAAACACCTGCCGCAAACATTACTGACATTATATCTTGTTTATGTGATTGGCTGTGCTTCTCTAGCCACAAGTACTTTTTGATTTATTTATTTTTTAATTTGGTAATTTTATATATAACAGCAACAAATGACATCTTAAGTTTTATGACAAAATGTGCAAACAAGCTGGTCTGAGAGGTGTGTAGTGGGATATGACTCAGTGCATCTCTGGTGCTGCTTTTGATGAGTACAGTGTCATAAGTGTGTCTGTCCAGCAGCGCAAAGAGGGGATACAGCTTCTTCTCCCAGAGGTTTCCGATAAATATGTAGATATATTAGTATGTAACAGAAAGACAGCTGTCCATCCTCATAGTCTAGGTACATGCCCACATTCCTGGGCAGTTGTGTCAGGGGCAGAGGGGTCTCAGGCATGGTGCAGGTGTACAACTTCTGGGTGTTCCTCCAGAGCACCCAGAAACACTCACAGTGGCTTTCTCAACTTGCTCAGACTCAAATCTGAATATCGGCATCCGAACCGTCTTAGAGAGGACCAAAAAACACAACTCATTTGATTAAATTGTTCCAGTATAAATATGGTTATCAAACATGCTTTTAAAAATATACTTCCATGGAGATGGTGCCCTACAGGGTAGTGTTGGAACAGTGTGTACAGGCTTAGTGTCATGTTGTAGCCCCGCCCCCTCCTCAAAGATCTTGGTGTGTGTGTGTTCGTCTGTGTTGCCACACCCTCTCGTGTCGTTCGCCTGTTCTCTGTTATGTGTAATCGGCTTGGGTGTATATATGTCTCGTGTGTCATAGTACGTGTGTTGGTGTTTGAGATGTGCATAGTGTTTGAGCTTTGTTGTATGTTTTGCATGTTTGCAAAAACAAAAGTGCGTTTCATCGTGCCTCGTCCCCGCATCCTGCTTATCCTCGCAACGTCACAACTAGACCACTTTAGATGTAACTTAGAACCTCCAGTGACCTCTGTATGTGTTTCTTTAGTTGTATGAGCTCCACTGGAGGACTCTGAATAGTTGACAATGGAAGAGGGGTATATCAGATTCACCCCTTCTGCCTCGGTGTGACAGATTAACACACTGCATTAACGTTTAGAAATAAAAACATATGGTAAACACAGTCTAGAAAATATTACCTTGTAACAATTCATTCAGTATATGAACTGTTTTCTGTGTCCTTATGTCTATAAATTAAAAGTAATAAAACATTTAAATGATAAATAAATTACAATGAATGTATAAATGTTCACAAATAAGAAACTACATTGATCTGCACTTTTCTCCACAGATTCAAGGAACTCATGAAAGTTGGAAGCTATAGAAACACATAATACAGAATTATAGACTGACTGATGTGTGAGCAGAAAGATCACTGTGATGTTCTCATATCTAAAGCACTCAAAGCATTGATGTTATGTAAATTAACTGTGATCTGATTGGTTTAAGGGAATAGATTCACCTACTTTGAAGTTCAAGTTTTGATCTAAAGGTTAGAACTGGTTGACTATACTTTGTCTGTTCTGCAACAGGAAATTGAAACATTTATATCCAAAGTATTACGCGATAGAAATCAAGTCGACTACCCGTTATTGACCGCTAGATGGCGGAAGATACGAAGAAATAAATGAGTCCAGATCCTCCTGCCCGACTGTACGGTGCGACTCTGCTTTTACGTCATTAAAACGCTAAAGAAAAAAGGCCGCCATATTTGTAGTTCCACAACGTGAAAAGGCGTCATTTTGTATGCCAAAGAATGAATAAACACTATGCCATGCCTTGAAGACGACGAAATTGCAATCTATTTAGCTAGCCATAAGAATAAGAATAGCTGTTTGATTTACATTCTCACAAATATATTGCATGTACATACATCTACATTTCAGTCGATCAAAATGTTTCACGTACTTAGAACCGCAACTTTATGTTACAGTGGTCATATCAGAGATATAATATAAAATATAAAACGCAATAGGTGTCGTGTTCTGTAATAGAACATTTTAACATTTATATCCATATTACACTGCAGAAATCAATTCAAGACTGTAGAGTCGTCGTACCAAATGACGTAAACTCAATATAAACCGCTGACTTAATTTAATGAACAGTATTAAGATAATGAGTGAGTACAGCGAGTATTGTCTTACTGATGCCTGTTCTAACTGAACATAGGCAGACTCCTGCGGGACCTAGGCATCGGCTGCCAGATCGAACATAGCTCACATTTTATAGTGTTTGCATAGCATATCAGAATTTGGTATGATCTCCTAGAGAATTGCCATTCCACTGTGTCTTCAGCTTTTGTCCGATCTGCAAACAAGTCCCACTCTAGGAGAACTAGCTCAAGTGGTAGAGTGCTCTTTTAGTATGTGAGTGTTACTGGGATTGATGCTCACATTCTCAAGTCTAGAATTTGTAGTTTTTTTCTATGATGAAATCATTTCTGATAGCAAATGTTTTTGGGATCTGCTGATATGCTTATGCCATGCACACATTACGTAACTTTCAAATTTTCAAATTGATGTATCGCTCACACTGCACAACTCTATGTCTTGGAATCTGGAGTGCTTAATTTGTGGTATTTCAGTGGCCATGCACACATTACGTGACTTGAAGTTTTCAAATTGATGTATGGCTCACACTGCACAACTCTATGTCTTGGAATCTGGAGTCCTTAATTTGTGGTATCTCAGTGGCAGGCATAATCAGTGATAAACCACTGATATGTCAACTGGTCTTAACACAGACAGATTTAACTTACTCTGTGGAGACTGTGTCTAACTTAAACCTTTCCTTCAAATAGAAGAGATCCTTGTTGCAGAGGTAATGTTTTTACCTTTATATGGTTTTTCCACTCATAGTCATGCAACACACACAAATGCAAACCTCTCACAGACTGTCTCACACACATCCAGTTATTCATCTGAACACATGATGTTTCTGTCTCTGTACCGCTATTAGTTATGCAATGTTTCGTCAATACTAGCACTAACTGAACAGCGTTCTGTATAAATATGATCTTTATAACAGCTGCCATAACAGCAAAAATGTAATGTCTGATTCTGTGAGCCAAGGAAGTATTATTGATATTGTGAATATTTAATAACTTCCAATGCCAGCAAATTAAATTTTCACAATATTGTGAAAATTGTAAAGGATACTTTATTCATGTCCTCATTGCTAAAGATTGTATCGCTTTATCACAGCGATAAGCTAGTTAGCTAGCTAATAGTTGAGGTCAGCGAGTGTCAAACTCGGGGCTATAAACCATTCCTTGTGGAACCATTTCATTGTTCAGCTTTCAACTTTGATCGTTTAGGTGCTGGTAGTTTGTTAGCTAGCTAACTGTTCAGCAATAGAAAACCTACTTTTGTATGATTTAGAGACCCAAATTCACAAACCTGTGGGTTTTCAAATTGATCGTTCTCTCTAAATAAGCAAAATGAGTTAAGCCATTACTACAGATATTGGACTGTTTGAACTACAATATTCGACTGTTAATTTATTGTTAATTAGATTAAATTAACTTTCATAAACACTCTGTATTAATAGAATGTAGTTTTTAATGACTGATTAACTGTGTATATTCAACATGAAGCTATTCATATAAATTTTCAAGTTTGGTTTATTTGTAACATACATTTATTTGTCACTTTCATTTTTAGGCTGTAGAATGAAAGATCCTTGCTCACAATCATTGCTACAGTTTGATCAAATTCAGTTATATATATAAACTCCCTATTCAATGGGAAGAAACCAGTTCATGCCATTGTGAATTGCTTTTTCTGTAATCAAAACACTGAGGTTCCATATCGGAACAGAAACTGCTGGGACTGTCCATTCTGTGTGCAGTACAATGGCTTCTAAGAGGTATTGCTGTATTTGAGACATGGTGAGGACATATTTTAGTGAAAGTCTTCCAATGATGCACCCTTAACTGAACCATTTTATGCTGTTCCTGCTGTTAAAAAATGCAGAATGGTGATTATAACGAACCGATCCTTGCACAATATATGGAGCACCTCAACCATGGGGTATCAGCTGGTGTCCCTGTGCTTGATGCACCCAAGACTCAACCAGACACTGAAGATCAAGCAGCTGGCTTCCTTCACTCCCAGAAAGGAAGTAGGTTTTCCATTTGAACTGTTGCCTTCTTAGTTAAGACGTATGCAGGGTTCATTGCAGGGCCAGAGTTGTGAAACTGTGCAAGGTAATGCATGTCCAGTGCTGGAATTAAGATCATAGCTCTAAATAGTCTCTGACTTGGGCAGAGATTGTGAGTGGGTCTTCAAGGGCAAACACGATCTGATGGCCCACATGTAGTTTGATATTATTCCTAAATAACTAAGTTGACTAAGTTTACATGGCTATTTGAAAGAAGCTGATCATGTAAGCAGCAAAGACAGAATATCATTCTCTGACTAAGGATTTAGTTGACTCATGTTTAGCCCAACTAAACTGTGGTCCTGGCTGATTTTAGTTGGACTATTGAGCCACTGACTCATGCACAGAGTTCTCTGAGTATTTTGCAGTTTCTTACTGTACTGAGTTCTTACTGAGTATAACGCCAACTTTGATGCATTTGTTTTCTTTTCACCGAACAAAGCCTTCAACTTTGACTGTGGTGACATGAATTCCAGATCTGCAGAGTATTTTTTTAGTAATGCATCTTTTGCCCGTGCATTTTGATTGCAGTGTTAGGAGGTCATAACTGCTGATCAGAACTTTGGACAAGAGGGCTTATCCTCATGGCTCTCTGACTTTCATGTACAACAACAAACAATATTTTCTTATTTATTTTTTTCCAGTTGTAACAAACCGTTCTGCTGTTTTTTAACTTCTGTCAAATTTTTAATGGTTGTACAGGACAATTACGATGGAAATTGAGGTGTACAAGTGCCACCTTGAACAGACCTACGAGTTGTGCGGGCCTGTCAGACAGCTAAGCAGTATGACATCCAGCACCAGAACCGACAGCTGCGGGCCCTGCTTTTCAACCACCAGCTCAGATGCAGCCAAGATGCAGACAAAGCATTCATTAAGGTGAGTAATTATTGTCAATGGTTGTCTTAGAATGGTGCTGAAGTGCTTAAGATACTTTTTGGCGATTCCATAGCCAAGAATTCTCAAGGTCACAACTAGCTGCATTCCTGTTGGGTGTGAATGACAGTTGCTCCTTCCCGGTTGATACAAAGTCACGATAGAAAAAAAGGCGTACACAGAACTGCAGTGAATACTGTCCTTCAAGTGCATATAAGTGCATACAGTGTTTGAGCCTGCAATCCATTTCATTACCCTGTCCAACAGCCTCCCAGGTTCCCCTCCACATCTTCCTTGTCAGAGATGAAAATTGATATAAAACAAATGGGGAGCAGTTGAAATGACTGAGCCAATACACTGCACATTTCACCTTGAATACTTTTGGTTACTTTTTTGTTCCTGGCTACCATGCTTTTTTAAGCATTGATTATCTCAAACATTGATTTATCTAAGATAAGCAAAGACCTGTTCTCTCTTGCTGCATTTTGTGGGTTTTTTGTTTTTTTTTGTTTTGTTTTGTTTTGTTTTTTTCCAAATGAAGCTGTTGTTTTCATTTTTGGTGGGTTTCATACTATCCACACCAGCTTCCAGGTTTCTGTCCTTTTACATACCAAGCAATCAGCTTCCTTTCTCTTTGCTACAGAGCACCTCTTTTCTGTCCACACCTGCTTGGCTGGTAGCTCTCAGAAGCCTTACCTTCCTCACCTGTGCTTTTCTGGTTGCGGTGGCCATATGTGGGTCTGGATGTGACTCTGGAGACACATCCTCTCTCCACAACAGCCCGCACACTCTCAGCGGGGGAATCATCCCACCCAAAGAAGCCCACCAAAGTGACATTGAAGCCAAAGCAAAGAGCATCACCAAAACTATGCAAATGTGGAATGACCTGGTGGGTCTTCTGCCAGAGAGAGGCAATAGAGAATATCAAGCTGATCTGGTAGTCTGGAAGCAACCACCAGATGGCTGTTGCTTCTGTTGCCCTTTTGACTTCCATCAACATCTACTCAGGCAGTAAAAAGAAATGGTGTACTGGGAGGTAGTAAATCTTGCTAATCAGTACTTGTTTTTGGCCTGTGAAAATACAAACAAACAATACACATATTCAAACACTTCTGAACTACAATTGCTTATCAGGATTTACACAGGCTTATGTTCTTAATAGCTCTTTGCTTACAACTTCATCAAAGCGGTTTTGTTCTACAGTATGTGCAAAGTCTACTTTCCCACACAGTTCACATCAGTCTTGGTTCGTCCTGCTGGTTCTTCATGTCTGTGAATGTGAAAAATCAAACTTTTTTGCTTGGCTTCAAGCAGTGATCTTTTGATTGCATCATTCATGATTCATTTAGGATTACAACCAAGTGGTTCAATATCCAGCCAGAGGTGTACTCAAGTGAGGTAATAAAATGAAATTATTAATGTAATAATATGATGGCAGGAATTGTAAAAGACCAAATTAGGCTTTTGAAGTAAGCAGGAAGTGAGAATGACCAAATATGGCCTCTGTGGCAAGTCCCGCATTGAGGCCAGGATACCACCTAAAGATACAATTTTAATAAAAAAATGGTTTTGTAACTTGATGAAAATGTATAAAGATTGAACCCACCTGAGACTGTTAGACATTCTGTGGACAATACCTCGTCTGTATGCAACATTGAGCTCAGAATAAAGATGGCACCAGCTATTCTCTTCAATTAATTACTGCATCTATATCTTTATTTACTTGAGAAAATTAATGGAATGTGGGAAAAATCTAGTAACCACACAAGAATGTCTGGAGGTAAAAAGTCAAGGCGGCATAGCCATACCTTAATGTGAGAGATCCTCCATTTCAGAGTCTACTGTGTGATAGTCCTGTGCCTTTTTTCTCTAGCTTGGAATAGGACTGTTGCTTCTGCTTCTTAAGGTTTTCAATCAACAAGGACGGTGGCTCCACCTGCAATGAACCATGAGCTTGTTATATTGACTTGCACAAGACACTAAATTAACTCTTGTATTCATTCTCAAGTTTCAAGTTTCAAGTTTCAAGTTTGGTTTATTTGTCACATACACAGTACAACACGCAGTGAAATGGTGGAGAGTGCTCTGTCCAAACTGAGGAAGAGAACCAGGGGTGCATAGAGAAAAAAATATATATACAGATAAATATATATTCTATGTATGTACAAAAATATATTAACAATGTATGTACAATATATGTATATTATGATTATATACACAATGTACAATGTATATGGTTGAGTATATATGTACACAATCTACAGAATGTACAGATCCATTGTATAGTACCATATCTACAGTTGTTGTAACAGGTTAATTGAGTATAAATCTAAATCTATATATACAGATGTACAGATATACAGTCATGTTACGTGGTGGTGGTCCCCACAGTTTATCAGTTTCCCTGATTCAGGGCCCGAATGGCCTGTGGGAAGAAGCTCCTCTTCAGCCTCTCTGTCTTGGCCTTCAGGGAGCGGAAGCGCCTCCCTGACCTCAACAGAGAGAAGAGTCTATTGTTGGGATGGGTGGGGTCCTTCACAATTTTCCTGGCCTTGGTTTGGCACCGCTTGTAGTAGGTGGTCTGCAGGTCAGGAAGTTCCGAGTGAGTGATGCGCTCTGCTGAACGCACTACCCTTTGTAGTGCTTGTCTGTCCTGCTTGGTGCTATTTCCAAACCAGACTGTGATGTTCCCCGTGAGGATGCTCTCGATAGTGCAGGTGTAGAAGTTCCGCAGTACCTTGGAGGGCAGTCTGAAGTCCCTTAGGCGTCTGAGGTGGTAAAGACGCTGACGAGCCTTCTTTGCCAGGGAGCTGGTATGGCGGGACCAGGACAGGTCCTGCGAGATGTGAACACCAAGGTACCTGAAACTATCTACTCTCTCCACCGTGGTTCCACTGATCGTCACAGGTTGGTAGTGCCGCTCCTGCTTCTTGCTGCAATCCACGATCAGCTCCTTTGTCTTACTGACGTTTAGGAGGAGATTATTTTCCTGGCATTCTGTATGAAGTGCGCCTCAAAGACCAAATTAGGCTTTTGAAGTAAGCAGGAAGTGAGAATGAACCCACCTGAGACTGTTAGACATTCTGTGGACAATACCTCGTCTGTATGCAACATTGAGCTCAGAATAAAGATGGCACCAGCTATTCTCTTCAATTAATTACTGCATCTATATCTTTATTTTCTATTTAAAGTGTACTTGAGAAAATGAATGGAATGTGGCAAAAATCTAGGAACCACACAAGAATGTCTGGAGGTAAAAAGTCAAGGCTGCATAGCCATACCTTAATGTGAGAGAGCCTCCATTTCAGAGTCTGCTGTGTGAGAGTCCTGTGCCTTTTTTCTCTAGCTTGGAATAGGACTGTTGCTTCTGCTTCTTAAGGTTTTCAATCAACAAGGACGGTGGCTCCACCTGCAATGAACCATGAGCTTGTTATATTAAACTGCACAAGACAGTAAATTAACACTTGTATTCATTCTGTATGAAGTGCGCCTCACTTGAGATGTCAGCCAAAGTTTAGCAGTAAATATGGTTATCTGCAGTTAAGTGTGTTGCTATTGATAGACATCTTCAGCTAAAAATAAGTCTTCCTTGACCCTAATCCACCAAGCCCAGATACAACACAGACATGCATGTGCTGTAGTTGGCTTCAAAACATTCAATGAACTTGTCAGCAACATGGTCCAGATTCCTGCAGCATGTGACATGCGTCTGCACGCATCCTGCCCCCACAGTCTCTGCCTGGCTCCCCCCACCCTCCTCCACCCCCAGTTTGCTCTCTCATCCTGCCCACCAGCAGCTAATGTCCGCCGCCGCAGCGCAGCACCTCCCACTGTATGCTGCATGCTCCTCTGTGTGCCTGTGGTAAAACCTCGCCAAGTTTAGTGTTCTAGCCACTGCACTCCCCTCCCCAACTCACACATCAATCTCAGAGGCAGATGGATTCCTGTCTCCCAGCCGCATCCCAACTTTTTGACCAGTACACATACTTGGATAAATGTTCTCTGTGAATACAAAACAGCAACATTTGTCTAGTGTACCGGAGACCTCTTGGAAGTTTTGTAGACAGATGAGGCCGGGCTGTGCTAGCTGAGAGAGACGATATTTGAGCTTGAATCTGACTAGCACATGCACAGAAGCATAGGGTATTATGAAGGCTCTGCATGATATCGTGACCCAAGGTTGAGCTTACAGTAGGTGGCCATATTGCCTCATATCAAGGGCAGTGTACGTTGGAAGACCATAGCAGAGACGTGTGACCGAACTATGTGCACGAGCGCATAACATGCCGCATTCCTTGTTTTCTCCCATTTTTGAGTGAAGCTAATTGATAGTGCCATCTGCCATCTCCTTTTAGAAAGGCAGTGCAGTGCCTTGGCTGCTGATGTGAGTTGTTTTGTCAAAGGAAAGAATTGAAAATGTGAGCGGTGATCTCCATGTAATACTTAGGCTTTAATGCCCTTTACCACTCATTCAGTGCTTGTCTGTGTTTATGTTTTCAGTGTTGCAGTGTGATTTTATTTAGGTGAAATTTGTTTTCAGTCTATCTGCAGTAGTGCACTTAAAGGGCCAGGAAGGTTAGTGGAACACATTTGCTCTGCCTCTGACCTCACAATTCCACTGTAACAACAGTGTTCAATTCCGTCATTTAAAAAAAAACAAAACTTGGTTTGGTTTAAATTTGTTTAAAGATTTGTTTAAATTGTGTGTGCCAGTGTATGTGAGCGTGTTGAAGTCTCTCTGACCCTCCACACCCATTAGTGCGTTCTTCCACTAGCTTCTCTCTCGTTCCTGCTTCAATATTCAAGGGAGGATTGAGATCCATTCAGGTAATTTTGCAGTCTTCAAAAAATGCATTGAAAGACATTCCAGTAGCTCAGTGGTGCACCTGCGCGCCACTCTGCTCCCCAGTTCGGAGGATGCCAGCACCTATGTTTAGTCTTTTATGTTTAGTCTTTTTTAGTCTGTTTCTCTTTATTTCCTTTGGACTCCAGTGCTTTTTAATAATCTGTTTTGGACATGGTATGGCTGCTCCATTACCCAGGAGCCCATACAAAGGTTCATTTCTGCCTGCCTGCATAACTGCTGGAGGGAGGATTTTATGTCCAGAAAATGTTAAGATGGCAACAGCTCGGTGGGAGACAGTATGTGAGAATCACCTCTTAGGCTCATTTTACTGTTTCTCATGTAGAAGGAATTCCCTCACTATGTTCCCATTCTGAGCATCAAAGCCAACTGGGATGGGGTTTTGTCACATTCTGAATTCTAGCTCATGTCATATTTTGTCAGCATTGGCTTTGATAGACTCAGGTTATCGGTACAAATTTACATTCAAGATTAGTTGTTTTTTACATATATATCCCCTCTCCTGCAATCATGGCTAATTAGCTGCATCCATCATTGTAATTGTTTAATTTTTCATGCTAGTTCATTCACCCTTGTATTAGTGCCATGCATGTGAAACAGACTCTTGAAAGGTTTTCTTTTTGTATCTTGCATGCCTAGCATAATAGGACATTCAAAATCCCTTGAAAATTTTAAACTTTTTTTTTTTTTATGTATATATCTCCTCAACATTCCCAGTACAACTGCTGTAGAGTCCACGACTCAACTCTTGACTAAAGTCTTCACTCCGAGCGTCTGAGCCGGCTGCTGCGGCATACGCCACGCTGCTCTGTGACCCTCACTCTCCACTCCTCTCCTCTCCCAGCTTTTCCAGATCCCTCAGATGCAGACAGCCCAGCCTGCCATTCCAATTAACAGCGCTTCCTTTCGACCGGTGTCCGGCCAGCCCATCATGATGTTCCTGACACCCATGCCCTTCACCTCATCCCAGACCGGCCAGTACTACGTACTCCAGTACTACGTGCCTCAGGTACCCAGAGCAGAGAAAAGCGCCTGTGCAAATATGTACACAGTGTAGCAAATGGGTTGAAAATCTGTCTATAAACAGGTTGGCCAGCAATAAATAAACTGCTCCTAAAATGTGTAGATAAAAATATGTTTTATCTTGGAAGCAGAAATGAGAAGTTCTAGTTTAGTTTTTTTTCAGTGTAAAAACTAAAAGTTTTTGTATTTTTTGTTTGTTTACTGCTTTGAATATCTCTTAGGAGTGTCCTATATGAATGGCCATGTCTGGTGCTAGGCCCTTTACCTCTGCTGTTCTGTTTCATTCTCAGTATCACCACAGTGGCCTTCCTTACGTGGGACATCCCCAGCAGTACTCCGTCCAGCCCACAGGACCCAGTACATTCTACCCTGGGCTCTTTCCTGCAGACTGCCCACTAGCATATGGTGAGTTTGGACTTCCCTTTCTCTACCCCCACCTGGGAAACCCACATGCGTGCTCTCACCGATAAAGAGACCTTTCTTCTGGGTATTCCCGCTGGCTGAAACTGGTTTTTCGTTTGCTCTTTAACTGAAACCAGTGCTTTTTTTTGGTCACCACTAGTGGCAGGGCCTTCATACTATCCTGGCCAGACCATATACACCAAATCTCCATCCATAATAGTGCATACAGCTCAGCAGCCTCCACCCACTAAGAGAGTAAAGAAAACAGTGAGTATTCCCCCTGCCTCAGAGGTGAAATTAATTTAATTGTGGATTGACTTAATAGATGCAAATAACTTGCTGTTCGCTAAGATCCGTATCCGAGACCCTAACCAGGATGGCAAGGATATCACAGAGGAGATCATGTCAGGAGTAGCCATTAGCCAGAACACAACCCCACCAGTGGGACGTCCCTGCACTACCCCTACTGCTCCACAGGTAAGCCATTCAGTCCCACAGCCCGAGCCCCTGATCGGCTGCAGGCCGCTGCTTCGCGTGATCCACTCCACAGGTCAAAGTACTCTCTCATCTAGTCCTCCCTCATAATAAGCTCTGAGCTGATTGTTTGGTTGTTTGGCTGGCTTTCATTGTCTTGTCCTATTAAAAGCATCATACAATCAGCAACAAAATCTGATGGTGTAGTTTGATTTCCGGCCATTCTCTCTTCCTTCTTCAGTGATTCGGTCACACCGTTGACCCTCCTCCGTCATATTTGACTGGTTGCAGTAGCTTGTGTGATTGTGGCTGTTCTGATTTAAGAAGGCTTCTCAGATGTGTTTTGATGTTCCGACTTGCCGTGCCTATTCTTTCGTCTGCCTCCATCTTAGTTCTCCCTCACAGCCACTCGAATCCTCCTGATCTTCCCTCGTGTTCCCTCTACACAGACAGCCCACGTAAAGGCCCTGTAAGAAGGATTCAGCCAAACCCTGAGCACCTCAGCTCCTCTGAGGAAAGGCCTCTCTGTAAAGGGAACACTCACTACTGCGATGTTGCACTTACTTTGTGTCCTCTTTCCCTAAATGTTAACAGTGTTCCTCTTTCCTCTCTTTCTCTATTTCTCCTGCCCATTTATTTAAGCACCCCATGCTTGTCTGCTGTCTCTTGCTGTCTTTGTGTCTTCACCCCCCCCCCCCACCTCCACACACACACACATTTTGTGCCTTTGCGGCTGGATCTTTTGCCCTCTTGTGCTTTTTCTTTGCCTCTTTCTCTACTCACTTCTCTAATTATGCTGTGCTGTGCTGTGCTGTGCTGTGCTGTGCTCACCCCCCCACCCTCATTGCCATTCCCCTTCTTCTGCATGTGTGTGCAGTATCTCTCTCTCTCTCTCTCTCTCTCTCTCTCTCTCCATCTTTTCTGTCTTTTGCTAGTTTTTATGTCCACACCCTCATTATCCTCGCATTTTCTACCTCAAATCCCAGCAGCTGAACAGCCAGGTAGCAGAGCAGGGGAATGTCAATGTCGGCCTGGCCCTGGAGGCCCACTGTCCGGCGAAGGCTGCAAGTCCAGCAGCCGGAGAGGCGGTTGCCTCAGGCACGCTGACGCCCTCATTGCCTTCCAGCACTGCTGCTCCTTCAGGCCTCACTCTCCCAGGCCAGGCTGTTATAGAGGCAGTCCAGGCCTGTGGAGCCTCCACTGGGGCAGAGCTGAAAGAGACTGGCGAGGAGCCAGAGGTCTTGCTGGAGGATAAAGTGGAGCCCATTTTACAGTCCAATCTTAGGCAAAGCTTGAGTCAAGGTAAATAACCACATGCATGACATGCTATGTTAGGACACTAAAAAGACACCAGACTGATTTATGATTTACAGCTATTAGTTTATCCAACACCTGGAAGAAGCCAAAAGAGGACACTCCTGTGGGGCAGGCCCAGTGTCCTGACAGAGAGGTGATTCCTCTCTCCAGGTGCTCACTGTACCCCTCTCTGCATGCAGAGCCAGAGCTGAAGGATGGGAAGAGGCAGTATGATAGAGACTTCCTGTTGGCCTTCCAGTTCATGCCTGCCTGCATGCAGAAGCCAGAGGGGCTTCCTCCCATCTCTAATGTGGTACTGGACAAGGTAAGCCTGCTAAAACATTGGCCTTAGGGGACCTTTAAAACCATTCCATGGAGAGGGGCTGATGGACTTCGACTTGACTCTGTTGTTTTCTAGATCAAACAAAACAAGCTGCCCCTGCAGCAGGTGGGCCCTCGCATTATCGCCAGAGACCCAGGCTTCAACCCAGCCTCTGCAGACTTCAGCAGGGCAATTCCTGGAGGCAGGGGTGCACCGGTGGGTCTCTCCGCTCATCCCTTCTCTTCTGTCACAAATGAATGAGCGCCTGGTCATCTTATGTGACCGAGGTCTTTGTGACATTGTTACCGCCCATAATAAAGAGCACCCATTCGTTGCTTCAGCTGCTCAGTGTAGGCCCGAGACGGCTGCCTCCCCGCAAGATCATTACCAACGTGTCCGTGAATGACGAGGTGCAGCTGAAGAAGGCTGAGAATGCCTGGAAACCTGGCAGGAAAAGGGAGAACACCCAGAACCCCGAGACCCAGAAAACTCAGGTCAGCACCTCACTCCGCTGTGGCCTGTTTTCAGATTTCAGAGTCACAGCCTGTTATGGTGGTCTTGAAAGCTACTTAATTTTTTTTGCGATATGCTCTTCAAGAATTGGATATTTAAATTATAGAGTCGTTGTTTAATTGGGTGGGTGTGCGGGGAGTGTGCAGGAATGTAGCTATGCAGGGGGACATTGGTTTCTAGTGTAAACAGGGGGTGTGATGATACTGAGGACCAGATCTTGTGTGCTTGTTGTTCCTTGTGTTGATTGTGGTGTTGATTTTGGTGAGAGAGTATTGTAGATATTGTAGTGTATTCTGTGGATGATCTTGTATATATTATAGGTTAACACCCAGTGGTTGTGTTAAAAATATTCTTGCAAATTTGTGTGCAATTCAGCATTTGGAGAGATTGACAGATCTTCATTGCATTGTCTGGTCGGTAGGGTTATTATTGGATCAGATTTGGTTATTATGTATATATTTTTTTTGTTTGTAGGAGTTATATATTGATTAAATCTAAAATTCTTGTAGCTGGTTCTAATGGGTTTTCTTTTAATTTGAATTTGGAGCACATGAGGGGTTTTAGTTGATAAGATTTGATAAACTGTTTGCTGCCAGTGCTACACTTCTCGGAAAGTGTGATTGATGTATGATGCCTTTATCGGTCTATATAGCAAAGTTGAGTGATTTTTGTTCATGACGAAGTTCCAAATGGCAGAGTAAATATATGGTGAAAGTGAGGAGTTAGTCATTATGTGGAAGAACTGCTGAATTTAACAAAAGATTGGGATCTTTGTAATGGAAAGCTTAGTCGGTAGTCTGTTTTCCTCTCCAGGAGCTTTTCCAGAAGGTGCGCAGTATCCTGAACAAACTGACACCGCAGATGTTTAACCAGCTGATGAAGCAGGTGATGGACCTCACCATCGACACGGAGGAGCGCCTCAAAGGCGTGGTTGACCTGGTTTTTGAAAAAGCCATCGATGAGCCCAGCTTCTCTATGGCCTATGGCAATATGTGCAGCTGCCTGGCTATGGTGAGTAACATGTTCCCATACATTGCTGCTGAAGTTCCATACAAAAGCAAATACCACACAGAAGTGAACTCTGTTTGAACCACTCTAAACTGACATGGAGCTTTAATCAGCTTCTATTTAGTAACAGAACTCTCAACACTGTCTTATACCCAAGTGTTTCTCCTACATGTCTTTCCTGTGTAGTTAAAAGTGCCCATGGCAGACAAGCCCACCAGCACTGTGAGTTTCCAAAAGCTGCTGCTGAACCGCTGTCAGAAGGAGTTTGAGAAGGACAAGGTCAAGGATGATGTTTTGGAGAAGCTGCGGCACCAGCTGGAAGCGGCCACTTCAGTAAGCAGCACTCCTGTCTAGTTTACCCGACTCACCAACCCACAGATCAGGAGAAAGGGGACTGAAATCGGCAGCAGTGCTGGGAGGCGGCCTGGTCGTTATCGGGTCCAAACGCACTGTTTCTTGCTTTTGTCTTTGTTCTGGTTACTCCTCGCAAGGCCAGCGAGCGGGAGAGGCTGGAGGAGGATCTGGGGGAGGCGAAGGACAAGGCCCACAGGAGGTCCATCGGCAACATCAAGTTCATCGGGGAGCTGTTCAAGCTGCACATGCTGTCAGAGGCCATCATGCACGACTGTGTGGTCAAGCTGTTCATGAACCACAGCGAGGAGAGCCTGGAGCATCTGTGCCACCTCCTCACAGCCATCGGCAAAGACCTGGACTTGGAGAAGGCCAGGGTAAGCAGGCCGCGGGCCTGGTCTGGGTTGATTTAATATTCTCAGCAGATGCTCAGCACTTGCATCGGTTTATCTTTAATATGTCATGTAAAGGTTTACGGCGCATGTGTACATGAGTGCTAGTGTGCAGTGCAGCGACTGTGCGGATTTTGTCCAGATTTGGTCTGTGTTGCGTTTTTCACAACAAGTACTTTACACATCGAAACTGGATGAAGAAGTTTTGGATATTGTATATTGACTGTCAATTTTGTCTCTAGTAGGAATGGCAGTTGTGATGTTGACAGTTCAGTCACCAACTAGTGTGACAGTTATTTGTGTTCAAGTTTCCTGGTCTTTTTTATTGTATTTTTTTTTCTCCATGCACGTTTTTAACCAAAAAACAAGCATGTTGAAATGTTGTTTATAAAAGTTTATAAAAGCCTGCACTCTGACTACAGGGTAGCCAACTAATTAGGATCATCATCTATAGTGCGACTAGCATGCTGTGCTGATATCAGTGTATTATTAGGCCTTGGCAATGATTTTAAAAGTGTCCAAGTTCATGTTGTTTAGTGAAGTTGTTAGTGTGGTTGTTAGCTCTGCTCCTACTGCAGCTGACAAAATGAAAGGCTTTTATTGAGGACTGGTCAGCTGTTAGAAGGTTTTGCTCTCACAGCCTCCTCCACGTTTGCCGCCTCCTGCTGCTGCACCCTGGATTCCCCAAAGCCAAGTGCAGCTGATGACAGCACAGCTACACCCACAGTGGCAGTGAACTGCTTTACAGCACTGACCAACGTGCAAGGCAGCAGGGTTTACATAAGAGTCATAAACGTCTTGTGACATGAGTTCAGCTGAGAGCACACCTGATCGAATCGAAAGGTGAAGAACATCTGAAATTTGTCGACGTTTCTCTTACACTCTCTCTCTCTCTCTCTCTCAGCCAAAAATGGATCATTACTTTAAATATATAGAAAAGACAGTGAAGGAGAGGAGGGGTTCCTCACGCATTCGGTTCCTGCTCCAGGACGTCATCGACCTGCGACTGGTTAGAGACTCTGCCTGTGTTTGTGTGTTTGTGTTTGCCATTCCAGCGCATGGTGATGCAAAAGTATGCATCTGCTGATTTTGCTTTTCTAGAATAACTGGGTGTCGCGGCGAGCTGACCACGGGCCCAAGACCATTGAGCAGATTCATAAGGAGGCCAAACTTGAGGAGCAGGAGGAGCAGAGGAAGGTGCACCAGCAGCTGCTGTCCAAGCACAAGAAGACAAGTCCAAGGACAATCGACAAGAGGATGGACACATTTGCCAACGTGTGCTAAAAGACAATGCAATAATTCAAAAAAAATAATAAAACTGTGTGACAAAGAAACAAGTTCTGAGTCTAATGTATTTTTGCTTTTTCCTTTATGAACAGCAGACAAAACTATATTTAACATTTGCAGATGTTCAAAAGAAAAGACAGAGGTGAATATAGAAATAATATTTATTTTTTATTTTATTCTTCCTTGGCTTCTCGTGAATTCAGATAGGCTCTGCCCATTAGATTTCACTTTTTTGTTTGGTTTTTTTTTTAATTTTTTTTTGCTAATTTCAAACCTGTCCTAGGATTTTCACACAATCTGAGTGAAATTGGTGTCAAAATATTTGCAAGAGTCTGAATCTCAATAATTATTTAAACAAAAACCTGACATAAAAAATACAGTTGTCCTATTCCACTCTAATATTAGTAGTACAAATTAGTAGTACAAAGGTCAGGCTTTAACTTTAACTAGCTGTCACTCCTGAAGGACATGTTCAGATTTCATGAAATTTAAAAGACTTATACCAGTATTGACTTTGAGGTAGCTTACCAAATGTAGCAGTTTTGTCAATATGGGGCATTATAATATTGCAAATAACTGTTTCTCAACGACTGCTCTTCTGATCAAGATGAAATTTTGCATACTGCTTCTGTAAGCAAGCTGAAGGATTCCTAAGGATGACTCAAACATTGGCTAATGTTTTTCAGGTAATTGGCTAATCATAGAACTGGCTTCAGTGGACTGCTATAACGTTGATTCTTGTAGAAATTACTTTAAATTTAAATATCCTACTACTTTTTATGTTGCTGATGAACTGTAACACACTAGTCGTAGGACCTTTCTCCAATCTTCACCAATTTGGTATCAAAATGTTGATGAGACTGAAACATGTTGATATTTGTATGGTATATGGCCCTTACATACCTATCAATCCTTCCAAGGTGTACTGATTCATTCAAAACAGCTGAAAAAAAATTAAGACTTCTTTGAGTAATTCTTATGAAACTTGACATGAGTATTGATTTATGGACTTTGAGCTAGAATGGCAATTATAGGACATTTTTGCCAACAGAGCCCCTCTGACATATGAAAAGGTATTTAAAAAAAGAAAAAATGAGTCAATCCCATTGTGTACCAATTGTGCATGAGAAATGCAGTTTATACAGTGCAATACTTTGTGACTATTTCATAAAAAAAGTTCAATACGTTTCGTAAACCTTTTTTTAGCCTGATTTTTGATACCTAAATTAGTTGGGCAAATGCACCTTTCAAACAAGTCAGTGACCTTTTGATCTAGAGATACCTTTTAAATATAAAAAATGCAGATCTTCTTGTAAATAATGATCAAAAATATGTGTATTTAACTATCAATCCCCAAGAGCAGGATTTTTATTAATAGGCTAAAACTTAGCCATAGAGTGTTAGATTATCACCAAACTTCAATGGTGTATATGAACATACTGTGAATGCAAGTACATTTGGGGTGAACTGACCTTCTGGGGAAACTATATTTCTTAGTCATGTCGAATCAGAAAAATAATATTTATATAAAGCAATTCAGCAGAGAAAATTGAGAGATTGGTTTCAAAATACAACATTCCTGGAAACAAAACCTCAAAACCAACCACAAAGGCTGGTGAACTTTATATGGGATGTCATCAGCAACCAAGTTGTGCAGATGTGATAAAATGATTGGACCCTTTACTTGCCACCTGCAGCTATAATAAATGTAATTCTAATGTATGTCATGAATTCCCTAGATGAAGGAAGTTAGACATTTCAATAGCAACACACCTCCCTTGATGAAATGACTGGGTACAGAAATTAGTTGACCAGAAAGGCCAGAAAAATAGCACAACCACAGCCTTCAAACCTGACAACAAACCTGCTTAATGCTGACAGTTTTATTTTTTTTCAAATACAAAATACAGACTCACTCTCAATAAATAACCATTTGATGAACTAATGCAGAATATAAATTAAGACACTGACACAAGCTTTACTTTAGTTACTAAGCATTTAGGTTTGGGTGTTTTTAGTACTTGGTGGGATGGTTACGAGAAAATATTGGCATATTAGATAAGCAGAAAAATACTATGGATGGGTTCAACACATGATGTGCGTACTCGTTTGACTTTGGATCTATTGGATCACGCCAATAACTGTTGAAAAGAAAAATGACCACCTGATGGCTAAAACATATAATGGAAATAAATGTCTTATGCAATACGAGAATTATGGAAATCGTGTCAGCTTTGGAATAGAGAGGAGCGTTAGGCACATACTAATAATATTAATACATTTTCAGAGATACACAATATCCATCCTGCCAAGGACAGGCAGTGATCAGTGAACCAGGCAGCCAGTAAGAGAAATAAAATCACCAAGAAAGTCAGGCTTTTTGCTGTTTGTTTTCAAAACAATGTCCTTGACAGAACACAAGATATGACTGAATGAGCAAAGTTACATTTACATAGAGCCTTTCAAAGAACATACAATGTTTGAACTAATAACAGACACCTGTTCATTTCAACACAATGGGAGAAATGACTCTGCTCACAGAGCTTAGTAACGCGTTAGATCAAAATTCGCTGCTGCTCTTTAAAACACTGAGCGTTTTTCTTAAAACACATAAAAGGTGCAAGATCACGCGTTGTCGTGTGAGCACCTCAGTCGTAAAAAGGGCTGAGTTGTCATGAATACGTTATGATCAGGAGTAGTCGGCCGTACTGCTGCGACATCCGGTCAAATCAACTGTCCTCTAAGAATCAGCGCAGTACTAGTTTTGGTAATAGCAGCATCTATGGACATAAACGGCGGCGAAACGGATGGTTTCTTTCTCGTCAACTTTATAGTCCATCACACCTGCTCCTATAGATCGGGATAAAATCTCCATACCAAAACCTCTGTGCATTGGCATGATGAAAATTTAGAGCACGCAAATCCTTCACTTCTGAAACAGCAGAAATTATGTAATTTTACACAGATTAAAAAAACCCTCAACGCTGAAGACTGCTGTTGACGGAGTTTTAATGTAAATATAGTAGGTTGGGGAAGTGTAACGATGAGCAGTGTGTGGAAAAGAGTGAGATTTATTAGGGGCAAATCCAAAGTCCAGGGTCAAATTATTAACATGGAGAGTCCGAGAATTCATGATAAACTAAAGTAAAGAAAAGTGCACGAAGACAAACCAGGGATGCGGGCTATAACATTGGGGCGAGGATAAACATTCAGGCTTATATTCACATGCACGGAAGCCTCGATTAACAAACAGCAGCTGGACTTACAATAAATAGCAACAAGACTAAACTAAAACAGGGCTTCAAAACATGGTCACATGAGCATTAAACCAGACACAAGTGCAAATTATGAGGGGTGCAGAAAACGAAACGAAGGAATGGAACCACAACAAGGGAGTAAATCAAAATAAAGACACTAGACAGGGAAACCGTGGAGACATGAACGCTAGGAGGGTGGTCAGTGGTGACAGGAAGCTTGTTTCAGTCATGGATGTCTTTGGCAAAATGAATGCAACTAAAATGCTTTCCTCATGTGTTCTAATAACCAAATAATAACCAAGTTCTTCTTTATTTCTAAATAATATGCCTTTCGGAAATTGTATAACTGCTTGTGTTATATTACTTTCTTTTATTCAGAAACACAGGAGACTCAGGTGAAAAGTGTGATGGAAATTATACACTTATTATTATATCCTAAAACTTGTCTCACCTAATCGTAGTCATCAGTTTATTAGATAAATGCATACCTATTTTTATGTTTGTGTTTCACATGTTCCATCCCTTTTCTCTTCTTTGAAAGAAAAATTCCTTAACTTAATCAAAGACTAGGATTAAAAAAATAAAATAAAATAAAATCATAGACAGGTCAGCTGAGCCCACTCCCTTGTCGTAATGTCCCCATATTGACAGTTAAATACCACATATTAAATACAATAGAGACTGGAGTGTCTTGTTTTTCTCTGAACATTCCACAGTGCATCTAGAATTTTAATAGTTGTTTATTTCTGCTCAGTTTTTCTGCTCTTATTTTAATTTGTTTTTGTCTTAAGGAGAAAAAAAAGGCGACAAACGAGACCTGTGACCCCAGGGGGAAATCATGGATCAGATGCCTCACACCAAGTCACTGTGTAAACAACACCAGGTTCATGTTTTAGTGTGAGGAATGAGTGCAGGAGTGTTTTGAAAGAGCAAATACAAACACTAACAAGAAGAGAACAAAGAAAACAGGAAGGAGAAGCTCCTTTCCTTTTTGAGTTACTTACTGACATCATTCTCATAGCAAGTTCATTACACCTTGTGTACTTGTTGTAGTGCAGTTTGCTGTTTCTATATTGGCTGAGAGAAGGAGCAGACCTGTTCCATTTACATTTAAACAACAGAATCTTGTCAGTGGAGGATGTACTTTCTCAAACCTTTTTAACTGGTATCTCGCCTCTGTGTCTCTCTGTGTTCGCAGGACAGGGACCACTGCACGCCTCGCACCAGAACACCTTTCCAGTGATGACTCCCCTCGTGTGGAATTAGTTCACAGCTGTTTAGTCTTATACTTATCCACAACTAGGATTAGTCCATTTACTATTTCTTAGAAGTGGGGATCAAGAACATTGGAAGACGTGAGTAGTTTTTTGGAGCAATACAGATCAATACATAAAAACAGGCAAATGACCTGGTTATACTCAAATACATCCATAAACATATCAAACAAAGTAATGCTTAGGTATGAATTTTCTTGACTTTGTGACCTATTATGAAGCTTAACTTGTTATGAACTGACACGTGATAATGTTCACACATTTAGCTGCAATTCTTTGTTTAACTTCAGAGGGTTAAATGGAGCTCACCCAGATGATGGTGTTGACTGCTTCAAGGATTTTCACTAGAAGTTATATAACTGCAAGTTATATTACTGATGTCTAAGTGTATGCAGCGCAGAATTCTTTATTCGTAATGTAATACATGTCCTATTTAATTCTACAAGATAAACAGGTTGGAAAATATTTGTGTAAAATAGATTATGATTATTTTTGGAACATAAAGCCATGCAAACATTGTAAGTGGACATCAAGGAAAAATATAAAATAAAAGAATAGTATAGCATACAGTTACAGGGTATGCCTGTTTTCATTGATTACTAGGGAAGCTCTTTGTCTCCCTCTTGTGGCCATTGTTGTCTGAGCCAACAACCATATCAGCATAAGTGACATGAAGTTACAGAAATTAATTAAAACTAAAACGTATTTTTATAAACACGATTTGACAGTGTGTTTTACATATTCTGGTTGAATATGACATTTATGTGTACAAGATTATAAAAAACACAATCATACATTTACCTGATACTTATATCCAAAGTGACTTACGAGTGAGTATAACTTGAGCAATTGAGGGTTAAGGGCCTTGCTCAGAGAAGCAACAGTGGCAACTTGGCAGCAGTAGGGCTGGAACAGGTAAGCTTCTGACTACATGTCAAGTATCTTTACCACTGAGCTACCACTGATCACTGCTGGGGGTAACCATAAATGTTAGAATTTAAAATGTTGGATACTAAACTATTTAAAAAACATTTTGGAACATTTATTTATTTCATTTCCCCTAACCTTTGACAGCACGGCTAGTCCAGACCTCTGTATATGCATCTTCTTACCCCTTCTCTCTGCACACAAAAAATAAAACGCATTGAGAAGAGACTAATTGCCCAAAGGATAAAAAATAAAATGACATATATAATGATAAAAGGAAAAGGTAAATAGATAACAGTAGATGTGTTAATATAAAATCAAAAGTCACCTAAACAGAACTCAATGCAATAAGTGTGTTTTGAGATGTTTTTGTTTTGCTGTTGGTTTTTTTTTTTGTTTTTTTGTTTTTTTTTTCCTTTCAAGTGCTAATGCCATTATGAGTTGCTAGACCATGAAGACATTTAAAGACATTTAAAGAATAATAAAATAATTTGATTTTGCTGTAAAAGACAGATGTCATGTTCACACTGCACAACTGCACTGCTTAATGTGAGCAGACATCTGGCAGACACGCTTATCTATAGCAACTTACAGTTTCAACTATATTACAGAGCTAGGTCCATATAGCAGTAGGAGTTTGATTCAGTTCAGTTCAGCTCACTCAGGCTTTCATTTCTGTTTTCTTGTCTTCAGGTTTTGTTTCATTGTTCCTAATAGGTCCAACTTGTGCTTGTCTACTCATGTCTCACTGTCCTCCTTTGCTTGATGTCACAACTTCATTGATACCTAAAGTGAATGTTGGAAATATCACATGTTCTTTGAGTAGGAATCAAACATCATTGCTCTAATACACTGGACTGATAGTGGACTCTGCCGAGGTACACCTACCCCTGATGTTGTGATGTTACTGAGCCTCATCCTGTCTCAGATGCCTTGGCTACTCCCATCATCCCCTGATGTCCCCTGTTGTAGCCCACACCACCTCCTCCCCAACCAGCTACTCTCTGTTGCCCTTAATGGACGTTCTCTTGCGACTTGGGTCTCGGACACATGCACACAAGTCTAGAACCTCCAGAAAGTTGGACTAAACATTAAATGCTTATTTCATTTTTTAATTTATGTCTCTCTTTAAACAGCCAGAGGAGGATGGGACCCCCTTTGAGTCTTGGTTCCTCTCGACGTTTCTTCCTCATGCTCTAGGGAGCTTTTCCTTGCCACTGTCACCCTTGGCTTGCTTACTGGGGGCTTGGACTTGGACATTTGAAAAGCTGCTTTGTAATAGCACCTGTTGTAAATAAAATAAAATAAAATACAATTTTAAAAAGTACTTTATAAATAAATTTTGAGTATTTGATTTTTATATGTAATCTTAAAATGTATAAGATAACTAAAATTTGTTTTTTAATCATTACATTTTTTCACTTAAAACAAAAATATAATTTGGATAGTCCCAATAATCTAGAAAAATCAAATCTCATCATTACAGTGCCAACAACACATCAACATCACCAGACTTCAAAGCACTTGTCTGAGAGGAAGATTTGTATGCGTGTAATTCTGTTGTTGAAGAGCCTATAAAATCAAAATACGCTTTTAAATTTGAAATTTTAAACTAAAATAAATACAGCCTTATTTTAAATGCCTAAACACACACACACACACAGTTACCTCACAGTGTGAATATTGTTGTTGGTGGAGAAAGTATCATAGATCCTCTTTGCTGACACATCAGTGGTGTCATTGTGACTGAGGTTGAAATTAGATGGATTATAATTACCACATTGTTCAGGATTCCCAAACACACCTCCCTCTACTAAATCACCGTGTAGTAGTACAAACACCTGTAGATTTATATATCAATGAATTAAAGTAATGAACGAATGAATGAATAAACGAATGATTGAATTAGCAAATGAATGAATAAGCAAAGCAATAAATAGTATATTTGTGTCAGTGGACCTGAGTCATTAATGGCCAGATAATTATGCATTTTGACATTTTAAACAAAATATCATTTCTTTCAGTTCTTGTACACTGTTATCTATCAGGCATGAAACTGTAAATCATAAAGAGTCTGTTATGCCTTATTTCTCTTTTTAATGAGAACATGTGTTTCTACAAGCAGTCTGGATATTCTGTAGACCACAGAGATCCATCCTGCCAAGTACAGGCAGTGATCAGTGATCCAGGCAGCCAGTGAGAGAGGTCGTCATTTCCAAATAAAATCACCAAGAAAATCAAGCTTTTTGCTGTTTGCTTTTGAAAAATAAAGTCCTTGAAGGAACAAAGGATATGACTGAATGAGCAAAGTTACATTTATATAGAGCCTTACAAAGCTGGAGCTCAGCCTGGGGAGAAGGCACACACACACACACACACACACACACACACAAAAACACAGACACAGACACACATTTCCAGGTCTCATACTGTACAGTATAATTAAAGTGTTTGGACTGTTACTAACTGTGTGAACAATCTGAGCCACACAACACATGACTGTATTCTCTCACCTTCTGATCTGAAGTCTGGCCAGCACAGGCAGAAGGTCTCTGGGATTTTGTTACTTAATGTTGGGGATGTGTAGTGGTCCCATGAGCTGGTGGAAGCTCGTCTACTTTGCCGTAACGTCACCCTTTCGCCTTGCTGTCTGGATGCGTACTGTCTGTCAGACTAGCAATTCATCTACACTTCTCACAGATAAAACTGCCACTAATGACGAAGAATAAACATGCTGCATTCAGTGCTCTGAAGCAGAACATAAGTCATGATGAAAAAGCAAAATGTTAACATTACTTATGTTTGTGGTAGTTCCTTAGATATAGTTTGTGATGATAAAATAGTTTTCCATGGAAGTTGCCAGTTTCCAGGTAGAAAGTAGTTAAATCCAACAAAACATTTGTTAAACAGATAGAGAGCAGTAAGAGCTAGTATGCTGAAACTACCTGTTTCAAAAACAGGAAGCTTCCTTATGAAGGAAAGAGGTTCTTATGAACCTCAGCATTTTGACAGCAAGTATTAACCATGGCTATAAAACCATGTGAATAATTCAGTTATGGGATTAATCCACAAAATAGAACATCAAATGTAATTATTTGGCCAGTACAGGGTTATATAGAATATAGCTTAACCACTAGAAAGATTAAACATCCAGTGAGTGTGTATCCTGGCATGTTAATGTAAAAGGCAGCTCCTACTGGATTTGGGGAAATGTGAGGTTTAGGTTCATCTATAGTGTTACAGTATCAATGTGAAATATGAATATTGAGGTCAGCATCATGTAAGAATGTATATGTGTGAAACATCTTCGTCGCCATAAATGTTGTGTTGTTACATAATTAAGCAGTCCATCCAGTTTCATTTACTTGATTTATTAGCAACCTGTGTCCACTGTCTAACTCAAGTATTTTTATTTTTATTTCCTCCATGTTGTTTATAATAGGCCTACAGTAAGAAATCCTTTTAACTGATTAATAATTACAATATATCTTTCTTGACTATAAGAATATAGCTTAACCATTAGAAAGATTAAACATCCAGTGAGTGTGTATCCTGGCATGTTAATGTAAAAGGCAGCTCCTACTGGATTTGGGGAAAGATTAGTAAAAGATTTCAAGTATCTGCAAAGCAGAAAACTGCCTATTCAACAGGCATGAATGATGTGCTACAGAAGTAGTTGTTTTATTTGCATAGCCTAATTAATATCATTAGATCAAGTTCTATATTACCTATATTGTTATATTACAATTTTGCTTTTGCTTTTTTGCTTCACAGTTGTTACACATAATTGCTGCACCTGATACAAGGATAGGAATTTAAATTTATTCATACTGGATATAAGAATCATTAATGGCTGCTGAGTGAAGCACTTTCATTGAAAATTCATCCACCAATTATTTTTTTTTTTAACCAGAAACAGGGCACATCAACCAGGAATACATTCCAGCTCTGTTTTAGAACACTGGCTGTGATTCATTACATTTTGGCAATTGTGAAAACAAACTGGATGATACTTCTAAAAGTAATTGTGTTTGCAGTTTATTTGCACAGTTACATGAACAACACATGTAGTAATCGGATCTAGAAAGTTGCCAACCCTATTAAAATATTAGGTTTATAGTATATTTGAATTAAACAGACAAAGCATTAATCACAATCATTTGCATGATGATTAAATCTTGAACCAAAAATGTATCAGAGAGCTCTAGTGTTTTTCACAGACACACACCCAATTAAACTGTGCTTGACCATTTCTTGCCCTCTATATCATTCTCTGCAGTTTACTGAGAAAGACCTGACACTGGGTAATGCCATTGTCTATTCGAAGGCCAAAACAACAACAATCTTGGTTATCAAAGATTCACTCCACCCTGACCACAGCCTCTTCTTTTAGAAATCTGCAGAAATAAATATATGAATTTATTACCCCCCATCAGTGGACCTTTAGAGCTTTATTATTCAAAATAAGACAGACAGATGAACAGACAAACGCAAAATGTATATATAATATTTTTAAGTATTCGCCATCTGCACCATTACAGGAATAATGTGTGTGTGTGTGTGTGTGTGTGTGTGTGTGTGTGTGTGTGTGTGTGTGTGTGTGTGTGTGTATGTATGTATGTATGTATCTATGTATATGGTTATGTGTGAGTACATGTATGTTGGATTGTATATGTACACGTATTAGAGTGTGATATTTAGCGTTTATGGATTGGCTCTGTATGGATTTTATCAAAGGTGTCCAGTCTAGATTATTGGTTCTGTTATTGATTAATTCTGAGAATTATTCTATTGATATATAGTCTATCAATAGATTTTTCTACTGGGTGACACTAATATTATTTTTTGTTTTCCAGTTCATGAGTATGTTTTTTTGTTTGTTGTTTTTTTGCAATAATATTTTTATTATATCAATATAATAATGTTATCCATAGTATCCTGTCATATTGGATGATGATATGTCTCCTAGGAGACATAAAGATGGTGTTGGATGGATATGGTTATTTAAAGTATGGGATATGTTGGTGATGCACTATATTGGACTGTTTGCACTTGTGTAGCATGTTGTCTGTTGCACTGTTGTTTTTATGTTGCACCATGGCCCTGGAGGAACATTGTCTCGTTTTTGTTGTGTACTTGTATATAGCTGAAATGACAATAAAACCTCTTGAACTTGAACTTGAACTTGATGATGACTTGCCAAAATTGCTTGATAGGTGTGCTCTGCCACGTGGCGTGAATGTAATCGTCAACTGTGTTTTGAGTAAAGTATGTACAGATTGCTGAGCTTGTGAAACCAATTTTAAACATCCAATGTGTAGTATAATGTACTCTGTATTATTTTGTACTGAATGCATTGTAGGTTAGTGTTGCTGTCATGTGGTAATGATTATTACACATTTTAATCCAAACTGCAGCGTCGGGGGCTGGTAATAAATCTTCCTCCCATTGTCTCGATGGGAGAGTAACTGTGAGATTTGATTTCACTATTATTTTGTATATCTTAGATAATAGGTTTTTTGTATTAAGAATGTTTGTTTATAAATTCTGATATGGATGTAGGTATCGGGATTGATTTTTGAACACATAGGTGATCTTAGCTGATGTTATTGTAGGAACTGGGTGCTCTTTATACCGTATTTTGGGGCTAGTTGTGGGCGTGACATGAAAGAAGTCTTATGATAAATATGTTTAAGGTGTGTAATGCCCTTTTCTATCCAAGATGTAAAGTTTAATATTTTTGTTCATGGTAAAGTCTGGATTGTTCCAAATGGGAGAATGAATAGTTTGTGTGAGTGTGGAGTTTGATATCTTGTGGAATTTCCACCAGACTGTTAGTGTCATGGCCACCTTCAAACTGTTGAAACATGGATATTTTTGAATATGAGTCTGGGCACATTTGAAACACCTGCCACAAACATTACTGACATTATATTTTGTTTATGTGATTGGCTGTTTGTCTAGCCACAAGTACTTTTTGATTTATTTATTTTTTAATTTGGCAATTTTATATATAACAGCAACAAATGACATCTTAAGTTTTATGACAAAATGTGCAAACAAGCTGGCCTGAGAGGTGTGTAGCGGGATATGACTCAGTGCATCTCTGGTGCTGCTTTTGATGAGTACAGTGTCATAAGTGTGTCTGTCCAGCAGCGCAAACAGGGGATACAGCTTCTTCTCCCGGAGGTTTCCGATAAATATGTAGATATGTTAGTATGTAATAGAAAGACAGCTGCCCATCCTCATAGTCTAGGTACATGCCCACAATTCCTGGGCAATTGTGTCAGGGGCAGAGAGGTCTCAGGCTTGGTGCAGGTGTACGACTTCTGGATGCTCCTCCAGAGCACCCAGAAACCCTCATAGTGGGTTTCTCAACTTGCTCAGACTCAAATCTCAATATCGACGTCCGAAAGGTCTTAGAGAGGAACAAAAAACACAATTCATTTGATTAAATTGTTCCAGTATAAATATGGTTACCAAACATGCTTTTAAAAATATACTTCCATGGAGATGGTACCCTACAGGGTAGTGTTGGAACAGTGTGTATAGGCTTAGCGTCATGTTGTGGCCCCGCCCCCTCCTCAAATATCTTGGTGTTTGTGTGTTCGTCTTTGTTGCCACACCCTCTCGTGTCGTTCACCTGTTCTCTGTTGTGTGTAATCGGCTTGGGTGTATATATGTCTCGTGTGTCATAGTACATGTGTTGGTGTTTGAGATGTGCATAGTGTTTGAGCTTTGTTGTATGTTTTGCATGTTTGCAAAAATAAAAGTGCGTTTCATCGTGCCTCGTCCCTGCATCCTGCTTATCCTCGCAACGTGACAACTAGACCACTTTAGATGTAACTTAGAACCTCCAGTGACCTCTGTATGTGTTTCTTTAGTTGTATGAGCTCCACTGGAGGACTCTGAATAGTTGACAATGGAAGAGGGGTATATCAGATTCACCCCTTCTGCCTCGGTGTGACAGATTAACACACTGCATTAACGTTTAGAAATAAAAACATATGGTAAACACAGTCTAGAAAATATTACCTAGTAACAATTCATTCAGTATATGAACTGTTTTCTGTGTCCTTATGTCTATAAATTAAAATTAATAAAACATTTAAATGATAAATAAATTAAAATGAATGTATAAATGTTCACAAATAAGAAACTACATTGGTCTGCACTTTTCTCCACAGATTCAAGGAACTCATGAAAGTTGGAAGCTATAAAAACACATAATACAGAATTATAGACTGACTGATGTGTGAGCAGAAAGATCACTGTGATGTTCTCATATCTAAAGCACTCAAAGCATTGATGTTATGTAAATGAACTGTGATCTGATTGGTTTAAGGAAATAGATTCACCTACTTTGAAGTTCAAGTTTTTATCAAAAGGTTAGAACTGGTTGACTATACTTTGTCTGTCCTGCAACAGGAAATTTAAACATTTATATCCAAAGTATTACGCGATAGAAATCAATTCAAGACTACCCGTTATTGACCGCTAGATGGCGGAAGATACGAAGAAATAAATGAGTCCAGATCCTCCTGCCCGACTTTACGGTGAGACTCTGCTTTTACGTCATTAAAACGCTAAAGAAAAAAGGCCGCCATATTTGTAGTTCCACAACGTGAAAAGGCGTCATTTTGTATGCCGAAGAATGAATAAACATGCCATGCCTTGAAGACGACGAAATTGCAATTTATTTAGCTATCCATAAGAATAAGAATAGCTGTTTAATTTACATAATCACAAATATATTGCATGTACATACAGCTACATTTCAGTCGATCAAAATGTTTCACGTATTTATAACCGCAACTTTATGTTACAGTGGTCATATCAGAGATTTACCAATATAAAACGCAACAGGTGTCGTGTTCTGTAATAGAACATTTTAGCATTTATATCCATATTACACATAACCAAGGTGTAATATAACCATATGTACTGAACAGACATGAACAGCCTGTGTATTGTGAAAATACATGTATGTGTCTTCTACAGCAATTACTGTGCCCTGCACACTTTAAGTTTGGCATGAAGTGTTTGCTTTTTCCAAAGCAAGTAATATTAAATTATTCTCATAGAATAAATTTCACAAAGACATGGACTTCTCGGTTGACCGTAGAAATATGTTTTTTTTGTATTTAATTTATTTAATGCGAATCGTATGTAGGTTACCACTGCTAAGCTTCACCAATGTCAAGGTAAGACCTCGAAAGGACGCAGAACATTATTTTAATAACAGCTTCTGCTGATTTATTCAATAACTGTATGACACCGTTTGAGTGTACGTACCGAATGAAAACAAACTCAAATTATTAGAGACACTCTTACTGCGTCTCCACATTGAAACATATCAGTTAGTTAGCTAGGCTGGCTAACTAGCTTAGCTTTATTAGCTAGCTAAGCTAATGGCGAAGAGGATTACGTTAAAGAACCCCCGGTCTACAGTTGTGCACATACAGGAAAATTAATGAATAGCATGGTAATACACGCATTTATTGGAACAGTTATGTAGCTAATATGCATTTGTAGTATGTGCGCCTGGCGTAGAAATGAGTCTTTGTTAGCCCATTAAGGCTATCTTAGCTAGGCTAGTTCGAGCAAGCTAAGTGCTGGTTGCTATGACAACGGGCTTGGTGTATTTTGCGAGCTTGTCAGCTACATAAGACAAGTGTTTATCGCTTTACTGCTGCGGTGAACTGTTATTATTGTAACACTCTGCCAATGCCAGATGTGTAGAATAACTCACTAGTGATGTTTACTTCGAGACTTTGGCAGTTTTAAGATGGATAGAAAGCGAATGAGCCAGCTAGCTGTCCAAGCTAACATGCAACCTTCTGTACATCCCGGGTACTCCCAGCCCTTATCAGGACCTCACAGTTCCCTTTGAGAACTCCCTGGTATCACGATCATAACTTTGGACAACCAGTTGTCATTCTCAACTCATGTTTCAGATTTCTCCTTTGTAACATACGAAGGATTCGGCCCCTTCTCTTGCAGGTAGCTACCCAGGTGCTTGTGTGGTCTCTTGTGATCTCAAAGCTAAACTACTGCAACTTACTACTTGCTGGTCTAGTAGTACTCTAGTACTTATTGTTTATTGCACTTATCAATGTTTAAGGTAGACTTTATGTATTTTGTACTTCTTGTTAGGAACTGGTTCAAAGTGACAAGTCCTTCAGGTTCAATCTCCTCCAAGTTACCCTCTGCCCTCCGTCCTCTGTAGCCGGATCCGGGGAAGTCAAGAGATACTGACACCAAGGTAGTGAATCAAGAGAGTTACACTTTATTGAGGAAAGCACAGAGTATATATGTGTCCTATATCTACTATCTAAATCTACAGGATGATGGGGAAAAGTGAGGCATGTTCTAAGGGACTACGTAGAAAGGAAAGGGACAAGGTTATTAAAGATTAGATGTTCTCTGCATGAACGAGCCACGAGCTGTTCTCTTGCCCGCCATTAGCCACTCCTGTCCTTAAACGTCTCTCTTTAGAGAGAGAGAAAGAGAAAGGGAGGGGTAAAGGAGACAAGAAGAGGGAGCGGATGACCTCGGGCGACCAGCTTGTGGTCAAGCCGCCATGTCATGGCTGATAGGCAGAGACCTTGCGTTGGGTGCCTGAATAGAGAAAGGCTCCAGTATCTAACACTTCTAGGCATCAGCAGTAATCCCTGCATTTCTACAGTATTCTAGATCATTGCTATATTGGACTCTAACCTATTGGACTGGCTAGGATGTATTCTATGAATAAATAACAAAGCACTTTTGTAAGTCGCTCTGGATAAGAGTGTCTGCTACATGCAGTAAATGTAAATGTCCAAGGAAAGCCGACACTAGCAGGCAAACCGAGCATTGCACAGGCCATATTTGAAATTCCCACAATGCTTTTCTCACCGAGCGTATGTCCGGGCAATAACGTCAGTTGGTCCTACCAGACAATTATCAGCATGACGAGAGTCTTTCATATCAATAAATTCTGACAACACTTTGAAAGTGATAAGCAGTGGTTAGCTCGAAAGTTATTCATAAACAAGCACGTTGAAAATTACGAAACAAGAGACTTAGATCAGCTGTTGTCTCTATCGATGGTGTGGGTGACCCATGTGTTCTTAGGATGCAGGTAGGGTCTAACGCCTTCTGTGCTGAGTTGCTGTTTCCATATTTTAAAAATAGAACATTGTTAAACGGCATCTGTAATAGTTAAGGAAAATGTGTTATAAGTATAAAGTGTTACAGTAAGTGTTTTGGCCCCTGACTGCCATTAGGACAAGCCAAGACAACCGCACACTACGTTATCTTATCTACTTGTTAAATCAGCCTGAAATTAAGATACAGATAAAAGTGTTGATTTTTATACTAACATTATAACAACTTCAGCCAAAGTATTCAGAATGTAAATGTTTGGTCTAGCAGATATGGCCCACAACTGATGCAGAGAGTGCATGACATGGCAGAGGGGATTTATGTTGGCAAAATGCCCTCCTACGAATTAGTCCCAAATACTGAAGCAAAAAAGAGGCCGAATTCATCTGATGGAAGTAAGTCTAAAAGGGCTTCTTGATGATGTTACCCTGGTGACTTGCATTCTTTCCAGATGCTCAACAACCATTAAAAGTAGTGCATTGCTAAAAACTACTACTTGTTGTGCTGGAGGTGTTAAAAATATGGTTTCCTTGTCATTGTCAGTTTGATTTTATAAGGTTCTACGTGGGTATCGATAGGAGCTGAAACTGTGCATGTGTTGCCCCTCTGAGGAGATGAGCCAATGAGGAAGATGCCCGTGTTCAAATTTGACTCTAGACCACGCTTTGAGCCGGTGCACTTTGTCAGCGTTTGAAGTTGCAGCAGCATTGGCGGAGTGGGACGCAATGGTGAGAAGGAGAACGAGAAGGATCTCAGGAGTGAGAAGCTGAACAGCGGCAAGCAGCGGGAGGCTGGAGACAAAGCCTCTCCTCTCCCTTCTCTGACACAAACACAGTCACGTGTTATATACTCACATAATCCAAAATCTAGCATCTTTTATTTGCTGTTAGCTGGCGAAGAGTAATCAGTATAGTCAGATTCCTTTAATGTAAACACTTGGGAAAATTCCTGCCATGAGATCACTTTGGACACAGGGAAGATCTGATAGTAAATATTATGACAGGGTGAGATCATGACTGCTTAGAAAAGTTTATAATGAAGGTCATGAAAGGTCAGTTTTGACTAATTGCAAAAAACGCCATGTAAACATTAGAATGGGAAAATCAAGTGGTCTGAGCGAAGCGAACTGCGAACGAGGCATGGAACAGACTAGCCAGGACCAATATTTTGAAAGGGATCAGAAGAGGATGACATCAAGAATCATTCTGATGATCATGTGGCGCACGGTCAAGCAAATTGCAGCCAGATACAATGCTGTTGCTCCAACTAACATGTCTGAAGGCACAGCATGGGTCCTCTGAAATCAGTAGATGTTTGAACAGAAGGGCTTACCTATGTATTGTGACCAAGTGCATCCCTTCATGCAGCTGCTTAAACTATGGCAGAAGGACACTTTCAACAAGACAAGAAACCTTGCCGCAAGGGTTGTATAATCACGGATTTGTTCCAGTATCAAGACAGCAAATTTTCAATGTTTCCCTGGCCTTCACAGTCCCCAGATCTTAATCCTATAGAACATCCCTGGGTAAAGGTATAACAGGCAGTTTAGAACATGTCAGTCCCTCCAAGTAATTTAAGAGAAAATATCCTATGAAGATTGGACCAAGATTCCTGCAGAGCATTTTCAGCATATAGTGGAAACTATGCCAGAAAGAATTGCTGCAGTTCTGGAGGCCAAAGAAGGTCCAACATGCTATTAAATGGGTGTACTTAAGCCAGATACACTGTGTCCTATAATAGGATGTTGCTGGAATGTATGTGGATGTTGTTGGAATGGCCGCAGAGTTGCGGCAGCAGTACAGGTAGTCTGTGATCCTTTCCCCCATCCGAGTGAGTTTGCCCTTTTACACGGGGTCGAGTTATGATGTGAATGTTTAATTACACAGGATGGATTGTGGGTGACAGAACCGAACAGCCTTCAGGATTCAAATAGAGAAAGGTGAAACTTCTCCAGCCTTTGAGTTAATCACAGGACTATTGCATAGCAATTAGGGATAACAGAACAGCTTTCGGGGGGGTTTGGGGGGGTTGCCTTATCCGCCCCTTTAACAGAGTAGTCACAATTCAAATTTCCCTTCTTCCATTGTTTACAAGGCATTATACATGTGGTTTATTTATAGTGCACGGAGTAATATGCAGCAAGTCTGGTCTGTCCGCATTGGAAGAGAAACATTTGGCCAAAAGAGCAAGACACAGCCAGGAGGATGATTGGTAAGAGCACATCATAATATGCACCTTAAAGCTGTGCTCTACAGCTAGGTCCTGTTCCATGACTGCATATATAAATTTACTACTGACATTGCCATTTATATCTGGCCATTTACAGTGCACTCTTGCGCAATGCAGCACTTGAAGCTGATTTTCCATTGTGTAGTTATTATGTTCAAGAGATGTTTGACCCGGTCAGGGTGACACACTTTAGTGAGGGCAGCAGTATCCTAGAGGACACTACAGACAGTGACGGAGACATCTCAGAGCGCGAGGTGAGAGGTTGAGTTTTTTGTTACTCTCTCTACGACATACTTTTCATGCCAGCTACTGTTGTGCAGTTCAGCCAAATTTAATTTCCTGCCTTGTATTATGATATATAAATTGCTGAACATCTTATCACTCAGTTTCAAATATCCCCTCAGCTGTTTTAAGCCATTTCGGTTATTCAGAAGTACTGCTAAATGGATGTGGTGGGAAAATGAGAGCACATCAAACACAGACAGCTTTATGCATTGTGTAGTAAAGAGTAAAATTTTATTGAGTTCTGTCCCCTGTATAACAGAGTAAAAGGACTGACGCGCAGTACGGTCCCCCTCCCCTTATACAGAGAACAGAAGAAAGAGAAAAAAAAGAAAAACAACTCCTACAGAGTATCGGCTAATTCATGTTTTGGTTAGCCTGAGCGCTGAAGGCTTCTTCTATGTCTATGGTTAGAACGGTATGTGAGCAGCTGGTGTACCTGACTCACATGCTTATCTGCAGACTGTTATGCTGTGACTATAGAAACATAAAGCAAAGTAAAATAAAGCAAAGTAAATTTCCACAAAATGAAGTAAGGTAAATTCCCACAACATTTCCCCCCTTTATTCTATATCACACATTATCACACATTTATTCAGCAAATAGCACTACGATGTCTTCATGTGGATCACCAGCACCGCCCATCTTGGGGAGCAGAATGTCTTCACTGAGCTGGGGTTGGTCATTGGCATGGCCGCTGAGCGCTGGCATGGTGAACACACTAGAAAGACGTCTGACACGCAATGACAAAAAAGGAGGTAAACACAGAAGAAGAAGAAAAAGAAGAAGAATGAGTAGCAGAATGGGCAACGCTACAGCCGCTACTGGAACTGTAGGCTGCGGAGTGAAGGCAGATCACATATGATTCATATAATCAGTGATATTAGCGCTGAGATCTGGAATGTAAAAACAGCAGGAAGTGTTAATCATTTTGCACACTCCTCCTTCCTTCATGGTTAGGAGATTTAATACCATTCTATGTTGAAGCACTGCTGCCCTTATCACTTGTTGTTCTATCTTTAAGGCACCTATTGCTGCTAAGGTGTCATTAACTACTTGCAGTAACTGATAAGCTAAGCCATTGATCTTTTGCAGGGCTGCTACTGTGCCACCGCCCAGGAAAAGGGACCAACCAATGGTTTCACCCGGAGTGGTCCATGGGTCCCTCAGAATTCTACCACAATAGTCTGTGCTGGTTATGTCTCTCCTCACCCTGTGCTGCTTGGCATGGGGAGGTGTATACACCTGCGTCCTTGGGCGCACTACAGCTGGATAACAACAACCAGTCCAGTTCTGTGGCAATTCACCATAGGCCACCGAACCACCGACCCACATTACATTCCAATACCCCTGCAGGGTTGTCATGGAGCAATTCCACAGGGAACTGCTATTGGAGTCACTGCAAGTGCCATTGCTGTGCACCTGCACATAATCGATGCATCTGGACCAGACTTCCGGCACCTGCTGCTTCATCTGCTATACAAATATCTCACCCTTACTAGCTGCCACATGCAGCATCATTTTCGGTGGTGCGGGGTTAGTGGGACTGGGACAGTTTGAGGTCTGGTTAATAACCTGGCACATAGAGATTGTCATATTCACTTCTCCTACGTCTGCGTTTTTCAGAGGGATTACAGTCCTTGGAACACTGGTGTGCTGGCACACCAGGTACTCTTGCTCGATATGTTGGGCATGCACAATGGCTGACATACACGCTGTATTTTGTTGGCATTTAGCTGCTAATCATTCTGCTTCAGTGGCGTTGGGACCCTGAAATGGTAACAAGTCTTCTCATAAGTCATGGGATTCTTCATCCATATTAATATTCAGTCTATGTTCTGACTGTGTTAGCTGTGTCTGATTTTCTCTACCGTCTCTTGACGGTTCCGAGTGTCGAAAGGGTAGGCCTTGCCTTTAACACCCTACTCAACACAGTTCCGACCTAGTCTGTTTGGGTGCTGCTGCTTGGAGTTGGGGCTGGTGTCGGAGCCTTCTTACGGTGTGTGTGATGTACCCAGGTTCCTCGTCCTTCTATTTTGACAGCAGCGTGGGTTGTTAACAGGAGGTTCTAGTTGTCTCCACCTGGTGCCTTCAGTGGCGGTAGCCCCTGACTGAATTTCCCATAATGTGGCCTGCGGGGTAGCAGCGGTTTCCTGTATTGCTTGCACAGCGGTTTTAGTTGCAGCTGCCTTTGCTACTCTATCTGCAAAAGTATTCCCCTTGCTGATTTGGTCTTCTGTAGTCCTGTGAGCTGCACACTTAACAACTGCAATTGTCTTTGGCAGCGAAATGGCTTCTAGCAAGATGGTGATGTCTAATATATTTACCCGAGCTTGTCAGGAATTGCCTATGTTTCCATATGGCTCCAAAATCATTAACAGTTTTGTCTGCAGCTAGTTTGCATGCTTCCGTCAGTGCTACTAGTTCAGCAGCCTGCGCTGAATAGGAGGATGGTAATACTTCTGTTTTAAGTATTTCATGATCTGTTACTACCGCGTATGCTTCCCTATTGACCCCTGTGTCGTCCCTGCATGCTGACCCATCCACATAGAGGCATAGGTCTGGGTTACTTATGGCTTCTTCAAAGAGATCAACCCGCGGTATATATACTTCAGCTAAGACTGCTGTGCAGTCTTGTGGATCTCCATCCTCCTCCCTAGGAAGGAGTGTAGCTGGGTTCAGTGTTATACACCTTTTGACAGTTATATTAGGCATATCTAAGAGGGTGGTGTGGTATCTCAGCTACCACTGGGCTGATAAGTGTGACACTCTTTGGTCCTGCAGTATTCGATGTAATGCGTGTGGGACTAAAACAGTAAGAGGGGAGTATGCCACTATGGTTTAGGTAGCGAAATTATGGCTTGTGGTCGGTTTTGAGACAGCTTGTGTGTATTTCCCCCTTTAATGATATGCCCCAAGAACGTCACTTCCTCCTTACAATTCTGTAATTTTGCTCTACTAGGTCAGTTACATGTATATTACATCTGAAATATTTCCATGAGCTTTTATGCAACATACTAAACAAAGGTTAGGAACAGGCTAAGTCAAATCAGGCTAACTCTCAGCAGGTCAAAAGTACTTCAGACTGCAATCTATGATCTAGTATTTTATCCAATTTTATCATAATTGTAACACAGGGAGGCTTGGCAGGATACAAAAGAGGAGCAATGATGCATATAACGATGTTTATTTAGAGACATGGAAGACAACGTAGCACTAAGGCTATCGTGGGATCAAACACTGACAACGTTAACGTTTACACAAAGGACTTATATACGCAAACAATAACAACACAATGAAGGGCAGCCGTGAAACACAAGGGAGCATGGCCACACGGATGAACACACACACACACACACAAGCAAACACACACGGGGAGACGTTTGGGGGGGGGGGGGCGTACCGTGACAAGAATATGTTCACACATGCTCGCTCGCTCGCTCTCTCTCTCTCTCTCTCCCCATCCTTTCAGCCTTTGGGTTTCAATAATACCCCCAGGGCAGACAGAGCCACTATTCAAGCAATGTAATATTCTGTAATATTCTACTCTGGCTCCTCCTACCTCTGCAATGACATCCTCAGCTTTTATTTCAGTGGGTGGCGTGTGATGTCATAATGCAGCCGCATCAATTAAGCGAATATGATGTAGTCAAAGAACAGATTTTTCAAATGAACAATTTCTGTGACCCATTTTTAGACTACAGATCACAGATAACGGGTACACTAAATTTATTATGGGTCAGTGCGGTAGTTACAATTGCAATCCAAGACGCAAGGAACATGTTCCTTCTGAGAAATATGAAAAGGAAAAGCACGGGATATTTGGTAAATATGGGAAAAAGAAAAACGAAAAAACACGAGCCCAGAACCCTTCCAGAATAGAGGATGACTTCTTGGATGAACTGTGTGTGTGTGTGTGTCTGTCTGAGAGAGAGAGATCTACGTAGCAGTGTTCTAAGTATCTATACAACGCTAATAAGACATTTTCTGTTACTTTTTAAACAGATACTAGACCAAAGCGTTTAATGAAGAAGGACTTCACTACTCAGAGAACTCAATCAGCCATAGTAAGTAAAGTAGAACCAAGACAAATGATTTAAAGCCATACTGTGGCAATGGACAAAAGCCACAAAAAATGGAAAAACAGCTATGGTGAACAGTGATGCTAATTGAATGCTTGTACTTAAGTACACTGAATGTCTCTGAATATAAATTACAAATGCATTTCAACAAATGTTCGAGAAATTAATTAAAAACACTAATGTAAATGTATTTAGAATATATTTAGGACACATACATTTAGCATATGCAATCTTTGTCAGTTACAGGAAAAAAAAAATACTGTTGGTGGGTTTTTTGTTTGTTTGTTTTACATTCTCCTTACTATAGAATTAACAGTCGACTGTTCGGTGACTTTGCATGCTGAGTTGTAACACTGATTATTAGTATAATTGTGGCGAGAATCAAAATCAACACTAGCTAAAATGACTGAATGCATTGGAATTTATTATTCCAATAGCACAATTTGAATGGGTTTACGGTACCTTAGTGTGTCAGGTCCTGTTATTTCTGCTGAACATTTGATGTTTGGGGGCACATTTTTACATCATTAGGCCTGCAGGCTATGTGATTATGGCTATGCGATAAAAATTGTATTTGTTTCCTTTCCAGTCCAATACAAATTATAAATTACAAATGTATCAAAATGTAATTAAAGTCATATTTCAATTAAATGTATTTAAATACTGTTCAACAATATTTCTACTCATATCTACAGGTGGAACCTAAAGATTTGAATATCAATGAGAGGGATAAGTGTATTGAGGACCTGGAAGCCGTGTTTGCTAAAGTGAGAAAGTCTGCAGTGGAGCAGAGCAATCCTAACGCTTGTTTTCCATAAATTCTCACAATGCTATGAACTATGCATTTCAAGTAGATGTAATTAAATATTGCTTAACACTGTTTCTCTTCATAGTTGGAGGTGAAACTGAATTCTTTTATAAAGATGGAATATGGTTCCTGTGAATATGATATGGGCCAACTGATTGAGGAGATGGAATCCACAGTTGCTAGAGTGAGAAAGTCTGCAATGGAGCAGAGCAATCCTAACACTTGTTTTCCATAAATACTAACAATGCAATTAAATATGCATTTCAAGTAGATGTAATTAAATATTGCTCAACACTTTATTTGTGTCTGCAGGCGGCCAAACTGTTAGGATTAGAAGCCGTACTTGCTCGGGAGGATATGGCTGCATAACCTCTGATGACAGCAATAAAGAGCATTAAAAATACTCTGACATTTTTCAGTCTAATCCCTGCCTATGTTGTCTGCAACACAGTCAATTATACCATGGATAGTAATTATATCTTTTTTTTTTTTTTTTGTCTCACAAACATTCTGAATGTAACATTTCCTACAGCTTTAAAAATACAATCACCATACTTGGCACCCACACTATTTTTTCCCTTCATGTCCACTTACATCTATGTGACTTAACAATCACAATTCATTTTTAGACAACCAATTTCCAACCTCTATATATATATCGCTCGGAATTCAACAGACACCTGACTCAAGTATTTTTATTTTAATTTCCTCCATGTTGTTTATAATAGGCCTACAGTAAGAAATCCTTTTAAAGGTGATCACCATTTCTACCACTGTATACTGTTGAAGCATACAAGTTTTTATTCAGTGAGAGATATGTCATTTATGGGGATTAGGTACAGTGTGTTTTGTTCAGGACATTCACGACGATATATGTTCTAAATGGGATTGTAAAATAACTAGCTAGCTAGCCATGTATTTAGACAGAACCTGAATTGTGTTACATGGGGATTTTTATCCTATGTTTTTAAGGCTGCATTATGTACAGCCTAGCATAAATAAATACGCAAGAATGCAGAGCACAAATAGTCCATAGTTTATTTTCCCTTCTATATAAGCCCGCAGGTTCATAGGTGACTAGCTTTTATAATGTCATGTGTAATTTGAGCATAATGGTGGAAACTTCAAAGAACAATATGGAAAAAAAGGAGGGTTGTTTACATAATTGCCCTTGAAAAAGTTTATAAGAATTAAACTCTTGTGTACCCCTCAGACATTCTCCAGAGGGTCCCTCAAAAGCATGTTTATATTTAAGTTGCAATAAAGGACAGGACCAGCTATTCTCTTCAACTAATTCTGATATCAAGTGGAAACAAGTTGTCAGGTTCTGGTCCGCACCGAACCAGGAACGCAGACACAGACACGTACACACATATCCGCACAAATCACCTACCACGACCACTGCTCGGTTCACAATCACACACTTATCAACCATCGCGATCACCTGCTTCTAATTAACTCTCTCCCTATTTAAACCCCTCATGTACCATCCTCCAGTGTTTCCCATTTAGCATACTGTGGACTAAAGCTGAGCCTGTCTTCATGAGCTTCCCCACATCTGTGTTTTTAAAACTTTTTGGCAGTGACTAATATCCTGCCTTTTTATCCCTCACCCATGTCTTGCTCAGGTGTCAATATGTCACAGAACTAAATTAGTGTTCTATTATTTTCTTAGTTTGTACAAGAAGTACAAATATGTAGCTATCTAACATTTATAATGTGTATTGTTTCTTATTTTGTTAACATTAAAATGTAAAACCAAGTGAAAACATTTAAATGTAAAAACAGGTTTGACACTGCTTTGGATCTAGTGAAAATACTAGAAGCTGTCAACACCATGACCTGAGCAGTCTGCATTTAACACATAGAGAGAGAGACAGAGACGATGTACAACAACAACCAAAGGTATTCAGATCTTAAGGGAATCCTTTCACTTAGTCTTCAATTATGCACTCCATAGATGTCATGAGGGACAGCCTCACAAGAAAGGAGGCCTGGTGCATGGCATGCAGTGGTGCCTATCATGCGAACACAGAGAGAGACAGAGACAAGGTAGCAGACAACAACCAAATGTGTTCAACTGCTGTCAGGTCTTTCTCAGTAAACTTCAGAGAATGAAGTACAGGGCAAGCACTTGAACATGCACATGTTCTTCCCTGGATACAGACACTTTGCCTCAAAGACAGTTGCCTCACAGGTTTGTTCCAAAATGACTTCCCTTGTCCCTTATTCCCTTATGCAACAGGAATTGAAAAGAAAGGTGTGAGCAAGTATACCCTCCACTGACAAGCTCCTGTTGTTTAAGTTTGAATGGATTCTGTGACTTGAACAAGTCTGCTCCTTCTCTCATCCAATATAGAAATTGCTCACCGAACTACAATGAGTGAACAAGGTCTAATGAACTTGCTGTGAGAATGATCTCAGTAATTAACTCAAAAAGGATAGGCTCAGAAGTGATTTTTTTTTTTTTAAGTAGGAAGGATTTTGATATTTCAAGCTTGCCAGCAGAACTAGCTAGCCTAACCTGGGATGACAGCCAATGCACAGCATCACAGCTGGGGGAAACGGATGTGAAATGTCAGTTTAATCGGCAAGGCTCAAGGCAACAGGGTCCTGTCCCTTGACTTAGGTTGATCTAGAGGTATTTCAAGAAACTTCTCAAGCGCACTTTAGTGGCAAAGAACAATATTTTCACTTGAACAGGGACCACAGATTAAAAGTCTGATGCTCTACTGACTGAGCTATTCAGGAGAGAAGCAATATCAGAAACATTACAAGTGCAATGTACATGTATGCAAAGAAAATTCATGTGTATCGCATTAAGATGTCAATCTGCCTATGGAACATAACACCTCTTACGAGGCTCGATTTTTGCTCTCAAGCTGCGATGGTTTTGTCATGTTGTCTAAGAGAAGAGGCTTTGGTCGGTGGAGTGAGTCTTTGATAACTAAGATTGTAACTAAGATTGAAACTGCTCACCGCACTACATCGAGTACACAAGGTGTAATGAACTTGCTATGAGAATGATCTCAGTAAGTAACTCAAAAAGGATAGGCTCATCATGATGCATTAGCTAACAATCGGCACTCATACACAAGTGTGAATGTTCAACATTCATTCAAGCATCTCGAGGTCACAGTCTGTAGTGTGTACAAAAGGAATCTAAAGGAAAGGTTTGACCAAGTGCTATAGAGCAAGAGATATAACTTTAGACTCCATTTGTAACATTAGAAAAAAGATGTACATACAGTCCATTTGTTTAAAATGTTCTTTGATGTGAAGGTCATATTATTTTGCCCCCACTTACGCAGAACTTGATTGTTGGAAGAATACAACAGGGGAACTTTCAGTTGTACTTCACATGACTGACACTGTGTAGACTTTAACTAATGTCCAGTTGTGTAGCTTTAGAGTTGTGTACAATTGGAGCAATTGACCTAAGCAACATGTATTGCATACACAGTTTGCCTTAACAAACCTATCACTTCATCATGGTCAGAATATGTGTTATAGATACATGTAATGCTTCAGCATTGCTACTAGTTCTAATACACTCAAACTAGTGCACCAGAGTGGGTGATGGTAATGGTACTGTTAGAAGCAAACCTATATGACTGGGGTTGGGCTTCCACACACTGTCCCTTTCTCCCAATTCACAGAGCGGAAACGACTCGTTTTCAGCCTGTTTTTTTTTTTTTTTTACACAACCAATTTCCAACCTCTATAGATATCGCTTGGAATTCAACAGGCACCTGTTGCTACTGCACCTTTAAGACGGATGTAAGATAAATGAGCTCCTTTATGATTGGCTGCCCTGTATTGTGCTTCATTCAAAAGGTACTCAGAGCTGAAATGCCTGAGAAAGGCAATTTAAGTGGGTGTGCTAAACCTCTATAGGCTGAATAGGCAGAGATAGGTCAATAAAGTGTTCTTGTGACATTAGAAATACAAATTTCAAAAGGGGCATTTTTGGCAGCTTAACTGACATAGTTAAGAATTTTAACATTTAAAATATATATATATTAAAAGGAGAATGTTACTTATTTCACTCTGACTGTAAAACAGTGCATATTTTGTTAAATGGGATTTCCATCCCATGTTTTTTAAGGCTGCCTTATGTATAAATAAATATGCAAGAATGCAGAGCATGAATAGGTCAGTCTTCCATTCTGTATCACATACCTACCCTTGATAACACCGTGGTAACTGGAAAAAAAACAACCCTTTTTACTCAGTTGTCACTACTTCCAATAGACTTCACGCTAATCTCATAGAAGTCCACCCCTTTCCGTGTCCTCCGGAAACTGCACTTCCGTTGTGTTGTGACAGGATTTGTTCCTGAAGTTGTATGCGTTTTCTAAATTTGCACCGCATTTCTAAAGTGTGTTACCACTTTGATGAATATGCTTTGTGTATTTGCAGCACGATGGGTTTTCCAGGACACCGTAATTTATGCATGTTTAATTCCATCTTTTATTCACGTACTAAGGCCAACTCTATAGGCTAATATTTATAAAACCGAGATAACCATAGAAACGTCTTCATCTGTGCTTGATACTTTCACGGAAATACGGAACTGCTGCTTGTCAAGCTTGTTTCATCAGGTTTTATATCATCGTCATGACGTGTTTGAATTGATCCCAGGCATATGCAGTCCTCATCAAAATCCATGCATGTCCTAGGCTGTGAGTAAGGTATGTTCTCTCTCTGGTCACAGTTGGCAAATAAATTATGCATATAGATTGTGGGGAAAACACTTTAGCACGTGTTCTCCAAAGAAGTGTCTTAATATGAGCTATCTAGCTAGTTCCAATGTCAACTGTACTCATAACACTGGGTTTCTCTCTGTGCTCAGGTGTCTTATTCGCATGCCAGTAACATGTTAGCGATATTGCAGTAGTGTGAATTTTTATGTTGCCCGTGATGAAAGGTGACAGGAAATAAAAATCCAAACATTTTTTTTGTTCAGGTCTTTTTAACGGTCATAACTGACACATATTTATCTAACAAAAAAATCAGGTTCCTCTAAATGTGTGGAAGAACTGTTGTGTATATTTTTGTTTCCAGTGGCCTGAGTACCTAAAATATGTCATCATTTTAGGAAGCAGGAAAGCAGGGCTGCTTACAAACATGACATTAGTATATTATTTTTGGGATATTTTCATTTATGATTTTCCCCTTTTTGTTGTTTGTTTGCTTTTTTACTTTCATTTTTTGTAGGGACTGTGATATATATTTTGTTATTTGAATGCATAATATAGCTTTGGGGCTCCCACAGACACTTGTGTATATAAACATATTAGGGGAGATTTTTTCATTGATTTGTATATGTTTGTGAAGGAATGCACATAGTTCTCATGTTTGACCCACTTTAAAGATATTTTTTGACTTGTATCAGAAAGGAATACAAGCATTTATTCATATCAACATTTTCCTTGCAGAGTCATTTCAAAGATGATGCAACAGAATAGTTTTGCTTATCTATTCTGTACTTTGTTTATTGACAGGTAATTCCACCCTCAACTTTTTAGGGTGCCTCCCCATAATTGCTCAGCTCTTCTGTGTAATAAAAGCAGGATTGGTTTGTATATCACATTGGTGTAGGTCATTTTCACCTGTTATATAAAGAACATTCTAATGGCTTTGGGGGAGACAAACCAAATTAGTCCTTTATAATTGTAATTATATATTACTTTGCTTCATTAGAAGTTTGTGATTATTCCTGTTATTCATCAACTTAGGTACCGTGATTTACTGGGGTAGGTCAAATTAAAAGATAATTGCCTGCTTATATTAGGTAAAGAAAGTTTTTTATGTCATAGTTTTCACTTACTATGATTGGGACAATACATCTTTTACATGAGGATGGATTTTATCAAAGCTTATAGGGATCTGTATGCCATGCATAGGACGCTTATGCTTTATTTAGTTCACTAAATACAAGCAGTTCATTTTTGTTTTAAATGTTGATGTTCCACCTGCTCCATCAGACCCTCTGCTTTGACACTATGTCCACCTGGTGTACATCAGTAAGCACAGCCTATAACAAGGTATGTCTTAGCCACTTGTAATCTTCTAAGCATTAACTTTCACAACATTTTTATGACAATGTTAGTCTTTATAGTTTCCATAATTAGGTGCTTAACTGAAATCAGCTCCAGTGTTTCATGTTGATGTCTTTCATTTTTCATACATAGTCATGTATATATTTGTGACATGCTACATTTGTTACTGTTTTCACTTGAACAAGGAAAATCATACTCAAAACAGATATATAAGTGGACAGTCAGGGTGAAATAAGTAACATTCTCCTTTTAATGTTATATTTTAAAAAAATATTAAAGGTCTTAAGTATGTCAGTGTTTTCGTTAGTCTTTTGGCCAATGTTTTTTTTAAAAAGAGATAAGGAGATACCAGAACAAAATAGAAAAGCAAATAATAGAGGAAGATGGCATGGGATGGAGGGATGGAGGGATGATAAAAGACAGGGGTAGTAACGGATAATTTATTCTATTCTCTCAGCTATTCTCTTTAACTAATTCTGAAGTCTGCATCTTTATTTTCTATTTGAATGTTAACTTTACGACTAGCTGATTGGGGATTTAGGAACGACACTAGCGTTGATTTTGATTCTAGCCACAGTTCTAGTAATAAGCAGTGTTACAACTCTGCATGCAAAGTCACTGAACAGTTGACTGTTAATTCTGTAGTAAGCATAATGCAAAAAATACAACAACATATTTTGTTGTGATTGAAAAAATTACGTCCTAAATACATGCGTTGTAAATACATTGACATTAGTATTTTTAATTAATTTCTAACATTCAGAGACATTCAGAGGTGTTTCTATTAAGCCCAGAGTCAGCTAGGTCTCCACTCTCTAATTACTCAATGAACCTCAATGGTTTCCCAATCACATCTTCTCTAACAGTTAAAGATCTTGGAGTTATGGATCCCAGTCTCTCGTTCGAAGCTCACGTAAATAAATAATGTTTCTAGGACCCCCTTTCTCCACCTTAGAAACATTTCAAAGATTAGGAGCATGCTCTCCACACATAATACAGAAAAGGTAGTCCATGCATTTATTGCTTCAATATTGGACTACTGTAATCCCTTACTATCTAGCTGTGCTATTAAGTGCCTAAAGTGCCTAGCGAGTTCAAAATGCAGCAGCCATAGTTTTTAATAGAGCTAGAAAATTTGATCACATCAATCATATCTTAGCTACTTTACTTTGGCTCCCAGTAAAATTTCGTATTGATTATAAACTACTTTTAATAATTCCAAATGTGCATTAGACTTTACAGTAACCTAAGACAACCCTTTTGCATGAAGGGAACTGGTAACTATGCTCACCCTCCATAATGTGCAAAAGATATTTAAAGTGTAGGACAGTCGAAGCATTATGCGTGCGTGTGCGTGATGTTATTAACATGACAGTAAAAGCTTATCATTTTTAAACGGGGGCTGATCGACTTTCCACTTATGCAAGACTTATGTCAAGAGTACATGTCAAAAATTAGAGACGAAATGAGGTGCTAAATGCCGCAATTAGGCATACAGCAGTCAAAGGCAATTTGGAAACACACTTAGAAAACAAAGATCATGATCTTTGATCATGATCAAACTTTCAAAAAGCTTATCAACGTGACGAGAATGTGAAGTTTAGGTTCATCTATAGTGTTACAGTATCAATGTGAAATATGGATATCGAGGTCAGCAGCACGTAAGAATGTATATGTGTGAAACATCTTCGTCGCCATAAATGTTGTGTTGTTACATAATTAAGCAGTCCATCCAGTTTCATTTACTTGATTTATGAGCAACCTGTGTCCACTGTCTAACTCAAGTATTTTTATTTTAATTTCCTCCATGTTGTTTATAATAGGCCTACAGTAAGAAATCCTTTTAACTGATTAATAATTAAAAAATATCTTTCTTGACTATAAGAATATAGCTTAACCATTAGAAAGATTAAACATCCAGTGAGTGTGTATCCTGGCATGTTAATGTAAAAGGCAGCTCCTACTGGATTTGGGGAAAGATTAGTAAAAGATTTCAAGTATCTGCAAAGCAGAAAACTGCCTATTCAACAGGCAGAAATTATGTGCTACCGAAGTAGTTGTGCTATTTGCATAGCCTAATTAATATCATTAGATCAAGTTCTATATTACCTATATTGTTATATTACAATTTTGCTTTTGCTTTTTTGCTTCACAATTGTTACACATAATTGCTGCACCTGATACAAGGATAGGAATTTAAATTTATTCATACTGGATATAAGAATCATTAATGGCTGCTGAGTGAAGCACTTTCATTGAAAATTCATCCACCAATTTTTTTTTATTTTTTTTTGTAACCAGAAACAGGGCGCATCAACCAGGAATACATTCCAGCTCTGTTTTAGAACACTGGCTGTGATTCATTACATTTTGGCAATTGTGAAAACAAACTGGATGATACTTCTAAAAGTAATTGTGTTTGCAGTTTATTTGCACAGTTACATGAACAACACATGTAGTAGAAAGTTGCCAACCCTATTAAAATATTAGATTTATAGTATAATATTTGAATTAAACAGACAAAGCATTAATCACAATCATTTGCATGATGATTAAATCTTGAACCAAAAATGTATCAGAGAGCTCCAGTGTTTTTCACAGACACACACCCAATTAAACTGTGCTTGACCATTTCTTGCCCTCTATATCATTCTCTGCAGTTTACTGAGAAAGACCTGACACTGGGTAATGCCATTGTCTATTCGAAGGCCAAAACAACAACAATCTTGGTTATCAAAGATTCACTCCACCCTGACCACAGCCTCTTCTTTTAGAAGCTATGAAAAAACCACCATCGCAGCTTGTGAGCACAAATCTAGCCTCTTAAAAATACTCGCCTGGAATTAAACCTAGTAGAGTTCCACAACGAGGTGCAATTTGTAAAAGGACGTCTTTTTCTCTCAGAGTTAGAAATCTGCAGAAATAAATACATCAGTTAAATTTTTAAATATGTAGGTTAGAAATCCAAGTATAAAGAGCAGATATATTATCTGTGCTAATTAATAAATGTATTTAGAGTATACATTTAGTAGGCCTAAAAATATAACTCGTATGTAAATCATATCTAAATATTTTTATTTAGAGTAAATTACATGCGACATATTGATTTTGATTTTTTTGGCCCGCTACCACCACACCGCCTCATCGGGAACTGTTACACTTTATTTTTTATTTATTTTTATTTAGAACTTAAAAATAATCACCTGGAATGTAAACCTAGCCGAGGTCCACAACGAGGTGCAATTTGTAAAAGGACGTTTTTTTTCTCTCAGAGTTAGAAATCTGGAGAAATAAATATATGAATGTATTACCCCCCATCAGTGGACCTTTAGAGCTTTATTATTAAAAATAAGACAGACAGATGAACAGACAAACGCAAAATGTATATATAATATTTTTAAGTATTCGCCATCTGCACCATTACAGGAATAATGTGTGTGTGTGTGTGTGTGTGTGTGTGTGTGTGTGTGTGTGTGTGTGTGTGTGTGTGTGTGTGTGTGTGTGTATGTATGTATCTATGTATATGGTTATGTGTGAGTACATGTATGTTGGATTGTATATGTACACGTATTAGAGTGTGATATTTATCGTTTATGGATTGGCTCTGTATGGATTTTATCAAAGGTGTCCTCTCTAGATTATTGGTTCTGTTATTGATTATTTCTGAGAATTATTCTATTGATATATATATACTCTATCAATAGATTTTTCTATTGGGTGACACTAATATTATTTTTTGTTTTCCAGTTCATGAGTATGTTTTTTTGTTTGTTGTTTTTTTGCAAGAATATTTTTATTATATCAATATAATAATGTTATACATAGTATCCTGTCATATTGGTTGATGATATGTCTCCTAGGAGACATAAAGATGGTGTTGGATGGATATGGTTATTTAAAGCATGGGATATGTTGGTGATGCACTACATTGGACTGTTTGCACTTGTGTAGCATGTTGTCTGTTGCACTGTTGTTTTTATGTTGCACCATGGCCCTGGAGGAACGTTGTCTCGTTTTTGTTGTGTACTTGTATATATACCTGAAATGACAATAAAACCACTTGAACTTGAACTCGAACTTGATGACGACTTGCCAAAATTGCTTGATAGGTGTGCTCTGCCACGTGGCGTGAATGTAATCGTCAACTGTGATTTGAGTAAAGTATGTACAGATTGCTGAGCTTGTGAAACCAATTTTAAACATCCAATGTGTAGTATAATGTACTCTGTATTATTTTGTACTGAATGCATTGTAGGTCAGTGTTGCTGTCATGTGGTAATTATTGTTACACATTTTAATCCAAACTGCAGCGTCATGGGCTAGTAATAAATGTTCCTCCTATTGTCTCGATGGGAGAGTAACTGTGAGATTTGATTTCACTATTATTTTGTATATCTTAGATAATAGGTTTTTTGTATTAAGAATGTTTGTTTATAAATTCTGATATGGATGTAGGTATCGGAATTGATTTTTGAACACATAGGTGATCTTAGCTGATGGTATTGTAGGAACTGGGGGCTTTCTATAGCATATTTTGGGGCTAGTTGTGGGCGTGACATGAAACAAGTCTTAGGATAAATATGTTGAAGGTTTGTAATGCCTTTTTCTATCCAAGATGTAAAGTTTAATATTTTTGTTCATGGTAAAGCCTGGATTGTTCCAAATGGGAGAATGAATAGTTCGCGTGAGTGTGGAGTTTGATATCTTGTGGAATTTCCACCAGACTGTTAGTGTCATGGCCACCTTCAAACTGTTGAAACATGGATATTTTTGAATATGAGTCTGGGCACATTTGAAACACCTGCCGCAAACATTACTGACATATCTTGTTATGTGATTGGCTGTGCTTCTCTAGCCACAAGTACTTTTTGATTTATTTATTTTTTAATTTGGTAATTTTATATATAACAGCAACAAATGACATCTTAAGTTTTATGACAAAATGTGCAAACAAGCTGGTCTGAGAGGTGTGTAGCGGGATATGACTCAGTGCATCTCTGGTGCTGCTTTTGATGAGTACAGTGTCATAAGTGTGTCTGTCCAGCAGCGCAAAGAGGAGATACAGCTTCTTCTCCCGGGGGTTTCCGATAAATATGTAGATATGTTAGTATGTAATAGAAAGACAGCTGCCGATCCTCATAGTCTAGGTACATGCCCGCATTCCTGGGCAATTGTGTCAGGGGCAGAGGGGTCTCAGGCTTGGTGCAGGTGTACGACTTCTGGGTGCTCCTCCAGAGCACCCAGAAACCCTCACAGTGGGTTTCTCAACTTGCTCAGACTCAAATCTCAATATCGGCATCCGAACCGTCTTAGAGAGGAACAAAAAACACAACTCATTTGATTAAATTGTTCCAGTATAAATATGGTTATCAAACATGCTTTTAAAAATATACTTCCATGGAGATGGTGCCCTACAGGGTAGTGTTGGAACAGTGTGTACAGGCTTAGTGTCATGTTGTGGCCCCGCCCCCTCCTCAAACATCTTGGTGTGTGTGTGTTCGTCTGTGTTGCCACACCCTCTCGTGCCGTTCACCTGTTCTCTGTTATGTGTAATCGGCTTGGGTGTATATATGTCTCGTGTGTCATAGTACGTGTGTTGGTGTTTGAGATGTGCATAGTATTTGAGCTTTGTTGTATGTTTTGCATGTTTGCAAAAATAAAAGTGCGTTTCATCGTGCCTCGTCCCCGCATCCTGCTTATCCTCGCAACGTCACAACTAGACCACTTTAGATGTAACTTAGAACCTCCAGTGACCTCTGTATGTGTTTCTTTAGTTGTATGAGCTCCACTGGAGGACTCTGAATAGTTGACAATGGAAGAGGGGTATATCAGATTCACCCCTTCTGCCTCGGTGTGACAGATTAACACACTGCATTAACGTTTAGAAATAAAAACATATGGTAAACACAGTCTAGAAAATATTACCTTGTAACAATTCATTCAGTATATGAACTGTTTTCTGTGTCCTTATGTCTATAAATTAAAAGTAATAAAACATTTAAATGATAAATAAATTACAATGAATGTATAAATGTTCACAAATAAGAAACTACATTGGTCTGCACTTTTCTCCACAGATTCAAGGAACTCATGAAAGTTGGAAGCTATAAAAATACATAATACAGAATTATAGACTGACTGATGTGTGAGCAGAAAGATCACTGTGATGTTCTCATATCTAAAGCACTCAAAGCATTGATGTTATGTAAATGAACTGTGATCTGATTGGTTTAAGGAAATAGATTCACCTACTTTGAAGTTCAAGTTTTTATCAAAAGGTTAGAACTGGTTGACTATACTTTGTCTGTCCTGCAACAGGAAATTTAAACATTTATATCCAAAGTATTACGCGATAGAAATCAATTCAAGACTACCCGTTATTGACCGCTAGATGGGGAAAGATACGAAGAAATAAATGAGTCCAGCTCCTCCTGCCCGACTTTACGGTGAGACTCTGCTTTTACGTCATTAAAACGCTAAAGAAAAAAGGCCGCCATATTTGTAGTTCCACAACGTGAAAAGGCGTCATTTTGTATGCCGAAGAATGAATAAACACCATGCCATGCCTTGAAGACGACGAAATTGCAATTTATTTAGCTAGCCATAAGAATAAGAATAGCTGTTTAATTTACATAATCACAAATATATTGCATGTACATACAGCTACATTTCAGTCGATCAAAAATGTTTCACGTATTTATAACCGCAACTTTATGTTACAGTGGTCATATCAGAGATTTACCAATATAAAACGCAACAGGTGTCGTGTTCTGTAATAGAACATTTTAACATTTATATCCATATTACACATAACCAAGGTGTAATATAACCATATGTACTGAACAGACATGAACAGCCTGTGTATTGTGAAAATACATGTATGTGTCTTCTACAGCAATTACTGTGCCGTGCACACCTTAAGTTTGGCATGAAGTGTTTGCTTTTTCCAAAGCAAGTAGTATTAAATTATTCTCATAGAATAAATTTCACAAAGACATGGACTTCTCAGTTGACCGTAGAAAGATGGTTTTTTTTTTTTTTGTATTTAATTTCTTTAATGCGAATCGTATGTAGGTTACCACTGCTAAGCTTCACCACTGTCAAGATAAGACCTAGAAAAGACGCAGAAATTTATTTTAATAACAGCTTCTGCTGATTTATTCAATAACTGTATGACACCGTTTGAGTGTACGTACCGACTGAAAACAAACCCAAATTATTAGAGACACTCTTACTGCGTCTCCACATTGAAACATATCAGTTAGTTAGCTAGGCTGGCTAACTAGCTTAGCTTTATTAGCTAGCTAAGCTAATTGCGAAGAGGATTACGTTAAAGAACCCCCGGTCTACAGTTGTGCACATACAGGAAAATTAATGAATAGCATGGTAATACACGCATTTATTGGAACAGTTATGTAGCTAATATGCATTTGTAGTATGTGCGCCTGGCGTAGAAATGAGTCTTTGTTAGCCCATTAAGGCTAGCTTAGCTAGGCTAGTTCGAGCAAGCTATTGTTGGTTGTTATGACAACGGGCTTGGTGTATTTTGCGAGCTTGTCGGCTACATAAGACAAGTGTTTATCGCTTTACTACTGCGGTGAAATGTTATTATTGTAAAACTCTGCCAATGCCAGATGTGTAGAATAATTCACTAGTGATGTTTACTTCGAGACTTTGACAGTTTTAAGATGGATAGAAAGCGAATGAGCCAGCTAGCTGTCCAAGCTAACATGCAACCTTCTGTACATCCCGGGTACTCACAGCCCTTATCAGGACCTCACAGTTCCCTTTGAGAACTCCCTGGTATCACGATCATAACTTTGGACAACCAGTTGTCATTCTCAACTCATGTTTCAAATCATGTTTCAGATTTCTCCCTTGTAACATACGAAGGATTTGGCCCTTTCTTTCGCAGGAAGCTACCCAGGTGTTTGTGCGGTCTCTTGTGATCTCAAAGCTAAACTACTGCAACTTACTACTTGCTGGTCTAGTAGTACTCTAGTACTTATTGTTTATTGCACTTATCAATGTTTAAGGTAGACCTTATGTATTTTGTACTTCTTGTTAGGAACTGGTTCAAAGTGACAAGTCCTTCAGGTTCAATCTCCTCCAAGTTACCCTCTGCCCTCCGTCCTCTGTAGCCGGATCCGGGGAAGTCAAGAGATACTGACACCAAGGTAGTGAATCAAGAGAGTTCCACTTTATTGAGGAAAGCACAGAGTATATATGTGTCCTATATCTACTATCTAAATCTACAGGATGATGGGGAAAAGTGAGGCATGTTCTAAGGGTCTACGTAGAAAGGAAAGGGACAAGGTTATTAAAGATTAGATGTTCTTTGCATGAACGAGCCACGAGCTGTTCTCTTGCCCGCCATTAGCCACTCCTGTCCTTAAAGAGAGACGGAGAGAGAGAAAGAGAAAGGGAGGGGTAAAGGAGACAAGAAGAGGGAGCGGATGACCTAGGGCGACCAGCTTGTGGTCAAGCCGCCATGTCATGGCTGATAGGCAGAGACCTTGCGTTGGGTGCCTGAATAGAGAAAGGCTCCAGTATCTAACACTTCTAGGCATCAGCAGTAATCCCTGTATTTCTACAGTATTCTAGATCATTGCTATATTGGACTCTAACCTATTGGACTGGCTAGGATGTATTCTATGAATAAATAACAAAGCACTTTTGTAAGTCGCTCTGGATAAGAGTGTCTGCTAAATGCAGTAAATGTAAATGTCCAAGGAAAGCCGACACTAGCAGGCAAACCGAGCATTGCACAGGCCATATTTGAAATTCCCACAATGCTTTTCTCACCGAGCGTATGTCCGGGCAATAACGTCAGTTGGTCCTACCAGACAATTATCAGCATGACGAGAGTCTTTCATATCAATAAATTCTGACAACACTTTGAAAGTGATAAGCAGTGGTTAGCTCGAAAGTTATTCATAAACAAGCACGTTGAAAATGACGAAACAAGAGACTTAGATCAGCTGTTGTCTCTATCGATGGTGTGGGTGACCCATGTGTTCTTAGGATGCAGGTAGGGTCTAACGCCTTCTGTGCTGAGTTGCTGTTTCCATATTTTAAAAATAGAACGCATTGTTAAACGGCATCTGTAATAGTTAAGGAAAATGTGTTATAAGTATAAAGTGTTACAGTAAGTGTTTTGGCCCCTGACTGCCATTAGGACAAGCCAAGACAACCGCACACTACGTTATCTTATCTACTTGTTAAATCAGCCTGAAATTAAGATACAGATAAAAGTGTTGATTTTTATACTAACATTATAACAACTTCAGCCAAAGTATTCAGAATGTAAATGTTTGGTCTAGCAGATATGGCCCACAACTGATGCAGAGAGTGCATGACATGGCAGAGGGGATTCATGTTGGCAAAATGCCCTCCTACGAATTAGTCCCAAATACTGAAGCAAAAAAGAGGCCGAATTCATCTGATGGAAGTAAGTCTAAAAGGGCTTCTTGATGATGTTACCCTGGTGACTTGCATTCTTTCCAGATGCTCAACAACCATTAAAAGTAGTGCATTGCTAAAAACTACTACTTGTTGTGCTGGAGGTGTTGAAAATATGGTTTCCTTGTCATTGTCAGTTTGATTTTATAAGGTTCTACGTGGGTATCGATAGGAGCTGAAACTGTGCATGTGTTGCCCCTCTGAGGAGATGAGCCAATGAGGAAGATGCCCGTGTTCAAATTTGACTCTAGACCACGCTTTGAGCCGGTGCACTTTGTCAGCGTTTGAAGTTGCAGCAGCATTGGCGGAGTGGGACGCAATGGTGAGAAGGAGAACGAGAAGGATCTCAGGAGTGAAGCTGAACAGCGGCAAGCAGCGGGAGGCTGGAGACAAAGCCTCTCCTCTCCCTTCTCTGACACAAACACAGTCACGTGTTATATACTCACATAATCCAAAATCTAGCATCTTTTATTTGCTGTTAGCTGGCGAAGAGTAATCAGTATAGTCAGATTCCTTTAATGTAAACACTTGGGAAAATTCCTGCCATGAGATCACTTTGGACACAGGGAAGATCTGATAGTAAATATTATGACAGGGTGAGGTCATGACTGCTTAGAAAAGTTTATAATGAAGGTCATGAAAGGTCAGTTTTGACTAATTGCAAAAAACGCCATGTAAACATTAGAATGGGAAAATCAAGCGGTCTGAGCGAAGCGAACTGCGAACGAGGAATGGAACAGACTAGCCAGGACCAATATTTTGAAAGGGATCAGAAGAGGATGACATCAAGAATCATTCTGATGATCATGTGGCGCACGGTCAAGCAAATTGCAGCCAGATACAATGCTGTTGCTCCAACTAACATGTCTGAAGGCACACCATGGGTCCTCTGAAATCAGTAGATGTTTGAACAGAAGGGCTTACCTATGTATTGTGACCAAGTGCATCCCTTCATGCAGCTGCTTAAACTATGGCAGAAGGACACTTTCAACAAGACAAGAAACCCTGCCGCAAGGGTTGTATAATCACGGATTTGTTCCAGTATCAAGACAGCAAATTTTCAATGTTTCCCTGGCCTTCACAGTCCCCAGATCTTAATCCTATAGAACATCCCTGGGTAAAGGTATAACAGGCAGTTTAGAACATGTCAGTCCCTCCAAGTAATTTAAGAGAAAATATCCTATGAAGATTGGACCAAGATTCCTGCAGAGCATTTTCAGCATATAGTGGAAACTATGCCAGAAAGAATTGCTGCAGTTCTGGAGGCCAAAGAAGGTCCAACATGCTATTAAATGGGTGTACTTAAGCCAGATACACTGTGTCCTATAATAGGATGTTGCTGGAATGTATGTGGATGTTGTTGGAATGGCCGCAGAGTTGCGGCAGCAGTACAGGTAGTCTGTGATCCTTTCCCCCATCCGAGTGAGTTTGCCCTTTTACACGGGGTCGAGTTATGATGTGAATGTTTAATTACACAGGATGGATTGTGGGCTACAGAACCGAACAGCCTTCAGGATTCAAGTAGAGAAAGGTGAAACTTCTCCAGCCTTTGAGTTAATCACAGGACTATTGCATAGCAATTAGGGATAACAGAACAGCTTTCGGGGGGTTTGGGTGGGGTGCCTTATCCGCCCCTTTAACAGAGTAGTCACAATTCAAATTTCCCTTCTTCCATTGTTTACAAGGCATTATACATGTGGTTTATTTATAGTGCACGGAGTAATATGCAGCGAGTCTGGTCTGTCTGCTTTGGAAGAGAAACATTTGGCCAAAAGAGCAAGACACAGCCAGGAGGATGATTGCTAAGAGCACATCATAATATGCACCTTAAAGCTGTGCTCTACAGCTAGGTCCTGTTCCATGACTGCATATATAAATTTACTACTGACATTGCCATTTATATCTGGCCATTTACAGTGCACTCTTGCTCAATGCAGCACTTGAAGCTGATTTTCCATTGTGTAGTTATTATGTTCAAGAGATGTTTGACCCGGTCAGGGTGACACACTTTAGTGAGGGCAGCAGTATCCTAGAGGACACTACAGACAGTGACGGAGACATCTCAGAGCGCGAGGTGAGAGGTTGAGTTTTTTGTTACTCTCTCTACGACATACTTTTCATGCCAGGTACTATTGTCCAGTTCAGCCCAATTTAATTTACTGCCTTGTATTATCATATATAAATTGCTGAGCATCTTATCACTCAGTTTCAAACATCCCCTCAGCTGTTTTAAGCCATTTCGGTTATTCAGAAGTACTGCTAAATGGATGTGGTGGGAAAATGAGAGCACATCAAACACAGACAGCTTTATGCATTGAGTAGTAAAGAGTAAAAGTTTATTGAGTTTGTAAAGGGAAAGAAATGTGAGTTCCACCTTCCAACTATAACTTTTCTAGGATACGTGATCAGCCATGGTGAAATCACTACGGATGATAAGAAGATCAAAGCCATCTTCCAGTGGCCCATTACTATTATAGTTAAAAAACTCCAGAGATTCTTGGGATTTGCAAACTTTTACCGATGCTTCATATGGAATTTTAGCAGCATTGCAGCTCCTCTCACAGCCCTCCTGAAAGGAGCAATGACCAAGCTACTTTGGAATCAGGAGGCTGATCAAGCATTCAGGAAACCGAAAGAAGCTTTTACCACGACTAGCATACGTCGACATCCTGATCCTTCCATTCCATTTGTCGTGGAAGCTGATGCTGCTAACATCGGGGTAGGAGCTGTACTTTCACAACAATACGACAAGTCCAAGTTACAATAGATGATTAAATAGACAAGTGTATATAAAATAGATGATGGAATAAACAAGCCATACAAGACACAGTCATCCCAATGGAATGTCTGTCGGGAAAACATTACCTACCTTGTGCTGTGACCATCTGTTGAAGTGGGCTCATTCTTCGCTGGTTCAGGGCTATGACAAGCGATATTTATAAGTATGTTTCTTCATGTTCAATTTGCAGTCAAAGCAAGATGCCTAAGACCCTACCCACAGGAAAGCTCATGCTTCTTCCCGTACCAGAAAGTCCTTGGTCTCACATCACCTTAGATTGCGTTACTGACCTCTCTGTCCTCACTGTAGTTGATGGATTCTCCAGGGGTGTGTGGTTCATTGTGTTTCCGAGTATGCCTACAGCCTGCCAAACTGTGGAAGCCTTGTTTAACCAGATGTTCCGTATATTTGGCATCCCAGAGGACATAATATCATATTGGGGACATCAATTCACATCTCGAGTTTGGGCTTCCTATATTGAACACATCGGGGTAGCTATTAGTTTTACATCCACAGTCAAATGGCCAATTCCTACATTGTTTTTATATGAACAATCCATCAGATCGGTCCAAGTTCCTCTTATTGGCAGAAATGGCCCAAAATTCACTTACTAGTTCATCCACTGGCTTGACTCCTTTTTATTGTATTTTAGGTTATCAGCCTCAAATGTCCCATGGACTTCCATATCAGCTGGTTTCCCCGCTGTGGATGAGTGGATGCAGCGGAGCGAAAGGGTATGGGAGGAAACAGATCAGTGTATTGTATGAGCTCTCTGAATGTATAAGGAAATTGCGGACAGGCACAGGGGGGAGAACCCGATATACCAACCTGGTGACAGAGTGTGGCTCTCTACACAGGACTTCCGCAAGCCGGGGTCATGTCGCAGGTTAGGTCCCAAGTATATCGGTCCATATGAAATTACCAAGCACATTAATGAAGTCACATATCAACTCAACTTACCTGCTCACTTTTGTGTTTTGAGGTCATTTCATGTGTCCCTTCTTAAGCCTGTTGTTCCTGTTGTGGCCTTTGGATGAGATCACCCCTGAGGTCACTCCTGTATTAAGTATGTTGGTTGCTGTCATTAGAGTGTATTGTTTCTGAAGGTTTTTTTGCATTATGCAGTGCCTCTTCGCAGAGTGTGATTTTCAAGAACTTTAGTAAGCAGATGACTTATTTGCATCACCTTTTTTGGTAGGACAAAGCCCATCCATGAGCCAAAGGAAGCTGAGGTAGGCCCCATTCCACGAAAACACAGGGAGTGTGTGAACCAGGATACCAACACAAGCATACATGCAAGCTGACACCTACCCTCCCCTTGTCCAGTGGTTTGGCCAGTAGACAACTAATGAAAAACATTTCAAAAGCGTTTATACAGAAGCCAGTGTTCAAATGGCTCTCTGTGCAGTGAGGAAACATATCATAAGGAAGTGCAAATTCCACTAAAGTTTAAGTAGGATCACTGAATTCAAAGTCTAGAGCACTATTACACTATGACTTCTAACAATAGCGTAAAAACAGTAATGTCTTATTCGTTTTTAGAAAGGAATGTAAAAGTTTATGAAATATTCTTAAAAAGAGGACAATTTGATAAGGAGCTTGGTCTTGCACAGCTACCAAAACCCAGGACTGAACTAGGAGTCTTTTGATATTCAATCTAACACTCACCCAGCTGAGCTGTTTCAGCTAGTGACTAAATACTTTTGCCTGGTTTCGTTCAAAATGTTACCAATGAATGTAGGTCATGTTCATGTCAGAGGAAACTGTCACCTTTATCCCTGGTGAGCTAGTGGCTAGGATTCTCTTTCAAACTTAATTTTTATGTGGAATAAAAAGAAATATGAATACCTCTCTTTATGACCTCCTAATGCTCATGCATACCAAGTCTAGTATGCATACAAACATCGTCAGTATACTAGGAATACAGAGTTTGAAAAATGTTTGTCAGAAGCATCTGAGCTTTATTGCTGGTGGGTGAGTGGCTAGGATTCAACACTTTCACCACTGCGACTTGGGCTTGATTCCTGGTCAGGGAACGCTCTTTGTATTTGCTCACTTAAAAAAGAAGCTTGTATGTGAAAAAACAAACTTCCTTTGAGTCAGATTTTAACTGACAGACTAAGGATAACAGTTTTAAATTCTACAGTCCTAAACTCTACCAACTAAGCTATTGAAGGCAACATACATGTAATCCCATAGGTCCAAACACCAGTATGTTGGCAAGAAACATGGCCAGTTATGGATGTTTGAATTGTTAAGTTCATTTGACACAGAAGAAACATTGCATTGTACGAGTTGGAGATGTTCAGCTACCAACAGATATCTCTTGATTACATTTGGATGCATACTGGACTTTGTGTACAATCAATAACTACTGGTACTAACTCAAAGTATGTTTCCCCCTTCAGTTTTATTTTATGCCAGAATAAAGACTTTCTGTCTTTAGAATTCTACATGACTCAAACTGAGATGCAGCAGATCACTTAGCTAGAACAAAGGGTCTTGTACTACAATAATGACTTTTGCATTATTGCCCATAAGGTCCACCTCTTTTTTCTTTAACCCTCAGATCATCCCGTAGATGTTAGAATTATTCTAATGAAATTATAATTAACATTTTAAAAAATTCCTTAACATCACTCTTAAAATAACTTTTACCTTACAAATTATTTCTTTACCAGCAAATTTGAGTTGGTATGAATTAATCTATTAATTTTTCGTTATTATTTCATTAAATACATGCCCCCCCCGCCCCCTACAAAAAGAATAACAGTCCAAATGAAAGGTCTAAATGAATCTTTGCAGTAACAACAGTCTTTTATGCTCTTCCAACCACCCCACCTCCCCCCAGTGGACACACCATGCTCCAGTACATGATTCTGGAGTGCTGCGCTATCTGTGCTCCCCACTAACTCTTCCTACCTGCTGGGGTTTCTCCTTCCTGGACCTGCCTTAAAATGCTTAAAATGACAGCACCTTGCCCTCCATTTACCTGCAACATTCTGCACTGTCACAAACAATATTTATGTACAGATTAGCAGATGAACCTCACCTGGATGATCCACATTTCATTTCTTTGTACTGTTATAATAATGAGTTACTGTATTTCTACCCAGGTGTTCTATCCAGGTGAACTGTGCTCTGTTTCTATCTCCTATGATGTCTTTGTGTAGGAATGCTGTAGTGTATCTTTCATGCTTACAATTTGTCAGCCATCCTCTACCCAACTCATCTTTGCCCAGGTTTATCCAGGGTTAACCGAAGGAGGAGGAGTTCCCTTTTGAGTCTGACACCTTCCAAGTCCCTTCCACCATTCCAGTGAGTTTTTCCTACTGTCACCCTTGCCAATGTCATTTGGCTTATTTATCAGTTGTCACAAGGTGTTAACGTTATTATGCACATGTATATAAAATGTGTATATACTCTATATACATATATATATATATATATATATATATATATATATATATATATATATATATATATATTGCATTATTCTCTGCACCTTACATGTTATTTGCAGTTTGGATTGGATTATAAAGTGAATTTCATTGGTGAGTACTATATTTTTTGGTGACAAAGTATAATCTAATCTTTACAAAGCAGTGACCAGAAAGGAAGAGCTGGATGAGGCTTTGGTCTCCATGATTCAACTTATATTCTCCTAACTAGGAAGGTATGTGTGGTGACATGGATACATTATGAGAGTAGTATTAAAAATATATATAATTATTTTCTTCCTTCCCTTTAGACTGTAAAGGCCATGGTTGAGGCCAAATGTCAATAAGAGAAAGAGAAGGCCAAAGCTGAGGTCCAGAAAATTCCTGCAATGAGTTTGTCAGCAGATATGTGGACATCTCTTAATGTGGATGCCTTCTTGGCTGTGACCTGCCATTTTATAGATGACAACACATTTCTGAAGTCTACACTACTTGGTGTTGTGAAATTCCTGCAGGCGCATACGGCTGAAAATTTGGCCTGTGTGAAATCCTCTCTTATGGAAGAATGGGGAATAAAATAAAGTCACATGTCTGGTTACTGATGGCACATCTAATATGATTGCCTGTGGAAATAGCTGAAGCTGCCTCATGCGCTTCAAAAAAAAAGAAACTGAGGTTGAAACAAGGTGTTGGAGCGATTAGTAGAACTCAGGGAGCCTGTGGGGGCAGATTTGGCGGGTTTACAAACTGATATTCCTGCGCTGATCTCTGATGTGTACAGTAATGTATGTGGGTGCCGGTCTATACTGTATTCTTTTCACAAGGCAACTGTGGAGCTGTCAGACCTCAGTGGCAGGCATAATCATATCCCAACACATTTCAGACTAAAGGATTTGAACTCCCTGGCACTGCCAGACACCTAACTGGCTATAATTTGATGGGGAGGATGCAGGTTGTCTGCATGCCTCTGGAATGGCTTCTTTGACCTATTCACACAGCGATCGAGAGCCTTACACTAATGCCAGAGTCCCTCTGATTTCATACTTTTCTCTGCATTGTCCAAGATTTGTAAACAAGCACAAATCCATGGGTAAAGTTTTGTAATCAAGAACACACTCTCATGTACTCGGAACATGTCTTAGCAGATTGTGATTTACAAGCAATGTTACAAGCAACACAAGTTCAAAGAAGTGCCCTGTTTGCAACAGGTGGTTTGTTGACAAGGGGTCATTCATCAGACAAAACCCACATGGCCCATATGGGGATTGAACCCATGATCTTGGCCTTATTAGCACCACGCTCTGACCAACTGAGCTAATCAGCCTTTCTCTGTTCATTTCGCAGTGTTTGGTGTAGCACTGAAGGGAACCTTTCCATGAAATTGTAGACTTGGTGTTAACGAGATTACGGCCACTTTTTCGACCGAGCATAGGTGAAAGTTGACACTTATTGTTCCCTCTGACAAATGGTTATTCTGCAGCCAACTTTTGAATTAAACTTCAAAAGCAAATGTGGAGAAGCTTTTGTTAAAGAGCAATTCAGTGCAGTTGTACACAGTGACGAAATCATCAATTGCAAAGTCCACTGAGCTTTATTGCTGCGAGTTACATAGTGCTGTCTATTACACCATGAAATCTGCCATAACAACAAAAATGTAATGTCTGATTCTGTGAGCCAAGGAATATAAACCTTTTAGGGACATATTTAAAATATCAGATTTTCTGCCTGAGCACAGAGTAGGCATTTTTTTCTAGCTTTAACCATACGTCCTCTTTCTTTGGAAATCTGTGTCATTGCTGCATGAATAAGCAGAAAGATTTTGAGCAATTTTTTGTCTGGGTCTAAGGGGCAATTTATTCAAACCAAAAGATGCTATTTTAGCTAGTTTGTCAAATGAACATGTCAAACCTACAGAGACAATGTGTCTAGCTACAGAGCTCTGCAAGGTTTAATTCTTGGAAGTATTTGAAGCCATAGAAAGTTATTCTGTAAGCATTGCTTAACTCAATAAAAAGAGACAGTTAGAGCCAATGGCTGCCAGATCTAACATAGCTCACATTTTATAGTGTTTGCATAGCATATCAGAATCTGCAAGAACTATTCCTGTCATTTCAGGAATAAGCTTTTTTGACTTCACAGCTAGATGAAATATTTAGGGTGGATGCAGGATTTGGTATGATCTCCTAGAGAATTGCCATTCCACTGTGTCTTCAGCTTTTGTCCGATCTGCAAACAAGTCCCACTCTAGGAGAACTAGGTCAAGTGGTAGAGTGCTCTTTTAGTATGTGAGTGTTAGTGGGATTGATGCTCACATTCTCAAGTCTAGAATTTGTAGTTTTTTTCTATGATGAAATCCTTTCTGATAGCAAATGTTTTCGGGACCTGCTAATACGCTTATGCCATGCACACATTATGTGACTTTTGAAGTTTTCAAATTGATGTATGGCTCACACTGCACAACTGTATGTCTTGGAATCTGGAAAGCTTAATTTGTGGTATCTCAGTGGCAGACATAATCAGTGATAAACCACTGATATGTCAACTGGTCTTAACACAGACAGATTTAACTTACTCTGTTGAGACTGTGTCTAACTTAAACCTTTCCTTCAAATAGAAGAGATCCTTGTTGCAGATGTAATGTTTTTACCTTTATATGGTTTTCCCACTCATAGTCATGCAACACACAAATGCAAACCTCTCACAGACTGTCTCACACACATCCAGTTATTCATCTGAACACATGATGTTTCTGTCTCTGTACCGCTATTAGTTATGCAATGGTTCCTCAATACTAGCACTAACTGAACAGGGTTCTGTATAAATATGATCTTTATAACAGCTGCCATAACAGCAAAAATGTAATGTCTGATTCTGTGAGCCAAGGAATTATTATTGATATTGTGAATATTTAATAACCTCCAATGCCAGCAAATTAAATTTCACAATATTGTGAAAATTGTAAAGGATACTTTATTCATGTCCTCATTGCTAAAGATTGTATCGCTTTATCACAGCGATACGCTAGTTAGCTAGCTAACAGTTGAGGTCAGCGAGTGTGAAACTCGGGGCTATAAACCATTCCTTGTGGAACCATTTCATTGTTCAGCTTTCAACTTTGATCGTTTAGGTGCTGGTAGTTTGTTAGCTAGCTAACTGTTCAGCAATAGAAAACCTACTTTTGTATGATTTAGAGACCCAAATTCACAAACCTGTGGGTTTTCAAATGTATCGTTCTCTCTAAATAAGCAAAATGAGTTAAGCCATTATTACAGCTATCGGACTGTTTGAACTACAATATTCGACTGTTCATTTATTGTTAATTAGATTAAATTAACTTTCATAAACATTCTGTATTAATAGAATGTAGTTTTTAATGACTGATTAACTGTGTATATTCAACATGAAGCTATTCATATAACGTTTCAAGTTTGGTTTATTTGTAACATACATTTATTTGCCACTTTCATTTTTAGGCTGTAAAATGAAAGCTCCTTGCTCACAATCATTGCTATAGTTTGATCAAATTCAGTTATATATATAAACTCCCTATTCAATGGGAAGAAACCAGTTCATGTCATTGTGAATTGCTGGTTCTGTAATCAAAACACTGAGGTTCCATATGGGAACAGAAACTGCTGGGCCTGTCCATTCTGTGTGCAGTACAATGGCTTCTAAGAGGTATTGCTGTATTTGAGACATGGTGAGGACATATTTTAGTGAAAGTCTTCCAATGATGCACCCTTAACTGAACCATTTTATGCTGTTGCTGCTGTTAAAAAATGCAGAATGGTGATTATAACGAACCGATCCTTGCACAATATATGGAGCACCTCAACCATGGGGTATCAGCTGGTGTCCCTGTGCTTGATGCATCCAAGACTCAACCAGACACTGAAGATCAAGCAGCTGGCTTCCTTCACTCCCAGAAAGGAAGTAGGTTTTCCATTTGAACTGTTGCCTTCTTAGTTAAGACGTATGCAGGGTTTATTGCAGTGCCAGAGCTGTGAAACTGCAAGGTAATGCATGTCCAGTGCTGGACTTGGGCAAAGATTGTGAGTGGGTCTTCAAGGGCAAACAGGATCTGATGGCCCACATGTAGCTTGATATTATTCCTAAATAACTAAGTTGACTGAGTTGACATGGCTATTTGAAAGAAGCTGATCATGTAAGCAGCAAAGACAGAATATCATTCTCTGACTAAGGATTTAGTTGACTCATGTTTAGCCCAACTAAACTGTGGTCCTGGCTGATTTTAGTTGGACTATTGAGCCACTGACTCATGCACAGAGTTCTCTGAGTATTTTGCAGTTTCTTACTGTACTGAGTTCTTACTGAGTATAACACCAACTTTGATACATTTGTTTTCTTTTCACTGAACAAAGCCTTCAACTTTGACTGTGGTGACATGAAATCCAGATGTGCAGAGTGTTTTTTCAGTAATGCATCTTTTGCCCGTGCATTTTGATTGCAGTGTTAGGAGGTCATAACTGCTAATCAGAACTTTGGACAAGAGGGCTTATCCTCATGGCTCACTGACATTCATGTACAACAACAATCAATCTTTTCTTATTTATTTTTTTCCAGTTGTAACAAACCGTTCTGCTGTTTTTTAACTTCTGTCAAATTTTTAATGGTTGTACAGGACAATTACGATGGAAATTGAGGTGTACAAGCACCACCTTGAACAGACCTACGAGTTGTGCGTGCCTGTCAGACCGCTGAGCAGTATGACATCCAGCCCCAGAACCAGCAGCTGCGGGCCCTGCTTTTCAACCACCAGCTCAGATGCAGCCAAGGTGCGGACAAAGCATTCATTAAGGTGAGTAATTATTGTCAATGGTTGTCTTAGAATGGTGCTGAAGTGCTTAAGATACTTTTTGGCGCCCCAACTCACACATCAATCTCAGAGGCAGATGGATTCCTGTCTCCCAGCCGCATCCCAACTTTTTGACCAGTACACATACTTGGATAAATGTTCTCTGTGAATACAAAACAGCAACATTTGTCTAGTGTACCGGAGACCTCTTGGAAGTTTTGTAGACAGATGAGGCCGGGCTGTGCTAGCTGAGAGAGACGATATTTGAGCTTGAATCTGACTAGCACATGCACAGAAGCATAGGGTATTATGAAGGCTCTGCATGATATCGTGACCCAAGGTTGAGCTTACAGTAGGTGGCCATATTGCCTCATATCAAGGGCAGTGTACGTTGGAAGACCATAGCAGAGACGTGTGACCGAACTATGTGCACGAGCGCACAACATGCCGCATTCCTTGTTTTCTCCCATTTTTGAGTGAAGCTAATTGATAGTGCCATCTGCCATCTCCTTTTAGAAAGCCAGTGCAGTGCCTTGGCTGTTGATGTGAGTTGTTTTGTCAAAGGAAAGAATTGAAAATGTGAGCGGTGATCTCCATGTAATACTTAGGCTTTAATGCCCTTTACCACTCATTCAGTGCTTGTCTGTGTTTGTTTTCAGTGTTACAGTGTGATTTTATTTAGGTGAAATTTGTTTTCAGTCTATCTGCAGTAGTGCACTTAAAGGGCCAGGAAGGTTAGTGGAACACATTTGCTCTGCCTCTGACCTCACAATTCCACTGTAACAACAGTGTTCCGTCATTTAAAAAAAAACAAAACTTGGTTTGGTTTAAATTTGTTTAAAGATTTGTTTAAATTGTGTGTGCCAGTGTATGTGAGCGTGTTGAAGTCTCTCTGACCCTCCACACCCATTAGTGCGTTCTTCCACTAGCTTCTCTCTCGTTCCTGCTTCAATATTCAAGGGAGGATTGAGATCCATTCAGGTAATTTTGCAGTCTTCAAAAAATGCATTGAAAGACATTCCAGTAGCTCAGTGGTGCACCTGCGCGCCACTCTGCTCCCCAGTTCGGAGGATGCCAGCACCTATGTTTAGTCTTTTATGTTTAGTCTTTTTTAGTCTGTTTCTCTTTATTTCCTTTGGACTCCAGTGCTTTTTAATAATCTGTTTTGGACATGGTATGGCTGCTCCATTACCCAGGAGCCCATACAAAGGTTCATTTCTGCCTTCCTGCATAACTGCTGGAGGGAGGATTTTATGTCCAGAAAATGTTAAGATGGCAACAGCTCGGTGGGAGACAGTATGTGAGAATCACCTCTTAGGCTCATTTTACTGTTTCTCATGTAGAAGGAATTCCCTCACTATGTTCTCATTCTGAGCATCAAAGCCAACTGGGATGGGGGTTTGTCACATTCTGAATTCTAGCTCATGTCATATTTTGTCAGCATTGGCTTTGATAGACTCAGGTTATGAGTACAAATTTACATTCAAGATTAGTTGTCTTTTACATATATATCCCCTCTCCTGCAATCATGGCTAATTAGCTGCATCCGTCATTGTAATTGTTTAATTTTTCATGCTAGTTCAGTCACCCTTGTATTAGTGCCATGCATGTGAAACAGACTCTTGAAAGGTTTTCTTTTTGTATCTTGCATGCCTAGCATAATAGGACATCCAAAATCCCTTGAAAATTTTAAACTTTTTTTTTTTATGTATATATCTCCTCAACATTCCCAGTACAACTGCTGTAGAGTCCACGACTCAACTCTTGACTAAAGTCTTCACTCCGAGCGTCTGAGTCGGCTGCTGCGGCATACGCCACGCTGCTCTGTGACCCTCACTCTCCACTCCTCTCCTCTCCCAGCTTTTCCAGATCCCTCAGATGCAGACAGCCCAGCCTGCCATTCCAAGTAACAGCGCTTCCTTTCGACCCGTGTCCAGCCAGCCCATCATGATGTTCCTGACACCCATGCCCTTCACCTCATCCCAGACCGGCCAGTACTACGTACTCCAGTACTACGTGCCTCAGGTACCCAGAGCAGAGAAAAGTGCCTGTGCAAATATGTACACAGTGTAGCAAATGGGTTGAAAATCTGTCTATAAACAGGTTGGCCAGCAATAAATAAACTGCTCCTAAAATGTGTAGATAAAAATATGTTTTATCTTGGAAGCAGAAATGAGAAGTTCTAGTTTAGTTTTTTTTCAGTGTAAAAACTAAATGTTTTTGTATTTTTTGTTTGTTTACTGCTTTGAATATCTCTTTTAGGAGTGTCCTATATGAATGGCCATGTCTGGTGCTAGGCCCTTTACTTCTGCTGTTCTGTTTCATTCTCAGTATCACCACAGTGGCCTTCCCTACGTGGGACATCCCCAGCAGTACTCCGTCCAGCCCACAGGACCCAGTACATTCTACCCTGGGCTCTTTCCTGCAGACTGCCCACTAGCATATGGTGAGTTTGGACTTCCCTTTCTCTACCCCCACCTGGGAAACACACATGCGTGCTCTCACCGATAAAGAGACCTTTCTTCTGGGTATTCCCGCTGGCTGAAACTGGTTTTTCTTTTGCTCTCTAACTGAAACCAGTGCTTTTTTTTGGTCACCACTAGTGGCAGGGCCTTCATACTATCCTGGTCAGACCATATACACCAAATCTCCATCTATAATAGTGCATACAGCTCAGCAGCCTCCACCCACTAAGAGGGTAAAGAAAACAGTGAGTATTCCCCATGCCTCAGAGGTGAAATTAATTTAATTGTAGATTGACTTAATAGATGCAATAACTTGCTGTTCGCTAAGATCCGTATCCGAGACCCTAACCAGGATGGCAAGGATATCACAGAGGAGATCATGTCAGGAGTAGGCATTAGCCAGAGCACAAGCCCACCAGTGGGACGTCCCTGCACTACCCCTACTGCTCCACAGGTAAGCCATTCAGTCCCGCAGCCCGAGCCCCTGACAAAACTATATTTAACATTTGCAGATGTTCAAAAGAAAAGACAGAGGTGAATATAGAAATAATATTATTTATTTTTTATTTTATTCTTCCTTGGCTTCTCCTGAATTCAGATAGGCTCTGCCCATTAGATTTCACTTTTTTGTTTGTTTGTTTGTTTTATTTTTTTGCTAATTTCAAACCAGTCCTAGGATTTTCACACAATCGGAGTGAAATTGGTGTCAAAATATTTGCAAGAGTCTGAATCTCAATAATTATTTAAACAAAAACCTGACATAAAAAATGCAGCTGTCCTATTCCAGTCTAATATTAGTAGTACAAATTAGTAGTACAAAGGTCAGGCTTTAACTTTAACTTTAACTAGCTGTCACTCCTGAAGGACATGTTCAGATTTCATGAAATTTAAAAGACTTATACCAGTATTGACTTTGAGGTAGCTTACCAAATGTAGCAGTTTTGTCAATATGGGGCATTATAATATGCAAATAACTGTTTCTCAATGACTGCTCTTCTGATCAAGATGAAATTTTGCATACTGCTTCTGTAAGCAAGCTGAAGGATTCCTAAGGATGACTCAAACATTGGCTAATGTTTTTCAGGTAATGGGCTAATCATAGAACTGGCTTCAGTGGACTTCTATAACGTTGATTCTTGTAGAAATAACTTTAAATTTAAATATCCTACTACTTTTTATGTTGCTGATGAACTGTAACACATTAGTCGTAGGACCTTTCTCCAATCTTCCCAAATTTGGTATCAAAATATTGATGAGACTGAAACATGTTGATATTTGTATGGTATATGACACTTACATACCTATCAATCCTTCCAAGGTGTACTGATTCATTCAAAACAGCTGAAAAAAAATTAAGACTTCTTTGAGTAATTCTTATGAAACTTGACATGAGTATTGATTTATGGACTTTGAGCTAGCATGGGAATTATAGGACATTTTTGCCAACAGAGCCCCTCTGACATATGAAAAGGTATTTAAAAACAGAAAAATGAGTCAATCCCATTGTGTACCAATTGTGCATGAGAAATGCAGTTTATACAGTGCAATACTTTGTGACTATTTCATAAAAAAAGTTCAATACGTTTTGTAAATCTTTTTTTAGCCTGATTTTTGATACCTAAATTAGTTGGGCAAATGCACCTTTCAAACAAGTCAGTGACCTTTTGATCTAGAGATACCTTTTAAATGTAAAAAATGCAGATCTTCTTGTAAATAATGATCAAAAATATGTGTATTTAACTATCAATCCCCAAGAGCAGGATTTTTATTAATAGGCTAAAACTTAGCCATAGAGTGTTAGATTATCACCAAACTTCAATGGTGTATATGAACATACTGTGAATGCAAGTACATTTGGGGTGAACTGACCTTGTGGGGGAACTATATTTCTTAGTCATGTCGAATCAGAAAAATAATATTTATATAAAGCAATTCAGCAGAGAAAATTGAGAGATTGGTTTCAAAATACAACATTCCTGGAAACAAAATGTCAAAACCAACCACAAAGGCTGGTGAACTTAATATGGCATGTCATCAGCAACCAAGTTGTGCAGATGTGATAAAATGATTGGACCCTTTACTTGCCACCTGCAGCTATAATAAATGTAATTCTAATGTATGTCATGAATTCCCTAGATGAAGGAAGTTGGACATTTCAATAGCAACACACCTCCCTTGATGGAATGACTGGGTACAGAAATTAGTTGACCAGAAAGGCCAGAAAAATAGCACAACCACAGCCTTCAAACCAGACAACAAAGCTGCTTAATGCTGACAGTTTTATTTTTTTTTCAAATACAAAATACAGACTCACTCTCAATAAATAACCATTTGATGAACTAATGCAGAATATAAATTAAGACACTGACACAAGCTTTACTGTAGTTACTAAGCATTTAGGTTTGGGTGTTTTTAGGACTTGGTGGGATGGTTACGAGAAAATATTGGCATATTAGATAAGCAGAAAAATACTATGGATGGGTTCAACACATGATGTGCGTACGAGAATTATGGAAATCGGGTCAGCTTTGGAATAGAGAGGAGCGTTAGGCACATACTAATAATATTAATACATTTTCAGAGACACACAATATCCATCCTGCCAAGGACAGGCAGTGATCAGTGAACCAGGCAGCCAGTAAGAGAAATAAAATCACCAAGAAAGTCAGGCTTTTTGCTGTTTGTTTTCAAAAAAATGTCCTTGACAGAACACAAGATATGACTGAATGAGCAAAGTTACATTTATATAGAGCCTTTCAAAGAACATACAATGCTTGAACTAATAACAGACACCTGTTCATTTCAACACAATGGGAGAAATTACTCTGCTCACAGAGCTTAGTAACGCCTTAGAGGAAAATTGGCTGCTGCACTTTAAAACACTGAGCGTTATTCTTAAAACACATAAAAGGTGCAAGATCACACGTTGTCGTGTGAGCACCTCAGTCGTAAAAAGGGCTGAGTTGTCATGAATACGCTATGATCAGGAGTAGTCGGCCGTACTGCTGCGGCATCCGGTCAAATCAACCGTCCTCTAAGAATCAGCGCAGTACTAGTTTTGGTAATAGCAGCATCTATGGACATAAACGGCGGCGAAACGGATGGTTTCTTTCTCGTCAACTTTATAGTCCATCACACCTGCTCCTATAGATCGGGATAAAATCTCCATACCAAAACCTCTGTGCATTGGCATGATGAAAATTTAGAGCGCGCAAATCCTTCACTTCTGAAACAGCAGAAATTATGTAATTTTACGCAGATTAAAAAAAAAACCCTCAACGCTAAAGACTGCTGTTGACGGAGTTTTAATGTAAATATAGTAGGTTGGGGAAGTGTAACGATGAGCAGTGTGTGGAAAAGAGTGAGATTTATTAGGGGCAAATCCAAAGTCCAGGGTCAAATTATTAACATGGAGAGTCCGAGAATTCACGATAAACTAAAGTAAAGAAAAGTGCACGAAGACAAACCAGGGATGCAGGCTATAACATTGGGGCGAGGATAAACATTCAGGCTTATATTCACATGCACGGAAGCCTCGATTAACAAACAGCAGCTGGACTTACAATAAATAGCAACAAGACTAAACTAAAACAGGGCTTAAAAACATGGTCACATGAGCATTAAACCAGACACAAGTGCAAATTATGAGGGGTGCAGAAAACGAAACGAAGGAATGGAACCACAACAAGGGAGTAAATCAAAATAAAGACACTAGACAGGGAAACCGTGGAGACATGAACGCTAGGAGGGTGGTCAGTGGTGACAGGAAGCTTGTTTCAGTCATGGATGTCTTTGGCAAAATGAATGCAACTAAAATGCTTTCCTCATGTGTCCTAATAACCAAATAATAACCAAGTTCTTCTTTATTTCTAAATAATATGCCTTTCGGAAATTGTATAACTGCTTGTGTTATATTACTTTCTTTTATTCAGAAACACAGGAGACTCAGGTGAAAAGTGTGATGGAAATTATACACTTATTATTATATCCTAAAACTTGTCTCACCTAATCGTAGTCATCAGTTTATTAGATAAATGCATACCTATTTTTATGTTTGTGTTTCACATGTTCCATCCCTTTTCTTTTCTTTGAAAGAAAAATTCCTTAACTTAATCAAAGACTAGGATTAAAAAAATAATAATAATAAAATCATAGACAGGTCAGCTGAGCCCACTCCCTTGTCGTAATGTCCCCATATTGACAGTTAAATACCACATATTAAATACAATAGAGACTGGAGTGTCTTGTTTTTCTCTGAACATTCCACAGTGCATCTAGAATTTTAATAGTTGTTTATTTCTGCTCAGTTTTTCTGCTCTTATTTTAATTTGTTTTTGTCTTAAGGAGAAAAAAAAGGGCGACAAACGAGACCTGTGACCCCAGGGGGAAATCATGGATCAGATGCCTCAAACCAAGTCACTGTGTAAACAACACCAGGTTCATGTTTTAGTGTGAGGAATGAGTGCAGGAGTGTTTTGGAAGAGCAAATACAAACACTAACAAGAAGAGAACAAAGAAAACAGGAAGGAGAAGCTCCTTTCCTTTTTGAGTTACTTACTGAGTTCATTCTCATAGCAAGTTCATTACACCTTGTGTACTTGTTGTAGTGCAGTTTGCTGTTTCTATATTGGCTGAGAGAAGGAGCAGACCTGTTCCATTTACATTTAAACAACAGAATCTTGTCAGTGGAGGATGTACTTTCTCAAACCTTTTTAACTGGTATCTCGCCTCTGTGTCTCTCTGTGTTCGCAGGACAGGGACCACTGCACGCCTCGCACCAGAACACCTTTCCAGTGATGACTCCCCTCGTGTGGAATTAGTTCACAGCTGTTTAGTCTTATACTTATCCACAACTAGGATTAGTCCATTTACTATTTCTTAGAAGTGGGGATCAAGAACATTGGAAGACGTGAGTAGTTTTTTGGAGCAATACAGATCAATACATAAAAACAGGCAAATGACCTGGTTATACCCAAATACATCCATAAACATATCAAACAAAGTAATGCTTAGGTATGAATTTTCTTGACTTCGTGACCTATTATGAAGCTTAACTTGTTATGAAGTGACACATGTGATAATGTTCACACATTTAGCTGCAATTCTTTGTTTAACTTCAGAGGGTTAAATGGAGCTCACTCAGATGATGGTGTTGACTGCTTCAAGGATTTTCACTAGAAGTTATATAACTGCAAGTTATATTACCGATGTCTAAGTGTATGCAGCGCAGAATTCTTTATTCGTAATGTAATACATGTCCTATTTAATTCTACAAGATAAACAGGTTGGAAAATATTTGTGTAAAATAGATTATGATTATTTTTGGAACATAAAGCCATGCAAACATTGTAAGTGGACATCAAGGAAAAATATAAAATAAAAGAATAGTATAGCATACAGTTACAGGGTATTCCTGTTTTCATTGATTACTAGAGAAGCTCTTTGTCTCCCTCTTGTGGCCATTGTTGTCTGAGCCGATTGTTGTCTTGATTGTTAAGGGCCTTGCTCAGAGAACCAACAGTGGCAACTTGGCAGCAGTAGGGCTGGAACTGGTAAGCTTCTGACTACATGTCAAGTATCTTAACCACTGAGCTACCACTGATCACTGCTGGGGGTAACCATAAATGTTAGAATTTAAAATGTTGGATACTAAACTATTTAAAAAAACATTTTGGAACATTTATTTATTTCATTTCCCCTAACCTTTGACAGCACGGCTAGTCCAGACCTCTATATATGCATCTTCTTACCCCTTCTCTCTGCACACAAAAAATAAAACGCATTGAGAAGAGACTAATTGCCCAAAGGATAAAAAATAAAATGACATATATAATGATAAAAGGAAAAGGTAAATAGATAACAGTAGATGTGTTAATATAAAATCAAAAGTCATCTAAACAGAACTCAATGCAATAAGTGTGTTTTGAGATGTTTTTGTTTTGCTGTTGGTTTTTTTTTTTTTTTTTTTTTTTTTGCTTTCAAGTGCTAATGCCATTATGAGTTGCTAGACCATGAAGACATTTAAAGACATTTAAAGAATAATAAAATAATTAGATTTTGCTGTAAAAGACAGATGTCATGTTCACACTGCACAACTGCACTGCTTAATGTGAGCAGACATCTGGCAGACACGCTTATCTATAGCAACTTACAGTTTCAACTATATTACAGAGCTAGGTCCATATAGCGGTAGGAGTTTGATTCAGTTCAGTTCAGCTCACTCAGGCTTTCATTTCTGTTTTCTTGTCTTCAGGTTTTGTTTCATTGTCCCTAATAGGTCCAACTTGTGCTTGTCTACTCATGTCTCACTGTCCTCCTTTGCTTGATGTCACAACTTCATTGATACCTAAAGTGAATGCAGGAAATATCACATGTTCTTTGAGTAGGAATCAAACATCATTGCTCTAATACACTGGACTGATAGTGGACTCTGCCGAGGTACACCTACCCCTGATGTTGTGATGTTACTGAGCCTCATCCTGTCTCAGATGCCTTGGCTACTCCCATCATCCCCTGATGTCCCCTGTTGTAGCCCACACCACCTCCACCCCAACCAGCTACTCTCTGTTGCCCTTAATGGACGTTCTCTTGCGACTTGGGTCTCGGACACATGCACACTATCAGGACAAGACTAGAACCTCCAGAAAGTTGGTCTAAACATTAAATGCTTATTTCATTTTTTAATTTAGGTCTCTCTTTAAACAGCCAGAGGAGGATGGGGCCCCTTTGAGTCTTGGTTCCTCTTGACGTTTCTTCCTCATGCTCTAGGGAGCTTTTCCTTGCCACTGTCACCCTTGGCTTGCTTACTGGGGGCTTGGACTTGGACATTTGAAAAGCTGCTTTGTAATAGCACCTGTTGTAAATAAAATAAAATAAAATACAATTTTAAAAGTACTTTATAAATAAATTTTGAGTATTTGATTTTTATATGTAATCTTAAAATGTATAAGATAACTAAAATGTGTTTTTTAATCATTACATTTTTTCACTTAAAACAAATATATAATTTGGATAGTCCCAATAATCTAGAAAAATCAGATCTCATCATTACAGTGCCAACAACACATCAACATCACCAGACTTCAAAGCACTTGTCTGAGAGGAAGATTTGTATGCCTGTAATTCTGTTGTTGAAGAGCCTATAAAATCAAAATAGGCTTTTAAATTTGAAATTTTAAACTAAAATAAATACAGCCTTATTTTACATGCCTAAACACACACACACACAGTTACCTCACAGTGTGAATATTGTTGTTGGTGGAGACAGTATCATAGATCCTCTTTGCTGACACATCAATGATGTCATTGTGACTGAGGCTGAAATTAGATGGATTATAATTACCACATTGTTCAGGATTCCCAAACACACCTCCCTCTACTAAATCACCATGTAGCAGTACAAACACCTGTAGATTTATATATCAATGAATTAAATTAATGAACGAATGAATGAATAAACGAATGACTGAATTAGCAAATGAATGAATAAGCAAAGCAATAAATAGTATATTTGTGTCAGTGGACCTGAGTCATTAATGGGCAGATAATTATGCATTTTGACATTTTAAACAAAATATCAATTCTTTCAGTTCTTGTACAAATGACTTGTTATTTATCAGGCATGAAACTGTAAATCATAAAGAGTCTGTTATGCCTTATTTCTCTTTTTAATGAGAACATGTGTTTCTACAAGCAGTCTGGATATTCTGTAGACCACAGAGGTCCATCCTGCCAAGTACAGGCAGTGATCAGTGAACCAGGCAGCCAGTGAGAGAGGTCGTCATTTCCAAATAAAATCACCAAGAAAATCAGGCTTTTTGCTGTTTGCTTTTGAAAAATTAAGTCCTTGAAGGAACACAGGATATGACTGAATGAGCAAAGTTACATTTATATAGAGCCTTTCAAGGAACATACAATGCTTTACAATGAACACACACAGCTTCTACATTCAGTCACCCTGCCGGATTTTGTGTTAAATTGTGAGAAAAAGAGTAAAATGTGTTATATCTATGTTAGTGTTCACTGTGCACTCAACAATCAAGACTCTCTACACATCCCTCCTCCCGCTTGTCCACTCACTGCAGGATGTGGGCTTTGTGCTGGTGTGCGAACAGCAGCTGCAGGCAGTGGTCAGTGAGCTGACAGTGGCTAAGGTCCAGTTCTGAAAGCCCTTCAGAATGTTCCAGAAACAGTGCCAGTGACCTACAGGCCTGGTCCAGCCGGGTCTGACTGAGGATCACCATCTTACCCAGAGCCCGGGAGAGAACCACAGCGCGTCTCACACACTCCACATCAGTCCCCACACAGACAAGAGAGAGGAACTGGAGCAGCATGGCTTTATTGCAGCTGAACACAATCAACGTTCACCAACATGTAGAGTCACAAAACACTAACACACTCACATAACTACTAACATTAATGCTATTTACACACATTTTGTTTCAAATGATAAAATTATTTTCCTTTTTCCAGAATGTTTCCCTAGTTTGTGTGGTGTTGAGTCAGTGGCTTACTGAAGGGTGACTGTGTGTAAAATGGGGAAGAGTTGCCCTCACAGCCGTGTAGAGTGAGATGTGTGTGTGTGTGTGTGTGTGTGTGTGTGTGTGTGTGTGTGTGTGTGTGTGTGTGTGTGTGTGTGTGTGTGTGTGTGTGTGTGTGTGTGTGAGAGAGAGCTCTCTGGATGACCATGGAGACGACTCTGCAGTGCTCAGTGCTCAGAGTCAGTGTGTGTTTCTGTGTGTCTGCTGTGAGGTCCAGAGCAGAGCAGCAGGAGAAATCCAGTCTGTGCTGCAGAGCGAAGAGCAGATCTGTTGCTGCTGCCCCCTGCTGTAGTTCAGAGACACTGTAGCAGTGGAGCAGCCTCAGCAACAGCAGCCTGTCAACACGGAGAAAACAAAACACACACAGACATTGGCAGGGCAATTAATTTCAGGTTAATATAAATATTTCACCTAAATTTAACAATTTCCTCCAGAAAGTCATTTTATTCTGAAGTAAATATCCATGGATATTGCTGATTACCTGACAGGAGTCTCAATAAAACCTAAATGATGCTGGCACAAAATGACTTTTGAGGAAACTCGTGAAAAACACATAAACGTACATAAACGTTTATATAACACTCCCTAAACAGACCAGTTCTGTGTTAAAATTCTGATTGTGAGAAAAGTTCAAGCCTGAGACGGGAGACGTGTTAGAGCAGTGGCTCAATGCTCTCCAGCTCCGCCTTTGGTATGGAGGTGAAAAGCAGGCTGAGAGAGACTGCTGTGCAGTGCTGGAGGGTGAAGCGCAGGGCAGCACAGTGGACAGAGTCCAGCTCTCTGCTGTTCAGGTTGATGCAGTTCTCTGCTGAACTCAGCAAGCTGGACACACAGTGATCAGAGCCAGTCTGATAGATCTCTCTGAAGATGGACAGTACAAAGCTGGAGCTCAGCCTGGGGAGAACACACACAGACACACATTTCCAGGTCTCATGCTGTACAGTATAATTAAAGTGTTTGGACTGTTACTAACTGTGTGAACAATCTGAGCCACACAACACATGACTGTATTCTCTCACCTTCTGATCTGAAGTCTGGCCAGTACAGGCAGAAGGTCTCTGGGGTTTTGTTACTTAATGTTGGGGATGTGTAGTGATCCGATGAGCTGGTTGAAGCTCGTCTACTTTGCCGTAACGTCACCCATTCGCCTTGCTGTCTGGATGCGTACTTCTAGTGCTAGAGTCTTCTCTGTCAGACTAACAATTCATCTACACTTCTCACAGATAAAACTGCTACTAATGACGAAGAATAAACATGCTGCATTCAGTGCTCTGAACCAGAACATAAGTCATGATGAAAAGCAAAATGTTAACATTACTTATGTTTGTGGTAGTTCCTTAGATATAGTTTGTGATGATAAAGTAGCTTTCCATGGAATTTACCAGTTTCCAGGTAGAAAGTAATTAAATACAACGAAAAATTTGTTAAACAGATAGAGAGCAGTAAGAGCTAGTATGCTGAAACAGTTTCAAAAACAGGAAGCTTCCTTATGAAGGAAAGAGGTTGTTATGAACCTCACCATTTTGACAGCGAGTATTAACCATGGCTATAAAACCATGTGAATAATTCAGTTATGGGATTAATCCACAAAATAGCACATCAAATCTAATTATTTGGCCAGTACAGGGTTATGCAATATTCCTTCATCTCAGCAAAATGCAATAGCTTGACTTCCTTAACTGATTAATAATTAAAAAATATCTTTCTTGACTATAAGAATATATCTTACCCATTAGACAGATTAAACATCCAGTGAGTGTGTATCCTGGCATGTTAATGTAAAAGGCAGCTCCTACTGGATTTGGGGAAAGATTAGTAAAAGATTTCAAGTATCTGCAAAGCAGAAAACTGCCTATTCAACAGGCATGAATGATGTGCTACCGAAGTAGTTGTGTTATTTGCATAGCCTAATTAATATGCATGCAGATCATGTTCTATAGAACCTATATTGTTATATTAAAATTTCACTATTGCTTTTTTGCTTCACAATTGTTACACATAATTGCTGCACCCGATACAAGGATAGGAATTCCAATTTATTCATACTGGACAGAAGAATCATTAATGGCTGCTGAGTGAAGCACTTTCATTGAAAATTCATCCACCAATTAAAATTTTTATTTATTTTTTTATTTTTTGTAACCACATCAGCCAGGAATACATTCCAGCTCTGTTTTAGAACACTGGCTGTGATTCATTACATTTTGGCAATTGTGAAAACAAACTGGATGATACTTCTAAAAGTAATTGTGTTTGCAGTTTATTTGCACAGTTACATAAACAACACTGGTAGCATAGTCAACTGGCTTGATGGTTTTCCAGTGCACGACACTGTGTTACCAGGGCTGGCCCAAGCCTGTGTGGGGCCCTATGCAGAAATCTTAGCTGCCACTGACATAACACAGGTAAAAAATCAAATAGAAATAAATACATGGTCTTTGGCACCCTCTTGGTGGCTTTAGCAGGCTCTTGTTTTGCTTATATGGCAGGACAATTGTTCTGCTGTTATCCTACCTATAGAGCAGTCCTATTTAGATTTAATGCATATATGTACATCAGCGTTAGCCCAGGTTTCTGGTGTTTATTTTAGATGCATTTTTGGTTGTATATATTATAATTAGGCTACTGTGGACAATTTAATACCATATAGCTACAGCACCTGTACTTCACACACATGTAGTAATCGGATCTAGAAAGTTGCCAACCCTATTAAAATATTAGGTTTATAGTATAATATTTGAATTAAACAGACAAAGCATTAATCACAATCATTTGCATGATGATTAAATCTTGAACCAAAAATGTATCAGAGAGCTGTAGTGTTTTTCACAGACACACACCCAATTAAACTGTGCTTGACCATTTCTTGCCCTCTATATCATTCTCTGCAGTTTACTGAGAAAGACCTGACACTGGGTAATGCCATTGTCTCTTCGAAGGCCAAAACAACAACAATCTTGGTTATCAAAGATTCACTCCACCCTGACCACAGCCTCTTCTTTTAGAAATCTGCAGAAATAAATATATGAATTTATTACCCCCCATCAGTGGACCTTTAGAGCTTTATTATTCAAAATAAGACAGACAGATGAACAGACAAACGCAAAATGTATATATAATATTTTTAAGTATTCCCCATCTGCACCATTACAGGAATAATGTGTGTGTGTGTGTGTGTGTGTGTGTGTGTGTGTGTGTGTGTGTGTGTGTGTGTGTGTATGTATGTATGTATGTATCTATGTATATGGTTATGTGTGAGTACATGTATGTTGGATTGTATATGTACACGTATTAGAGTGTGATATTTAGCGTTTATGGATTGGCTCTGTATGGATTTTATCAAAGGTGTCCAGTCTAGATTATTGGTTCTGTTATTGATTAATTCTGAGAATTATTCTATTGATATATAGTCTATCAATAGATTTTTCTACTGGGTGACACTAATATTATTTTTTGTTTTCCAGTTCATGAGTATGTTTTTTTGTTTGTTGTTTTTTTGCAATAATATTTTTATTATATCAATATAATAATGTTATCCATAGTATCCTGTCATATTGGATGATGATATGTCTCCTAGGAGACATAAAGATGGTGTTGGATGGATATGGTTATTTAAAGCATGGGATATGTTGGTGATGCACTATATTGGACTGTTTGCACTTGTGTAGCATGTTGTCTGTTGCACTGTTGTTTTTATGTTGCACCATGGCCCTGGAGGAACATTGTCTCGTTTTTGTTGTGTACTTGTATATAGCTGAAATGACAATAAAACCTCTTGAATTTGAACTCGAACTTGATGATGACTTGCCAAAATTGCTTGATAGGTGTGCTCTGCCACGTGGCGTGAATGTAATCGTCAACTGTGTTTTGAGTAAAGTATGTACAGATTGCTGAGCTTGTGAAACCAATTTTAACCATCCAATGTGTAGTATAATGTACTCTGTATTATTTTGTACTGAATGCATTGTAGGTTAGTATTGCTGTCATGTGGTAATGATTATTACACATTTTAATCCAAACTGCAGCGTCGGGGGCTGGTAATGAATCTTCCTCCCATTGTCTCGATGGGAGAGTAACTGTGAGATTTGATTTCACTACTATTTTGTATATCTTAGATAATAGGTTTTTTGTATTAAGAATGCTTGTTTATAAATTCTGATAAGGATGTAGGTATCGGAATTGATTTTTGAACACATAGGTGATCTTAGCTGATGGTATTGTAGGAACTCGGGGCTTTCTATAGCATATTTTGGGGCTAGTTGTGGGCGTGACATGAAACAAGTCTTAGGATAAATATGTTTAAGGTTTGTAATGCCTTTTTCTATCCAAGATGTAAAGTTTAATATTTTTGTTCATGGTAAAACCTGGATTGTTCCAAATGGGAGAATGAATAGTTCGTGTGAGTGTGGAGTTTGATATCTTGTGGAATTTCCACCAGACTGTTAGTGTCATGGCCACCTTCAAACTGTTGAAACATGGATATTTTTGAATATGAGTCTGGGCACATTTGAAACACCTGCCGCAAACATTACTGACATTATATCTTGTTTATGTGATTGGCTGTTTGTCTAGCCACAAGTACTTTTTGATTTATTTATTTTTTAATTTGGCAATTTTATATATAACAGCAACAAATGACATCTTAAGTTTTATGACAAAATGTACAAACAAGCTGGCCTGAGAGGTGTGTAGCGGGATATGACTCAGTGCATCTCTGGTGCTGCTTTTGATGAGTACAGTGTCATAAGTGTGTCTGTAGAGCAGCGCAAACAGGGGATACAGCTTCTTCTCCCGGAGGTTTCCGATAAATATGTAGATATGTTAGTATGTAATAGAAAGACAGCTGCCCATCCTCATAGTCTAGGTACATGCCCACAATTCCTGGGCAATTGTGTCAGGGGCAGAGGGGTCTCAGGCTTGGTGCAGGTGTACGACTTCTGGATGCTCCTCCAGAGCACCCAGAAACCCTCATAGTGGGTTTCTCAACTTGCTCAGACTCAAATCTGAATATCGACGTCCAAAAGGTCTTAGAGAGGAACAAAAAACACAACTCATTTGATTAAATTGTTCCAGTATAAATATGGTTACCAAACATGCTTTTAAAAATATACTTCCATGTAGATGGTACCCTACAGGGTAGTGTTGGAACAGTGTGTATAGGCTTAGCGTCATGTTGTGGCCCCGCCCCCTCCTCAAATATCTTGGTGTTTGTGTGTTCGTCTTTGTTGCCACACCCTCTCGTGTCGTTCACCTGTTCTCTGTTATGTGTAATCGGCTTGGGTGTATATATGTCTCGTGTGTCATAGTACATGTGTTGGTGTTTGAGATGTGCACAGTGTTTGAGCTTTGTTGTATGTTTTGCATGTTTGCAAAAATAAAAGTGCGTTTCATCGTGCCTCGTCCCTACATCCTGCTTATCCTCGCAACGTCACAACTAGACCACTTTAGATGTAACTTAGAACCTCCAGTGACCTCTGTATGTGTTTCTTTAGTTGTATGAGCTCCACTGGAGGACTCTGAATAGTTGACAATGGAAGAGGGGTATATCAGATTCACCCCTTCTGCATCGGTGTGACAGATTAACACACTGCATTAACGTTTAGAAATAAAAACATATGGTAAACACAGTCTAGAAAATATTACCTTGTAACAATTCATTCAGTATATGAACTGTTTTCTGTGTCCTTATGTCTATAATTTAAAAGTAATAAAACATTTAAATGATAAATAAATTACAATGAATGTATAAATGTTCACAAATAAGAAACTACATTGGTCTGCACTTTTCTCCACAGATTCAAGGAACTCATGAAAGTTGGAAGCTATAAAAACACATAATACAGAATTATAGACTGACTGATGTGTGAGCAGAAAGATCACTGTGATGTTCTCATATCTAAAGCACTCAAAGCATTGTTGTTGTGTAAATGAACTGTGATCTGATTGGTTTAAGGAAATAGATTCACCTACTTTGAAGTTCAAGTTTTTATCAAAAGGTTAGAACTGGTTGACTATACTTTGTCTGTCCTGCAACAGGAAATTTAAACATTTATATCCAAAGTATTACGCGATAGAAATCAATTCAAGACTACCCGTTATTGACCGCTAGATGGCGGAAGATACGAAGAAATAAATGAGTCCAGAGCCTCCTGCCCGACTTTACGGTGAGACTCTGCTATTACGTCATTAAAACGCTAAAGAAAAAAGGCCGCCATATTTGTAGTTCCACAACGTGAAAAGGCGTCATTTTGTATGCCGAAGAATGAATAAACACCATGCCATGCCTTGAAGACGACGAAATTGCAATTTATTTAGCTAGCCATAAGAATAAGAATAGCTGTTTAATTTACATAATCACAAATATATTGCATGTACATACAGCTACATTTCAGTCGATCAAAATGTTTCACGTATTTATAACCGCAACTTTATGTTACAGTGGTCATATCAGAGATTTACCAATATAAAACGCAACAGGTGTCGTGTTCTGTAATAGAACATTTTAACATTTATATCCATATTACACATAACCAAGGTGTAATATAACCATATGTACTGAACAGACATGAACAGCCTGTGTATTGTGAAAATACATGTATGTGTCTTCTACAGCAATTACTGTGCCCTGCACACTTTAAGTTTGGCATGAAGTGTTTGCTTTTTCCAAAGCAAGTAATATTGAATTATTCTCATAGAATAAATTTCACAAAGACATGGACTTCTCGGTTGACCGTAGAAATATGTTTTTTTTTTTTTGTATTTAATTTATTTAATGCGAATCGTATGTAGGTTACCACTGCTAAGCTTCACCAATGTCAAGGTAAGACCTCGAAAGGACGCAGAAAATTATTTTAATAACAGCTTCTGCTGATTTATTCAATAACTGTATGACACCGTTTGAGTGTACGTACCGACTGAAAACAAACTCAAATTATTAGAGACACTCTTACTGCGTCTCCACATTGAAACATATCAGTTAGTTAGCTAGGCTGGCTAACTAGCTTAGCTTTATTAGCTAGCTAAGATAATGGCGAAGAGGATTACGTTAAAGAACCCCCGCTCTACAGTTGTGCACATACAGGAAAATTAATGAATAGTATGGTAATACACGCATTTATTGGAACAGTTATGTAGCTAATATGCATTTGTAGTATGTGCGCCTGGCGTAGAAATGAGTCTTTGTTAGCCCATTAAGGCTATCTTAGCTAGGCTAGTTCGAGGAAGCTAAGTGCTGGTTGCTATGACAACGGGCTTGGTGTATTTTGCGAGCTTGTCGGCTACATAAGACAAGTGTTTATTGCTTTACTGCTGCGGTGAACTGTTATTATTGTAACACTCTGCTAATGCCAGATGTGTAGAATAACTCACTAGTGATGTTTACTTCGAGACTTTGGCAGTTTTAAGATGGCTAGAAAGCGAATGAGCCAGCAAGCTGTCCAAGCTAACATGCAACCTTCTGTACATCCCGGGTACTCCCAGCCCTTATCAGGACCCCACAGTTCCCTTTGAGAACTCCCTGGTATCACGATCATAACTTTGGACAACCAGTTGTCATTCTCAACTCATGTTTCAGATTTCCCCTTTGTAACATACGAAGGATTCGGCCCCTTCTCTCGCAGGAAGCTTACCCGGGTGCTTGTGCGGTCTCTTATGATCTTAAAGCTGAACTACTGCAACTTACTACTTGCTGGTCTATTACTACTCTAGTACTTATTGTTTATTGCACTTATCAATGTTTAAGGTAGACCTTATGTATTTTGTACTTCTTGTTAGGAACTGGTTCAAAGTGACAAGTCCTTCAGGTTCAATCTCCTCCAAGTTACCCTCTGCCCTCCGTCCTCTGTAGCCGGATCCGGGGAAGTCAAGAGATACTGACAACAAGGTAGTGAATCAAGAGAGTTCCACTTTATTGAGGAAAGCACAGAGTATATATGTGTCCTATATCTACTATCTAAATCTACAGGATGATGGGGAAAAGTGAGGCATGTTCTAAGGGTCTACGTAGAAAGGAAAGGGACAAGGTTATTAAAGATTAGATGTTCTCTGCATGAACGAGCCACGAGCTGTTCCCTTGCCCGCCATTAGCCACTCCTGTGCTTAAAGAGAGACGGAGAGAGAGAAAGAGAAAGGGAGGGGTAAAGGAGACAAGAAGAGGGAGCGGATGACCTCGGGCGACCAGCTTGTGGTCAAGCCGCCATGTCATGGCTGATAGGCAGAGACCTTGCGTTGGGTGCCTGAATAGAGAAAGGCTCCAGTATCTAACACTTCTAGGCATCAGCAGTAATCCCTGTATTTCTACAGTATTCTAGATCATTGCTATATTGGACTCTAACCTATTGGACTGGCTAGGATGTATTCTATGAATAAATAACAAAGCACTTTTGTAAGTCGCTCTGGATAAGAGTGTCTGCTAAATGCAGTAAATGTAAATGTACAAGGAAAGCCGACACTAGCAGGCAAACCGAGCATTGCACAGGCCATATTTGAAATTCCCACAATGCTTTTCTCACCGAGCGTATGTCCGGGCAATAACGTCAGTTGGTCCTACCAGACAATTATCAGCATGACGAGAGTCTTTCATATCAATAAATTCTGACAACACTTTGAAAGTGATAAGCAGTGGTTAGCTCGAAAGTTATTCATAAACAAGCACGTTGAAAATTACGAAACAAGAGACTTAGATCAGCTGTTGTCTCTATCGATGGTGTGGGTGACCCATGTGTTCTTAGGATGCAGGTAGGGTCTAACGCCTTCTGTGCTGAGTTGCTGTTTCCATATTTTAAAAATAGAACGCATTGTTAAACGGCATCTGTAATAGTTAAGGAAAGTGCGTTATAAGTATAAAGTGTTACAGTAAGTGTTTTGGCCCCTGACTGCCATTAGGACAAGCCAAGACAACCACTCACTACGTTAGCTTATCTACTTGTTAAATCAGCCTGAAATTAAGATACAGATAAAAGTGTTGATTTTTATACTAACATTTTAACAACTTCAGCCAAAGTATTCAGAATGTAAATGTTTGGTCTAGCAGGTATGTCCCACAACTGATGCAGAGAGTGCATGTCATGGCAGAGGGGATTCATGTTGGCAAAATGCCCTCCTACAAATTAGTCTCAAATACTGAAGCAAAAAAGAGGCCAAATTCATCTGATGGAAGTAAGTCTAAAAGGGCTTCTTGATGATGTTACCCTGGTGACTTGCATTCTTTCCAGATGCTCAACAACCACTAAAAGTAGTGCATTGCTAAAAACTTCTACTTGTTGTGCTGGAGGTGTTGAAAATATGGTTTCCTTGTCATTGTCAGTCTGATTTTATAAGGTTGCACTGTTTTACAGTCAGAGTGAAATAAGTAACACTCTCCATTTAATATATATATTTTAAATGTTAAAATTCTTAACTATGTCAGTAACTATGGGTATCGATAGGAGCTGAAACTGTGCATGTGTTGCCCCTCTGAGGAGATGAGCCAATGAGGAAGATGCCCGTGTTCAAATTTGGCTCTAGACCACGCTTTGAGCTGGTGCACTTTGTCAGCGGTTGAAGTTGCAGCAGCATTGGCGGAGTGGGACGCAATGGTGAGAAGGAGAACGAGAAGGATCTCAGCAGTGAGAAGCTGAACAGCGGCAAGCAGCGGGAGGCCGGAGACAAAGCCTCTCCTCTCCCTTCTCTGACACAAACACAGTCACGTGTTATATACTCACATAATCCAAAATCTAGCATCTTTTATTTGCTGTTAGCTGGCGAAGAGTAATCAGTATAGTCAGATTCCTTTAATGTAAACACTTGGGAAAATTCCTGCCATGATACCACTTTGGACACAGGGAAGATCTGATAGTAAATATTCTGGCAGGGACAGGCCATGACGGCTTAGGAAAGTTTATAATGAAGGTTAATTACACAATTCCATAAAATATAGATTCAGTTAAAATGATCAAACTTTTAAGTCATTCACTTTTATTTTTATGTAGCTAACCCTTTCTTACCAACTTAGTACAATGACAGGAGTTAATCAGAAATGCTCTCATTGGTATTTCTGCTTGAATTGGCTTGACTTGGAAATGGTTGGCTGGAAAATTCTTGCCATGAGATCACTTTGGACACAGGGAAGATCTGATAGTAAATATTATGACAGGGTGAGGTCATGACTGCTTAGAAAAGTTTATAATGAAGGTCATGAAAGGTCAGTTTTGACTAATTGCAAAAAACGCCATGTAAACATTAGAATGGGAAAGTCAAGCGGTCTGAGCGAAGCGAACTGTGAACGAGGCATGGAACAGATTAGCCAGGACCAATATTTTGAAAGGGATCAGAAGAGGATGACATCAAGAATCATTCTGATGATCAAGTGGCGCACGGTCAAGCAAACTGCAGCCAGATACAATGCTGTTGCTCCAACTAACATGTCTGAAGGCACACCATGGGTCCTCTGAAATCAGTAGATGTTTGAACAGAAGGGCTTACCTATGTATTGTGACCAAGTGCATCCCTTCATGCAGCTGCTTAAACTATGGCAGAAGGACACTAAACAAGACAAGAAACCCTGCCGCAAGGGTTGTATAATCACGGATTTGTTCCAGTATCAAGACAGCAAATTTTCAATGTTTCCCTGGCCTTCACATTCCCCAGATCTTAATCCTATAGAACATCCCTGGGTAAAGGTATAACAGGCAGTTTAGAACATGTCAGTCCCTCCATGTAATTTGAGAGAAAATATCCTATGAAGATTGGACCAAAAGGAAAAGCACATTTGGTAAATATGGGAAAAAGAAAAACGAAAAGACGAGCCCAGATCCCTGCCAGAATATTCACGCAGCTTGTGCTATTGTTCACTTGCTGCTGTCGGAAGGGTGTTAAGAGAAGGAACACGACCTCAGAGGATGACTTCTTTAAGGGTAAGTTCTGACCACAGCCACCACTTGGATGAACTGTGTGTGTGTGTGTGTGTGTGTGTGTGTGTGTGTGTGTGTGTGTGTGTGTGTGTGTGTGTGTGTCTGAGAGAGAGAGATCTACGTAGAAGTGTTCTAAGTATCTATACAACGCTAATAAGACATTTTCTGTTACTTTTTAAACAGATACTAGAACAAAGTATTTAATGAAGAATTACTTGACTACTGAGGGAACTGAATCAGCCATAGTAAGTAAAGTAGAACCAAGACAAATGATTTAAAGCCAAACTGAGGCAGGGGACAAAAGCCACAAAAAATGGAAAAACAGCTATGGTGAACAGTGATGCTAATTGAATGCTTGTACTTAAGTACACTGAATGTCTCTGAATATAAATTACAAATGCATTTCAACAAATGTTCGAGAAATTAATTAAAAACACTAATGTAAATGTATTTAGAATATATTTAGGACACATACATTTAGCATATGCAATCTTTGTCAGTTACAGGAAAAAAAAATACTGTTGGTGGGTTTTTTGTTTGTTTGTTTTACATTCTCCTTACTATAGAATTAACAGTCGACTGTTCGGTGACTTTGCATGCTGAGTTGTAACACTGATTATTAGTATAATTGTGGCGAGAATCAAAATCAACACTAGCTAAAATGACTGAATGCATTGGAATTTATTATTCCAATAGCACAATTTGAATGGGTCTACGGTAGCTTAGTGTGTCAGGTCCTGTTATTTCTGTTGAACATTTGATGCTTGGGGGCACATTTTTACATCATTAGGCTTGCAGGCTATGTGATAACGGCTATGCGATAAAAAATTGTATTTGTTTCCTTTCCAGTCCAATTCAAATTATAAATTACAAATGTATCAAAATGTAATTAAAGTCATATTTCAATTAAATGTATTTAAATACTGTTCAACAATATTTCTACTCATATCTACAGGTGGAACCTAAAGATATGAATTTCAATGAGAGGGATAAATGTATTGAGGACCTGGAAGCCATGTTTGCTAAAGTGAGAAAGTCTGCAGTGGAGCAGAGCAATCCTAACGCTTGTTTTCCATAAATTCTCACAATGCTATGAACTATGCATTTCAAGTAGATGTAATTAAATATTGCTTAACACTGTTTCTCTTCATAGTTGGAGGCGAAACTGAATTCTTTCATAAAGATGCAGTATGATACCTGTGAACATAATATGGGCCAACTGATTGAGGAGATGGAATCCACAGTTGCTAGAGTGAGAAAGTCTGCAATGCAGCAGAGCAATCCTAACACTTGTTTTCCATAAATACTAACAATGCAATTAAATATGCATTTCAAGTAGATGTAATTAAATATTGCTCAACACGGTATTTGTGTCTGCAGGCGGCCAAACTGTTAGGATTCGACGCCATACTTGCTAGGGAGAATATGGCTGCATAACCTCTGACAACAGCAATAAACAGCATTAAAAATACTCTGACATTTTTCAGTCTAATCCCTGCCTATGTTGCCTGCAACACAGTCAATTAAACCATGGATAGTAATTATATCTTATTTTTTTGTCTCACAAACATTCTGAATGTAACATTTCCTACAGCTTTAAAGATACAATCACCATACTTGGCACCCACACTATTTTTTTCCTTGATGTCCACTTACATCTATGTGGCTTAACAATCACAATTCATTTTTACACAATCAATTTCCAACCTCTATATATATCGCTCGGAATTCAACAGACACCTGACTCAAGTATTTTTATTTTAATTTCCTCCATGTTGTTTATAATAGGCCTACAGTAAGAAATCCTTTTAAAGGTGATCGCCATTTCTACCACTGTATACTGTTGAAGCATACAAGTTTTTATTCAGTGACAGATATGTCATTTTTGGGGATTAGGTACAGCGCGTTTTGTTCAGGACATTCGCTGATATATGTTCTAAATGGGATTATAAAATAACTAGCTAGCTAGCCATGCATTTAGACAGAACCTGAATTGTGTTAAATGGGGATTTTTATCCCATGTTTTTTAGGCTGCGATATGTACCGCCTAGTATAAATAAATACGCAAGAATGCAGAGCACGAATAGTCCATAGTTTATTTTCCCTTCTATATAAGCCCGCAGGTTCATAGGTGACTAGCTTTTATAATGTCATGTGTAATTTGAGCATAATGGTGGAAACTTCAAAGAACAATATGGAAAAAAAGGAGGGTTGTTTACATAATTGCCCTTGAAAAAGTTTATAAGAATTAAACTCGTGTACCCCTCAGACATTCTCCAGAGGGTCCCTCAAAAGCATGTTTATATTTAAGTTGCAATAAAGGACAGGACAAGCTATTCTCTTCAACTAATTCTGATATCAAGTGGAAACAAGTTGTCAGGTTCTGGTCCGCACCCAACCAGGAACGCACACACAGACACGTACACACATATCCGCACAAATCACCTACCACGACCACTGCTCGGTTCACAATCACACACTTATCGACCATCACGATCACCTGCTACTAATTAAGTCTCTCCCTATTTAAACCCCTCACGTACCATCCTCCAGTGTTTCCCATTTAGCATACTGTGGACTAAAGCTGAGCCTGTCTTCATGAGCTTCCCCACATCTGTGTTTTTAAAACTTTTTGGCAGTGCTTTGTGTGAATAATATCCTGCCTTTTTATCCCTCACTCATGTCTTGCTCAGGTGTCAATATGTCACACAACTAAATTAGTGTTCTATTATTTTCTTAGTTTATACAAGAAGTACAAATATGTAGCTACCTAATGTTTATAATGTGTATTGTTTCTTATATTGTTAACATTAAAATGTAAAACCAAGTGAAAACATTTAAATGTAAAAACAGGTTTGACACTGCTTTGGATCTAGTGAAAATACTAGAAGCTGTCAACACCATGACCTGAGCAGACTGCATTTAACACAGAGAGAGCCAGAGACGATGTACGACAACAACCAAAGGTATTCAGATCTTAAGGGAATCCTTTTACTTAGTCTTCAATTATGCACTCCATAGATGTCATGAGGGACAGCCTCACAAGAAAGGAGGCCTGGTGCATGGCATGCAGTGGTGCCTATCATGCGAACACAGAGAGACAGAGACAAGGTAGCAGACAACAACCAAAGGTGTTCAACTGCTGTCAGGTCTTTCTCAGTAAACTTCAGAGAATGAAGTACAGGGCAAGCACTTGAACATGCACATGTTCTTCCCTGGATACAGACACTTTGCCTCAAAGACAGTTGCCTCACAGGTTTGTTCCAAAATGACTTACCTTGTCCCTTATTCCCTTATGCAACAGGAATCGAAAAGAAAGGTGTGAGCAAGTACACCCTCCACTGACAAGCTCCTGTTTTTTAAGTGTAAATGGATTCTGTGACTTGAACAAGTCTGCTCCTTCTCTCATCCAATATAGAAATTGCTCACTGAACTACAATAAGTGAACAAGGTGTAATGAACTTGCTGTGAGAATGATCTCAGTAATTAACTCAAAAATGATAGGCTCAGAAGTGTTGATTTTTTTTAAAGTAGGAAGGATTTTGATATTTCAAGCTTGCCAGCAGAACTAGCTAGCCTAACCTGGGATGACAGCCAATGCACAGCATCACAGCTGGGGGAAACGGATGTGAAATGTCAGTTTAATCGGCAAGGCTCAAGGCAACAGGGTCCTGTCCCTTGACTGAGCTTGATCTAGAGGTATTTCAAGAAACTTCTCAAGCACACTTTAGTGGCAAAGAACAATATTTTCACTTGAACAGGGACCTCAGATTAAAAGTCTGATGCTCTACTGACTGAGCTATTCAGGATAGAAGCAATATCAGAAACATTACAAGTGCAATGTACATGTATGCAAAGAAAATTGAGTTCATGTGTATCGCATTAAGATGTCAATCTGCCTATGGAACATAACACCTCTTACGAGGCTCGATTTTTGCTCTCAAGCTGCGATGGTTTTGTCATGTTGTCTAAGAGAAGAGGCTTTGGTCGGTGTAGTGAGTCTTTGATAACTAAGATTGTAACTAAGATTGAAACTGCTCACCGCACTACATCGAGTACACAAGGTGTAATGAACTCGCTATGAGAATGATCTCAATAAGTAACTCAAAAAGGAAAGGCTCATCATGATGCATTAGCTGACAGTCGGCACTCCTACACAAGTGTGAATGTTCAACATTCATTCAAGCATCTCGAGGTCACAGTCTGTAGTGTGTACAAAAGGAATCTAAAGGAAAGGTTTGAGCAAGTGCATCCTCCACTGATAAGAGAGTCCATTTGTTTAAAATGTTCTTTGATCTGAAGGTCATATTATTTTGCCCCCACTTACGAAGAACTTGATTGTTGGAAGAATACAACAGGGGAACTTTCAGTTGTACTTCACATGACTGACACTGTGTAGACTTTAACTAATGTACAGTTGTGTAGCTTTAGAGTTGTGTACAATTAGAGCAAGTGACCTAAGCAACATGTATTGCATACACAGTTTGCCTTAACAAACCTATCACTTCATCATGGTCAGAATATTTGTTATAGATACATGTAATGCTTCAGCATTGCTACTAGTTCTAATACACTCAAACTAGTGCACCAGAGTGGGTGATGGTAATGGTACTGTTAGAAGCAAACCTATATGACTGGGGTTGGGCTTCCACACACTGTCCCTTTCTCCCAATTCACAGAGCGGAAACGACTCGTTTTCAGCCTGGTTTTTTTTTTTTTTTACACAACCAATTTCCAACCTCTATATATATATCGCTTGGAATTCAACAGGCACCTGTTGCTACTGCACCTTTAAGACGGATGTAAGATAAATGAGCTCCTTTATGATTGGCTGCCCTGTATTGTGCTTCATTCAAAACTGACTCAGAGCTGAATTGCCTGAGAAAGGCAATTTAATTGGGTGTGCTAAACCTCTATAGGCTGAATAGGCAGAGATAGGTAAATAAAGTGTTCTTGTGACATTAGAAATACAAATTTCAAAAGGGCCATTTTTGGCAGCTTAACTGACATAGTTAAGAATTTTAACATTTAAAATATATATATTAAATGGAGAGTGTTACTTATTTCACTCTGACTGTAAAACAGTGCATATTGTGTTAAATGGGATTTCCATCCCATGTTTTTAAGGCTGCCTTATGTATAAATAAATATGTAAGAATGCAGAGCATGAATAGGTCAGTCTTCCATTCTGTATCACATACCTACCCTTGATAACACCGTGGTAAATGGAAAAAAAACCAACCCTTTTTACTCAGTTGTCACTACTTCGAATAGACTTCACGCTAATCTCATAGAAGTCCACCCCTTTCCGTGTCCTCCGGAAACAGCACTTCCGTTGTGTTGTGACAGGATTTATTCCTGAAGTTGTATGCGTTTTCTAAATTTGCACTGCATTTCTAAAGTGTGTTACCACTTTGATGAATATGCTTTGTGTATTTGCAGCATGATGGGTTTTCCAGGACACCGTAATTTATGCATGTTTAATTCCATCTTTTATTCACGTACTAAGCCCAACTCTATAGGCTAATATTTATAAAACCGAGATAACCATAGAAGCGTCTTCATCTGTGCTTGATACTTTCACGGAAAAATGGAACTGCTGCTTGTCAAGCTTGTTTCATCAGGTTTTATATCATCGTCATGACGTGTTTGAATTGATCCCAGGCATACGCAGTCCTCATCAAAATCCATTCATGTCCTAGGCTGTGAGTAAGGTATGTTCTCTCTCTGGTCAAAGTTGGCAAATATATTATGCATATTGATTGTGGGGAAAACACTTTAGCACGTGTTCTCCAAAGAAGTGTCTTAATATGAGCTATCTAGCTAGTTCCAATGTCATCTGTAATCATAACACTGGGTTACTCTCTGTGCTCAGGTGTCTTATTCGCATGCCAGTAACATGTTAGCGATATTGCAGTAGTGTGAATTTTTATGTTGCCCGTGATGAAAGGTGACAGCGAACAAAAATCCAAACTTTTTTTTGGTTCAGGTCTTTTTAACGGTCATAACCGACACATATTTATCTAACAAAAAAAATCAGGTTCCTCTAAATGTGTGGAAGAACTGCTGTGTATATTTTTGTTTCCAGTGGCCTGAGTACCTAAAATATCACCATTTTAGGAAGCAGGAAAGCACGGCTGCTTACAAACATGACATTAGTAAATTATTTTTGGGATATTTTCATTTATGATTTTCCCCTTTTTGTTGTTTGTTTGCTTTTTTACTTTCATTTTTTGTAGGGACTGTGATATATATTTTGTTATTTGAATGCATAATATAGCTTTGGGGCTCCCACAGACACTTGTGTATATAAACATATTAGGGGAGATTTTTTCATTGGTTTGTATATGTTTGTGAAGGAATGCACATAGTTCTTATGTTTGAGCCACTTTAAAGATTTTTTTTGACTTGTATCAAAAAGGAATGCAAACATTTATTCATATTAACATTTTCCTTGCAGAATCAATTCAAAGACGATGCAACAGAATAGTTTTGCTTTTCTATTCTGTACTTTGTTTATTGACAGGTAATTCAACCCTCAACGTTTTAGGGTGCCTCCCCATAATTGCTCAGCTCTTCTGTGTAATAAAAGCAGGATTGGTTTGTATATCACATTGGTGTAGGTCGTTTTCACCTGTTATATAAAGAACATTCTAATGGCTTTGGGGGAAACGAACCAAATTAGTCCTTTATAATTGTAAACTAGTGCAACAGAGTGGGTGATGGTAATGGTACTGTTAGAAGCAAACCTATATGACTGGGGTTGGGCTTCCACACACTGTCCCTTTCTCCCAATTCACAGAGCGGAAACGACTCGTTTTCAGCCTGGTTTTTTTTTTTTTTACACAACCAATTTCCAACCTCTATAAATATATCGCTTGGAATTCAACAGGCACCTGTTGCTACTGCACCTTTAAGACGGATGTAAGATAAATGAGCTCCTTTATGATTGGCTGCCCTGTATTGTGCTTCATTCAAAACTGACTCAGAGCTGAATTGCCTGAGAAAGGCAATTTAAGTGGGTGTGCTAAACCTCTATAGGCTGAATAGGCAGAGATAGGTCAATAAAGTGTTCTTGTGACATTAGAAATACAAATTTCAAAAGGGGCATTTTTGGCAGCTTAACTGACATAGTTAAGAATTTTAACATTTAAAATATATATATTAAATGGAGAATGTTACTTATTTCACTCTGACTGTAAAACAGTGCATATTGTGTTAAATGGGATTTCCATCCCATGTTTTTAAGGCTGCCTTATGAATAAATAAATATGCAAGAATGCAGAGCATGAATAGGTCAGTCTTCCATTCTGTATCACATACCTACCCTTGATAACACCGTGGTAACTGGAAAAAACAACAACCCTTTTTACTCAGTTGTCACTACTTCCAATAGACTTCACGCTAATCTCATAGAAGTCCGCCCCTTTCCGTGTCCTCCGGAAACTGCACTTCCGTTGTGTTGTGACAGGATTTGTTCCTGAAGTTGTATGCGTTTTCTAAATTTGCACCGCATTTCTAAAGTGTGTTACCACTTTGATGAATATGCTTTGTGTATTTGCAGCACGATGGGTTTTCCAGGACACCGTAATTTATGCATGTTTAATTCCATCTTTTATTCACGTACTAAGCCCAACTCTATAGGCTAATATTTATAAAACCGAGATAACCATAGAAGCGTCTTCATCTGTGCTTGATACTTTCACGGAAAAACGGAACTGCTGCTTGTCAAGCTTGTTTCATCAGGTTTTATATCATCGTCATGACGTGTTTGAATTGATCCCAGGCATATGCAGTCCTCATCAAAATCCATGCATGTCCTAGGCTGAGTAAGGTATGTTCTCTCTCTGGTCACAGTTGGCAAATAAATTATGCATATAGATTGTGGGGAAAACACTTTAGCACGTGTTCTCCAAAGAAGTGTCTTAATATGAGCTATCTAGCTAGTTCCAATGTCAACTGTAGTCATAACACTGGGTTTCTCTCTGTGCTCAGGTGTCTTATTCGCATGCCAGTAACATGTTAGCGATATTGCAGTAGTGTGAATTTTTATGTTGCCCGTGATGAAAGGTGACAGCGAATAAAAATCCAAACATTTTTTTTGTTCAGGTCTTTTTAACGGTCATAACCGACACATATTTATCTAACAAAAAAATCAGGTTCCTCTAAATGTGTGGAAGAACTGCTGTGTATATTTTTGTTTCCAGTGGCCTGAGTACCTAAAATAAGTCACCATTTTAGGAAGCAGGAAAGCAGGGCTGCTTACAAACATGACATTAGTAAATTATTTTTGGGATATTTTCATTTATGATTTTCCCCTTTTTGTTGTTTGTTTGCTTTTTTACTTTCATTTTTTGTAGGGACTGTGATATATATTTTGTTATTTGAATGCATAATATAGCTTTGGGGCTCCCACAGACACTTGTGTATATAAACATATTAGGGGAGATTTTTTCATTGATTTGTATATGTTTGTGAAGGAATGCACATAGTTCTCATGTTTGAGCCACTTTAAAGATATTTTTTGACTTGTATCAGAAAGGAATGCAAGCATTTATTCATATCAACATTTTCCTTGCAGAGTCATTTCAAAGATGATGCAACAGAATAGTTTTGCTTTTCTATTCTGTACTTTGTTTATTGACAGGTAATTCCACCCTCAACTTTTTAGGGTGCCTCCCCATAATTGCTCAGCTCTTCTGTGTAATAAAAGCAGGATTGGTTTGTATATCACATTGGTGTAGGTCGTTTTCACCTGTTATATAAAGAACATTCTAATGGCTTTGGGGGAGACAAACCAAATTAGTCCTTTATAATTGTAATTATATATTACTTTGCTTCATTAGAAGTTTGTGATTATTCCTGTTATTCATCAAGTTAGGTACCGTGATTTACTGGGGTAGGTCAAATTAAAAGATAATTGCCTGCTTATATTAGGTAAGCAAAGTTTTTTATGTCATAGTTTTCACTTACTATGATTGGGACAATACATCTTTTACATGAGGATGGATTTTATCAAAGCTTATAGGGATCTGTATGCCATGCATAGGACGCTTATGCTTTATTTAGTTCACTAAATACAAGCAGTTCATTTTTGTTTTAAATGTTGATGTTCCACCTGCTCCATCAGACCCTCTGCTTTGACACTATGTCCACCTGGTGTACATCAGTAAGCACAGCCTATAACAAGGTATGTCTTAGCCACTTGTAATCTTCTAAGCATTAACATTCACAACATGTCTTTCATTTTTCATACATAGTCATGTATATATTTGTGACATGCTACATTTGTTACTGTTTTCACTTGAACAAGGAAAATCATACTCAAAACAGATATATAAGTGGACAGTCAGGGTGAAATAAGTAACATTCTCCTTTTAATGTTATATTTTAAAAAAATATTAAAGGTCTTAAGTATGTCAGTGTTTTCGTTAGTCTTTTGGCCAATGTTTTTTTTAAAAAGAGATAAGGAGATACCAGAACAAAATAGACAAGCAAATAATAGAGGAAGATGGCATGGGATGGAGGGATGGAGGGATGATAAAAGACAGGGGTAGTAACGGATAATTTATTCTATTCTCTCAGCTATTCTCTTTAACTAATTCTGAAGTCTGCATCTTTATTTTCTATTATTTTTTTTCTAAATATTTTTCTTGACTATAAGAATATAGCTTAACCACTAGAAAGATTAAACATCCAGTGAGTGTGTATCCTGGCATGTTAATGTAAAAGGCAGCTCCTACTGGATTTGGGGAAAGATTAGTAAAAAATTTCAAGTATCTGCAAAGCAGAAAACTGCCTATTCAACAGGCATGAATGATGTGCTACCGAAGTAGTTGTTTTATTTGCATAGCCTAATTAATATCATTAGATCAAGTTCTATATTACCTATATTGTTATATTACAATTTTGCTTTTGCTTTTTTGCTTCACAATTGTTACACATAATTGCTGCACCTGATACAAGGATAGGAATTTCAATTTATTCATACTGGATATAAGAATAATTAATGGCTGCTGAGTGAAGCACTTTCATTGAAAATTCATCCACCAATTTTTTTTATTTTTTTTTTATTTTTTATTTTTTGTAACCAGGAACAGGGCACATCAGCCAGGAATACATTCCAGGTCTGTTTTAGAACACTGGCTGTGATTCATTACATTTTGGCAATTGTGAAAAGAAACTGGATGATACTTCTAAAAGTAATTGTGTTTGCAGTTTATTTGCACAGTTACATGAACAACACTGGTAGCATAGTCAACAGGCTTGATGGTTTTCCAGTGCACGACACTGTGATACCAGGGCTGGCCCAAGCCTGTTTGGGGCCCTATGCAGAAATCTGAGCTGCCACTGACATAACATAGGTAAAAAACAAATAGAAATAAATACATGGTCTTTGGCACCCTCTTGGCGGCCTTAGCAGGCTCTCATTTTGCTTATACGGCGGGACAATTGTTCTGCTGTTATCCTACCTATTGAGCAGTCCTACCTAGATTTAATGTACTTATGTACATTACCCTTAGTCCAGGTTTCTGGTGTTTATTTTAGATGCATTTTTGGTTGTATATATTATAATTAGGCTACTGTGGACAATTGTATACCGTATAGCTACAGCACCTGTACTTCACACACATGTAGTAATCGGATCTAGAAAGTTGCCAACCCTATTAAAATATTAGGTTTATAGTATAATATTTGAATTAAACAGACAAAGCATTAATCACAATCATTTGCATGATGATTAAATCTTGAACCAAAAATGTATCAGAGAGCTGTAGTGTTTTTTACAGACACACACCAAATAAAATTGTGCTTGACCATTTCTTGCCCTCTATATCATTCTCTGCAGTTTACTGAGAAAGACCTGACACTGGGTAATGCCATTGTCTATTCGAAGGCCAAAACAACAACAATCTTGGTTATCAAAGACTCACTCCACCCTGACCACAGCCTCTTCTTTTAGAAGCCATGAGAAAACCACCATCGCAGCTTGAGAGCACAAATCTAGCCTACATAACATCTACATGACAAAACTCTCGAAACGTTTCTCCAAAAGCACTGAATGTTATTCTAACCATTTATGGCCTTTCTCCATTCATGTACACAAAGTCCAGTATGATTCCAAATGTCATCAAAAGATATATCTGTTTGTAGCTGAACAACTTATACAATGCGATCTTTCTTCTTTGTGTCAAATGAACTTAACAATTGAAACATCCAAAACTGGCTGTGTTTCTTGCCAACATACTGGTGTTTGGACATGTGGGATTACTTGCGTGTCACTTTCAATAACTCAGTTGGTAGAGTAGAAGTTAAAACTGTCATCCTTAGGCTGTCGGCTCAACTCCAACTCACACAAACTTTATGTTTTAATGCAGAATCTGTCATTTTATATGAGCATAAAAAGAGGTTTTTCCCTGACCAGGAATCGAACCGGGGCCGCGGGGGTGAACACGCCGAATCCTAACCACTAGACAACCAGGGACAAAGCTACTGAGTTTACATGACAAGATCATTTTTCAAAGTCTGCACTCCTACTATTCTGACAATGTTTAGATGCATAGTGGACTTGGTATGCATGAGTGGAAAAAGGCCATAAAGCGAGTTATTTATCTTTCTCTTTGTTCTACAAAAAAATGAAGTTTGCAAGAGTCAGGGCTCTTTTTTACCATCTGGGAAAAGAGGGAACGCTGGTGTCACTAACACATGGAAAGAGCTGTTATAGTATTCCCTATTTGTCTCCTTAATGTTTCTGACATTTTAGCCACTCATTTCTCTCTCTACATGAAAACACTCTAGAAAACTTTCTCCAAAAAATACGGAATGTTATTCTAAGTACTCAGAAAATAGTCTTTTCCTCCCCCTTCTGACGCGTGAACTTATAGACGCCCTTGATTGCACGGTGTCTCTGTAATTGACAGGGGAGAGAGCGTATGCCACTCCCTCTCTCCCTAAGAGTACAGCCAATTATGCTCTTCTAGACTCTCAGCCACAAATGGCTGTGACACCATCAGTTTCAAAGTTAAGCACAACTGCTATAGTACTAATAAAAGCTTCACACTCACCTCAGCTGGGACATGGCAGACACTGAAGGAAACTCCTCACTTCACTCTCTTCATCTGACCAGTCATTAAGCTCCACTGGTTTCTTCACTGTTTGGAGTTTCAGCACTTCTAGCACTTGTAATATTAGAATAGAATCCCTTTATTTACTAAAGGTACACAGAAATGTACACCGGTACACAGAAACTTACTGTATGTAAGAGTGCAATAGTTCAAAGCTGTATTAGTGCAGATAAATACAACTACAGTGCCATTGCAGCTTTTAATGCTGTTTCAGTATCAGGGTCTTCAGGAAGGCTCCACCTGGCAACCCTGAAGTGCCTTGCTATGCTTAAAACTACACACACACACACACACACACACACACACACACACACACACACACACACACACACACACACACACACACGAACAAACACAAACACTTAACAAGGTGAGTTCTGCTTATTTGTTATTGGAGATTTGTTAAGAAGGCTGATCGCCATTTAAAATTAGATTTCACAAACTGTAATTGTTACACTGGTGAGTTTGAGGTAGAGATGCACTTTCATTAATACTGCTTACACTCTGTTTCTTTACAACATGCATGGACGTGTTGAAGCATCTCATATGCATGGAACACTAATACTCAGAGCATTGGAAGGTTGAAAACAGAAGCTATCTGGCTCATACAATGTTTTAAATGTGCCAAGGGAAATTCCAAGTGTGGCCATCCTTGAGTGGAGTGGAAGATAAATATGTTTTCTTTGTATTTCAAAGCGGCTGTAAGAGTATAACAGGCAGTTTAGAACATGTCATTCCCTCCATGTAATTTGAGAGAAAATATCCTATGAAGATTGGACCAAGATTCGTGCAGAGTATTTTCAGCACATAGTGGAAACTATGCCAGAAAGAATTGCTGCAGTTCTGGAGGCCAAAGAAGGTCCAACATGCTATTAAATGGGTGTACTTAAGCCCACTGTGTCCTATAATAGGATGTTGCTGGAATGTATGTGAATGTTGTTGGAATGGTCGCAGTTGCGGCAGCAGTACAGGTAAGCTGTAATCCTTTCCCCCATCTGAATGAGTTTGCCCTATTGCACGGGGTCGAGTTATGATGTGAATGTTTAATTACACAGGATGGATTGTGGGCGACAGAACCGAACAGCCTTCAGGATTCAAGTAGAGAAAGGTGAAACTTCTCCAGCCTTTGAGTAAATCACAGGACTATTGCATAGCAATTAGAGATAACAGAACAGCTTTCGGGGGGGTTTGGGTGGGTTGCCTTATCCGCCCCTTTAACAGAGTAGTCACAATTCAAATTTCCCTTGTTGCATTGTTTACAAGGCATTATACATGTGGTTTATTTATAGTGCACGGAGTAATATGCAGCAAGTCTGGTCTGTCTGCTTTGGAAGAGAAACATTTGGCCAAAAGAGCAAGACACAGCCAGGAGGATGATTGGTAAGAGCACATCATAATATGCACCTTAAAGCTGTGCTCTACAGCTAGGTCCTGTTCCATGACTGCATATATAAATTTACTACTGACATTGCCATTTATATCTGGCCATTTACAGTGCACTCTTGCTCAGTGCAGCACTTGAAGCTGATTTTCCATTGTGTAGTTATTATGTTCAAGAGATGTTTGACCCGGTCAGGGTGACACACTTTAGTGAGGGCAGCAGTATCCTAGAGGACACTACAGACAGTGACGGAGACATCTCAGAGCGCGAGGTGAGAGGTTGAGTTTTTTGTTACTCTCTCTACGACATACTTTTCATGCCAGGTACTATTGTCCAGTTCAGCCCAATTTAATTTACTTGTATTATGATATATAAATTGCTGAACATCTTATCACTCAGTTTCAAACATCCCCTCAGCTGTTTTAAGCCATTTCGGTTATTCAGAAGTACTGCTAAATGGATGTGGTGGGAAAATGAGAGCACATCAAACACAGACAGCTTTATGCATTGAGTAGTAAAGAGTAAAAGTTTATTGAGTTTGTAAAGGGAAAGAAATGTGAGTTCCACCTTCCAACTATAACTTTTCTAGGATACGTGATCAGCCATGGTGAAATCACTACGGATGATAAGAAGATCAAAGCCATCTTCCAGTGGCCCATTACTATTATAGTTAAAAAACTCCAGAGATTCTTGGGATTTGCAAACTTTTACCGATGCTTCATATGGAATTTTAGCAGCATTGCAGCTCCTTTCACAGCCCTCCTGAAAGGAGCAATGACCAAGCTACTTTGGAATCAGGAGGCTGATCAAGCTTTCAGGAAACTGAAAGAAGCTTTTACCACGGCTAGCATACGTCGACATCCTGATCCTTCCATTCCATTTGTCGTGGAAGCTGATGCTGCTAACATCGTGGTAGGAGCTGTACTTTCACAACGATACGACAAGTCCAAGTTACAATAGATGATTAAATAGACAAGTGTATATAAAATAGATGATGGAATAAACAAGCCATACAAGACACAGTCATCCCAATGGAATGTCTGTCGGGAAAACATTACCTACCTTGTGCTGTGACCATCTGTTGAAGTGGGCTCATTCTTCGCTGGTTCAGGGCTATGACAAGCGATATTTATAAGTATGTTTCTTCATGTTCAATTTGCAGTCAAAGCAAGATGCCTAAGACCCTACCCACAGGAAAGCTCATGCTTCTTCCCGTACCAGAAAGTCCTTGGTCTCACATCACCTTAGATTGCGTTACTGACCTCTCTGTCCTCACTGTAGTTGATGGATTCTCCAGGGGTGTGTGGTTCATTGTGTTTCCGAGTATGCCTACAGCCTGCCAAACTGTGGAAGCCTTGTTTAACCAGGTGTTCCGTATATTTGGCATCCCAGAGGACATAATATCATATTGGGGACGTCAATTCACATCTCGAGTTTGGGCTTCCTATATTGAACACATCGGGGTAGCTATTAGTTTTACATCCACAGTCAAATGGCCAATTCCTACATTGTTTTTATATGAACAATCCATCAGACCGGTCCAAGTTCCTCTTATTGGCAGAAATGGCCCAAAATTCACTTACTAGTTCATCCACTGGCTTGACTCCTTTTTATTGTATTTTAGGTTATCAACCTTAAATGTCCCATGGACTTCCATATCAGCTGGTTTCCCCGCTGTGGATGAGTGGATGCAGCGGAGCGAAAGGGTATGGGAGGAAACAGATCAGTGTATTGTATGAGCTCTCTGAATGTATAAGGAAATTGCGGACAGGCACAGAGGGGAGAACCCGATATACCAACCTGGTGACAGAGTGTGGCTCTCTACACAGGACTTCCGCAAGCCGGGGTCATGTCGCAGGTTAGGTCCCAAGTATATCGGTCCATATGAAATTACCAAGCACATTAATGAAGTCACATATCAACTCATCTTACCTGCTCACTTTTGTGTTTTGAGGTCATTTCATGTGTCCCTTCTTAAGCCTGTTGTTCCTGTTGTGGCCTTTGGATGAGGTCACCCCTGAGGTCACTCCTGTATTAAGTATGTTGGTTGCTGTCATTAGAGTGTATTGTTTCTGAAGGTTTTTTTGCATTATGCAATGCCTCTTCGCAGAGTGTGATTTTCAAGAACTTTAGTAAGCAGATGACTTATTTGCATCACCTTTTTTGGTAGGACAAAGCCCATCCATGAGCCAAAGGAAGCTGAGGTAGGCCCCATTCCATGAAAACACAGGGAGTGTGTGAACCAGGATACCAACAGAAGCATACATGCAAGCTGACGCCTACCCTTCCTTTGTCCAGTTGTTTGGCCAGTAGACAACTAATGAAAAACATTTCAAAAGGGTTTATACAGAAGCCAATGTTCAAATGGCTCTCTGTGCAGTGAGGAAACATATCATAAGGAAGTGCAAATTCCACTAAAGTTTAAGTAGGATCACTGAATTCAAAGTCTAGAGCACTATTACACTATGACTTCTAACAGTAGCGTAAAAACAATAATGTCTTATTCGTTTTTAGAAAGGAATGTAAAAGTTTATGAAATATTCTTAAAAAGAGGACAATTTGATAAGGAGCTTGGTCTTGCACAGCTACCAAAACCCAGGACTGAACTAGGAGTCTTTTGATATTCAATCTAACACTCACCCAGCTGAGCTATTTCAGCTAGTGACTAAATACTTTTGCCTGGTTTCGTTCAAAATGTTACCAATGAATGTAGGTCATGTTCATGTCAGAGGAAACTGTCACCTTTATCCCTGGTGAGCTAGTGGCTAGGATTCTCTTTCAAACTTAATTTTTATGTGGATTAAAAAGAAATATGAATACCTCTCTTTATGACCTCCTAATGCTCATGCATACCAAGTCTAGTATGCATACAAACATCGTCAGTATACTAGGAATACAGAATTTGACAAATGTTTGTCAGAAGCATCTGAGCTTTATTGCTGGTTGGTGAGTGGCTAGGATTCAACACTTTCACCACTGCGACTTGGGCTTGATTCCTGGTCAGGGGACGCTCTTTTTGCTCACTTAAAAAAGAAGCTTGTATGTGAAAAAACAAACTTCCTTTGAGTCAGATTTTAACTGACAGACTAAGGATAACAGTTTTAAATTCTACAGTCCTCCACTCTACCAACTAAGCTATTGAAGGCAACAGACATGTAATCCCATAAGTCCAAACACCAGTATGTTGGCAAGAAACACGGCCAGTTATGGATGTTTGAATTGTTAAGTTCATTTGACACAAAGAAGAAACATTGCATTGTACGAGTTGGAGATGTTCAGCTACCAACAGATATCTCTTGATTACATTTGGATGCATACTGGACTTTGTGTACAATCAATAACTACTGGTACTAACTCAAAGTATGTTTCCCCCTTCAGTTTTATTTTATGCCAGAATAAAGACTTTCTGTCTTTAGAATTCTACATGACTCAAACTGAGATGCAGCAGATCACTTAGCTAGAACAAAGGGTCTTGTACTACAATAATGACTTTTGCATTATTGCCCATAAGGTCCACCTCTTTTTTCTTTAACCCTCAGATCATCCCGTAGATGTTAGAATTATTCTAATGAAATTATAATTAACATTTTAAAAAATTCCTTAACATCACTCTTAAAATAACTTTTACCTTACAAATTATTTCTTTACCAGCAAATTTGAGTTGGTATGAATTAATCTATTAATTTTTCGTTATTATTTCATTAAATACATGCCCCCCCGCCCCCTACAAAAAGAATAACAGTCCAAATGAAAGGTCTAAATGAATCTTTGCAGTAACAACAGTCTTTTATGCTCTTCCAACCACCCCACCTCCCCCCAGTGGACACACCATGCTCCAGTACATGATTCTGGAGTGCTGCGCTATCTGTGCTCCCCACTAACTCTTCCTACCTGCTGGGGTTTCTCCTTCCTGGACCTGCCTTAAAATGCTTAAAATGACAGCACCTTGCCCTCCATTTACCTGCAACATTCTGCACTGTCACAAACAATATTTATGTGCAGATTAGCAGATGAACCTCACCTGGATGATCCACATTTCATTTCTTTGTACTGTTATAATAATGAGTTACTGTATTTCTACCCAGGTGTTCTATTCAGGTGAACTGTGCTCTGTTTCTATCTCCTATGATGTCTTTGTGTAGGAATGCTGTAGTGTATCTTTCATGCTTACAATTTGTCAGCCATCCTCTACCCAACTCATCTCTGGCCAGGTTTATCCAGGGTTAACCGAAGGAGGATGAGTTCCCTTTTGAGTCTGACACCTTCCAAGTCCCTTCCACCATTCCAGTGAGTTTTTCCTACTGTCACCCTTGCCAATGTCATTTGGCTTATTTATCAGTTGTCACAAGGTGTTAACGTTATTATGCACATGTATATAAAATGTGTATATACTGTATATACATATATATATATATATATATATTTGCAGTTTGGATTGGATTATAAAGTGAATTTCATTGGTGAGTACTATATTTTTTGGTGACAAAGTATAATCTAATCTTTACAAAGCAGTGACCAGAAAGGAAGAGCTAGATGAGGCTTTGGTCCCCATGATAGTTAGAGACACACAGCCATTTAGCATAGTTGAGGATAAAAGCTTCAGGGACTTGGTAGCAAAATTGGATTCAACTTATATTCTCCTAACTAGGAAGGTATGTGTGGTGACATGGATACATTATGAGAGTAGTATTAAAAATATATATAATTATTTTCTTCCTTCCCTTTAGACTGTAAAGGCCATGGTTGAGGCCAAATGTCAATAAGAGAAAGAGAAGGCCAAAGCTGAGGTCCAGAAAATTCCTGCAATGAGTTTGTCAGCAGATATGTGGACATCTCTTAATGTGGATGCCTTCTTGGCTGTGACCTGCCATTTTGTAGATGACAACACATTTCTGAAGTCTACACTACTTGGTGTTGTGAAATTCCTGCAGGCGCATACGGCTGAAAATTTGGCCTGTGTGAAATCCTCTCTTATGGAAGAATGGGGAATAAAATAAAGTCACATGTCTGGTTACTGATGGCACATCTAATATGATTGCCTGTGGAAATAGCTGAAGCTGCCTCATGCGCTTCAAAAAAAAAAAGAAACTGAGGTTGAAACAAGGTGTTGGAGCGATTAGTAGAACTCAGGGAGCCTGTGGGGGCAGATTTGGCGGGTTTACAAACTGATATTCCTGCGCTGATCTCTGATGTGTACAGTAATGTATGTGGGTGCCGGTCTATACTGTATTCTTTTCACAAGGCAACTGTGGAGCTGTCAGACCTCAGTGGCAGGCATAATCATATCCCAACACATTTCAGACTAAAGGATTTGAACTCCCTGGCACTTCCAGACACCTAACTGGCTATAATTTGATGGGGAGGATGCAGGTTGTCTGCATGCCTCTGGAATTGCTTCTTTGACCTATTCACACAGCGATCGAGAGCCTTACACTAATGCCAGAGTCCCTCTGATTTCATACTTTTCTCTGCATTGTCCAAGATTTGTAAACAAGCACAAATCCATGGGTAAAGTTTTGTAATCAAGAACACACTCTCATGTACTTGGAACATGTCTTAGCAGATTGTGATTTACAAGCAATGTCATAAGCAACACAAGTTCAAACAGGTGGTTTGTTGACAAGGGGTCATTCATCAAACAAAACCCACATGGCCCATATGGGGATCGAAACCATGACCTTGGCGTTATTAGCACCACGCTCTGACCAACTGAGCTAATCGGCCTTTCTCCGTTCATTTCGCAGTTTTTGGTGCAGCACTGAAGGGAACCTTTCCATGAAATTGTAGACTTGGTGTCAACAAGATTACGGCCACTTTTTCGACCGAGCATAGGTGAAAGTTGACACTTATTGTTCCCTCTGACAAATGGTTATTCTGCAGCCAACTTTTGAATTAAACTTCAAAAGCAAATGTGGAGAAGCTTTTGTTAAAGAGCAATTCAGTGCAGTTGTACACAGTGACGAAATCATCAATTGCAAAGTCCACTGAGCTTTATTGCTGTGAGTTACATAGTGCTGTCTATTACACCATGAAATCTGCCATAACAACAAAAATGTAATGTCTGATTCTGTGAGCCAAGGAATATAAACCTTTTAGGGACATATTTAAAATATCAGATTTTCTGCCTGAGCACAGAGTAGGCATTTTTTTCTAGCTTTAACCATACGTCCTCTTTCTTTGGAAATCTGTGTCATTGCTGCATGAATAAGCAGAAAGATTTTGAGCAATTTTTTGTCTGGGTCTAAGGGGCAATTTATTCAAACCAAAAGATGCTATTTTAGCTAGTTTGTCAAATGAACATGTCAAACCTACAGAGACAATGTGTCTAGCTACAGAACTCTGCAAGGTTTAATTCTTGGAAGTATTTGAAGCCATAGAAAGTTATTCTGTAAGCATTGCTTAACTCAATAAAAAGAGACAGTTAGAGCCAATGGCTGCCAGATCTAACATAGCTCACATTTTATAGTGTTTGCATAGCATATCAGAATCTGCAAGAACTATTCCTGTCATTTCAGGAATAAGCTTTTTTGACTTCACAGCTAGATGAAATATTTAGGGTGGATGCAGGATTTGGTATGATCTCCTAGAGAATTGCCATTCCACTGTGTCTTCAGCTTTTGTCCGATCTGCAAACAAGTCCCACTCTAGGAGAACTAGGTCAAGTGGTAGAGTGCTCTTTTAGTATGTGAGTGTTAGTGGGATTGATGCTCACATTCTCAAGTCTAGAATTTGTAGTTTTTTTCTATGATGAAATCCTTTCTGATAGCAAATGTTTTCGGGACCTGCTAATACGCTTATGCCATGCACACATTACGTGACTTTTGAAGTTTTCAAATTGATGTATGGCTCACACTGCACAACTGTATGTCTTGGAATCTGGAAAGCTTAATTTGTGGTATCTCAGTGGCAGACATAATCAGTGATAAACCACTGATATGTCAACTGGTCTTAACACAGACAGATTTAACTTACTCTGTTGAGACTGTGTCTAACTTAAACCTTTCCTTCAAATAGAAGAGATCCTTGTTGCAGAGGTAATGTTTTTACCTTTATATGGTTTTCCCACTCATAGTCATGCAACACACAAATGCAAACCTCTCACAGACTGTCTCACACACATCCAGTTATTCATCTGAACACATGATGTTTCTGTCTCTGTACCGCTATTAGTTATGCAATGGTTCCTCAATACTAGCACTAACTGAACAGGGTTTTGTATAAATATGATCTTTATAACAGCTGCCATAACAGCAAAAATGTAATGTCTGATTCTGTGAGCCAAGGAATTATTATTGATATTGTGAATATTTAATAACCTCCAATGCCAGCAAATTAAATTTCACAATATTGTGAAAATTGTAAAGGATACTTTATTCATGTCCTCATTGCTAAAGATTGTATCGCTTTATCACAGCGATACGCTAGTTAGCTAGCTAACAGTTGAGGTCAGCGAGTGTCAAACTCGGGGCTATAAACCATTCCTTGTGGAACCATTTCATTGTTCAGCTTTCAACTTTGATCGTTTAGGTGCTGGTAGTTTGTTAGCTAGCTAACTGTTCAGCAATAGAAAACCTACTTTTGTATGATTTAGAGACCCAAATTCACAAACCTGTGGGTTTTCAAATTTATCGTTCTCTCTAAATAAGCAAAATGAGTTAAGCCATTACTACAGCTATCGGACTGTTTGAACTACAATATTCGACTGTTCATTTATTGTTAGTTAGTTTAAATTAACTTTCATAAACATTCTTAATTAATAGAATGTTTTTTTTAATGACTGATAAACTATATTTAACATGAAGCTATTTATATAAAGTTTCAAGTTTGGTTTATTTGTCACATACATTTATTTGTCACTTTCATTTTTAGTCTGTAAAATGAAAGATCCTTGCTCACAATTTTAATATATATATATATATATATATATATATATATATATATATATATATATATAACTCCCTATTCAATGGGAAGAAACCAGTTCATGTCATTGTGAATTGCTGGTTCTGTAATCAAAACACTGAGGTTCCATATGAGCACAGAAACTGCTGAGACTGTCCATTCTGTGTGCAGTACAATGGCTTCTAAGAGGTATTGCTGTATTTGAGACATGGTGAGGACATATTTTAGTGAAAGTCTTCCAATGATGCACCCTTACCTGAACCATTTTATGCTGTTGCTGCTGTTAAAAAATGCAGAATGGTGATTATAACGAACCGATCCTTGCACAATATATGGAGCACCTCAACCATGGGGTATCAGCTGGTGTCCCTGTGCTTGATGCATCCAAGACTCAACCAGACACTGAAGATCAAGCAGCTGGCTTCCTTCACTCCCAGAGAGGAAGTAGGTTTTCCATTTGAACTGTTGCCTTCTTAGTTAAGACGTATGCATTGTTGATTGCAGTGCCAGAGCTGTGAAACTGTGCAAGGTAATGCATGTCCAGTGCTGGACTTGGGCAAAGATTGTGAGTGGGTCTTCAAGGGCAAACAGGATCTGATGGCCCACATGTAGTTTGATATTATTCCTAAATAACTAAGTTTACATGGCTATTTGAAAGAAGCTGATCATGTAAGCAGCAAAGACAGAATATCATTCTCTGACTAAGGATTTAGTTGACTCATGTTTAACCCAACTAAACTGTGGTCCTGGCTGATTTTAGTTGGACTATTGAGCCACTGACTCATGCACAGAGTTTTCTGAGTATTTTGCAGTTTCTTACTGTACTGAGTTCTTACTGAGTATAACACCAACTTTGATATATTTGTTTTCTTTTCACCGAACAAAGCCTTCAACTTTGACTGTGGTGACATGAAATCCAGATCTGCAGAGTGTTTTTTCAGTAATGCATCTTTTGCCCGTGCATTTTGATTGCAGTGTTAGGAGGTCATAACTGCTGATCAGAACTTTGGACAAGAGGGCTTATCCTCATGGCTCTCTGACTTTCATGTACAACAACAAACAATATTTTCTTATTTATTTTTTTCCAGTTGTAACAAACCGTTCTGCTGTTTTTTAACTTCTGTCAAATTTTTAATGGTTGTACAGGACAATTACGATGGAAATTGAGGTGTACAAGTGCCACCTTGAACAGACCTACGAGTTGTGCGGGCCTGTCAGACAGCTAAGCAGTATGACATCCAGCACCAGAACCGACAGCTGCGGGCCCTGCTTTTCAACCACCAGCTCAGATGCAGCCAAGATGCAGACAAAGAATTCATTAAGGTGAGTAATTATTGTCAATGGTTGTCTTAGAATGGTGCTAAAGTGCTTAAGATAGTTTTTGGCGATTCTATAGCCAAGAATTCTCAAGATCACATCTAGCTGCATTCCTGTTGGGTGTGAATGACAGTTGCTCCTTCCCAGTTGATACAAAGTGACGATAGAAAAAAAGGCGTACACAGAACTGGTAGTGAACACTGTCCTTCAAGTGCATATAAGTGCATACAGTGTTTGAGCCTGCAATCCAGTTCATTACCCTGTCCAACAGGCTCCCAGGTTCCCCTCCACATCTTCTTTGTCAGAGATAAAAATTGATATAAAAAAATGGATACTTGAATACTTTTGGTTACTTTTTTGTTCCTGGCTACCATGCTTTTTAAAGCATTGATTATTTCAAACATTGATTTATCTAAGATAAGCAAATACCTGTTCTCTCTTGCTGCATTTTGTGGGGTTTTTTTTGTTTTTTTTGTTTTGTTTTCTTTCCAAATGAAGCTGTTGTTTTCATTTTTGGTGGGTTTCATACTATCCACACCAGCTTCCAGGTTTCTGTCCTTTTACATACCAAGCAATCAGCTTCCTTTCTCTTTGCTACAGAGCACCTCTTTTCTGTCCACACCTGCTTGGCTGGTAGCTCTCAGAAGCCTTGCCTTCCTCACCTGTGCTTTTCTGGTTGCGCTGGCCATATGTGGGTCTGGATGTGACTCTGGAGACACATCCTCTCTCCACAACAGCCCGCACACTCTCAGCGGGGGAATCATCCCACCCAAAGAAGCCCACCAAAGTGACACTGAAGCCAAAGCAAAGAGCATCACCAAAACTATGCAAATGTGGAATGACCTGGTGGGTATTCTGCCAGAGAGAGGCAATAGAGAATATCAAGCTGATCTGGTAGTCTGGAAGCAACCACCAGATGGCTGTTGCTTCTGTTGGCCTTTTGACTTCCATCAACATCTACTCAGGCAGTAAAAAGAAATGGTGTACTGGGAGGTAGTAAATCTTGCTAATCAGTACTTGTTTTTGGCCTGTGAAAATACAAACAAACAATACACATATTCAAACACTTCTGAACTACAATTGCTTATCAGGATTTACACAGGCTTATGTTCTTAATAGCTCTTTGCTTACAACTTCATCAAAGCGGTTTTGTTCTACAGTATGTGAAAAGTCTACTTTCCCACACAGTTCACATGAGTCTTGATTCGTCCTGCTGGTTCTTCATGTCTGTGAATGTGAAAAATCTAACTTTTTTGCTTGGCTTCAAGCAGTGATCCTTTGATTGCGTCATTCATGATTCATTTAGGATTACAACCAAGTGGTTCAATATCCAGCTAGAGGTGTACTCAAGTGAGGTAATAAAATGAAATTATTAATGTAATAATATGATGGCAGGAATTGTAAAAGACCAAATTAGGCTTCAGAAGTAAGCAGGAAGTGAGAATGACCAAATATGGCCTCTGTGGCAAGTCCAGGATTGAGGCCAGGATACCACCTAAAGATACAATTTTAAAAAAAAAATGGTTTTGTAACTTGATGAAAATGTAGAAATATTGAACCCACCTGAGACTGTTAGACATTCTGTGGTCAATACCTCGTCTGTATGCAACATTGAGCTCAGAATAAAGATGGCACCGGCTATTCCCTTCAATTAATTACTTTATTTTCTATTTAAAGTGTACTTGAGAAAAGGACTGGAATGTGGGAAAAATCTAGGAACCACACAAGAATGTCTGGAGATAAAAATTCAAGGCTGCATAGCCATACCTTAATGTGAGAGATCCTCCATTTCAGAGTCTGCTGTGTGAGAGTCCTGTGCCTTTTTTCTCTAGCTTGGAATAGGACTGTTGCTTCTGCTTCTTAAGGTTTTCAATCAACAAGGACGGTGGCTCCACCTGCAATGAACCATGAGCTTGTTATATTGAACTGCACAAGACAATAAATTAACTCTTGTATTCATTCTGTATGAAGTGCGCATCACTTGAGATGTCAGCCAAAGTTTAGCAGTAAATATGGTTATCTGCAGTTAAGTGTGTTGCTATTGATAGACATCTTCAGCTAAAAATAAGTCTTCCTTGACCCTAATCCACCAAGCCCAGATACAACACAGACATGCATGTGCTGTAGTTGGCTTCAAAACATTCAATGAACTTGTCAGCAACATGGTCCAGATTCCTGCAGCATGTGACATGCGTCTGCACGCATCCTGCCCCCACAGTCTCTGCCTGGCTCCCCCCACCCTCCTCCACCCCCAGTTTGCTCTCTCATCCTGCCCACCAGCAGCTAATGTCCGCCGCCGCAGCGCAGCACCTCCCACTGTATGCTGCATGCTCCTCTGTGTGCCTGTGGTAAAACCTCGCCAAGTTTAGTGTTCTAGCCACTGCACTCCCCTCCCCAACTCACACATCAATCTCAGAGGCAGATGGATTCCTGTCTCCCAGCCGCATCCCAGCTTTTTGAATAGTACACATACTTGGATAAATGTTCTCTGTGAATACAAAACAGCAACATTTGTCTAGTGTACCGGAGACCTCTTGGAAGTTTTGTAGACAGATGAGGCCGGGCTGTGCTAGCTGAGAGAGACGATATTTGAGCTTGAATCTGACTAGCACATGCACAGAAGCATAGGGTATTATGAAGGCTCTGCATGATATCGTGACCCAAGGTTGAGCTTACAGTAGGTGGCCATATTGCCTCATATCAAGGGCAGTGTACGTTGGAAGACCATAGCAGAGACGTGTGACCGAACTATGTGCACGAGCGCATAACATGCCGCATTCCTTGTTTTCTCCCATTTTTGAGTGAAGCTAATTGATAGTGCCATCTGCCATCTCCTTTTAGAAAGCCAGTGCAGTGCCTTGGCTGTTGATGTGAGTTGTTTTGTCAAAGGAAAGAATTGAAAATGTGAGCGGTGATCTCCATGTAATACTTAGGCTTTAATGCCCTTTACCACTCATTCAGTGCTTGTCTGTGTTTATGTTTTCAGTGTTACAGTGTGATTTTATTTAGGTGAAATTTGTTTTCAGTCTATCTGCAGTAGTGCACTTAAAGGGCCAGGAAGGTTAGTGGAACACATTTGCTCTGCCTCTGACCTCACAATTCCACTGTAACAACAGTGTTCAATTCCGTCATTTAAAAAAAAACAAAACTTGGTTTGGTTTAAATTTGTTTAAAGATTTGTTTAAATTGTGTGTGCCAGTGTATGTGAGCGTGTTGAAGTCTCTCTGACCCTCCACACCCATTAGTGCGTTCTTCCACTAGCTTCTCTCTCGTTCCTGCTTCAATATTCAAGGGAGGATTGAGATCCATTCAGGTAATTTTGCAGTCTTCAAAAAATGCATTGAAAGACATTCCAGTAGCTCAGTGGTGCACCTGCGCGCCACTCTGCTCCCCAGTTCGGAGGATGCCAGCACCTATGTTTAGTCTTTTATGTTTAGTCTTTTTTAGTCTGTTTCTCTTTATTTCCTTTGGACTCCAGTGCTTTTTAATAATCTGTTTTGGACATGGTATGGCTGCTCCATTACCCAGGAGCCCATACAAAGGTTCATTTCTGCCTGCCTGCATAACTGCTGGAGGGAGGATTTTATGTCCAGAAAATGTTAAGATGGCAACAGCTCGGTGGGAGACAGTATGTGAGAATCACCTCTTAGGCTCATTTTACTGTTTCTCATGTAGAAGGAATTCCCTCACTATGTTCCCATTCTGAGCATCAAAGCCAACTGGGATGGGGGTTTTGTCACATTCTGAATTCTAGCTCATGTCATATTTTGTCAGCATTGGCTTTGATAGACTCAGGTTATCGGTACAAATTTACATTCAAGATTAGTTGTTTTTTACATATATATCCCCTCTCCTGCAATCATGGCTAATTAGCTGCATCCATCATTGTAATTGTTTAATTTTTCATGCTAGTTCATTCACCCTTGTATTAGTGCCATGCATGTGAAACAGACTCTTGAAAGGTTTTCTTTTTGTATCTTGCATGCCTAGCATAATAGGACATTCAAAATCCCTTGAAAATTTTAAACTTTTTTTTTTTTTTATGTATATATCTCCTCAACATTCCCAGTACAACTGCTGTAGAGTCCACGACTCAACTCTTGACTAAAGTCTTCACTCCGAGCGTCTGAGTCGGCTGCTGCGGCATACGCCACGCTGCTCTGTGACCCTCACTCTCCACTCCTCTCCTCTCCCAGCTTTTCCAGAGCCCTCAGATGCAGACAGCCCAGCCTGCCATTCCAAGTAACAGCGCTTCCTTTCGACCCATGTCCAGCCAGCCCATCATGATGTTCCTGACACCCATGCCCTTCACCTCATCCCAGACCGGCCAGTACTACGTACTCCAGTACTACGTGCCTCAGGTACCCAGAGCAGAGAAAAGCGCCTGTGCAAATATGTACACAGTGTAGCAAATGGGTTGAAAATCTGTCTATAAACAGGTTGGCCAGCAATAAATAAACTGCTCCTAAAATGTGTAGATAAAAATATGTTTTATCTTGGAAGCAGAAATGAGAAGTTCTAGTTTAGTTTTTTTTCAGTGTAAAAACTAAATGTTTTTGTATTTTTTGTTTGTTTACTGCTTCGAATATCTCTTTTAGGAGTGTCCTATATGAATGGCCATGTCTGGTGCTAGGCCCTTTACCTCTGCTGTTCTGTTTCATTCTCAGTATCACCACAGTGGCCTTCCCTACGTGGGATATCCCCAGCAGTACTCCGTCCAGCCCACAGGACCCAGTACATTCTACCCTGGGCTCTTTCCTGCAGACTGCCCACTAGCATATGGTGAGTTTGGACTTCCCTTTCTCTACCCCCACCTGGGAAACCCACACGCGTGCTCTCACCGATAAAGAGACCTTTCTTCTGGGTATTCCCGCTGGCTGAAACTGCTTTTTCGTTTGCTCTCTAACTGAAACCAGTGCTTTTTTTTGGTCACCACTAGTGGCAGGGCCTTCATACTATCCTGGCCAGACCATATACACCAAATCTCCATCCATAATAGTGCATACAGCTCAGCAGCCTCCACCCACTAAGAGGGTAAAGAAAACAGTGAGTATTCCCCTTGCCTCAGAGGTGAAATTAATTTAATTGTGGATTGACTTAATAGATGCAAATAACTTGCTGTTCGCTAAGATCCGTATCCGAGACCCTAACCAGGATGGCAAGGATATCACAGAGGAGATCATGTCAGGAGTAGGCATTAGCCAGAACACAAGCCCACCAGTGGGACGTCCCTGCACTACCCCTACTGCTCCACAGGTAAGCCATTCAGTCCCACAGCCCGAGCCCCTGATCGGCTGCAGGCCGCTGCTTCGCGTGATCCACTCCACAGGTCAAAGTTCTCTCTCATCTAGTCCTCCCTCATAATAAGCTCTGAGCTGATTGTTTGGTTGTTTGGCTGGCTTTCATTGTCTTGTCCTATTAAAAGCATCATACAATCAGCAACAAAATCTGATGGTGTAGTTTGATTTCCGGCCATTCTCTCTTCCTTCTTCAGTGATTCGGTCACACCGTTGACCCTCCTCCGTCATATTTGACTGGTTCCAGTAGCTTGTGTGATTGTGGCTGTTCTGATTTAAGAAGGCTTCTCAGATGTGTTTTGATGTTCCGACTTGCCGTGCCTGTTCTCTGCCTCCATCTTAGTTCTCCCTCACAGCCACTCGAATCCTCCTGATCTTCCCTCGTGTTCCCTCTACACAGACAGCCCACATAAAGGCCCTGTAAGAACGATTCAGCCAAACCCTGAGCACCTCAGCTTCTCTGAGGAAAGGCCTCTCTGTAAACTCTAATTATGCTGTGCTGTGCTGTGCTGTGCTGTGCTGTGCTCACCCCCCCACCCTCGTTGCCATTCCCCTTCTTCTGCATGTGTGTGCAGTATCTCTCTCTCTCTTTCTCTCTCTCTCTCTCTCTCTCTCTCTCTCTCTCTCTCTCTCTCTCTCTCTCTCTCTCTCTCTCTATCTCTCTCTCTCCATCTTTTCTGTCTTTTGCTAGTTTTTATGTCCACACCCTCATTATCCTCACATTTTCTACCTCAAATCCCAGCAGCTGAACAGCCAGGTAGCAGAGCAGGGGAATGTCATGTATAACGTGGACAGTGCTCAGGTCCTTCCTGCTCCTGTGGACTTGAAACCAGGTCAGGCCTCACTGTCCCTTTCAACCCTCTAACTACATCACACACAGCTGGTTTAGGGCTAGCTAGCACATGCATGAACTTCCTTATGAAACTAGTACTAGTTTTGTGGATGATTTGCTTTTGACTCCACTGATTATTATTTTATTTGAATTTTTTTCCCCTTTTTTGGTGGTTCAACTTTCCCAACCCTCATCTGTGATTGGCTGTAGATGACGAGCCAAAGCTTGAGTGTGCAATGCTGAAGTCTTCATCACCAGCACTACGGCCAGTCGAGCCTCCTGTGCAGAGACGAGAGCCCGGCAGTCCTGCTTTTGCTCCTGCCCCTGTCTCTGCACATGGACCCGTCCCAGCTCCAGCTCCCACTCCTGCCCCCACCCCAGACTCTTATCCCCCTGAGAAATCAGAGCTTCCTCCGCAGATGTTTAACCAGCTGATGAAGCAGGTGATGGACCTCACCATCGACACGGAGGAGCGCCTCAAAGGCGTGGTTGACGTGGTTTTTGAAAAAGCCATCGATGAGCCCAGCTTCTCTATGGTCTATGGCAATATGTGCAGCTGCCTGGCTATGGTGAGTAACATGTTCCCATACATTGCTGCTGAAGTTCCATACAAAAGCAAATGCCACACAGAAGTGAACTCTGTTTGAACCACTCTAAACTGACATGGAGCTTTAATCAGCTTCTATTTAGTAACAGAACTCTCAACACTGTCTTATACCCAAGTGTTTCTCCTACATGTCTTTCCTGTGTAGTTAAAAGTGCCCATGGCAGACAAGCCCACCAGCACTGTGGGTTTCCAAAAGCTGCTGCTGAACCGCTGTCAGAAGGAGTTTGAGAAGGACAAGGTCAACGATGATGTTTTGGAGAAGCTGCGGCACCAGCTGGAAGCGGCCACTTCAGTAAGCAGCACTCCTGTCTAGTTTACCCGACTCACCAACCCACAGATCAGGAGAAAGGGGACTGAAATCGGCAGCAGTGCTGGGAGGCGGCCTGGTCGTTATCGGGTCCAAACGCGCTGTTTCTTGCTTTTGTCTTTGTTCTGGTTACTCCTCGCAAGGCCAGCGAGCGGGAGAGGCTGGAGGAGGCGAAGGACAAGGCCCACAGGAGGTCCATCGGTAACATCAAGTTCATCGGGGAGCTGTTCAAGCTGCACATGCTGTCAGAGGCCATCATGCACGACTGTGTGGTCAAGCTGTTCATGAACCACAGCGAGGAGAGCCTGGAGCGTCTGTGCCACCTCCTCACAGCCATCGGCAAAGACCTGGACTTGGAGAAGGCCAGGGTAAGCAGGCCGCGGGCCTGGTCTGGGTTGATTTAATATTCTCAGCAGATGCTCAGCACTTGCATCGGTTTATCTTTAATATGTCATGTAAAGGTTTACGGCGCATGTGTAGATGAGTGCTAGTGTGCAGTGCAGCGGCTGTGCGGATTTTGTCCAGATTTGGTCTGTGTTGCGTTTTTCACAACAAGTACTTTACACATCGAAACTGGATGAAGAAGTTTTGGATATTGTATATTGACTGTCAATTTTGTCTCTAGTAGGAATGGCAGTTGTGATGTTGACAGTTCAGTCACCAACTAGTGTGACAGTTATTTGTGTTCAAGTTTCCTGGTCTTTTTTATTGTGGTTTTTTTTTTTTCCATGCACGCTTTTAACCAAAAAACAAGCATGTTGAAATGTTGTTTATAAAAGTTTTGCCGTCAGTGTTTTCTGTTGCTTGCCTGTTGCCTGCACTCTGACTACAGGGTAGCCAACTAATTAGGATCATCATCTATAGTGCGACTAGCATGCTGTGCTGATATCATTGTATTATTAGGCCTTGGCAATGATTTTAAAAGTGTCCAAGTTCATATTGTTTAGAGAAGTTGTTAGTGTGGTTGTTAGCTCTGCTCCTACTGCAGCTGACAAAATGAAAGGCTTTTATTCAGGACTGGTCAGCTGTTAGAAGGTTTTGCTCTCACAGCCTCCTCCACGTTTGCCACCTCCTGCTGCTGCACCCTGGATTCCCCAAAGCCAAGTGCAGCTGATGACAGCACAGCTACACCCACAGTGGCAGTGAACTGCTTTACAGCACTGACCAACGTGCAAGGCAGCAGGGTTTACATAAGAGTCATAAACATCTTGTGACATGAGTTCAGCTGAGAGCACACCTGATCGAATCGAAAGGTGAAGAATATCTGAAATTTGTCGACGTTTCTCTTACACTCTCTCTCTCTCTCTCTCTCAGCCAAAAATGGATCATTACTTTAAATATATAGAAAAGACAGTGAAGGAGAGGAGGGGTTCCTCACGCATTCGGTTCCTGCTCCAGGACGTCATCGACCTGCGACTGGTTAGAGACTCTGCCTGTGTTTGTGTGTTTGTGTTTGCCATTCCAGCGCATGGTGATGCAAAAGTATGCATCTGCTGATTTTGCTTTTCTAGCATAACTGGGTGTCGCAGCGAGCTGACCACGGGCCCAAGACCATTGAACAGATCCATCAGTAGGCCAAACTTGAGGAGCAGAGGAAGGTTGCTGTCCAGCAGCTGCTGTCCAAACACAACAAGCCAGCAGCTGCTGTCCAAACACAACAAGAGGCAAAGGTGTGGCCCTCAAATCTGTGACAGCCTTTTTCACCTGGCTGTGTGAGGCCGAGGACAAGTCCAAGGACAAGTGACAATTGCTAAAACACAATATAATAATTCAAAACAATAATAAAACTGTGTGACAAAGAAACAAACGTTCTGACTCTAATGTATTTTTGTTTTTTCCTTTATGAACTGCAGATAAAACTATATTTAACATTTGCAGATGTTCAAAACAAAAGGCAGAGGTGAATATAGAAATAATATTATTTATTTTTATTTTATTCTTCCTTGGTTTCTTCTGAATTCAGATATGCTCTGCCCACTAGATTTCACTTTTTTTGTTTGTTTGGGTTTTTCCTAGGATTTTCACACCATTCTGAGTGAAATTGGTGTCAAAATATTTGCAAGAGTCTGAATCTCAATAATTATTTAAACAAAAACCTGACATAAAAATACAGCTGTCCTATTGCAGTCTAATATTAGTAGTACAAAGTAGTAGTACAAAGGTTAGGCTTTAACTTTAACTTTAACTAGCTGTCACTCCTGAAGGACATGTTCAGATTTCATGAAATTTAAAAGACTTATACCAGTATTGACTTTGAGGTAGCTTACCAAATGTAGCAGTTTTGTCAATATGGGGCATATAATAATATGCAAATAACTGTTTCTCAACAACTGCTCTTCTGATCAAGATGAAATTTTGCATACTGCTTCTGTAAGCAAGTTGGAGGATTGCTAAGGCTGAGTCAAACATTGGCTAATGTTTTTCAGGTAATTGGCTAATCATTTTTCAGTGGGCTTCAAAGGATGTAATGTAATTTAGTAAGAACTGGCTTCAGAGGACTGCTACAACGTTGATTCTTGTAGAAATTACTTTGAATTTAAATATCCTACTGCTTTTTATGTTGCTGATGAACTGTAACACACTAGTCGTAGGACCTTTCTCCAATCTTCACAAATTTGGTATCAAAATATTGATGAGACTGAAACATGTTGATATTTGTATGGAGTATGGCCCCTACATACCTATCAATCCTTCCAAGGTGTACTGATTCATTCAAAACAGCTGAAAAAAAAATTAAGACTTCTTTGAGTAATTCTAATGAAACTTGACATGAGTATTGATTTATGGACTTTAAGCTAGCATGGCAATTATAGGACATTTTTGCCAACAGAGCCCCTCTGACTTATGAAAAGGTATTAAAAAAAAAAAAATGAGTCAATCCCATTGTGTACCAATTGTGCATGAGAAATGCAGTTTATACAGTGCAATACTTTGTGACTATTCCATAAAAAAGTTCAATACGTTTCGTAAACCTTTTTTTAGCCTGATTTTTGATACCTAAATTAGTTGGGCAAATGCACCTTTCAAACAAGTCAGTGACCTTTTGATCTAGAGATACCCTTTCAATGTAAAAAATGCAGATCTTCTTGTAAATAATTATCAAAAATATGTGTCTTTAATTATCAATCCCCAAGAGCAGGATTTTTATTAATAGGCTAAAACTTAGCCATAGAGTGTTAGATTATCACCAAACTTCAATGGTGTATATGAACATACTGTGAATGCAAGTACATTTGGGGTGAACTGACCTTCTGGGGGAACTATATTTCTTAGTCATGTCGAATCAGAAAAAATAATATTTATATAAAGCAATTCAGCAGAGAAAATTGAGAGATTGGTTTCAAAATACAACATTCCTGGAAACAAAACCTCAAAACCAACCACAAAGGCTGGTGAACTTAATATGGGATGTCATCAGCAACCAAGTTGTGCAGATGTGATAAAATGATTGGACCCCTTAATTGCCAACTGCAGCTATAATAAATGTAATTCTAATGTATGTCATGAATTCCCTAGATGAAGGAAGTTAGACATTTCAATAGCAACACACCTCCCTTGATGGAATGACTGGGTACAGAAACTAGTTGACCAGAAAGGCCAAAAAAATAGCACAACCACAGCCTTCAAACCAGACAACAAACCTGCTTAATGCTGACAGTTTTATTTTTTTTCAAATACAAAATACAGACTCACTCTCATTAAATAACCATTTGATGAACTAATGCAGAATATAAATTAAGACAGTGACACAAGCTTTACTGTAGTTACTAAGCATTTAGGTTTGGGTGTTCTTAGGACTTGGTGGGATGGTTACGAGCAAATATTGGCATATTAGATAAGCAGAAAAATACTATGGATGGGTTCAACACATGATGTGCGTACTCGTTTGACTTTGGATCTATTGGATCCCGCCAATAACTGTTGAAAAGAAAAATGACCACCTGATTGCTAAAACATATAATGGAAATAAATGTCTTATGCAATACGAGAATTATGGAAATCGGGTCAGCTTTGGAATAGAGAGGAGCGTTAGGCACATACTAATAATATTAATACATTTTCAGAGACACACAATATCCATCCTGCCAAGGACAGGCAGTGATCAGTGAACCAGGCAGCCAGTAAGAGAAATAAAATCACCAAGAAAGTCAGGCTTTTTGCTGTTTTTTTTCAAAAAAATGTCCTTGACAGAACACAAGATATGACTGAATGAGCAAAGTTACATTTATATAGAGCCTTTCAAAGAACATACAATGCTTTCCAATGAACACACACAGCTTCTACATTCAGTCACATGCTGGATATTGTGTTAAATTGTTTGTCAGTGGCTTACTGCAGGGTGACTGTGTGTAAAATGGGGAAGAGTAACTCCACTCCAGTCTCCTCTATCTCACAGTCATGCAGAGTGAGCTGTGTGTGTGTGTGTGTGTGTGCGTGTGTGTGTGTGTGTGTGTATGTAGGTATGTATGTGTGAGCTCTCTGGATGACCATGGAGACGACTGTGCAGTCCTCGGTGCTCAGAGTCAGAGTGTGTGTCTGTGTGTTTGCTGTCAGGTCCAGAGCAGAGCTGCAGGAGAAGTCCAGTCTGTGCTGCAGAGCAGAGAGCAGATCTGCTGCTGCTGCCCCCTGCTGGAGGTCAGAGACACTGTAGCAGTGGAGCAGCCTCAGCAGCAGCCTGTCAACACTGAGAAAACAAAACACACACACACACACACACACACACACACACACACACACACACACACACACACACACACACACACACACAAACACACACACAGTGGCAGGGCAGTTAATTTCAGATTAATATAAATATTTCACCCGAATTTACCAATTACCATGGACTGTAATATGTTGATTACCTGACACAGGAGTCTCAATAAAACCTAAACAATGCTGGCACAAAATGACATCTTGGAAACTTTCCAAAACACACATAAATGAATATATAAGTGTATGTAAATGTATATAAGTTTTTATAACACGCCCAGTTTCCTGCTTATTTTCAGCCACTTTTTGGTAACTGCATTTATATTATGTCAAATGAGATTTTAATGCTTTAATTTTTGTGTATTAAGAAATGGTACTTGATCAATTTATGTTATTTATCCTCATATGGAAAGATTTGCTTCCATATTTTCCATATTTCAAATTTTGTGGGAAAAAGATGTCTGGAGATTTTACAGTCTCTTATAGCCTGCAAGTTATAGGACAGTGCCAGACCTGTGAAACAGTGCCACTTCATCCAGTGTTTAGACGACGTTTGATGCTTAGACCTCATTAGTCATATGCTAATAGTAACTTTGATACAATCTTCAATACAGTGTTGAATCAATGTGCTTTGCAATAGTGAGCTTTGATGCCTCAGTATCTAACATCCCATCACTACACTGGAGTTCTACCATATGTATTCTTTCTCTGCCTGTTCGTTTTCCATATTGTTCTCCGTTCCCGTGTTCTTAATATCTGTGTTATCTTACTTTTACCTCTATGTTTTCTTCTTCCTGGTTAGCCTCACTTTGTTTTTTGTTTATCATGTATTCTGGTAACCTGCTCTTGGATAATGTTTCTGCTCCTCCTAATAAACAAAGTTCGACAACACGCTTGTGTCTTGCCCTGCCTGTCTCAGCATTACAGCTAATCTAAAGGTCAAAGCATAAACTTCACTGGCAGATACACCTATATTTAAACATTACCACGTATGTACACAGTTTTCTAATTACATTAACATATTAACAAATAAGCAGACATCTAGTTTCTGGACATCTGAATATTTTCAAAAATTTGATTCTTTAAAAGGTGGGTTTAAATGATACAGCACTACAAAAAGCATGCCAACCATAGGCAACAAGCAATCCTTGAATTAGAATAAATTAATATTTCTGTATGTGGGCAAAATAATAATATGATTCTTAGTCCACGTAATATTTAGGCTCCATGCATGTAAATCTATCTTTTATTTAAAAATGAACACATTGTCTATTTTCACCATTAGTCGCTTTGAAACTATTTAAGCCCACTACACTCCATTTAAGATGACCTTAGAGTGTTTTAATGAGGAGTTCCTTCAAGTACAAACTTGCATCAGTTTTCACTGTACTGGCTGCAAGTAAGAAATTATGATATGCAAAATAAATGCTGTTTGATGGAATAAATGAATGACAAATATGAAGTTACGATGTGATCATAAAATGGCTTAGGCTAATGTGTCCATGTGTTCTTACAATCCTGGCAGGTCATGTGTGACTGGGGTTGGAGCTTTACTGAAACAGATGTTTTACATCTTGTTCTGGATTATAATCTGGCTAGTGGAATTGAGAGCCCTTTCCCCAATGGGAGAAAATGATTTTATTGTTTTATGTGAGATCATCCTGAGCAGACCATTCACAAATTAGAACAGTTTCCTGTGGCTACAGTGAGGACCTCAGCTGATACTGGAATATTCACCCACTGCTTTGATATGCTTATCTCACAGATTTCACAACAAAACCCCAGAATATCTACAATGTAGATGAGACAGGATTTGTCACTGGTCCATGACAAATCCTGTAAGATTATGTAGCAGACTACAGGTGGAAGTGGGAGGGAACAGATAACCGTCCACATCACTGGGAATGTTGTTGGGCAGATTCATCATCTACAAAGGGAAACGGTTGTACAATTCTTGGTGTCAAGGAGGTCCAGACCGCAACCCCATTTTTGTGACAGAACATGGACGGTTGGACAAATCTCTTCCTTAAACTATTCACTCAGATCTCAGACTGATCATTTCTCAGGGTTTTAATATTTGATGGTTAAACCTCGCATGTGACTCTGGGACTGGGGGACTAGGGGGCTTCTTAACATTTTTTCTACTCCTGAACCTCTTACTGAATAAATGTTGAGCTGTTAATCCTTTCAAAACTATACATTTTTAATATTTTGTCAATAAATCATGACATGATCTTACTTGGAACTTAAATGGACTTAAATGATGCAACTGTACCTATTAAGATGATGCCAGACTTTGCACCTATTTAAGAAAATATCTTTATTTACATTATAAAACAGACATGAACTAATAAGCACATTTTGAAATGAGAAGTTAGACATTCATATTATAAATCAATTAAATATCTATGAAAAATGCCTGGAAAATTATTTTGGCAGGCTTATTGCATGCAGTAAAGGAGTAAAGTTATGTTAATATGGAAAGGACATGAAATTCTATACCATACAGCTATTTTTGAAAGAAAGACTTAATTCCTTTAAATCCTTTCCATACAATCCTAATTCGAAATCTCTTCTTCTCACATGTTCTTGCTTCCGAGGCTCCATTCGCTTCTTTCGATGTCTGCTCTATGTCTTTTTGATGACGTTTCAGTTTCTTCTTCTCATGTGTCTTTTTCTCCTTGAACTGTTTCTCCTGTGCATTTGGTGCTGGCCTCACATCTGAGTGAGGCAGTAGTGGACGGCAAGGCCTGTAGGGTCTGGATGATGGGGCTTCTTGGAACCAGTGGGGCTCACCAGGTGCAAATCTGGTAGGCTGTCTGAGGGAGAGTGAGGGAAACCTGTTGTCTCGTGGTTTGGGAGACTCCAGGGGGAAACTGGGCCTTGGGCTTTCCAACTGTGAAAAAGCATTTAATTTAGCATCACTATTAAATACATGCATGTGCACACACTTTGATATACTATCAAAAATATAATGTAAGTGATATTGTAGTGCCATAGGCAATCCATTTGTTGATATGCCCTAACACATTTATGCTCACTATTTACCTGGACTTTAATTATAGTTGCTTATTTCAATCTAAAACCATCTGCTGTGTATAGCAGAACATTGCTTCATTGGATGTGCACTGCAGTGTAACTAAGTGTTTCTCTTTTCCTACTTTCTCAAGCTGTGCTCTCAGCCTTCTCAGTTCAGCTTTGATCTCCACATTCTCCCTCTGCAGTTCTCGCACTGCTAGCTCGAGGTCTAGACCTCCAAGACACCGCCCTACACGTGCAGCCTTCCGTCGGTTGTCCTCCAATGTCTTTCTCCGACATTCACCCAGGGTCTCTTTGCTCAACTCCTCCTCCACCTTATGGATTCCCATTTGGAACATACAGAGACATATGACCCAGCAATGTGTATTCGGTCCCTAGAGATCTTCAGCCGACAAAGATGATAATATATATATATATATATATATATATATATATATATATATATATATATATATATATATATATATATATATATATACAGTTATAGTTATTCTGTTCTTCTCTGCGTTCTTTCTTTCTTTTTCAATCTGAGATGTTGCAGAGCCTCATTCTAATCCCTAAAAGGCAATCTCTATCTAAAAAGGGCTCATATCAAAATTTAAAGTGGTGTGTTAGTTGTAACAGTCGCCAGCTGTGTTGATAACTCACTCTACGATGCGCTGACACGGTGGAATCTTCCAGCTGCTTACCGTCCTCCTACAAAACAGAAACCTGCTTAACACACTGATATCCAGCTCAACAGGAGGATGTCTTACAATGTAGGTCGGCTCTAAAGTGGGAGAATTGCTGCAACTAACTTCAAAAGGATGAACGCTGTTCTGCCAAAAATGCATCTCACTTTTGTAATCGTATCTTTTTAAAATGTTTCTACTACTGTTTGTCTTGTTTATTCTGACTAGCAGTTGCTATCACACCACGCGACTAGAATGTTATACGTATGACGCCGCATGGTTACAGAATTCAAAAGATTACAGCTCGGACGATATTGAACGCGCGTTAAAATACGCTCATGAATGAGTTTAACAGACACCTGTTCATTTCAACACAATGGGAGAAATTACTCTGCTCACAGAGCTTAGTAACGCGTTAGATCAAAATTCGCTGCTGCACTTTAAAACACAGCGTTTTTCTTAAAACACATAAAAGGTGCAAGATCACGCGTTGTCGTGTGAGCACCTCAGTCGTAAAAAGGGCTGAGTTGTCATGAATACGTTATGATCAGGAGTAGTCGGCCGTACTGCTGCGACATCCGGTCAAATCAACCGTCCTCTAAGAATCAGCGCAGTACTAGTTTTGGTAATAGCAGCATCTATGGACATAAACGGCGAGGAAACGGATGGTTTCTTTCTCGTCAACTTTATAGTCCATCACACCTGCTCCTATAGATCGGGATAAAATCTCCATACCAAAACCTCTGTGCATTGGCATGATGAAAATTTAGAGCACGCAAATCCTTCACTTCTGAAACAGCAGAAATTATGTAATTTTACGCAGATTAAAAAAACCCTCAACGTTAAAGACTGCTGTTGACGGAGTTTTAATGTAAATATAGCAGGTTGGGGAAGTGTAACGATGAGCGGTAAGGAGGCGGACGCATTGTGTGGAAAAGAGTGAGATTTATTAGGGGCAAATCCAAAGTCCAGGGTCAAATTATTAACATGGAAAGTCCGAGAATTCATGATAAACTAAAGTAAAGAAAAGTGCACGAAGACAAACCAGGGATGCAGGCTATAACATTGGGGCGAGGATAAACATTCAGGCTTATATTCACATGCACGGAAGCCTCGATTAACAAACAGCAGCTGGACTTACAATAAATAGTAACAAGACTAAACTAAAACAGGGCTTAAAAACATGGTCAAATGAGCATTAAACCAGACACAAGTGCAAATTATGAGGGGTGCAGAAAACGAAACGAAGGAATGGAACCACAACAAGGGAGTAAATCAAAATAAAGACACTAGACAGGGAAACCGTGGAGACATGAACGCTAGGAGGGTGGTCAGTGGTGACAGGAAGCTTGTTTCAGTCATGGATGTCTTTGGCAAAATGAATGCAACTAAAATGCTTTTCTCATGTGTCCTAATAACCAAATAATAACCAAGTTCTTCTTTATTTCTAAATAATATGCCTTTCGGAAATTGTATAACTGCTTGTGTTATATTACTTTCTTTTATTCAGAAACACAGGAGACTCAGGTGAAAAGTGTGATGGAAATTATACACTTATTATTATATCCTAAAACTTGTCTCACCTAATCGTAGTCATCAGTTTATTAGATAAATGCATACCTATTTTTATGTTTGTGTTTCACATGTTCCATCCCTTTTCTTTTCTTTGAAAGAAAAATTCCTTAACTTAATCAAAGACTAGGATTAAAAATATAAAATAAAATAAAATCATAGACAGGTCAGCTGAGCCCACTCCCTTGTCGTAATGTCCCCATATTGACAGTTAAATACCACATATTAAATACAATAGAGACTGGAGTGTCTTGTTTTTCTCTGAACATTCCACAGTGCATCTAGAATTTTAATAGTTTATTTCTGCTCAGTTTTTCTGCTCTTATTTGAATTTGTTTTTGTCTTAAGGAGAAAAAAAAGGCGTCAAATGAGACCTGTGACCCCAGGGGGAAATCATGGATCAGATGCCTCACACCAAGTCACTGTGTAAACAACACCAGGTTCATGTTTTAGTGTGAGGAATGAGTGCAGGAGTGTTTTGAAAGAGCAAATACAAACACTAACAAGAAGAGAACAAAGAAAACAGGAAGGAGAAGCTCCTTTCCTTTTTGAGTTACTTACTGAGTTCATTCTCATAGCAAGTTCATTACACCTTGTGTACTTGTTGTAGTGCAGTTAGCTGTTTCTATATTGGCTGAGAGAAGGAGCAGACCTGTTCAAGTCACAGAACCATTTACATGTAAACAACAGAATCTGGTCAGTGGAGGATGTACTTTCTCAAACCTTTTTAACTGGTATCTCACCTCTGTGTCTCTCTGTGTTCGCAGGACAGGGACCACTGCACACCTCGCACCAGGACACCTTTCCAGTGATGACTCCCCTCGTGTGGAATTAGTTCACAGCTGTTTAGTCTTATACTTATCCACAACTAGGATTAGTCCATTTACTATTTCTTAGAAGTGGGGATCAAGAACATTGGAAGACGTGAGTAGTTTTTTGGAGCAATAAAGATCAATACATAAAAACAGGCAAATGACCTGGTTATACCCAAATACATCAATAAACACATCAAACAAGGTAATGCTTAGGTATGAATTTTCTTGACTTCGTGACATTATGAAGCTTAACTTGTTATGAACTGACACGTGATAATGTTCACACATTTAGCTGCAATTCTTTGTTTAACTTCAGAGGGTTAAATGGAGCTCACTCAGATGATGGTGTTGACTGCTTCAAGGATTTTCAGTAGAAGTTATATAACTGCAAGTTATATGTCTAAGTGTATGCAGCGCAGAATTCGTTCTTCGTAATGTAATACATGTCCTATTTAATTCTACAAGATAAACAGGTTGGAAAATATTTGTGTAAAATAGATTATGATTATTTTTGGAACATAAAGCCATGCAAACATTGTAAGTGGACATCAAGGAAAAATATAAAATAAAAGAATAGTATATCATACAGTTACAGGGTGTGCCTGTTTTCATTGATTACTAGGGAAGCTCTTTATCTCCCTCTTGTGGCCATTGTTGTCTGAGCCAACAACCATATCAACATAAGTGACATGAAGTTACAGAAATTAATTAAAACTAAAACGTATTTTTATAAACACGATTTGACAGTGTGTTTTACATATTCTGGTTGAATATGACATTTATGTGTACAAGATTATAAAAAACACAATCATACATTTACCTGATACTTATATCCAAAGTGACTTACGAGTGAGTATATCTTGAGCAATTGAGGGTTAAGGGCCTTGCTCAGCAAACCAACAGTGGCAACTTGGCAGCAGTAGGGCTGGAACCGGTAAGCTTCTGACTACATGTCAAGTATCTTAACCACTGAGCTACCACTGATCACTGCTGGGGGTAACCATAAATGTTAGAATTTAAAATGTTGGATACGAAACTATTTAAAAAACATTTTGGAACATTTATTTATTTCATTTCCCCTAACCTTTGACAGCACGGCTAGTGCAGACCTCTGTATATGCATCTTCTTACCCCTTCTCTCTGCACACAAAAAATAAAACGCATTGAGAAGAGACTAATTGCCCAAAGGATAAAAAATAAAATGACATATATAATGATAAAAGGAAAAGGTAAATAGATAACAGTAGATGTGTTAATATAAAATCAAAAGTCATCTAAACAGAACTCAATGCAATAAGTGTGTTTTGAGATGTTTTTGTTTTGCTGTTGGTTTGGTTTTTTTTTCTGTTTTTTTTGCTTTCAAGTGCTAATGCCATTATGAGTTGCTAGACCATGAAGACATTTAAAGAATAATAAAACAATCTGATTTTGCTGTAAAAGACAGATGTCATGTTCACACTGCACAACTTCACTGCTTAATGTGATCTCCTGTTTACATCTGGCAGACACACTTATCTATAGCAACTTACAGTTTCAACTATATTACAGAGCTAGGTCCATATAGCGGTAGGAGTTTGACTCAGTTCAGTTCAGCTCACTCAGGCTTTCATTTCTGTTGTCTTGTCTTCAGGTTTTGTTTCATTGTCCCTAATAAGTCCAACTTGTGCTTGTCTACTCATGTCTCACTGTCCTCCTTTGCTTGATGTCACAACTTCATTGATACCTAAAGTGAATGTTGGAAATATCACATGTTCTTTGAGTAGGAATCAAACATCATTGCTCTAATACACTGGACTGATAGTGGACTCTGCCGAGGTACACCTACCCCTGATGTCGTGATGTTACTGAGCCTCATCCTGTCTCAGATGCCTTGACTACTCCCATCATCCCCTGATGTCCCCTGTTGTAGCCCACACCACCTCCACCCCAAGCAGCTACTCTCTTTTGCCCTTAATGGACGTTCTCTTGCGACTTGGGTCTCGGACACATGCACACAAGTCTAGAACCTCCAGAAAGTTGGACTAAACATTAAATGCTTATTTTATTTTTTTATTTATGTCTCTCTTTAAACAGCCAGAGGAGGATGGGACCCCCTTTGAGTCTTGGTTCCTCTCAACGTTTCTTCCTCATGCTCTAGGGAGCTTTTCCTTGCCACTGTCACCCTTGGCTTGCTTACTGGGGGCTTGGACTTGGACATTTGAAAAGCTGCTTTGTAATAGCACCTGTTGTAAATAAAATAAAATAAAATACAATTTTAAAAAGTACTTTATAAATAAATTTTGAGTATTTGATTTTTATATGCAATCTTAAAATGTATAAGATAACTAAAATTTGTTTTTTAATCATTACATTTTTTCACTTAAAACAAAAATATAATTTGGATAGTCCCAATAATCTAGAAAAATCAAATCTCATCATTACAGTGCCAACAACGCATCAACATCACCAGACTTCAAAGCACTTGTCTGAGAGGAAGATTTGTATGCCTGTAATTCTGTTGTTGAAGAGCCTATAAAATCAAAATAGGCTTTTAAATTTGAAATTTTAAACTCAAATAAATACAGCCTTATTTTACATGCCTAAACACACACACACAGTTACCTCACAGTGTGAATATTGTTGTTGGTGGAGAAAGTATCATAGATCCTCTTTGCTGACACATCAGTGATGTCATTGTGACTGAGGCTGAAATTAGATGGATTATAATTACCACATTGTTCAGGATTCCCAAACACACCTCCCTCTACTAAATCACCGCGTAGTAGTACAAACACCTGTAGATTTATATATCAATGAATTAAATTAATGAACAAATGAATGAATAAACGAATGACTGAATTAGCAAATGAATGAATAAGCAAAGAAATAAATAGTATATTTGTGTCAGTGGACCTGAGTCATTAATGGCCAGATAATTATGCATTCTGACATTTTAAACAAAATATCATTTCTTTCAGTTCTTGTACACATGACTTGTTATCTATCAGGCATGAAACTGTAAATCATAAAGAGTCTGTTATGCCTTATTTCTCTTTTTAATGAGAACATGTGTTTCTACAAGCAGTCTGGATATTTTGTAGACCACAGAGGTCCATCTTGCCAAGTACAGGCAGTGATCAGTGAACCAGTCAGCCAGTGAGAGAGGTCGTCATTTCCAAATAAAATCACCAAGAAAATCAAGCTTTTTGCTGTTTGCTTTTGAAAAAAATAAGTCCTTGAAGGAACAAAGGATATGACTGAATGAGCAAAGTTACATTTATATAGAGCCTTTCAAGGAACATACAATGCTTTACAATGAACACACACAGCTTCTATGTTCAGTCACATGCCGGATTTTGTGTTAAATTGTGAGAAAAAGAGTAAAATGTGTTATATCTATGTTAGTGTTCACTGTGCACTCAACAATCAAGACTCTCTACACATTCCTCCTCCCGCTTGTCCACTCACTCCAGGATGTGGGCTTTGTGCTGGTGTGGGAACAGCAGCTGCAGGCAGTGGTCAGTGAGCTGACAGTGATTAAGGTCCAGTTCTGACAGCCCTTCAGAATGTTCCAGAAACAGCGCCAGTGACCTACAGGCCATATCAGTCCCCACACAGAGAAGAGACAGGAACTGGAGCAGCATGGCTTTATTGCAGCTGAACACACTCAACATTCACCAACATGTAGAGTCACAAAACACTAACACACTCACATAACTACTAACATTAATGCTATTTACACACATTTTGTTTCAAATGATAAAATTATTTTCCCTTTTCCAGAATGTTTCCCTAGTTTGTGTGGTGTTGAGTCATTGGCTTACTGAAGGGTGACTGTGTGTAAAATGGGGAAGAGTTGCCCTCACAGCCGTGTAGAGTGAGCTGTGTGTGTGTGTGTGTGTGTGTGTGTGTGTGTGTGTGTGTGTGTGTGTGTGTGTGTGTGTGTGTGTGTGTGTGTGTGTGTGTGTGTGTGTGTGTGTGAGAGAGAGAGAGCTCTCTGGATGACCATGGAGACAACTTTGCAGTCCTCAGTGCTCAGAGTCAGTGTGTGTGTGTGTCTGTGTGTCTCCTGTCAACACGGAGAAAACAAAACACACACAGACAGTGGCTGGGCAGTTAATTTCGGATTAATATAAATATTTCACTTAAATTTACCAATTTCCTCCAGAAAGTCATTTTATTCTAGATAAATATCCATGGATATTGCTGATTACCTGACAGGAGTCTCAATAAAACCTAAATGATGCTGGCACAAAATGACTTTTGAGGAAACTCGTGAAAAACACATAAACGTACATAAACGTTTATATAACACTCCGTAAACAGACCAGTTCTGTGTTAAAATTCTGATTGTGAGAAAAGTTCAAGCCTGAGACGGGAGACGTGTTAGAGCAGTGGCTCAATGCTCTCCAGCTCCGCCTTTGGTATGGAGGTGAAAAGCAGGCTGAGAGAGACTGCTGTGCAGTGCTGGAGGGTGAAGCGCAGGGCAGCACAGTGGACAGAGTCCAGCTCTCTGCTGTTCAGGTTGATGCAGTTCTCTGCTGAACTCAACAAGCTGTACACACAGTGAGCAGAGCCAGTCTGATAGATCTCTCTGATGATGGACAGTACAAAGCTGGAGCTCAGCCTGGGGAGAAGACACACACACACACACACAAAAACACAGACACACATTTCGAGGTCTCATGCTGTACAGTATAATTAAAGTGTTTGGACTGTTACTAACTGTGTGAACAATCTGAGCCACACAACACATGACTGTATTCTCTCACCTTCTGATCTGAAGTCTGGCCAGTACAGGCAGAAGGTCTCTGGGATTTTGTTACTTAATGTTGGGGATGTGTAGTGCTCCCATGAGCTGGTGGAAGCTCGTCTACTTTTCCGTAACGTCACCCATTCGCCTTGCTGTCTGGATGCGTACTTCAAGTGCTAGAGTCTTCTCTGTCAGACTAGCAATTCATCTACACTTCTCACAGATAAAACTGCCACTAATGATGAAGAATAAACATGCTGCATTCAGTGCTCTGAAGCAGAACATAAGTCATGATGAAAAAGCAAAATGTTAACATTACTTATGTTTGTGGTAGTTCTTTAGATATAGTTTGTGATGATAAAGTAGTTTTCCATGGAAGTTGCCAGTTTCCAGGTAGAAAGTAGGTAAATCCAACGAAAAATTTGTTAAACAGATAGAGAGCAGTAAGAGCTAGTATGCTGAAACAGTTTCAAAAACAGGAAGCTTCCTTATGAAGGAAAGAGGTTCTTATGAACCTCACCATTTTGACAGCAAGTATTAACCATGGCTATAAAACCATGTGAATAATTCAGTTATGGAATTAATCCACAAAATAGAATATCAAATCTAATTATTTGGCCAGGGTTATGCAATATTCCTTCATCTCAGCAAAATGCAATAGCTTGACTTCCTTAACTGATTAATAATTAAAAAATATCTTTCTTGACTATAAGAATATAGCTTACCCATTAGAAAGATTAAACATCCAGTCGGTGTGTATCCTGGCATGTTAATGTAAAAGGCAGCTCCTACTGAATTTGGGGAAAGATTAGTAAAAGATTTCAAGTATCTGCAAAGCAGAAAACTGCTTATTCAACAGGCATGAATGATGTGCTACCGAAGTAGTTGTGTTATTTGCATAGCCTAATTAATATCATTAGATCATGTTCTATTACCTATATTGTTATATTAAAATGTTGCTATTGCTTTTTTGCTTCACAATTGTTACACACAATTGCTGCACCTGATACAAGGATAGGAATTTCAATTTATTCATACTGGATATAAGAATCATTAATGGCTGCTGAGTGAAGCATTTTCATTGAAAATTCATCCACCAATTTAAATTTTTATTTATTTTTTTATTTTTTGTAACCACATCAGCCAGGAATACATTCCAGCTCTGTTTTAGAACACTGGCTGTGATTCATTACATTTTGGCAATTGTGAATAGAAAATAGAAACTGGATTTTACTTCTAAAAGTAATTATGTTTGCAGTTTGTTTGCACAGTTACATGAACAACACTGGTAGCATAGTCAACAGGCTTGATGGTTTTCCAGTGCACGACACTGTGATACCAGGGCTGGCCCAAGCCTGTGTGGGGCCCTATGCAGAAATCTGAGCTGCCACTGACATAACATAGGTAAAAAACAAATATAAATAAATACATGGTCTTTGGCACCCTCTTGGCGGCCTTAGCAGGCTCTCATTTTGCTTATATGGTGGGACAATTGTTCTGCTGTTATCCTACCTATTGAGCAGTCCTACCTACATTTAATGCACTTATGTACATTACCCTTAGTCCAGGTTTCTGGTGTTTATTTTAGATGCATTTTTAGTTGTATATATTATAATTAGGCTACTGTGGACAATTGTATACCATATAGCTACAGCACCTGTACTTCACACACATGTAGTAATCGGATCTAGAAAGTTGCCAACCCTATTAAAATATTAGGTTTATTGTATAATATTTGAATTAAACAGACAAAACGTTAATCACAATCATTTGCATGATGATTAAATCTTGAACCAAAAATGTATCAGAGCTGTAGTGTTTTTTAGAGACACACACCCAATAAAACTGTGCTTGACCATTTCTTGCCCTCTATATCATTCTCTGCAGTTTACTGAGAAAGACCTGACACTGGGTAATGCCATTGTCTATTCGAAGGCCAAAACAACAACAATCTTGGTTATCAAAGACTCACTCCACCCTGACCACAGCCTCTTCTTTTAGAAGCCATGAGAAAACCACCATCGCAGCTTGAGAGCACAAATCTAGCCTCTTAAGAGGTGTTATGTTCCATATGTTCCAGTTCGATATCTCAAAGCGGTCCACATGAAAGCAATTTTCTTTCCATGAGTGCAAATTGCACTTTTAATGCCTGATATTTCAGCCACTCATTTCTCTCACTACATGACAAAACTCTCGAAACTTTTCCCCAAAAGCACTGAATGTTATTTTAACCATTTATGGCCTTTCTCCATTCATGTACACAAAGTCCAGTATGATTCCAAATGTCATCAAAAGATATATCTGTTTGTAGCTGAACAACTTATACAATGCGATCTTTCTTCTTTGTGTCAAATGAACTTAACAATTGAAACATCCCAAACTGGCTGTGTTTCTTGCCAACATACTGGTGTTTGGACATGTGGGATTACTTGCACGTCACTTTCAATAACTCAGTTGGTAGAGTAGAAGTTAAAACTGTCATCCTTAGGCTGTCGGCTCAACTCCGACTCACACAAACTTTATGTTTTAATGCAGAATCTGTCATTTTATATGAGCATAAAAAGAGGTTTTTCCCTGACCAAGAATCGAACCGGGGCCGCGGGGGTGAACACGCCGAATTCTAACCACTAGACAACCAGGGACAAAGCTACTGAGTTTACATGACAAGATCATTTTTCAAAGTCTGCACTCCTACTATTCTGACAATGTTTGGATGCATAGTGGACTTGGTATGCATGAGTGGAAAAAGGCCATAAAGTGAGTTATTTATCTTTCTCTTTGTTCTACAAAAAAATGAAGTTTGCAAGAGTCAGGGCTCTTTTTTACCATCTGGGAAAAGAGGGAACGCTGGTGTCACTAACACATGGAAAGAGCTGTTATATATTCCCCATTTGTCTCCTTAATGTTTCTGACATTTTAGCCACTCATTTCTCTCTCTACATGAAAACACTCTAGAAAACTTTCTCCAAAAAATACGGAATGTTATTCTAAGTACTCAGAAAATAGTCTTTTCCTCCCCCTTCTGACGCGTGAACTTATAGACGCCCTTGATTGCACGGTGTCTCTGTAATTGACAGGGGAGAGAGCGGATGCCACTCCCTCTCTCCCTAAGAGTACAGCCAATTATGCTCTTCTAGACTCCCGGCCACAAATGGCTGTGACACCATCAGTTTCAAAGTTAAACAAAACTCCTATAGTACTAATAAAAGCTTCACACTCACCTCAGCTGGGACATGGCAGACACTGAAGGAAACTCCTCACTTCACTCTCTTCATCTGACCAGTCATTAAGCTCCACTGGTTTCTTCACTGTTTGGAGTTTCAGCACTTCTAGCACTTGTAATATTAGAATAGAATCCCTTTATTTACTAAAGGTACACAGAAATGTACACCGGTACACAGAAACTTACTGTATGTAAGAGTGCAATAGTTCAAAGCTGTATTAGTGCAGATAAATACAACTACAGTGCCATTGCAGCTTTTAATGCTGTTTCAGTATCAGGGTCTTCAGGAAGGCTCCACCTGGCAACCCTGAAGTGCCTTGCTATGCTTAAAACTGCACACACACACACACACACACACACACACACACACACACACACACACACACACACACACACACACACACGCACACACAAACAAACAAACACAAACACTTAACAAGGTGAGTTCTGCTTATTTGTTATTGGAGATTTGTTAAGAAGGCTGATCGCCATTTAAAATTAGGTTTCACAAACTGTAATTGTTACACTGGTGAGTTTGAGGTAGAGATGCACTTTCATTAATACTGCTTACACTTTGTTTCTTTACAACACGCATGGACGTGTTGAAGCATCTCATAAGCATGGAACACTAATACTCAGAGGTTGAAAACAGAAGCTATCTGGCTCACACAATGTTTTAAATGTGCCAAGGGAAATTCCAAGTGTGGCCATCCTTGAGTGGAGTGGAAGATAAATATGTTTTTTTTGTATTTCAAAGCGGCTGTAAGAGTATAACAGGCAGTTTAGAACATGTCAGTCCCTCCATGTAATTTGAGAGAAAATATCCTATGAAGATTGGACCAAGATTCCTGCAGAGTATTTTCAGCACATAGTGGAAACTATGCCAGAAAGAATTGCTGCAGTTCTGGAGGCCAAAGAAGGTCCAACATGCTATTAAATGGGTGTACTTAAGCCCACTGTGTCCTATTGTAGGATGTTGCTGGAATGTATGTGGATGTTGTTGGAATGGCCGCAGAGTTGCGGCAGCAGTACAGGTAGTCTGTGATCCTTTCCCCCATCCGAGTGAGTTTGCCCTATTGCACGGGGTCGAGTTATGATGTGAATGTTTAATTACACAGGATGGATTGTGGGCGACAGAAACGAACAGCCTTCAGGATTCAAGTAGAGAAAGGTGAAACTTCTCCAGCCTTTGAGTTAATCACAGGACTATTGCATAGCAATTAGAGATAACAGAACAGCTTTCGGGGGGGTTTGGGTGGGTTGCCTTATCCGCCCCTTTAACAGAGTAGTCACAATTCAAATTTCCCTTGTTCCATTGTTTACAAGGCATTATACATGTGGTTTATTTATAGTGCACGGAGTAATATGCAGCAAGTCTGGTCTGTCTGCTTTGGAAGAGAAACATTTGGCCAAAAGAGCAAGACACAGCCAGGAGGATGATTGCTAAGAGCACATCATAATATGCACCTTAAAGCTGTGCTCTACAGCTAGGTCCTGTTCCATGACTGCATATATAAATTTACTACTGACATTGCCATTTATATCTGGCCATTTACAGTGCACTCTTGCTCAGTGCAGCACTTGAAGCTGATTTTCCATTGTGTAGTTATTATGTTCAAGAGATGTTTGACCCGGTCAGGGTGACACACTTTAGTGAGGGCAGCAGTATCCTAGAGGACACTACAGACAGTGACGGAGACATCTCAGAGCGCGAGGTGAGAGGTTGAGTTTTTTGTTACTGTCTCTACGACATACTTTTCATGCCAGGTACTATTGTCCAGTTCAGCCAAATTTAATTTACTGCCTTGTATTATGATATATAAATTGCTGAACATCTTATCACTCAGTTTCAAACATCCCCTCAGCTGTTTTAAGCCATTTCGGTGATTCAGAAGTACTGCTAAATGGATGTGGTGGGAAAATGAGAGCACATCAAACACAGACAGCTTTATGCATTGAGTAGTAAAGAGTAAAAGTTTATTGAGTTCTGTCCCCTGTTAACAGAGTAAGAGGACTGACGCGCAGTAGGGTCCCTCTCCCCTTATACAGAGAACAGAAGAAAGAGAAAAAAAAGAAAAACGACTCCTACAGAGTATCTGCTAATTCATGTTTTGGTTAGCCTGAGCGCTGAAGGCTTCTTCTATCGCTATGGTTAGAACGGTATGTGAGCAGCTGGTGTCCCTGACTCACATGCTTATCTGCAGACTGTTATGCTGTGACTATAGAAACATAAAGCAAAGTAAAATAAAGCAAAGTAAATTTCCACAAAATGAAGTAAGGTAAATTTCCACAACATTTCCCCCCTTTATTCTATATCACACATTATCACACATTTATTCAGCAAATAGCACTACGATGTCTTCATGTGGATCACCAGTACCGCCCATCTTGGGGAGCAGAATGTCTTCAAAGAGCTGGCATTGTTCATTGGCATGGCCGCTGAGCGCTGGCATGGTGAACACACTAGAAAGACGTCTGACACGCAATGACAAAAAAGGAGGTAAACACAGAAGAAGAAGAAAAAGAAGAAGAATGAGTAGCAGAATGGGCAACGCTACAGCCGCTACTGGAACTGTAGGCTGCGGAGTGAAGGCAGATCACATAAGATTCATATAATCAGTAATATTAGCGCTGAGATCTGGAATGTAAAAACAGCAGGAAGTGTTAATCATTTTGCACACTCCTCCTTCCTTCATGGTTAGGAGATCTAATACTATTCTATGTTGAAGCACTGCTGCCCTTATCACTTGTTGTTCTATCTTTAAGGCACCTATTGCTGCTAAGGTGTCATTAACTACTTGCAGTAACTGATAAGCTAAGCCATTGATCTTTTGCAGGGCTGCTACTGTGCCACCGCCCAGGAAAAGGGACCAACCAATGGTTTCACCCGGAGTGGTCCATGGGTCCCTCAGAATTCTACCACAATAGTCTGTGCTGGTTATGTCTCTCCTCACCCTGTGCTGCTTGGCATGGGGAAGTGTATACACCTGCGTCCTTGGGCGCACTACAGCTGGATAACAACAACCAGTCCAGTTCTGTGGCAATTCACCATAGGCCACCGAACCACCGACCCACATTACATTCCAATACCCCTGCAGGGTTGTCATGGAGCAATTCCACAGGGAACTGCTATTGGAGTCACTGCAAGTGCCATTGCTGTGCACCTGCACATAATCGATGCATCTGGACCAGACTTCTGGCACCTGCTGCTTCATCTGCTATACAAATATCTCACCCTTACTAGCTGCCACATGCAGCATCATTTTCGGTGGTGCGGGGTTAGTGGGACTGGGACAGTTTGAGGTCTGGTTAATAACCTGGCACATAGAGATTGTCATATTCACTTCTCCTACGTCTGCGTTTTTCAGAGGGATTACAGTCCTTGGAACACTGGTGTGCTGGCACACCAGGTACTCTTGCTCGATATGTTGGGCATGCACAATGGCTGACATACACGCTGTATTTTGTTGGCATTTAGCTGCTAATCATTCTGCTTCAGTGGCGTTGGGACCCTGAAATGGTAACAAGTCTTCTCATAAGTCATGGGATTCTTCATCCATATTAATATTCAGTCTATGTTCTGACTGTGTTAGCTGTGTCTGATTTTCTCTACCGTCTCTTGACGGTTCCGAGTGTCAAAAGGGTAGGCCTTGCCTTTAACACCCTACTCAACACAGTTCTGACCTAGTCTGTTTGGGTGCTGCTGCTTGGAGTTGGGGCTGGTGTCGGAGCCTTCTTACAGTGTGTGTGATGTACCCAGGTTCCTCGTCCTTCTATTTTGACAGCAGTATGGGTTGTTAACAGGAGGTTCTAGTTGTCTCCACCTGGTGCCTTCAGTGGCGGTAGCCCCTGATTGAATTTCCCGTAATGTGACCTGCGGGGTAGCAGCGGTTTCCTGTATTGCTTGCACAGCGGTTTTAGTTGCAGCTGCCTTTGCTACTCTATCTGCAAAAGTATTCCCCTTGCTGATTTGGTCTTCTGTAGTCCTGTGAGCTGCACACTTAACAACTGCAATTGTCTTTGGCAGCGAACCCCTGTGTCGTCCCTGCATGCTGACCCATCCACATAGAGGCATAGGTCTGGGTTACTTATGGCTTCTTCAAAGAGATCAACCCGCGGTATATATACTTCAGCTAAGACTGCTGTGCAGTCTTGTGGATCTCCATCCTCCTCCGTAGGAAGGAGTGTAGCTGGGTTCAGTGTTATACACCTTTTGACAGTTATATTAGGCATATCTAAGAGGGTGGTGTGGTATCTCAGCTACCACTGGGCTGATAAGTGTGACACTCTTTGGTCCTGCAGTATTCGGTGTAATGCGTGTGGGACTAAAACAGTAAGAGGGGAGTATGCCACTATGGTTTAGGTAGCGAAATTATGGCTTGTGCTCGGTTTTGAGACAGCTTGTGTGTATTTCCCCCTTTAATGATATGCCCCAAGAACGTCACTTCCTCCTTACAATTCTGTAATTTTTCTCTACTAGGTCAGTTACATGTATGTTACATCTGAAATATTTCCATGAGCTTTTATGCAACATACTAAACAAAGGTTAGGAACAGGCTAAGTCAAATCAGGCTAACTCTCAGCAGGTCAAAAGTACTTCAGACTGCAAACTATGATCTAGTATTTTATCAAATTTTATCATAATTGTAACGCAGGGAGGCTTGGCAGGATACAAAAGAGGAGCAATGATGCATACAACGATGTTTATTTAGAGACATGGAAGACAACGTAGCACTAAGGCTATCGTGGGATCAAACACTGACAACGTTAACGTTTACACAAAGGACTTATATACGCAAACAATAACAACACAATGAAGGGCAGCCATGAAACACAAGGGAGCATGGCCACACGGATGAACACACACACACACAGACACAAGCAAACACACACGGGGAGACATTTGGGGGGGGGCGTACCGTGACAAGAATATGTTCACACATGCTCGCTCGCTCGCTCTCTCTCTCTCTCTCTCTCCCCATCCTTTCAGCCTTTGGGTTTCAATAATACCCCCAGGGCAGACAGAGCCACTATTCAAGCAATGTAATATTCTGTAATATTCTACTCTGGCTCCTCCTACCTCTGCAATGACATCCTCAGCTTTTATTCAGTGGGTGGCGTGTGATGTCATAATGCAGCCGCATCAATTAAGCGATTATGATGTAGTCAAAGAACAGATTTTTCAAATGAACAATTTCTGTGACCCATTTTTAGACTACAGATCACAGATAACGGGTACACTAAATTTATTATGGGTCAGTGCGGTAGTTACAATTGCAATCCAAGACGCAAGGAACATGTTCCTTCTGAGAAATATGAAAAGGAAAAGCACGGGATATTTGGTAAATATGGGAAAAAGAAAAACGAAAAAACACGAGCCCAGATCCCTTCCAGAATAGAGGATGACTTCTTGGATGAACTGTGTGTGTGTGTGTGTCTGTCTGAGAGAGAGAGATCTATGTAGAAGTGTTCTAAGTATCTATACAACGCTAATAAGACATTTTCTGTTACTTTTTAAACAGATACTAGACCAAAGCGTTTAATGAAGAAGGACTTCACTACCGAGAGAACTCAATCAGCCATAGTAAGTAAAGTAGAACCAAGACAAATGATTTAAAGCCATACTGTGGCAATGGACAAAAGCCACAAAAAATGGAAAAACAGCTATGGTGAACAGTGATGCTAATTGAATGCTTGTATTTAAGTACACTGAAATGTCTCTGAATATAAATTACAAATGCATTTCAACAAATGTTCGAGAAATTAATTAAAAACACTAATGTAAATGTATTTAGAATATATTTAGGACACATACATTTAGCATATGCAATCTTTGTCAGTTACAGGAAAAAAAAATACTGTTGGTGGGTTTTTTGTTTGTTTGTTTTACATTCTCCTTACTATAGAATTAACAGTCGACTGTTCGGTGACTTTGCATGCTGAGTTGTAACACTGATTATTAGTATAATTGTGGCAAGAATCAAAATCAACACTAGCTAAAATGACTGAATGCATTGGAATTTATTATTCCAATAGCACAATTTGAATGGGTCTACGGTACCTTAGTGTGTCAGGTCCTGTTATTTCTGTTGAACATTTGATGTTTGAGGGCACATTTTTACATCATTAGGCCTGCAGGCTATGTGATAACGGCTATGCGATAAAAATTGTATTTGTTTCCTTTCCAGTCCAATACAAATTATAAATTACAAATGTATCAAAATGTAATTAAAGTCATATTTCAATTAAATGTATTTAAATACTGTTCAACAATATTTCTACTCATATCTACAGGTGGAACCTAAAAATATGAATATCAATGAGAGGGATAAGTGTATTGAGGACCTGGAAGCCGTGTTTGCTAAAGTGAGAAAGTCTGCAGTGGAGCAGAGCAATCCTAACGCTTGTTTTCCATAAATTCTCACAATGCTATGAACTATGCATTTCAAGTAGATGTAATTAAATATTGCTTAACACTGTTTCTCTTCATAGTTGGAGGTGAAACTGAATTCTTTTATAAAGATGGAATATGGTTCCTGTGAATATGATATGGGCCAACTGATTGAGGAGATGGAATCCACAGTTGCTAGAGTGAGAAAGTCTGCAATGGAGCAGAGCAATCCTAACACTTGTTTTCCATAAATACTAACAATGCAATTAAATATGCATTTCAAGTAGATGTAATTAAATATTGCTCAACACTTTATTTGTGTCTGCAGGCGGCCAAACTGTTAGGATTAGAAGCCGTACTTGCTCGGGAGGATATGGCTGCATAACCTCTGATGACAGCAATAAAGAGCATTAAAAATACTCTGACATTTTTCAGTCTAATCCCTGCCTATGTTGTCTGCAACACAGTCAATTATACCATGGATAGTAATTATATCTTTTTTTTTTTTGTCTCACAAACATTCTGAATGTAACATTTCCTACAGCTTTAAAAATACAATCACCATACTTGGCACCCACACTATTTTTTCCCTTCATGTCCACTTACATCTATGTGACTTAACAATCACAATTCATTTTTACACAATCAATTTCCAACCTCTATATATATATCGCTCGGAATTCAACAGACACCTGACTCAAGTATTTTTATTTTAATTTCCTCCATGTTGTTTATAATAGGCCTACAGTAAGAAATCCTTTTAAAGGTGATCGCCATTTCTACCACTGTATACTGTTGAAGCATACAAGTTTTTATTCAGTGAGAGATATGTCATTTATGGGGATTAGGTACAGCGTGTTTTGTTCAGGACATTCACGACGATATATGTTCTAAATGGGATTGTAAAATAACTAGCTAGCTAGCCATGTATTTAGACAGAACCTGAATTGTGTTACATGGGGATTTTTATCCTATGTTTTTAAGGCTGCATTATGTACAGCCTAGCATAAATAAATATGCAAGAATGCAGAGCACAAATAGTCCATAGTTTATTTTCCCTTCTATATAAGCCCGCAGGTTCATAGGTGACTAGCTTTTATAATGTCATGTGTAATTTGAGCATAATGGTGGAAACTTCAAAGAACAATATGGAAAAAAAGGAGGGTTGTTTACATAATTGCCCTTGAAAAAGTTTATAAGAATTAAACTCTTGTGTACCCCTCAGACATTCTCCAGAGGGTCCCTCAAAAGCATGTTTATATTTAAATTGCAATAAAGGACAGGACCAGCTATTCTCTTCAACTAATTCTGATATCAAGTGGAAACAAGTTGTCAGGTTCTGGTCCGCACCGAACCAGGAACGCAGACACAGACACGTACACACATATCCGCACAAATCACCTACCACGACCACTGCTCGGTTCACAATCACACACTTATCAACCATCACGATCACCTGCTTCTAATTAACTCTCTCCCTATTTAAACCCCTCATGTACCATCCTCCAGTGTTTCCCATTTAGCATACTGTGGACTAAAGCTGAGCCTGTCTTCATGAGCTTCCCCACATCTGTGTTTTTAAAACTTTTTGGCAATGCTTTGTGTGACTAATATCCTGCCTTTTTATCCCTCACCCATGTCTTGCTCAGGTGTCAATATGTCACATAACTAAATTAGTGTTCTATTATTTTCTTAGTTTGTACAAGAAGTACAAATATGTAGCTATCTAACATTTATAATGTGTATTGTTTCTTATTTTGTTAACATTAAAATGTAAAACCAAGTGAAAACATTTAAATGTAAAAACAGGTTTGACACTGCTTTGGATCTAGTGAAAATACTAGAAGCTGTCAACACCATGACCTGAGCAGTCTGCATTTAACACATAGAGAGAGAGACAGAGACGATGTACGACAACAACCAAAGGTATTCAGATCTTAAGGGAATCCTTTCACTTAGTCTTCAATTATGCACTCCATAGATGTCATGAGGGACAGCCTCACAAGAAAGGAGGCCTGGTGCATGGCATGCAGTGGTGCCTATCATGCGAACACAGAGAGAGACAGAGACAAGGTAGCAGACAACAACCAAACGTGTTCAACTGCTGTCAGGTCTTTCTCAGTAAACTTCAGAGAATGAAGTACAGGGCAAGCACTTGAACATGCGCATGTTCTTCCCTGGATACAGACACTTTGCCTCAAAGACAGTTGCCTCACAGGTTTGTTCCAAAATGACTTCCCTTGTCCCTTATTCCCTTCTGCAACAGGAATTGAAAAGAAAGGTGTGAGCAAGTATACCCTCCACTGACAAGCTCCTGTTGTTTAAGTGTGAATGGATTCTGTGACTTGAACAAGTCTGCTCCTTCTCTCATCCAATATAGAAATTGCTCACCGAACTACAATGAGTGAACAAGGTCTAATGAACTTGCTGTGAGAATGATCTCAGTAATTAACTCAAAAAGGATAGGCTCAGAAGTGATTTTTTTTTTTTTTTTAAGTAGGAGGATTTTGATATTTCAAGCTTGCCAGCAGAACTAGCTAGCCTAACCTGGGATGACAGCCAATGCACAGCATCACAGCTGGGGGAAACGGATGTGAAATGTCAGTTTAATCGGCAAGGCTCAAGGCAACAGGGTCCTGTCCCTTGACTTAGGTTGATCTAGAGGTATTTCAAGAAACTTCTCAAGCGCACTTTAGTGGCAAAGAACAATATTTTCACTTGAACAGGGACCACGGATTAAAAGTCTGATGCTCTACTGACTGAGCTATTCAGGAGAGAAGCAATATCAGAAACATTACAAGTGCAATGTACATGTATGCAAAGAAAATTGAGTTCATGTGTATCGCATTAAGATGTCAATCTGCCTATGGAACATAACACCTCTTACGAGGCTCGATTTTTGCTCTCAAGCTGCGATGGTTTTGTCATGTTGTCTAAGAGAAGAGGCTTTGGTCGGTGGAGTGAGTCTTTGATAACTAAGATTGTAACTAAGTTTGAAATTGCTCACCGCACTACATCGAGTACACAAGGTGTAATGAACTTGCTATGAGAATGATCTCAGTAAGTAATTCAAAAAGGATAGGCTCATCATGATGCATTAGCTAACAATCGGCACTCATACACAAGTGTGAATGTTCAACATTCATTCAAGCATCTCGAGGTCACAGTCTGTAGTGTGTACAAAAGGAATCTAAAGGAAAGGTTTGAGCAAGTGCATCCTCCACTGATAAGAGATATAACTTTAGACTCCAATTGTAACATTAGAAAAAAAGATGTACATACAGTCCATTTGTTTAAAATGTTCTTTGATGTGAAGCTCATATTATTTTGCCCCCACTTACGCAGAACTTGATTGTTGGAAGAATACAACAGGGGAACTTTCAGTTGTACTTCACATCACTGACACTGTGTAGACTTTAACTAATATACAGTTGTGTAGCTTTAGAGTTGTGTACAATTAGAGCAAGTGACCTAAGCAACATGTATTGCATACACAGTTTGCCTTAACAAACCTATCACTTCATCATGGTCAGAATATTTGTTATAGATACATGTAATGCTTCAGCATTGCTACTAGTTCTAATACACTCAAACTAGTGCACCAGAGTGGGTGATGGTAATGGTACTGTTAGAAGCAAACCTATATGACTGGGGTTGGGCTTCCACACACTGTCCCTTTCTCCCAATTCACAGAGCGGAAACGACTCGTTTTCAGCCTGTTTTTTTTTTTTTTTACACAACCAATTTCCAACCTCTATAGATATCGCTTGGAATTCAACAGGCACCTGTTGCTACTGCACCTTTGAGACGGATGTAAGATAAATGAGCTCCTTTATGATTGGCTGCCCTGTATTGTGCTTCATTCAAAAGGTACTCAGAGCTGAAATGCCTGAGAAAGGCAATTTAAGTGGGTGTGCTAAACCTCTATAGGCTGAATAGGCAGAGATAGGTCAATAAAGTGTTCTTGTGACATTAGAAATACAAATTTCAAAAGGGGCATTTTTGGCAGCTAAACGGACATAGTTAAGAATTTTAACATTTAAAATATATTTATTAAAAGGAGAATGTTACTTATTTCACTCTGACTGTAAAACAGTGCATATTGTGTTAAATGGGATTTCCATCCCATGTTTTTAAGGCTGCCTTATGTATAAATAAATATGCAAGAATAGGTCAGTCTTCCATTCTGTATCACATACCTACCCTTGATAACACAGTGGTAACTGGAAAAAAACAACCCTTTTTACTCAGTTGTCACTACTTCCAATAGACTTCACGCTAATCTCATAGAAGTCCGCCCCTTTCCGTGTCCTCCGGAAACTGCACTTCCGTTGTGTTGTGACAGGATTTGTTCCTGAAGTTGTATGCGTTTTCTAAATTTGCACCGCATTTCTAAAGTGTGTTACCACTTTGATGAATATGCTTTGTGTATTTGCAGCACGATGGGTTTTCCAGGACACCGTAATTTATGCATGTTTAATTCCATCTTTTATTCACGTACTAAGCCCAACTCTATAGGCTAATATTTATAAAACCGAGATAACCATAGAAACGTCTTCATCTGTGCTTGATACTTTCAAGGAAAAACGGAACTGCTGCTTGTCAAGCTTGTTTCATCAGGTTTTATATCATCGTCATGACGTGTTTGAATTGATCCCAGGCATATGCAGTCCTCATCAAAATCCATGCATGTCCTAGGCTGTGAGTAAGGTATGTTCTCTCTCTGGTCACAGTTGGCAAATAAATTATGCATATAGATTGTGGGGAAAACACTTTAGCACGTGTTCTCCAAAGAAGTGTCTTAATATGAGCTATCTAGCTAGTTCCAATGTCAACTGTAATCATAACACTGGGTTTCTCTCTGTGCTCAGGTGTCTTATTCGCATGCCAGTAACATGTTAGCGATATTGCAGTAGTGTGAATTTTTATGTTGCCCGTGATGAAAGGTGACAGCGAATAAAAATCCAAACATTTTTTTTTTGTTCAGGTCTTTTTAACGGTCATAACCGACACATATTTATCTAACAAAAAATCAGGTTCCTCTAAATGTGTGGAAGAACTGCTGTGTATATTTTTGTTTCCAGTGGCCTGAGTACCTAAAATATGTCACCATTTTAGGAAGCAGGAAAGCAGGGCTGCTTACAAACATGACATTAGTAAATTATTTTTGGGATATTTTCATTTATGATTTTCCCCTTTTTGTTGTTTGTTAGCTTTTTTACTTTCATTTTTTGTAGGGACTGTGATATATATTTTGTTATTTGAATGCATAATATGGCTTTTGGGCTCCCACAAACACTTGTGTATATACACATATTAGGGGAGATTTTTTCATTGGTTTGTATATGTTTTTGAAGGAATGCACATAGTTCTTATGTTTGAGCCACTTTAAAGATATTTTTTGACTTGTATCAGAAAGGAATGCAAGCATTTATTCATATCAACATTTTCCTTGCAGAGTCATTTCAAAGACGATGCAACAGAATAGTTTTGCTTTTCTATTCTGTACTTTGTTTATTGACAGGTAATTCCACCCTCAACTTTTTAGGGTGCCTCCCCATAATTGCTCAGCTCTTCTGTGTAATAAAAGCAGGATTGGTTTGCATATCACATTGGTGTAGGTCATTTTCACCTGTTATATAAAGAACATTCTAATGGCTTTGGGGGAGACAAACCAAATTAGTCCTTTATAATTGTAATTATATATTACTTTGCTTCATTAGAAGTTTGTGATTATTCCTGTTATTCATCAACTTAGATACCGTGATTTACTGGGGTAGGTCAAATTAAAAGATAATTGCCTGCTTATATTAGGTAAAGAAAGTTTTTTATGTCATAGTTTTCACTTACTATGATTGGGACAATACATCTTTTACATGAGGATGGATTTTATCAAAGCATGCTACATTTGTTACTGTTTTCACTTGAACAAGGAAAATCATACTCAAAACAGATATATAAGTGGACAGTCAGGGTGAAATAAGTAACATTCTCCTTTTAATGTTATATTTAAAAAAAATATTAAAGGTCTTAAGTATGTCAGTGTTTTTGTTAGTCTTTTGGCCAATGTTTTTTTTTAAAAGAGATAAGGAGATACCAGAACAAAATAGAAAAGCAAATAATAGAGGAAGATGGCATGGGATGGAGGGATGGAGGGATGATAAAAGACAGGGGTAGTAACGGATAATTTATTCTATTCTCTCAGCTATTCTCTTTAACTAATTCTGAAGTCTGCATCTTTATTTTCTATTTGAATGTTAACTTTACGACTAGCTGATTGGGGATTTAGGAACGACACTAGCGTTGATTTTGATTCTAGCCACAGTTCTAGTAATAAGCAGTGTTACAACTCTGCATGCAAAGTCACTGAACAGTTGACTGTTAATTCTGTAGTAAGCATAATGCAAAAAATACAACAACATATTTTGTTGTGATTGAAAAAATTACGTCCTAAATACATGCGTTGTAAATACATTGACATTAGTATTTTTAATTAATTTCTAACATTCAGAGACATTCAGAGGTATTTCTATTAAGCCCAGAGTCAGCTAGGTCTCCACTCTCTAATTACTCAATGAACCTCAATGGTCTCCCAATCACATCTTCTCTAACAGTTAAAGATCTTGGAGTTATGGATCCCAGTCTCTCGTTCGAAGCTCACGTAAATAAATAATGTTTCTAGGACCCCCTTTCTCCACCTTAGAAACATTTCAAAGATTAGGAGCATGTTCTCCACACATAATGCAGAAAAGGTAGTCCATGCATTTATTACTTCAATATTGGACTACTGTAATCCCTTACTATCTAGCTGTGCTATTAAGTGCCTAAAGTGCCTAGCGAGTTCAAAATGCAGCAGCCATAGTTCTTAATAGAGCTAGAAAATTTGATCACATCAATCATATCTTAGCTACTTTACTTTGGCTCCCAGTAAAATTTCGTATTGATTATAAACTACTTTTAATAATTCCAAATGTTCATTAGACTTTACAGTAACCTAAGACAACCCTTTTGCATGAAGGGAACTGGTAACTATGCTCACACTCCATAATGTGCAAAAGATATTTAAAGTGTAGGACAGTCGAAGCATTATGTGTGCGTGTGCGTGATGTTATTAACGTGACAGTAAAAGCTTACCATTTTTAAATGGGGGCTGATCGACTTTCCACTTATGCAAGACTTATGTCAAGAGTACATGTCAAAAATTAGAGACGAAATGAGGTGCTAAATGCCGCAATTAGGCATACAGTAGTCAAAGGCAATTTGGAAACACACTTAGAAAACAAAGATCATGATCTTTGATCATGATCAAACTTTCAAAAAGCTTATCAACGTGACGAGAATGTGAGGTTTAGGTTCATCTATAGTGTTACAGTATCAATGTCAAATATGGATATCGAGGTCAGCATCACGTAAGAATGTATGTGTGAAACATCTTCATCGCCATAAATGTTGTGTTGTTACATAATTAAGCAGTCCATCCAGTTTCATTTACTTGATTTATTAGCAACCTGTGTCCACTGTCTAACTCAAGTATTTTTATTTTTATTTCCTCCATGTTGTTTATAATAGGCCTACAGTAAGAAATCCTTTTAACTGATTAATAATTAAAAAATATCTTTCTTGACTATAAGAATATAGCTTAACCACTAGAAAGATTAAACATCCAGTGAGTGTGTATCCTGGCATGTTAATGTAAAAGGCAGCTCCTACTGGATTTGGGGAAAGATTAGTAAAAGATTTCAAGTATCTGCAAAGCAGAAAACTGCCTATTCAACAGGCATAAATGATGTGCTACCGAAGTAGTTGTGTTATTTGCATAGCCTAATTAATATCATTAGATCAAGTTCTATATTACCTATATTGTTATATTACAATTTTGCTTTTGCTTTTTTGCTTCACAATTGTTACACATAATTGCTGCACCTGATACGAGGATAGGAATTTCAATTTATTCATACTGGATATAAGAATCATTAATGGCTGCTGAGTGAAGCACTTTCATTGAAAATTCATCCACCAATTTTTTTTTAATTTATTTTTATTTTTTTATATAACCAGAAACAGGGCACATCAGCCAGGAATACATTCCAGCTCTGTTTTAGAACACTGGCTGTGATTCATTACATTTTGGCAATTGTGAAAACAAACTGGATGATACTTCTAAAAGTAATTGTGTTTGCAGTTTATTTGCATTTAAATCTTATTTAAATCTTGAACCAAAAATGTATCAGAGAGCTCTAGTGTTTTTCACAGACACACACCCAATTAAACTGTGCTTGATCATTTCTTGCCCTCTATATCATTCTCTGCAGTTTACTGAGAAAGACCTGACACTGGGTAATGCCATTGTCTATTCGAAGGCCAAAACAACAACAATCTTGGTTATCAAAGATTCACTCCACCCTGACCACAGCCTCTTCTTTTAGAAGCTATGAAAAAACCACCATCGCAGCTTGTGAGCACAAATCTAGCCTCTTAAAAATACTCGCCTGGAATTAAACCTAGTAGAGTTCCACAACGAGGTGCAATTTGTAAAAGGACGTCTTTTTCTCTCAGAGTTAGAAATCTGCAGAAATAAATACATCAGTTAATTTTTTAAATATGTAGGTTAGAAATCCAAGTATAAAGAGCAGATATATTATCTGTGCTAATTAATAAATGTATTTAAAGTATACATTTAGTAGGCCTAAAAATATAACTCGTATGTAAATCATATCTAAATCTTTTTATTTAGAGTAAATTACATGCGACATATTGAAGATTTTGATTTTTTTGGCCCGCTACCACCATACCGCCTCATCGGGAACTGTTACACTTTATTTTTTATTTATTTTTATTTATAACTTAAAAATAATCACCTGGAATGTAAACCTAGCCGAGGTCCACAACGAGGTACAATTTGTAAAAGGACGTTTTTTTTCTCTCAGAGTTAGAAATCTGGAGAAATAAATATATGAATTTATTACCCCCCATCAGTGGACCTTTAGAGCTTTATTATTAAAAATAAGACAGACAGATGAACAGACAAACGCAAAATGTATATATAATATTTTTAAGTATTCGCCATCTGCACCATTACAGGAATAATGTGTGTGTGTGTGTGTGTGTGTTTGTGTGTGTGTGTGTGTGTGTGTGTGTGTGTGTGTTTGTGTGTGTGTGTGTGTGTATGTATGTATGTATGTATATATCTATGTATATGGTTATGTGTTTGTACATGTATGTTGGATTGTATATGTACACGTATTAGAATGTGATATTTATCGTTTATGGATTGGCTCTGTATGGATTTTATCAAAGGTGTCCAGTCTAGATTATTGGTTCTGTTATTGATTAATTCTGAGAATTATTCTATTGATATATATAGTCTATCAATAGATTTTTCTATTGGGTGACACTAATATTATTTTTTGTTTTCCAGTTCATGAGTATGTTTTTTTGTTTGTTGTTTTTTTGCAAGAATATTTTTATTATATCAATATAATAATGTTATACATAGTATCCTGTCATATTGGTTGATGATATGTCTCCTAGGAGACATAAAGATGGTGTTGGATGGATATGGTTATTTAAAGCATGGGATATGTTGGTGATGCACTATATTGGACTGTTTGCACTTGTGTAGCATGTTGTCTGTTGCACTGTTGTTTTTATGTTGCACCATGGCCCTGGAGGAACGTTGTCTCGTTTTTGTTGTGTACTTGTATATATACCTGAAATGACAATAAAACCACTTGAACTTGAACTCGAACTTGATGACGACTTGCCAAAATTGCTTGATAGGTGTGCTCTGCCACGTGGCGGAGGGGGGCAGAGGGGTCTCAGGCATGGTGCAGGTGTACGACTTCTGGGTGCTCCTCCAGAGCACCCAGAAACCCTCACAGTGGGTTTCTCAACTTGCTCAGACTCAAATCTCAATATCGGCATCCGAACCGTCTTAGAGAGGAACAAAAAACACAACTCATTTGATTAAATTGTTCCAGTATAAATATGGTTATCAAACATGCTTTTAAAAATATACTTCCATGGAGATGGTGCCCTACAGGGTAGTGTTGGAACAGTGTGTACAGGCTTAGTGTCATGTTGTGGCCCCGCCCCCTCCTCAAAGATCTTGGTGTGTGTGTGTTTTTTCTGTGTTGCCACACCCTCTCGTGCCGTTCACCTGTTCTCTGTTATGTGTAATCGGCTTGGGTGTATATATGTCTCGTGTGTCATAGTACGTGTGTTGGTGTTTGAGATGTGCATAGTATTTGAGCTTTGTTGTATGTTTTGCATGTTTGCAAAAATAAAAGTGCGTTTCATCGTGCCTCGTCCCCGCATCCTGCTTATCCTCGCAACGTCACTACTAGACCACTTTAGATGTAACTTAGAACCTCCAGTGACCTCTGTATGTGTTTCTTTAGTTGTATGAGCTCCACTGGAGGACTCTGAATAGTTGACAATGGAAGAGGGGTATATCAGATTCACCCCTTCTGCCTCGGTATGACAGATTAACACACTGCATTAACGTTTAGAAATAAAAACATATGGTAAACACAGTCTAGAAAATATTACCTTGTAACAATTCATTCATGTCTATAAATTAAAAGTAATAAAACATTTAAATGATAAATAAATTACAATGAATGTATAAATGTTCACAAATAAGAAACTACATTGGTCTGCACTTTTCTCCACAGATTCAAGGAACTCATGAAAGTTGGAAGCTATAGAAACACATAATACAGAATTATAGACTGACTGATGTGTGAGCAGAAAGATCACTGTGATGTTCTCATATCTAAAGCACTCAAAGCATTGATGTTATGTAAATGAACTGTGATCTGATTGGTTTAAGGGAATAGATTCACCTACTTTGAAGTTCAAGTTTTTATCAAAAGGTTAGAACTGGTTGACTATACTTTGTCTGTTCTGCAACAGGAAATTTAAACATTTATATCCAAAGTATTACGCGATAGAAATCAAGTCAAGACTACCCGTTATTGACCGCTAGATGGCGGAAGATACGAAGAAATAAATGAGTCCAGATCCTCCTGCCCGACTGTACGGTGAGACTCTGCTTTTACGTCATTAAAACGCTAAAGAAAAAAGGCCGCCATATTTGTAGTTCCACAACGTGAAAAGGCGTCATTTTGTATGCCAAAGAATGAATAAACACTATGCCATGCCTTGAAGACGACGAAATTGCAATCTATTTAGCTAGCCATAAGAATAAGAATAGCTGTTTGATTTACATTCTCACAAATATATTGCATGTACATACATCTACATTTCAGTCGATCAAAATGTTTCACGTACTTAGAACCGCAACTTTATGTTACAGTGGTCATATCAGAGATATAATATAAAATCTAAAACGCAATAGGTGTCGTGTTCTGTAATAGAACATTTTAACATTTATATCCATATTATACTGCAGAAATCAATTCAAGACTGTAGAGTCGTCGTACCAAATGACGTAAACTCAATATAAACCGCTGACTTAATTTAATGAACAGTATTAAGATAATGAGTGAGTACAGCGAGTATTGTCTTACTGATGCCTGTTCTAACTGAACATAGGCAGACTCCTGCGGGACCTAGGCATCGGCTGCCAGATCGAACATAGCTCACATTTTATAGTGTTTGCATAGCATATCAGAATTTGGTATGATCTCCTAGAGAATTGCCATTCCACTGTGTCTTCAGCTTTTGTCTGATCTGCAAACAAGTCCCACTCTAGGAGAACTAGCTCAAGTGGTAGAGTGCTCTTTTAGTATGTGAGTGTTACTGGGATTGATGCTCACATTCTCAAGTCTAGAATTTGTAGTTTTTTTCTATGATGAAATCATTTCTGATAGCAAATGTTTTTGGGACCTGCTGATATGCTTATGCCATGCACACATTACGTGACTTTCAAATTTTCAAATTGATGTATCGCTCACACTGCACAACTCTATGTCTTGGAATCTGGAGTCCTTAATTTGTGGTATCTCAGTGGCAGGCATAATCAGTGATAAACCACTGATATGTCAACTGGTCTTAACACAGACAGATTTAACTTACTCTGTGGAGACTGTGTCTAACTTAAACCTTTCCTTCAAATAGAAGAGATCCTTGTTCCAGAGGTAATGTTTTTACCTTTATATGGTTTTTCCACTCATAGTCATGCAACACACACAAATGCAAACCTCTCACAGACTGTCTCACACACATCCAGTTATTCATCTGAACACATGATGTTTCTGTCTCTGTACCGCTATTAGTTATGCAATGGTTCGTCAATACTAGCACTAACTGAACAGCGTTCTGTATAAATATGATCTTTATAACAGCTGCCATAACAGCAAAAATGTAATGTCTGATTCTGTGAGCCAAGGAATTATTATTGATATTGTGAATATTTAATAACCTCCAATGCCAGCAAATTAAATTTTCACAATATTGTGAAAATTGTAAAGGATACTTTATTGATGTCCTCATTGCTAAAGATTGTATCGCTTTATCACAGCGATAAGCTATTTAGCTAGCTAATAGTTGAGGTCAGCGAGTGTCAAACTCGGGGCTATAAACCATTCCTTGTGGAACCATTTCATTGTTCAGCTTTCAACTTTGATCGTTTAGGTGCTGGTAGTTTGTTAGCTAGCTAACTGTTCAGCAATAGAAAACCTACTTTTGTATGATTTAGAGACCCAAATCCACAAACCTGTGGGTTTTCAAATTGATCGTTCTCTCTAAATAAGCAAAATGAGTTAAGCCATTACTACAGCTATTGGACTGTTTGAACTACAATATTCGACTGTTTATTTATTGTTAATTAGATTAAATTAACTTTCATAAACATTCTGTATTAATAGAATGTAGTTTTTAATGACTGATTAACTGTGTATATTCAACATGAAGCTATTCATATAAAGTTTCAAGTTTGGTTTATTTGTAACATACATGTATTTGTCACTTTCATTTTTAGGCTGTAGAATGAAAGATCCTTGCTCACAATCATTGCTACAGTTTGATCAAATTCAGTTATATATATAAACTCCCTATTCAATGGGAAGAAACCAGTTTATGCCATTGTGAATTGCTTTTTCTGTAATCAAAACACTGAGGTTCCATATCGGAACAGAAACTGCTGGGACTGTCCATTCTGTGTGCAGTACAATGACTTCTAAGAGGTATTGCTGTATTTGAGACATGGTGAGGACATATTTTAGTGAAAGTCTTCCAATGATGCACCCTTAACTGAACCATTTTATGCTGTTGCTGCTGTTAAAAAATGCAGAATGGTGATTATAATGAACCGATCCTTGCACAATATATGGAGCACCTCAACCATGGGGTATCAGCTGGTGTCCCTGTGCTTGATGCACCCAAGACTCAACCAGACACTGAAGATCAAGCAGCTGGCTTCCTTCACTCCCAGAAAGGAAGTAGGTTTTCCATTTGAACTGTTGCCTTCTTAGTTAAGACGTATGCAGGGTTTATTGCAGGGCCAGAGTTGTGAAACTGTGCAAGGTAATGCATATCCAGTGCTGGAATTAAGATAATAGCTCTAAATAGTCTCTGACTTGGGCAGAGATTGTGAGTGGGTCTTCAAGGGCAAACAGGATCTGATGGCCCACATGTAGTTTGATATTATTCCTAAATAACTAAGTTGACTAAGTTTACATGGCTATTTGAAAGAAGCTGATCATGTAAGCAGCAAAGACAGAATATCATTCTCTGACTAAGGATTTAGTTGACTCATGTTTAGCCCAACTAAACTTTGGTCCTGGCTGATTTTAGTTGGACTATTGAGCCACTGACTCATGCACAGAGTTTTCTGAGTATTTTGCAGTTTCTTACTGTACTGAGTTCTTACTGAGTATAACACCAACTTTGATGCATTTGTTTTCTTTTCACTGAACAAAGCCTTCAACTTTGACTGTGGTGACATGAATTCCAGATCTGCAGTGTATTTTTTTCAGTAACGCATCTTTTGCCCGTGCATTTTGATTGCAGTGTTAGGAGGTCATAACTGCTGATCAGAACTTTGGACAAGAGGGCTTATCCTCATGGCTGACTGACTTTCATGTACAACAAACAATCTTTTCTTATTTATTTTTTTCCAGTTGTAACAAACCGTTCTGCTGTTTTTTAACTTCTGTCAAGTTTTTAATGGTTGTATAGGACAATTACGATGGAAATTGAGGTGTACAAGCGCCACCTTGAACAGACCTACGAGTTGTGCGTGCCTGTCAGACCGCTGAGCAGTATGACATCCAGCACCAGAACTGACAGCTGCGGGCCCTGCTTTTCAACCACCAGCTCAGATACAGCCAAGATGCGGACAAAGCATTCATTAAGGTGAGTAATTATTGTCAATGGTTGTCTTAGAATGGTGCTAAAGTGCTTAAGATACTTTTTGGCGATTCCATAGCCAAGAATTCTCAAGGTCACAACTAGCTCCATTCCTGTTGGGTGTGAATGACAGTTGCTCCTTCCCGGTTGATACAAAGTCACGATAGAAAAAAAGGCGTACACAGAACTGCAGTGAACACTGTCCTTCAAGTGCATACAGTGTTTGAGCCTGCAATCCAGTTCATTACCCTGTCCAACAGGCTCCCAGGTTCCCCTCCACATCTTCCTTGTCAGAGATGAAAATTGATATAAAACAAATGGGGAACAGTTGAAATGACTGAGCCAATACACTGCACATTTCACCTTGAATACTTTTGGTTACTTTTTTGTTCCTGGCTACCATGCTTTTTTAAGCATTGATTATCTCAAACATTGATTTATCTAAGATAAGCAAAGACCTGTTCTCTCTTGCTGCATTTTGTGGGTTTTTTTGTTTTTTTTTTGTTTTGTTTTCTTTCCAAATGAAGCTGTTGTTTTCATTTTTGGTGGGTTTCATACTATCCACACCAGCTTCCAGGTTTCTGTCCTTTTACATACCAAGCAATCAGCTTCCTTTCTCTTTGCTACAGAGCACCTCTTTTCTGTCCACACCTGCTTGGCTGGTAGCTCTCGAAGCCTTGCCTTCCTCACCTGTGCTTTTCTGGTTGCGGTGGCCATATGTGGGTCTGGATGTGACTCTGGAGACACATCCTCTCTCCACAACAGCCCGCACACTCTCAGCGGGGGAATCATCCCACCCAAAGAAGCCCACCAAAGTGACACTGAAGCCAAAGCAAAGAGCATCACCAAAACTATGCAAATGTGGAATGACCTGGTGGGTCTTCTGCCAGAGAGAGGCAATAGAGAATATCAAGCTGATCTGGTAGTCTGGAAGCAACCACCAGATGGCTGTTGCTTCTGTTGGCCTTTTGACTTCCATCAACATCTACTCAGGCAGTAAAAAGAAATGGTGTACTGGGAGGTAGTAAATCTTGCTAATCAGTACTTGTTTTTGGCCTGTGAAAATACAAACAAACAATACACATATTCAAACACTTCTGAACTACAATTGCTTATCAGGATTTACACAGGCTTATGTTCTTAATAGCTCTTTGCTTACAACTTCATCAAAGCGGTTTTGTTCTACAGTATGTGCAAAGTCTACTTTCCCACACAGTTCACATCAGTCTTGGTTCGTCCTGCTGGTTCTTCATGTCTGTGAATGTGAAAAATCAAACTTTTTTGCTTGGCTTCAAGCAGTGATCCTTTGATTGCGTCATTCATGATTCATTTAGGATTACAACCAAGTGGTTCAATATCCAGCTAGAGGTGTACTCAAGTGAGGTAATAAAATGAAATTATTAATGTAATAATATGATGGCAGGAATTGTAAAAGACCAAATTAGGCTTCAGAAGTAAGCAGGAAGTGAGAATGACCAAATATGGCCTCTGTGGCAAGTCCAGGATTGAGGCCAGGATACCACCTAAAGATACAATTTTAATAAAAAATGGTTTTGTAACTTGATGAAAATGTATAAATATTGAACCCACCTGAGACTGTTAGACATTCTGTGGTCAATACCTCGTCTGTATGCAACATTGAGCTCAGAATAAAGATGGCACCGGCTATTCCCTTCAATTAATTACTTTATTTTCTATTTAAAGTGTACTTGAGAAAAGGACTGGAATGTGGGAAAAATCTAGGAACCACACAAGAATGTCTGGAGATAAAAATTCAAGGCTGCATAGCCATACCTTAATGTGAGAGATCCTCCATTTCAGAGTCTGCTGTGTGAGAGTCCTGTGCCTTTTTTCTCTAGCTTGGAATAGGACTGTTGCTTCTGCTTCTTAAGGTTTTCAATCAACAAGGACGGTGGCTCCACCTGCAATGAACCATGAGCTTGTTATATTGAACTGCACAAGACAGTAAATTAACTCTTGTATTCATTCTGTATGAAGTGCGCCTCACTTGAGATGTCAGCCAAAGTTTAGCAGTAAATATGGTTATCTGCAGTTAAGTGTGTTGCTATTGATAGACATCTTCAGCTAAAAATAAGTCTTCCTTGACCCTAATCCACCAAGCCCAGATACAACACAGACATGCATGTGCTGTAGTTGGCTTCAAAACATTCAATGAACTTGTCAGCAACATGGTCCAGATTCCTGCAGCATGTGACATGCGTCTGCACGCATCCTGCCCCCACAGTCTCTGCCTGGCTCCCCCCACCCTCCTCCACCCCCAGTTTGCTCTCTCATCCTGCCCACCAGCAGCTAATGTCCGCCGCCGCAGCGCAGCACCTCCCACTGTATGCTGCATGCTCCTCTGTGTGCCTGTGGTAAAACCTCGCCAAGTTTAGTGTTCTAGCCACTGCACTCCCCTCCCCAACTCACACATCAATCTCAGAGGCAGATGGATTCCTGTCTCCCAGCCGCATCCCAACTTTTTGACCTGTACACATACTTGGATAAATGTTCTCTGTGAATACAAAACAGCAACATTTGTCTAGTGTACCGGAGACCTCTTGGAAGTTTTGTAGACAGATGAGGCCGGGCTGTGCTAGCTGAGAGAGACGATATTTGAGCTTGAATCCGACTAGCACATGCACAGAAGCATAGGGTATTATGAAGGCTCTGCATGATATCGTGACCCAAGGTTGAGCTTACAGTAGGTGGCCATATTGCCTCATATCAAGGGCAGTGTACGTTGGAAGACCATAGCAGAGACGTGTGACCGAACTATGTGCACGAGCGCATAACATGCCGCATTCCTTGTTTTCTCCCATTTTTGAGTGAAGCTAATTGATAGTGCCATCTGCCATCTCCTTTTAGAAAGGCAGTGCAGTGCCTTGGCTGTTGATGTGAGTTGTTTTGTCAAAGGAAAGAATTGAAAATATGAGCGGTGATCTCCATGTAATACTTAGGCTTTAATGCCCTTTACCACTCATTCAGTGCTTGTCTGTGTTTATGTTTTCAGTGTTGCAGTGTGATTTTATTTAGGTGAAATTTGTTTTCAGTCTATCTGCAGTAGTGCACTTAAAGGGCCAGGAAGGTTAGTGGAACACATTTGCTCTGCCTCTGACCTCACAATTCCACTGTAACAACAGTGTTCAATTCCGTCATTTAAAAAAAACAAACAAACTTGTTTTGGTTTAAATTTGTTTAAAGATTTGTTTAAATTGTGTGTGCCAGTGTATCTGAGCGTGTTACAGTCTCTCTGACCCTTTACACCCATTAGTGCGTTCTTCCACTAGCTTCTCTCTCGTTCCTGCTTCAATATTCAAGGGAGGATTGAGATCCATTCAGGTAATTTTGCAGTCTTCAAAAAATGCATTGAAAGACATTCCAGTAGCTCAGTGGTGCACCTGCGCTCCACTCTGCTCCCCAGTTCGGAGGATGCCAGCACCTATGTTTAGTCTTTTATGTTTAGTCTTTTTTAGTCTGTTTCTTTTTATTTCCTTTGGACTCCAGTGCTTTTTAATAATCTGTTTTGGACATGGTATGGCTGCTCCATTACCCAGGAGCCCATACAAAGGTTCATTTCTGCCTGCATGCATAACTGCTGGAGGGAGGATTTTATGTCCAGAAAATGTTAAGATGGCAACAGCTCGGTGGGAGACAGTATGTGAGAATCACCTCTTAGGCTCATTTTACTGTTTCTCATGTAGAAGGAATTCCCTCACTATGTTCCCATTCTGAGCATCAAAGCCAACTGGGATGGGGGTTTGTCACATTCTGAATTCTAGCTCATGTCATATTTTGTCAGCATTGGCTTTGATAGACTCAGGTTATCAGTACAAATTTACATTCAAGATTAGTTGTCTTTTACATATATATCCTCTCTCCTGCAATAATGGCTAATTAGCTGCATCCATCATTGTAATTGTTTAATTTTTCATGCTAGTTCATTCACCCTTGTATTAGTGCCATGCATGTGAAACAGACTCTTGAAAGATTTTCTTTTTGTATCTTGCATGCCTAGCATAATAGGACATTCAAAATCCCTTGAAAATTTTAAACTTTTTTTTTTTATGTATATATCTCCTCAACATTCCCAGTACAACTGCTGTAGAGTCCACGACTCAACTCTTGACTAAAGTCTTCACTCCGAGCGTCTGAGCCGGCTGCTGCGGCATACGCCACGCTGCTCTGTGACCCTCACTCTCCACTCCTCTCCTCTCCCAGCTTTTCCAGATCCCTCAGATGCAGACAGCCCAGCCTGCCATTCCAAGTAACAGCGCTTCCTTTCGACCCATGTCCAGCCAGCCCATCATGATGTTCCTGACACCCATGCCCTTCACCTCATCCCAGACCGGCCAGTACTACGTACTCCAGTACTACGTGCCTCAGGTACCCAGAGCAGAGAAAAGCGCCTGTGCAAATATGTACACAGTGTAGCAAATGGGTTGAAAATCTGTCTATAAACAGGTTGGCCAGCAATAAATAAACTGCTCCTAAAATGTGTAGATAAAAATATGTTTTATCTTGGAAGCAGAAATGAGAAGTTCTAGTTTAGTTTTTTTTCAGTGTAAAAACTAAATGTTTTTGTATTTTTTGTTTGTTTACTGCTTCGAATATCTCTTTTAGGAGTGTCCTATATGAATGGCCATGTCTGGTGCTAGGCCCTTTACCTCTGCTGTTCTGTTTCATTCTCAGTATCACCACAGTGGCCTTCCCTACGTGGGACATCCCCAGCAGTACTCCGTCCAGCCCACAGGACCCAGTACATTCTACCCTGGGCTCTTTCCTGCAGACTGCCCACTAGCATATGGTGAGTTTGGACTTCCCTTTCTCTACCCCCACCTGGGAAACCCACATGCGTGCTCTCACCGATAAAGAGACCTTTCTTCTGGGTATTCCCGCTGGCTGAAACTGGTTTTTCGTTTGCTCTCTAACTGAAACCAGTGCTTTTTTTTGGTCACCACTAGTGGCAGGGCCTTCATACTATCCTGGCCAGACCATATACACCAAATCTCCATCCATAATAGTGCATACAGCTCAGCAGCCTCCACCCACTAAGAGGGTAAAGAAAACAGTGAGTATTCCCCCTGCCTCAGAGGTGAAATTAATTTAATTGTAGATTGACTTAATAGATGCAAATAACTTACTGTTCGCTAAGATCCGTATCCGAGACCCTAACCAGGATGGCAAGGATATCACAGAGGAGATCATGTCTGGAGTAGGCATTAGCCAGAACACAAGCCCACCAGTGGGACGTCCCTGCACTACCCCTACTGCTCCACAGGTAAGCCATTCAGTCCCGCAGCCCGAGCCCCTGATCGGCTGCAGGCCGCTGCTTCGCGTGATCCACTCCACAGGTCAAAGTACTCTCTCATCTAGTCCTCCCTCATAATGAGCTCTGAGCTGATTGTTTGGTTGTTTGGCTGGCTTTCATTGTCTTGTCCTATTAAAAGCATCATACAATCAGCAACAAAATCTGATGGTGTAGTTTGATTTCTGGCCATTCTCTCTTCCTTCTTCAGTGATTCGGTCACACCGTTGACCCTCCTCCGTCATATTTGACTGGTTCCAGTAGCTTGTGTGATTGTGGCTGTTCTGATTTAAGAAGGCTTCTCAGATGTGTTTTGATGTTCCGACTTGCCGTGCCTATTCTTTCGTCTGCCTCCATCTTAGTTCTCCCTCACAGCCACTCAAATCCTCCTGATCTTCCCTCGTGTTCCCTCTACACAGACAGCCCACATAAAGGCCCTGTAAGAAGGATTCAGCCAAACCCTGAGCACCTCAGCTCCTCTGAGGAAAGGCCTCTCTGTAAAGGGAACACTCACTACTGCGCTGTTGCACTTACTTTGTGTCCTCTTTCCCTAAATGTTAACAGTGTTCCTCTTTCCTCTCTTTCTCTATTTCTCCTGCCCATTTATTTAAGCACCCCATGCTTGTCTGCTGTCTCTTGCTGTCTTTGTGTCTTCCCCCCCCACCTCAACACACACACACACACACACACATTTTGTGCCTTTGCGGCTGGATCTTTTGCCCTCTTGTGCTTTCTCATTTCCTCTCTCTCTCTCTTTGTCTCTTTCTCTACTCACTTCTCTAATTATGCTGTGCTGTGCTGTGCTGTGCTGTGCTGTGCTCACCCCCCCACCCTCATTGCCATTCCCCTTCTTCTGCATGTGTGTGCAGTATCTCTCTCTCTCTCTCTCTTTCTCTCTCTCTCTCTATCTCTCTCTCTCCATCTTTTCTGTCTTTTGCTAGTTTTTATGTCCACACCCTCATTATCCTCGCATTTTCTACCTCAAATCCCAGCAGCTGAACAGCCAGGTAGCAGAGCAGGGGAATGTCAATGTCGGCCTGGCCCTGGAGGCCCACTGTCCGGCGAAGGCTGCAAGTCCAGCAGCCGGAGAGGCGGTTGCCTCAGGCACGCTGACGCCCTCATTGCCTTCCAGCAGTGCTGCTCCTTCAGGCCTCACTCTCCCAGGCCAGGCTGTTATAGAGGCAGTCCAGGCCTGTGGAGCCTCCACTGGGGCAGAGCTGAAAGAGACTGGCGAGGAGCCAGAGGTCTTGCTGGAGGATAAAGTGGAGCCCATTTTACAGTCCAATCTTAGGCAAAGCTTGAGTCAAGGTAAATAACCACATGCATGACATGCTATGTTAGGACACTAAAAAGACACCAGACTGATTTATGTTTTACAGCTATTAGTTTATCCAACACCTGGAAGAAGCCAAAAGAGGACACTCCTGTGGGGCAGGCCCAGTGTCCTGACAGAGAGGTGATTCCTCTCTCCAGGTGCTCACTGTACCCCTCTCTGCATGCAGAGCCAGAGCTGAAGGATGGGAAGAGGCAGTATGATAGAGACTTCCTGTTGGCCTTCCAGTTCATGCCTGCCTGCATGCAGAAGCCAGAGGGGCTTCCTCCCATCTCTGATGTGGTACTGGACAAGGTAAGCCTGCTAAAACATTGGCCTTTGGGGAGCTTTAAAACCATTCCATGGAGAGGGGCTGATGGACTTTGACTTGACTCTGTTCTTTTCTAGATCAAACAAAACAAGCTGCCCCTGCAGCAGGTGGGCCCTCGCCTTATCGCCAGAGACCCAGGCTTCAACCCAGCCTCTGCAGACTTCAGCAGGGCAATTCCTGGAGGCAGGGGTGCACCGGTGGGTCTCTCCGCTCATCCCTTCTCTTCTGTCACAAATGAATGAGCGCCTGGTCATCTTATGTGACCGAGGTCTTTGTGACATTGTTACCGCCCATAATAAAGAGCACCCATTCGTTGCTTCAGCTGCTCAGTGTAGGCCCGAGACGGCCGTCTCCCCGCAAGATCATCACCAACGTGTCCATGAACGACGAGGTGCAGCTGAAGAAGGCCGAGAATGCCTGGAAACCTGGCAGGAAAAGGGAGAACACCCAGAACCCCGAGACCCAGAAAACTCAGGTCAGCACCTCACTCCGCCATGCCCTGTTTTCAGATTTCAGAGTCACAGCCTGTTATGGTTGGCTTGAAAGCTACTTAATTTTATTTGCGATATGCTCTTCAAGAATTGGATATTTAAATTATAGAGTCGTTGTTTAATTGGGTGGGTGTGTGGGGAGTGTGCACGAATGTAGCTATGCAGGGGGACATTGGTTTCTAGTGTAAACAGGGGGTGTGATGATACTGAGGGCCAGATCTTGTGTGCTTGTTGTTCCTTTTATTGATTGTGCTGTTGATTTTGGTGAGAGAGTATTGTAGATTATTGAAGTGAGGTGTTCAGACTTGAGTTAAAAAGAGTAGTTTTGTTTTTGATTTTGAGTTGTAAGTTTCTCTAGTGAGTAATGGTACTTTCTTGTTTGTCAGTTCAGAAGTATGGTTTTCTTGGATTAATGTTGTATGCTTTGGAGGCCCTCTCTGTCCCAGTGATTGCTGATGTGTTTCCTAGCAGACACTGCTGGAGATGAGGGCCGAAGGATATTTAGGGAGTGTGATAAAAGGTCGGCAGCTTCCCGCCAAAAATGTTTTATGGGTGTACTGTGCCATATGGCATGCATAGTTATCTACGGTGTTTTGTGTGAATAGTAGTGTATTCTGTGGATGATCTTGTATATATTATAGGTTAGCGCCCAGTGGTTGTGTTTAAAATATTCTTGCAAATTTGTGCGCAATTCAGCATTGGGAGAGATTGACAGATCTTCATTGCATTGTCTGGTCGGTAGGGTTATTATTGGATCAGATTTGGTTATTATGTATATATTATTTTGTTTGTAGGAGTTATATGTTGATTAAATTCTTGTAGCTGGTTCTAATGGGTTTTCTTTTAATTTGAATTTGGAGCACATGAGGGGTTTTAGTTGATAAGATTTGATAAACTGTTTGCTGCCAGTGCTACACTTCTCGGAAAGTGTGATTGATGTCTGATGCCTTTATCGGTCTATATAGCAAAGCTGAGTGATTTTTGTTCATGACGAAGTTCCAAATGGCAGAGTAAATATTTGGTGAAAGTGAGGAATTAGTCATTATGTGGAAGAACTGCTGAATTTAACAAAATATTGGGATCTTTGTAATGGAAAGCTTAGTCGGTAGTCTGTTTTCCTCTCCAGGAGCTTTTCCAGAAGGTGCGCAGTATCCTGAACAAACTGACACCGCAGATGTTTAACCAGCTGATGAAGCAGGTGATGGACCTCACCATCGACACGGAGGAGCGCCTGAAAGGCGTGGTTGACTTGGTTTTTGAAAAAGCCATCGATGAGCCCAGCTTCTCTATGGTCTATGGCAATATGTGCAGCTGCCTGGCTATGGTGAGTAACATGTTCCCATACATTGCTGCTGAAGTTCCATACAAAAGCAAATGCCACACAGAAGTGAACTCTGTTTGAACCACTCTAAACTGACATGGAGCTTTAATCAGCTTCTATTTAGTAACAGAACTCTCAACACTGTCTTATACCCAAGTGTTTCTCCTACATGTCTTTCCTGTGTAGTTAAAAGTGCCCATGGCAGACAAGCCCACCAGCACTGTGAGTTTCCAAAAGCTGCTGCTGAACCGCTGTCAGAAGGAGTTTGAGAAGGACAAGGTCAACGATGATGTTTTGGAGAAGCTGCGGCACCAGCTGGAAGCGGCCACTTCAGTAAGCAGCACTCCTGTCTAGTTTACCCGACTCACCAACCCACAGATCAGGAGAAAGGGGACTGAAATCGGCAGCAGTGCTGGGAGGCGGCCAGGTCGTTATCGGGTCCAAACGCGCTGTTTCTTGCTTTTGTCTTTGTTCTGGTTACTCCTCGCAAGGCCAGCGAGCGGGAGAGGCTGGAGGAGGATCTGGAGGAGGCGAAGGACAAGGCCCACAGGAGGTCCATCGGTAACATCAAGTTCATCGGGGAGCTGTTCAAGCTGCACATGCTGTCAGAGGCCATCATGCACGACTGTGTGGTCAAGCTGTTCATGAACCACAGCGAGGAGAGCCTGGAGCGTCTGTGCCACCTCCTCACAGCCATCGGCAAAGACCTGGACTTGGAGAAGGCCAGGGTAAGCAGGCCGCGGGCCTGGTCTGGGTTGATTTAATATTCTCAGCAGATGCTCAGCACTTGCATCGGTTTATCTTTAATATGTCATGTAAAGGTTTACGGCGCATGTGTAGATGAGTGCTAGTGTGCAGTGCAGCGGCTGTGCGGATTTTGTCCAGATTTGGTGTGTGTTGCGTTTTTCACAACAAGTACTTTACACATCGAAACTGGATGAAGAAGTTTTGGATATTGTATATTGACTGTCAATTTTGTCTCTAGTAGGAATGGCAGTTGTGATGTTGACAGTTCAGTCACCAACTAGTGTGACAGTTATTTGTGTTCAAGTTTCCTGGTCTTTTTTATTGTGTTTTTTTTTTCCATGCACGCTTTTAACCAAAAAACAAGCATGTTGAAATGTTGTTTATAAAAGTTTTGCCGTCAGTGTTTTCTGTTGCTTGCCTGTTGCCTGCACTCTGACTACAGGGTAGCCAACTAATTAGGATCATCATCTATAGTGCGACTAGCATGCTGTGCTGATATCAGTGTATTATTAGGCCTTGGCAATGATTTTAAAAGTGTCCAAGTTCATGTTGTTTAGTGAAGTTGTTAGTGTGGTTGTTAGCTCTGCTCCTACTGCAGCTGACAAAATGAAAGGCTTTTATTGAGGACTGGTCAGCTGTTAGAAGGTTTTGCTCTCACAGCCTCCTCCACGTATGCCGCCTCCTGCTGCTGCACCCTGGATTCCCCAAAGCCAAGTGCAGCTGATGACAGCACAGCTACACCCACAGTGGCAGTGAACTGCTTTACAGCACTGACCAACGTGCAAGGCAGCAGGGTTTACATAAGAGTCATAAACGTCTTGCGACATGAGTTCAGCTGAGAGCACACCTGATCGAATCGAAAGGTGAAGAATATCTGAAATTTGTCGACGTTTCTCTTACACACTCTCTCTCTCTCTCTCTCTCTCAGCCAAAAATGGATCACTACTTTAAATATATAGAAAAGACAGTGAAGGAGAGGAGGGGTTCCTCACGCATTCGGTTCCTGCTCCAGGACGTCATCGACCTGCGACTGGTTAGAGACTCTGCCTGTGTTTGTGTTTGCCATTCCAGCGCATGGTGATGCAAAAGTATGCATCTGCTGATTTTGCTTTTCTAGAATAACTGGGTGTCGCGGCGAGCTGACCATGGGCCCAAGACCATCGAACAGATTCATAAGGAGGCCAAACTTGAGGAGCAGGAGGAGCAGAGGAAGGTGCACCAGCAGCTGCTGTCCAAGAACAACAAGAGGCAAAGGTGTGGCCCTCAATTCCGTGACAGCCTTTTTCACCTGGCTGTGTGAGGCCGAGGACAAGTCCAAGGACAAGCGACAAGAGGATGGACACATTTGCCAACGTGTGCTAAAAGACAATACAAGAATTCAAAAAAATAATAAAACTGTATGACAAAGAAACAAAAGTTCTGATTCTAATGTATTTTTGCTTTTTCCTTTATGAACTGCAGACAAAACTATATTTAACATTTGCAGATGTTCAAAAGAAAAGACAGAGGTGAATATAGAAATAATATTATTTATTTTTTATTTTATTCTTCCTTGGCTTCTCCTGAATTCAGATAGGCTCTGCCCATTAGATTTCACTTTTTTGTTTGTTTGTTTTTTTATTTTTTTGCTAATTTCAAACCAGTCCTAGGATTTTCACACAATCTGAGTGAAATTGGTGTCAAAATATTTGCAAGAGTCTGAATCTCAATAATTATTTAAACAAAAACCTGACATAAAAAATACAGCTGTCCTATTCCAGTCTAATATTAGTAGTACAAATTAGTAGTACAAAGGTCAGGCTTTAACTTTAACTTTAACTAGCTGTCACTCCTGAACGACATGTTCAGATTTCATGAAATTTAAAAGACTTATACCAGTATTGACTTTGAGGTAGCTTACCAAATGTAGCAGTTTTGTCAATATGGGGCATTATAATATGCAAATAACTGTTTCTCAATGACTGCTCTTGTGATCAAGATGAAATTTTGCATACTGCTTCTGTAAGCAAGCTGAAGGATTCCTAAGGATGACTCAAACATTGGCTAATGTTTTTCAAGTAATTGGCTAATCATAGAACTGGCTTCAGTGGACTTCTATAACGTTGATTCTTGTAGAAATTACTTTAAATTTAAATATCCTACTACTTTTTATGTTGCTGATGAACTGTAGCACACTAGTCGTAGGACCTTTCTCCAATCTTCCCAAATTTGGTATCAAAATGTTGATGAGACTGAAACATGTTGATATTTGTATGGTATATGGCACTTACATACCTATCAATCCTTCCAAGGTGTACTGATTCATTCAAAACAGCTGAAAAAAAATTAAGACTTCTTTGAGTAATTCTTATGAAACTTGACATGAGTATTGATTTATGGACTTTGAGCTAGCATGGGAATTATAGGACATTTTTGCCAACAGAGCCCCTCTGACATATGAAAAGGTATTTAAAAAAAGAAAAATGAGTCAATCCCATTGTGTACCAATTGTGCATGAGAAATGCAGTTTATACAGTGCAATACTTTGTGACTATTTCATAAAAAAAGTTCAATACGTTTCGTAAACCTTTTTTTTGCCTGATTTTTGATACCTAAATTAGTTGGGCAAATGCACCTTTCAAACAAGTCAGTGACCTTTTGATCTAGAGATACCTTTTAAATGTAAAAAATGCAGATCTTCTTGTAAATAATGATCAAAAATATGTGTATTTAACTATCAATCCCCAAGAGCAGGATTTTTATTAATAGGCTAAAACTTAGCCATAGAGTGTTAGATTATCACCAAACTTCAATGGTGTATATGAACATACTGTGAATGCAAGTACATTTGGGGTGAACTGACCTTCTGGGGGAACTATATTTCTTAGTCATGTCGAATCAGAAAAATAATATTTATATAAAGCAATTCAGCAGAGAAAATTGAGAGATTGGTTTCAAAATACAACATTCCTGGAAACAAAACCTCAAAACCAACCACAAAGGCTGGTGAACTTTATATGGGATGTCATCAGCAACCAAGTTGTGCAGATGTGATAAAATGATTGGACCCTTTACTTGCCACCTGCAGCTATAATAAATGTAATTCTAATGTATGTCATGAATTCCCTAGATGAAGGAAGTTAGACATTTCAATAGCAACACACCTCCCTTGATGGAATGACTGGGTACAGAAATTAGTTGACCAGAAAGGCCAGAAAAATAGCACAACCACAGCCTTCAAACCTGACAACAAACCTGCTTAATGCTGACAGTTTTATTTTTTTTCAAATACAAAATACAGACTCACTCTCAATAAATAACCATTTGATGAACTAATGCAGAATATAAATTAAGACACTGACACAAGCTTTACTTTAGTTACTAAGCATTATTTAAAAAAAGAAAAATGAGTCAATCCCATTTTGTACCAATTGTGCATGAGAAATGCAGTTTATACAGTGCAATACTTTGTGACTATTTCATAAAAAAAGTTCAATACGTTTCGTAAACCTTTTTTTAGCCTGATTTTTGATACCTAAATTAGTTGGGCAAATGCACCTTTCAAACAAGTCAGTGACCTTTTGATCTAGAGATACCTTTTAAATGTAAAAAATGCAGATCTTCTTGTAAATAATGATCAAAAATATGTGTATTTAACTATCAATCCCCAAGAGCAGGATTTTTATGCAGAATATAAATTATAAGACACTGAATATAAATTAAGACACTGACACAAGCTTTACTTTAGTTACTAAGCATTTAGGTTTGGGTGTTTTTCGTACTTGGTGGGATGGTTACGAGAAAATATTGGCATATTAGATAAGCAGAAAAATACTATGGATGGGTTCAACACATGATGTGCGTACTCGTTTGACTTTGGATCTATTGGATCACGCCAATAACTGTTGAAAAGAAAAATGACCACCTGAATGCTAAAACATATAATGGAAATAAATGTCTTATGCAATACGAGAATTATGGAAATCGGGTCAGCTTTGGAATAGAGAGGAGCGTTAGGCACATACTAATAATATTAATACATTTTCAGAGACACACAATATCCATCCTGCCAAGGACAGGCAGTGATCAGTGAACCAGGCAGCCAGTAAGAGAAATAAAATCACCAAGAAAGTCAGGCTTTTTGCTGTTTGTTTTCAAAAAAATGTCCTTGACAGAACACAAGATATGACTGAATGAGCAAAGTTACATTTACATAGAGCCTTTCAAAGAACATACAATGTTTGAACTAATAACAGACACCTGTTCATTTCAACCCAATGGGAGAAATTACTCTGCTCACAGAGCTTAGTAACGCGTTAGATCAAAATTCGCTGCTGCTCTTTAAAACACTGAGCGTTTTTCTTAAAACACATAAAAGGTGCAAGATCACGCGTTGTCGTGTGAGCACCTCAGTCGTAAAAAGGGCTGAGTTGTCATGAATACGTTATGATCAGGAGTAGTCGGCCGTACTGCTGCGACATCCGGTCAAATCAACTGTCCTCTAAGAATCAGCGCAGTACTAGTTTTGGTAATAGCAGCATCTATGGACATAAACGGCGGCGAAACGGATGGTTTCTTTCTCGTCAACTTTATAGTCCATCACACCTGCTCCTATAGATCGGGATAAAATCTCCATACCAAAACCTCTGTGCATTGGCATGATGAAAATTTAGAGCACGCAAATCCTTCACTTCTGAAACAGCAGAAATTATGTAATTTTACACAGATTAAAAAAACCCTCAACGCTAAAGACTGCTGTTGACGGAGTTTTAATGTAAATATAGTAGGTTGGGGAAGTGTAACGATGAGCAGTGTGTGGAAAAGAGTGAGATTTATTAGGGGCAAATCCAAAGTCCAGGGTCAAATTATTAACATGGAGAGTCCGAGAATTCATGATAAACTAAAGTAAAGAAAAGTGTACGAAGACAAACCAGGGATGCAGGCTATAACATTGGGGCGAGGATAAACATTCAGGCTTATATTCACATGCACGGAAGCCTCGATTAACAAACAGCAGCTGGACTTACAATAAATAGCAACAAGACTAAACTAAAACAGGGCTTAAAAACATGGTCACATGAGCATTAAACCAGACACAAGTGCAAATTATGAGGGGTGCAGAAAACGAAACGAAGGAATGGAACCACAACAAGGGAGTAAATCAAAATAAAGACACTAGACAGGGAAACCGTGGAGACATGAACGCTAGGAGGGTGGTCAGTGGTGACAGGAAGCTTGTTTCAGTCATGGATGTCTTTGGCAAAATGAATGCAACTAAAATGCTTTCCTCATGTGTTCTAATAACCAAATAATAACCAAGTTCTTCTTTTTTTCTAAATAATATGCCTTTCGGAAATTGTATAACTGCTTGTGTTATATTACTTTCTTTTATTCAGAAACACAGGAGACTCAGGTGAAAAGTGTGATGGAAATTATACACTTATTATTATATCCTAAAACTTGTCTCACCTAATCGTAGTCATCAGTTTATTAGATAAATGCATACCTATTTTTATGTTTGTGTTTCACATGTTCCATTCCTTTTCTTTTCTTTGAAAGAAAAATGCCTTAACTTAATCAAAGACTAGGATTAAAAAAAATAATAATAATAAAATCATAGACAGGTCAGCTGAGCCCACTCCCTTGTCGTAATGTCCCCATATTGACAGTTAAATACCACATATTAAATACAATAGACACTGGAGTGTCTTGTTTTTCTCTGAACATTCCACAGTGCATCTAGAATTTTAATAGTTGTTTATTTCTGCTCAGTTTTTCTGCTCTTATTTGAATTTGTTTTTGTCTTAAGGAGAAAAAAAAGGCGACAAACGAGACCTGTGACCCCAGGTGGAAATCATGGATCAGATGCCTCACACCAAGTCACTGTGTAAACAACACCAGGTTCATGTTTTAGTGTGAGGAATGAGTGCAGGAGTGTTTTGAAAGAGCAAATACAAACACTAACAAGAAGAGAACAAAGAAAACAGGAAGGAGAAGCTCCTTTCCTTTTTGAGTTACTTACTGAGATCATTCTCATAGCAAGTTCATTACACCTTGTGTACTTGTTGTAGTGCAGTTTGCTGTTTCTATATTGGCTGAGAGAAGGAGCAGACCTGTTCCATTTACATTTAAACAACAGAATCTTGTCAGTGGAGGATGTACTTTCTCAAACCTTTTTAACTGGTATCTCGCCTCTGTGTCTCTCTGTGTTCGCAGGACAGGGACCACTGCACGCCTCGCACCAGGACACCTTTCCAGTGATGACTCCCCTCGTGTGGAATTAGTTCACAGCTGTTTAGTCTTATACTTATCCACAACTAGGATTAGTCCATTTACTATTTCTTAGAAGTGGGGATCAAGAACATTGGAAGACGTGAGTAGTTTTTTGGAGCAATACAGATCAATACATAAAAACAGGCAAATGACCTGGTTATACTCAAATACATCCATAAACATATCAAACAAAGTAATGCTTAGGTATGAATTTTCTTGACTTCGTGACCTATTATGAAGCTTAACTTGTTATGAACTGACACGTGATAATGTTCACACATTTAGCTGCAATTCTTTGTTTAACTTCAGAGGGTTAAATGGAGCTCACCCAGATGATGGTGTTGACTGCTTCAAGGATTTTCACTAGAAGTTATATAACTGCAAGTTATATTACCGATGTCTAAGTATATGCAGCGCAGAATTCTTTATTCGTAATGTAATACATGTCCTATTTAATTCTACAAGATAAACAGGTTGGAAAATATTTGTGTAAAATAGATTATGATTATTTTTGGAACATAAAGCCATGCAAACATTGTAAGTGGACATCAAGGAAAAATATAAAATAAAAGAATAGTATAGCATACAGTTACAGGGTATGCCTGTTTTCATTGATTACTAGGGAAGCTCTTTGTCTCCCTCTTGTGGCCATTGTTTTCTGAGCCAACAACCATATCAGCATAAGTGACATGAAGTTACAGAAATTAATTAAAACTAAAACGTATTTTTATAAACACGATTTGACAGTGTGTTTTACATATTCTGGTTGAATATGACATTTATGTGTACAAGATTATAAAAAACACAATCATACATTTACCTGATACTTATATCCAAAGTGACTTACGAGTGAGTATAACTTGAGCAATTGAGGGTTAAGGGCCTTGCTCAGAGAACCAACAGTGGCAACTTGGCAGCAGTAGGGCTGGAACAGGTAAGCTTCTGACTACATGTCAAGTATCTTAACCACTGAGCTACCACTGATCACTGCTGGAGGTAACCATAAATGTTAGAATTTAAAATGTTGGATACTAAACTATTTAAAAAACATTTTGGAACATTTATTTATTTCATTTCCCCTAACCTTTGACAGCACGGCTAGTCCAGACCTCTGTATATGCATCTTCTTACCCCTTCTCTCTGCACACAAAAAATAAAACGCATTGAGAAGAGACTAATTGCCCAAAGGATAAAAAATAAAATGACATATATAATGATAAAAGGAAAAGGTAAATAGATAACAGTAGATGTGTTAATATAAAATCAAAAGTCATCTAAACAGAACTCAATGCAATAAGTGTGTTTTGAGATGTTTTTGTTTTGCTGTTGGGTTTTTGTTTTTTTTTTCCTTTCAAGTGCTAATGCCATTATGAGTTGCTAGACCATGAAAACATTTAAAGACATTTAAAGAATAATAAAATAATTTGATTTTGCTGTAAAAGACAGATGTCATGTTCACACTGCACAACTGCACTGCTTAAGCAGACATCTGGCAGACACGCTTATCTATAGCAACTTACAGTTTCAACTATATTACAGAGCTAGGTCCATATAGCGGTAGGAGTTTGACTCAGTTCAGTTCAGCTCACTCAGGCTTTCATTTCTGTTGTCTTGTCTTCAGGTTTTGTTTCATTGTCCCTAATAGGTCCAACTTGTGCTTGTCTACTCATGTCTCACTGTCCTCCTTTGCTTGATGTCACAACTTCATTGATACCTAAAGTGAATGTTGGAAATATCACATGTTCTTTGAGTAGGAATCAAACATCATTGCTCTAATACACTGGACTGATAGTGGACTCTGCCGAGGTACACCTACCCCTGATGTTGTGATGTTACTGAGCCTCATCCTGTCTCAGATGCCTTGGCTACTCCCATCATCCCCTGACGTCCCCTGTTGTAGCCCACACCACCTCCACCCCAACCAGCTACTCTCTGTTGCCCTTAATGGACGTTCTCTTGCGACTTGGGTCTCGGACACATGCACACAAGTCTAGAACCTCCAGAAAGTTGGACTAAACATTAAATGCTTATTTCATTTTTTAATTTATGTCTCTCTTTAAACAGCCAGAGGAAGATGGGACCCCCTTTGAGTCTTGGTTCCTCTCGACGTTTCTTCCTCATGCTCTAGGGAGCTTTTCCTTGCCACTGTCACCCTTGGCTTGCTTACTGGGGGCTTGGACTTGGACATTTGAAAAGCTGCTTTGTAACAACACCTGTTGTAAATAAAATAAAATAAAATAAAATTTTAAAAAGTACTTTATAAATAAATTTTGAATATTTGATTTTTATATGTAATCTTAAAATTCATAAGATAACTAAAATATGTTTTTTAATGATTACATTTTTTCACTTAAAACAAAAATAGAATTTGGAGAGTCCCAATAATCTAGAAAAATCAAATCTCATCATTACAGTGCCAACAACACATCAACATCACCAGACTTCAAAGCACTTGTCTGAGAGGAAGATTTGTATGCCTGTAATTCTGTTGTTGAAGAGCCTATAAAATCAAAATAGGCTTTTAAATTTGAAATTTTAAACTCAAATAAATACAGCCTTATTTTAAATGCCTAAACACACACACACACACACAGTTACCTCACAGTGTGAATATTGTTGTTGGTGGAGAAAGTATCATAGATCCTCTTTGCTGACACATCAGTGATGTCATTGTGACTGAGGCTGAAATTAGATGGATTATAATTACCACATTGTTCAGGATTCCCAAACACACCTCCCTCTACTAAATCACCGTGTAGCAGTACAAACACCTGTAGATTTATATATCAATGAATTAAAGTAATGAACGAATGAATGAATAAACGAATGATTGAATTAGCAAATGAATGAATAAGCAAAGCAATAAATAGTATATTTGTGTCAGTGGACCTGAGTCATTAATGGCCAGATAATTATGCATTTTGACATTTTAAACAAAATATCATTTCTTTCAGTTCTTGTACACATGACTTGTTATCTATCAGGTATGAAACTGTAAATCATAAAGAGTCTGTTATGCCTTATTTCTCTTTTTAATGAGAACATGTGTTTCTACAAGCAGTCTGGATATTCTGTAGACCACAGAGATCCATCCTGCCAAGTACAGGCAGTGATCAGTGATCCAGGCAGCCAGTGAGAGAGGTCGTCATTTCCAAATAAAATCACCAAGAAAATCAAGCTTTTTGCTGTTTGCTTTTGAAAAATAAAGTCCTTGAAGGAACACAGGATATGACTGAATGAGCAAAGTTACATTTATATAGAGCCTTTCAAGGAACATACAATGCTTTACAATGAACACACACAGCTTCTATGTTCAGTCACCCTGCCGGATTTTGTGTTAAATTGTGAGAAAAAGAGTAAAATGTGTTATGTTCTATGTTAGTGCTCACTGTGCACTCAACAATCAAGACTCTCTACACATCCCTCCTCCCGCTTGTCCACTCACTCCAGGATGTGGGCTTTGTGCTGGTGTGCGAACAGCATCTGCAGGCAGTGGTTAGTGAGCTGACAGTGGCTAAGGTCCAGTTCTGACAGCCCTTCAGAATGTTCCAGAAACAGTGCCAGTGACCTACAGGCCTGCTGGTCCAGCCGGGTCTGACTGAGGATCACCATCTTACCCAGAGCCCGGGAGAGAGCCACAGCGCGTCTCACACACTCCACATCAGTCCCCACACAGAGAAGAGACAGGAACTGGAGCAGCATGGCTTTATTGCTGCTGAACACACTCAACATTCACCAACATGTAGAGTCACAAAACACTAACACACTCACATAACTACTAACATTAATGCTATTTACACACATTTTGTTTCAAATGATAAAATTATTTTCCCTTTTCCAGAATGTTTCCCTAGTTTGTGTGGTGTTGAGTCAGTGGCTTACTGAAGGGTGACTGTGTGTAAAATGGGGAAGAGTTGCCCTCACAGCCGTGTAGAGTGAGCTGTGTGTGTGTGTGTGTGTGTGTGTGTGTGTGTGTGTGTGTGTGTGTGTGTGTGTGAGAGAGAGAGCTCTCTGGATGACCATGGAGTCGACTCTGCAGTCCTCAGTGCTCAGAGTCAGTGTGTGTTTCTGTGTGTCTGCTGTGAGGTCCAGAGCAGAGCAGCAGGAGAAATCCAGTCTGTGCTGCAGAACGAAGAGCAGATCTGTTGCTGCTGCCCCCTGCTGTAGTTCAGAGACACTGTAGCAGTGGAGCAGCCTCAGCAACAGCAGCCTGTCAACACGGAGAAAACAAAACACACACAGACAGTGGCAGAGCAGTTAATTTCAGGTTAATATAAATATTTCACCTAAATTTAACAATTTCCTCCAGAAAGTCATTTTATTCTGAAGTAAATATTCATGGATATTGCTGATTACCTGACAGGAGTCTCAGTAAAACCTAAGTGATGCTGGCACAAAATGACTTTTGAGGAAACTCGTGAAAAACACATAAACGTACATAAACGTTTATATAACACTCCCTAAACAGACCAGTTCTGTGTTAAAATTCTGATTGTGAGAAAAGTTCAAGCCTGAGACGGGAGACGTGTTAGAGCAGTGGCTCAATGCTCTCCAGCTCCGCCTTTGGTATGGAGGTGAAAAGCAGGCTGAGAGAGACTGCTGTGCAGTGCTGGAGGGTGAAGCGCAGGGCAGCACAGTGGACAGAGTCCAGCTCTCTGCTGTTCAGGTTGATGCAGTTCTCTGCTGAATTCAGCAAGCTGGACACACAGTGATCAGAGCCAGTCTGATAGATCTCTCTGATGATGGACAGTACAAAGCTGGAGCTCAGCCTGGGGAGAAGGCACACACACACACACACACACACACACACACACACACACACACACACACACACACACACACAAAAACACAGACACAGACACACATTTCCAGGTCTCATACTGTACAGTATAATTAAAGTGTTTGGACTGTTACTAACTGTGTGAACAATCTGAGCCACACAACACATGACTGTATTCTCTCACCTTCTGATCTGAAGTCTGGCCAGTACAGGCAGAAGGTCTCTGGGATTTTGTTACTTAATGTTGGGGATGTGTAGTGGTCCCATGAGCTGGTGGAAGCTCGTCTACTTTGCCGTAACGTCACCCTTTCGCCTTGCTGTCTGGATGCGTACTGTCTGTCAGACTAGCAATTCATCTACACTTCTCACAGATAAAACTGCCACTAATGACGAAGAATAAACATGCTGCATTCAGTGCTCTGAAGCAGAACATAAGTCATGATGAAAAAGCAAAATGTTAACATTACTTATGTTTGTGGTAGTTCCTTAGATATAGTTTGTGATGATAAAATAGTTTTCCATGGAAGTTGCCAGTTTCCAGGTAGAAAGTAGTTAAATGCAACAAAACATTTGTTAAACAGATAGAGAGCAGTAAGAGCTAGTATGCTGAAACTACCTTTTTCAAAAACAGGAAGCTTCCTTATGAAGGAAAGAGGTTCTTATGAACCTCAGCATTTTGACAGCAAGTATTAACCATGGCTATAAAACCATGTGAATAATTCAGTTATGGGATTAATCCACAAAATAGAACATCAAATCTAATTATTTGGCCAGTACAGGGTTATGCAATATTCCTTCATCTCAGCAAAATGCAATAGCTTGACTTCCTTAACTGATTAATAATTAAAAAATATCTTTCTTGACTATAAGAATATAGCTTACCCATTAGAAAGATTAAACATCCAGTGAGTGTGTATCCTGGCATGTTAATGTAAAAGGCAGCTCCTACTGGATTTGGGGAAATGTGAGGTTTAGGTTCATCTATAGTGTTACAGTATCAATGTGAAATATGAATATTGAGGTCAGCATCACGTGAGAATGTATATGTGTGAAACATCTTCGTCGCCATAAATGTTGTGTTGTTACATAATTAAGCAGTCCATCCAGTTTCATTTACTTGATTTATTAGCAACCTGTGTCCACTGTCTAACTCAAGTATTTTTATTTTTATTTCCTCCATGTTGTTTATAATAGGCCTACAATAAGAAATCCTTTTAACTGATTAATAATTAAAATATATCTTTCTTGACTTTAAGAATATAGCTTAACCATTAGAAAGATTAAACATCCAGTGAGTGTGTATCCTGGCATGTTAATGTAAAAGGCAGCTCCTACTGGATTTGGGGAAAGATTAGTAAAAGATTTCAAGTATCTGCAAAGCAGAAAACTGCCTATTCAACAGGCATGAATGATGTGCTACAGAAGTAGTTGTTTTATTTGCATAGCCTAATTAATATCATTAGATCAAGTTCTATATTACCTATATTGTTATATTACAATTTTGCTTTTGCTTTTTTGCTTCACAGTTGTTACACATAATTGCTGCACCTGATACAAGGATAGGAATTTAAATTTATTCATACTGGATATAAGAATCATTAATGGCTGCTGAGTGAAGCACTTTCATTGAAAATTCATCCACCAATTTTTTTTTTTTTTAACCAGAAACAGGGCACATCAACCAGGAATACATTCCAGCTCTGTTTTAGAACACTGGCTGTGATTCATTACATTTTGGCAATTGTGAAAACAAACTGGATGATACTTCTAAAAGTAATTGTGTTTGCAGTTTATTTGCACAGTTACATGAACAACACATGTAGTAGAAAGTTGCCAACCCTATTAAAATATTAGATTTATAGTATAATATTTGAATTAAACAGACAAAGCATTAATCACAATCATTTGCATGATGATTAAATCTTGAACCAAAAATGTATCAGAGAGCTCCAGTGTTTTTCACAGACACACACCCAATTAAACTGTGCTTGACCATTTCTTGCCCTCTATATCATTCTCTGCAGTTTACTGAGAAAGACCTGACACTGGGTAATGCCATTGTCTATTCGAAGGCCAAAACAACAACAATCTTGGTTATCAAAGATTCACTCCACCCTGACCACAGCCTCTTCTTTTAGAAATCTGCAGAAATAAATATATGAATTTATTACCCCCCATCAGTGGACCTTTAGAGCTTTATTATTCAAAATAAGACAGACAGATGAACAGACAAACGCAAAATGTATATATAATATTTTTAAGTATTCGCCATCTGCACCATTACAGGAATAATGTGTGTGTGTGTGTGTGTGTGTGTGTGTGTGTGTATGTATGTATGTATGTATGTATGTATGTATCTATGTATATGGTTATGTGTGAGTACATGTATGTTGGATTGTATATATACACGTATTAGAGTGTGATATTTATCGTTTATGGATTGGCTCTGTATGGATTTTATCAAAGGTGTCCAGTCTAGATTATTGGTTCTGTTATTGATTAATTCTGAGAATTATTCTATTGATATATAGTCTATCAATAGATTTTTCTACTGGGTGACACTAATATTATTTTTTGTTTTCCAGTTCATGAGTATGTTTTTTTGTTTGTTGTTTTTTTGCAATAATATTTTTATTATATCAATATAATAATGTTATCCATAGTATCCTGTCATATTGGATGATGATATGTCTCCTAGGAGACATAAAGATGGTGTTGGATGGATATCGTTATTTAAAGCATGGGATATGTTGGTGATGCACTATATTGGACTGTTTGCACTTGTGTAGCATGTTGTCTGTTGCACTGTTGTTTTTATGTTGCACCAGGAACGTTGTCTCGTTTTTGTTGTGTACTTGTATATAGCTGAAATGACAATAAAACCTCTTGAACTTGAACTCGAACTTGATGATGACTTGCCAAAATTGCTTGATAGGTGTGCTCTGCCACGTGGCGTGAATGTAATCGTCAACTGTGTTTTGAGTAAAGTATGTACAGATTGCTGAGCTTGTGAAACCAATTTTAAACATCCAATGTGTAGCATAATGTACTCTGTATTATTTTGTACTGAATGCATTGTAGGTTAGTGTTGCTGTCATGTGGTAATGATTATTACACATTTTAATCCAAACTGCATCGTCGGGGGCTAGTAATAAATGTTCCTCCTATTGTCTCGATGGGAGAGTAACTGTGAGATTTGATTTCACTATTATTTTGTATATCTTAGATAATAGGTTTTTTGTATTAAGAATGTTTGTTTATAAATTCTGATATGGATGTAGGTATCGGAATTGATTTTTGAACACATAGGTGATCTTAGCTGATGTTATTGTAGGAACTGGGTGCTCTTTATACCGTATTTTGGGGCTAGTTGTGGGCGTGACATGAAAGAAGTCTTATGATAAATATGTTTAAGGTGTGTAATGCCCTTTTCTATCCAAGATGTAAAGTTTAATATTTTTGTTCATGGTAAAGTCTGGATTGTTCCAAATGGGAGAATGAATAGTTTGTGGAATTTCCACCAGACTGTTAGTGTCATGGCCACCTTCAAACTGTTGAAACATGGATATTTTTGAATATGAGTCTGGGCACATTTGAAACACCTGCCGCAAACATTACTGACATTATATCTTGTTTATGTGATTGGCTGTTTGTCTAGCCACAAGTACTTTTTGATTTATTTATTTTTTAATTTGGCAATTTTATATATAACAGCAACAAATGACATCTTAAGTTTTATGACAAAATGTGCAAACAAGCTGGCCTGAGAGGTGTGTAGCGGGATATGACTCAGTGCATCTCTGGTGCTGCTTTTGATGAGTACAGTGTCATAAGTGTGTCTGTCCAGCAGCGCAAACAGGGGATACAGCTTCTTCTCCCGGAGGTTTCCGATAAATATGTAGATATGTTAGTATGTAATAGAAAGACAGCTGCCCATCCTCATAGTCTAGGTACATGCCCACAATTCCTGGGCAATTGTGTCAGGGGCAGAGGGGTCTCAGGCTTGGTGCAGGTGTACGACTTCTGGATGCTCCTCCAGAGCACCCAGAAACCCTCATAGTGGGTTTCTCAACTTGCTCAGACTCAAATCTGAATATCGACGTCCGAAAGGTCTTAGAGAGGAACAAAAAACACAATTCATTTGATTAAATTGTTCCAGTATAAATATGGTTACCAAACATGCTTTTAAAAATATACTTCCATGTAGATGGTACCCTACAGTGTAGTGTTGGAACAGTGTGTATAGGCTTAGCGTCATGTTGTGGCCCCGCCCCCTCCTCAAATATCTTGGTGTTTGTGTGTTCGTCTTTGTTGCCACACCCTCTCGTGTCGTTCACCTGTTCTCTGTTATGTGTAATCGGCTTGGGTGTATATATGTCTCGTGTGTCATAGTACATGTGTTGGTGTTTGAGATGTGCATAGTGTTTGAGCTTTGTTGTATGTTTTGCATGTTTGCAAAAATAAAAGTGCGTTTCATCGTGCCTCGTCCCCGCATCCTGCTTATCCTCGCAACGTCACAACTAGACCACTTTAGATGTAACTTAGAACCTCCAGTGACCTCTGTATGTGTTTCTTTAGTTGTATGAGCTCCACTGGAGGACTCTGAATAGTTGACAATGGAAGAGGGGTATATCAGATTCACCCGTTCTGCGTCGGTGTGACAGATTAACACACTGCATTAACGTTTAGAAATAAAAACATATGGTAAACACAGTCTAGAAAATATTACCTTGTAACAATTCATTCAGTATATGAACTGTTTTCTGTGTCCTTATGTCTATAAATTAAAAGTAATAAAACATTTAAATGATAAATAAATTACAATGAATGTATAAATGTTCACAAATAAGAAACTACATTGGTCTGCACTTTTCTCCACAGATTCAAGGAACTCATGAAAGTTGGAAGCTATAAAAACACATAATACATAATTATAGACTGACTGATGTGTGAGCAGAAAGATCACTGTGATGTTCTCATATCTAAAGCACTCAAAGCATTGTTGTTGTGTAAATAAACTGTGATCTGATTGGTTTAAGGAAATAGATTCACCTACTTTGAAGTTCAAGTTTTTATCAAAAGGTTAGAACTGGTTGACTATACTTTGTCTGTCCTGCAACAGGAAATTTAAACATTTATATCCAAAGTATTACGCGATAGAAATCAATTCAAGACAACCCATTATTGACCGCTAGAGGGCGGGAGATACGAAGAAATAAATGAGTCCAGCTCCTCCTGCCCGACTTTACGGTGAGACTCTGCTTTTACGTCATTAAAACGCTAAAGAAAAAAGGCCGCCATATTTGTAGTTCCACAACGTGAAAAGGCGTCATTTTGTATGCCGATGTATGAATAAACACCGTGCCATGCCTTGAAGACGACGAAATTGCAATTTATTTAGCTAGCCATAAGAATAAGAATAGCTGTTTAATTTACATAATCACAAATATATTGCATGTACATACATCTACATTTCAGTCGATCAAAATGTTTCACGTATTTATAACCGCAACTTTGTTACAGTGGTCATATCAGAGATTTACCAATATAAAACGCAACAGGTGTCGTGTTCTGTAATAGAACATTTTAACATTTATATCCATATTACACATAACCAAGGTGTAATATAACCATATGTACTGAACAGACATGAACAGCCTGTGTATTGTGAAAATACATGTATGTGTCTTCTACAGCAATTACTGTGCCGTGCACACCTTAAGTTTGGCATGAAGTGTTTGCTTTTTCCAAAGCAAGTAATATTAAATTATTCTCATAGAATAAATTTCACAAAGACATGGACTTCTCGGTTGACCGTAGAAATATGTTTTTTTTTTTGTATTTAATTTATTTAATGCGAATCGTATGTAGGTTACCACTGCTAAGCTTCACCAGTGTCAAGGTAAGACCTCGAAAGGACGCAGAAAATTATTTTAATAACAGCTTCTGCTGATTTATTCAATAACTGTATGACACCGTTTGAGTGTACGTACCGACTGAAAACAAACTCAAATTATTAGAGACACTCTTACTGCGTCTCCACATTGAAACATATCAGTTAGTTAGCTAGGCTGGCTAACTAGCTTAGCTTTATTAGCTAGCTAAGCTAATGGCGAAGAGGATTACGTTAAAGAACCCCCGGTCTACAGTTGTGCACATACAGGAAAATTAATGAATAGCATGGTAATACACGCATTTATTGGAACAGTTATGTAGCTAATATGCATTTGTAGTATGTGCGCCTGGCGTAGAAATGAGTCTTTGTTAGCCCATTAAGGCTATCTTAGCTAGGCTAGTTCGAGCAAGCTAAGTGCTGGTTGCTATGACAACGGGCTTGGTGTATTTCGCGAGCTTGTCAGCTACATAAGACAAGTGTTTATCGCTTTACTGCTGCGGTGAACTGTTATTATTGTAACACTCTGCTAATGCCAGATGTGTAGAATAACTCACTAGTGATGTTTACTTCGAGACTTTGGCAGTTTTAAGATGGATAGAAAGCGAATGAGCCAGCTAGCTGTCCTAGCTAACATGCAACCTTCTGTACATCCCGGGTACTCCCAGCCCTTATCAGGACCTCACAGTTCCCTTTGAGAACTCCCTGGTATCACGATCATAACTTTGGACAACCAGTTGTCATTCTCAACTCATGTTTCAAATCATGTTTCAGATTTCTCCCTTGTAACATACGAAGGATTTGGCCCTTTCTTTCGCAGGAAGCTACCCAGGTGTTTGTGCGGTCTCTTGTGATCTCAAAGCTAAACTACTGCAACTTACTACTTGCTGGTCTAGTAGTACTCTAGTACTTATTGTTTATTGCACTTATCAATGTTTAAGGTAGACCTTATGTATTTTGTACTTCTTGTTAGGAACTGGTTCAAAGTGACAAGTCCTTCAGGTTCAATCTCCTCCAAGTTACCCTCTGCCCTCCGTCCTCTGTAGCCGGATCCGGGGAAGTCAAGAGATACTGACACCAAGGTAGTGAATCAAGAGAGTTCCACTTTATTGAGGAAAGCACAGAGTATATATGTGTCCTATATCTACTATCTAAATCTACAGGATGATGGAGAAAAGTGAGGCATGTTCTAAGGGTCTACGTAGAAAGGAAAGGGACAAGGTTATTAAAGATTAGATGTTCTCTGCATGAACGAGCCACGAGCTGTTCCCTTGCCCGCCATTAGCCACTCCTGTCCTTAAAGAGAGACGGAGAGAGAGAAAGGGAGGGGTAAAGGAGACAAGAAGAGGGAGCGGATGACCTAGGGCGACCAGCTTGTGGTCAAGCCGCCATGTCATGGCTGATAGGCAGAGACCTTGCGTTGGGTGCCTGAATAGAGAAAGGCTCCAGTATCTAACACTTCTAGGCATCAGCAGTAATCCCTGTATTTCTACAGTATTCTAGATCATTGCTATATTGGACTCTAACCTATTGGACTGGCTAGGATGTATTCTATGAATAAATAACAAAGCACTTTTGTAAGTCGCTCTGGATAAGAGTGTCTGCTAAATGCAGTAAATGTAAATGTCCAAGGAAAGCCGACACTAGCAGGCAAACCGAGCATTGCACAGGCCATATTTGAAATTCCCACAATGCTTTTCTCACCGAGCGTATGTCCGGGCAATAACGTCAGTTGGTCCTACCAGACAATTATCAGCATGACGAGAGTCTTTCATATCAATAAATTCTGACAACACTTTGAAAGTGATAAGCAGTGGTTAGCTCGAAAGTTATTCATAAACAAGCACGTTGAAAATTACGAAACAAGAGACTTAGATCAGCTGTTGTCTCTATCGATGGTGTGGGTGACCCATGTGTTCTTAGGATGCAGGTAGGGTCTAACGCCTTCTGTGCTGAGTTGCTGTTTCCATATTTTAAAAATAGAACATTGTTAAACGGCATCTGTAATAGTTAAGGAAAATGTGTTATAAGTATAAAGTGTTACAGTAAGTGTTTTGGCCCCTGACTGCCATTAGGACAAGCCAAGACAACCGCACACTACGTTATCTTATCTACTTGTTAAATCAGCCTGAAATTAAGATACAGATAAAAGTGTTGATTTTTATACTAACATTATAACAACTTCAGCCAAAGTATTCAGAATGTAAATGTTTGGTCTAGCAGATATGGCCCACAACTGATGCAGAGAGTGCATGACATGGCAGAGGGGATTCATGTTGGCAAAATGCCCTCCTACGAATTAGTCCCAAATACTGAAGCAAAAAAGAGGCCGAATTCATCTGATGGAAGTAAGTCTAAAAGGGCTTCTTGATGATGTTACCCTGGTGACTTGCATTCTTTCCAGATGCTCAACAACCATTAAAAGTAGTGCATTGCTAAAAACTACTACTTGTTGTGCTGGAGGTGTTGAAAATATGGTTTCCTTGTCATTGTCAGTTTGATTTTATAAGGTTCTACGTGGGTATCGATAGGAGCTGAAACTGTGCATGTGTTGCCACTCTGAGGAGATGAGCCAATGAGGAAGATGCCCGTGTTCAAATTTGACTCTAGACCACGCTTTGAGCCGGTGCACTTTGTCAGCGTTTGAAGTTGCAGCAGCATTGGCGGAGTGGGACGCAATGGTGAGAAGGAGAACGAGAAGGATCTCAGGCGTGAGAAGCTGAACAGCGGCAAGCAGCAGGAGGCTGGAGACAAAGCCTCTCCTCTCCCTTCTCTGACACAAACAGTCACGTGTTATATACTCACATAATCCAAAATCTAGCATCTTTTATTTGCTGTTAGCTGGCGAAGAGTAATCAGTATAGTCAGATTCCTTTAATGTAAACACCTGGGAAAATTCCTGCCATGAGATCACTTTGGACACAGGGAAGATCTGATAGTAAATATTATGACAGGGTGAGGTCATGACTGCTTAGAAAAGTTTATAATGAAAGTCATGAAAGGTCAGTTTTGACTAATTGCAAAAAACGCCATGTAAACATTAGAATGGGAAAATCAAGCGGTCTGAGCGAAGCGAACTGCGAACGAGGCATGGAACAGACTAGCCAGGACCAATATTTTGAAAGGGATCAGAAGAGGATGACATCAAGAATCATTCTGATGATCATGTGGCGCACGGTCAAGCAAATTGCAGCCAGATACAATGCTGTTGCTCCAACTAACATGTCTGAAGGCACACCATGGGTCCTCTGAAATCAGTAGATGTTTGAACAGAAGGGCTTACCTATGTATTGTGACCAAGTGCATCCCTTCATCCAGCTGCTTAAACTATGGCAGAAGGACACTTTCAACAAGACAAGAAACCCTGCCGCAAGGGTTGTATAATCACGGATTTGTTCCAGTATCAAGACAGCAAATTTTCAATGTTTCCCTGGCCTTCACAGTCCCCAGATCTTAATCCTATAGAACATCCCTGGGTAAAGGTATAACAGGCAGTTTAGAACATGTCAGTCCCTCCAAGTAATTTAAGAGAAAATATCCTATGAAGATTGGACCAAGATTCCTGCAGAGCATTTTCAGCATATAGTGGAAACTATGCCAGAAAGAATTGCTGCAGTTCTGGAGGCCAAAGAAGGTCCAACATGCTATTAAATGGGTGTACTTAAGCCAGATACACTGTGTCCTATAATAGGATGTTGCTGGAATGTATGTGGATGTTGTTGGAATGGCCGCAGAGTTGCGGCAGCAGTACAGGTAGTCTGTGATCCTTTCCCCCATCCGAGTGAGTTTGCCCTTTTACACGGGGTCGAGTTATGATGTGAATGTTTAATTACACAGGATGGATTGTGGGTGACAGAACCGAACAGCCTTCAGGATTCAAATAGAGAAAGGTGAAACTTCTCCAGCCTTTGAGTTAATCACAGGACTATTGCATAGCAATTAGGGATAACAGAACAGCTTTCGGGGGGGTTTGGGTGGGGTGCCTTATCCGCCCCTTTAACAGAGTAGTCACAATTCAAATTTCCCTTCTTCCATTGTTTACAAGGCATTATACATGTGGTTTATTTATAGTGCACGGAGTAATATGCAGCGAGTCTGGTCTGTCTGCTTTGGAAGAGAAACATTTGGCCAAAAGAGCAAGACACAGCCAGGAGGATGATTGGTAAGAGCACATCATAATATGCACCTTAAAGCTGTGCTCTACAGCTAGGTCCTGTTCCATGACTGCATATATAAATTTACTACTGACATTGCCATTTATATCTGGCCATTTACAGTGCACTCTTGCTCAATGCAGCACTTGAAGCTGATTTTCCATTGTGTAGTTATTATGTTCAAGAGATGTTTGACCCGGTCAGGGTGACACACTTTAGGGAGGGCAGCAGTATCCTAGAGGACACTACAGACAGTGACGGAGACATCTCAGAGCGCGAGGTGAGAGGTTGAGTTTTTTGTTACTCTCTCTACGACATACTTTTCATGCCAGGTACTATTGTCCAGTTCAGCCAAATTTAATTTACTGCCTTGTATTATCATATATAAATTGCTGAACATCTTATCACTCAGTTTCAAACATCCCCTCAGCTGTTTTAAGCCATTTCGGTTATTCAGAAGTACTGCTAAATGGATGTGGTGGGAAAATGAGAGCACATCAAACACAGACAGCTTTATGCATTGAGTAGTAAAGAGTAAAAGTTTATTGAGTTTGTAAAGGGAAAGAAATGTGAGTTCCACCTTCCAACTATAACTTTTCTAGGATACGTGATCAGCCATGGTGAAATCACTACGGATGATAAGAAGATCAAAGCCATCTTCCAGTGGCCCATTACTATTATAGTTAAAAAACTCCAGAGATTCTTGGGATTTGCAAACTTTTACCGATGCTTCATATGGAATTTTAGCAGCATTGCAGCTCCTCTCACAGCCCTCCTGAAAGGAGCAATGACCAAGCTACTTTGGAATCAGGAGGCTGATCAAGCATTCAGGAAACCGAAAGAAGCTTTTACCACGACTAGCATACGTCGACATCCTGATCCTTCCATTCCATTTGTCGTGGAAGCTGATGCTGCTAACATCGGGGTAGGAGCTGTACTTTCACAACGATACGACAAGTCCAAGTTACAATAGATGATTAAATAGACAAGTGTATATAAAATAGATGATGGAATAAACAAGCCATACAAGACACAGTCATCCCAATGGAATGTCTGTCGGGAAAACATTACCTACCTTGTGCTGTGACCATCTGTTGAAGTGGGCTCATTCTTCGCTGGTTCAGGGCTATGACAAGCGATATTTATAAGTATGTTTCTTCATGTTCAATTTGCAGTCAAAGCAAGATGCCTAAGACCCTACCCACAGGAAAGCTCATGCTTCTTCCCGTACCAGAAAGTCCTTGGTCTCACATCACCTTAGATTGCGTTACTGACCTCTCTGTCCTCACTGTAGTTGATGGATTCTCCAGGGGTGTGTGGTTCATTGTGTTTCCGAGTATGCCTACAGCCTGCCAAACTGTGGAAGCCTTGTTTAACCAGGTGTTCCGTATATTTGGCATCCCAGAGGACATAATATCATATTGGGGACATCAATTCACATCTCGAGTTTGGGCTTCCTATATTGAACACATCGGGGTAGCTATTAGTTTTACATCCACAGTCAAATGGCCAATTCCTACATTGTTTTTATATGAACAATCCATCAGACCGGTCCAAGTTCCTCTTATTGGCAGAAATGGCCCAAAATTCACTTACTAGTTCATCCACTGGCTTGACTCCTTTTTATTGTATTTTAGGTTATCAGCCTCAAATGTCCCATGGATTTCCATATCAGCTGGTTTCTCAGCTGTGGATGAGTGGATGCAGCGGAGCGAAAGGGTATGGGAGGAAACAGATCAGTGTATTGTATGAGCTCTCTGAATGTATAAGGAAATTGCGGACAGGCACAGAGGGGAGAACCCGATATACCAACCTGGTGACAGAGTGTGGCTCTCTACACAGGACTTCCGCAAGCCGGGGTCATGTCGCAGGTTAGGTCCCAAGTATATCGGTCCATATGAAATTACCAAGCACATTAATGAAGTCACATATCAACTCAACTTACCTGCTCACTTTGTGTTTTGAGGTCATTTCATGTGTCGATTTCAAAATCGTTTATACAGAAGCCAATGTTCAAATGGCTCTCTGTGCAGTGAGGAAACATATCATAAGGAAGTGCAAATTCCACTAAAGTTTAAGTAGGATCACTGAATTCAAAGTCTAGAGCACTATTACACTATGACTTCTAACAATAGCGTAAAAACAGTAATGTCATTCGTCTGACTAGCACATGCACAGAAGCATAGGGTATTATGAAGGCTCTGCATGATATCGTGACCCAAGGTTGAGCTTACAGTAGGTGGCCATATTGCCTCATATCAAGGGCAATGTATGTTGGAAGACCATAGCAGAGACGTGTGACCGAACTATGTGCACGAGCGCATAACATGCCGCATTCCTTGTTTTCTCCCATTTTTGAGTGAAGCTAATTGATAGTGCCATCTGCCATCTCCTTTTAGAAAGCCAGTGCAGTGCCTTGGCTGTTGATGTGAGTTGTTTTGTCAAAGGAAATAATTGAAAATGTGAGCGGTGATCTCCATGTAATACTTAGGCTTTAATGCCCTTTACCACTCATTCAGTGCTTGTCTGTGTTTATGTTTTCAGTGTTACAGTGTGATTTTATTTAGGTGAAATTTGTTTTCAGTCTATCTGCAGTAGTGCACTTAAAGGGCCAGGAAGGTTAGTGGAACACATTTGCTGGATTGAGGATTTGGAGGATTGAGATCCATTCAGGTAATTTTGCAGTCTTCAAAAAATGCATTGAAAGACATTCCAGTAGCTCAGTGGTGCACCTGCGCTCCACTCTGCTCCCCAGTTCGGAGGATGCCAGCACCTATGTTTAGTCTTTTATGTTTAGTCTTTTTTAGTCTGTTTCTCTTTATTTCCTTTGGACTCCAGTGCTTTTTAATAATCTGTTTTGGACATGGTATGGCTGCTCCATTACCCAGGAGCCCATACAAAGGTTCATTTCTGCCTGCCTGCATAACTGCTGGAGGGAGGATTTTATGTCCAGAAAATGTTAAGATGGCAACAGCTCGGTGGGAGACAGTATGTGAGAATCACGTCTTAGGCTCATTTTACTGTTTCTCATGTAGAAGGAATTCCCTCACTATGTTCCCATTCTGAGCATCAAAGCCAACTGGGATGGGGGTTTGTCACATTCTGAATTCTAGCTCATGTCATATTTTGTCAGCATTGGCTTTGATAGACTCAGGTTATCGGTACAAATTTACATTCAAGATTAGTTGTCTTTTACATATATATCCCCTCTCTTGCAATCATGGCTAATTAGCTGCATCCGTCATTGTAATTGTTTAATTTTTCATGCTAGTTCATTCACCCTTGTATTAGTGCCATGCATGTGAAACAGACTCTTGAAAGGTTTTCTTTTTGTATCTTGCATGCCTAGCATAATAGGACATTCAAAATCCCTTACATTTTAAACTTTTTTTTTTTATGTATATATCTCCTCAACATTCCCAGTACAACTGCTGTAGAGTCCACGACTCAACTCTTGACTAAAGTCTTCACTCCGAGCGTCTGAGTCGGCTGCTGCGGCATACGCCACGCTGCTCTGTGACCCTCACTCTCCACTCCTCTCCTCTCCCAGCTTTTCCAGATCCCTCAGATGCAGACAGCCCAGCCTGCCATTCCAAGTAACATCGCTTCCTTTCGACCCGTGTCCAGCCAGCCCATCATGATGTTCCTGACGCCCATGCCCTTCACCTCATCCCAGACCGCACAGTACTACGTACTCCAGTACTATGTGCCTCAGGTACCCAGAGCAGAGAAAAGCGCCTATGCAAATATGTACACAGTGTAGCAAATGGGTTGAAAATCTGTCTATAAACAGGTTGGCCAGCAATAAATAAACTGCTCCTAAAATGTGTAGATAAAAATGTTTTATCTTGGAAGCAGAAATGAGAAGTTCTAGTTTAGTTTTTTTTCAGTGTAAAAACTAAATGTTTTTGTATTTTTTGTTTGTTTACCGCTTTGAATATCTCTTTTAGGAGTGTCCTATATGAATGGCCATGTCTGGTGCTAGGCCCTTTACCTCTGCTGTTCTGTTTCATTCTCAGTATCACCACAGTGGCCTTCCTTACGTGGGACATCCCCAGCAGTACTCCGTCCAGCCCACAGGACCCAGTACATTCTACCCTGGGCTCTTTCCTGCAGACTGCCCACTAGCATATGGTGAGTTTGGACTTCCCTTTCTCTACCCCCACCTGGGAAACCTACATGCGTGCTCTCACTGATAGAGACCTTTCTTCTGGGTATTCCTGCTGGCTGAAACTGGTTTTTCTTTTGCTCTCTAACTGAAACCAGTGCTTTTTTTTGGTCACCACTAGTGGCAGGGCCTTCATACTATCCTGGCCAGATCATATACACCAAATCTCCATCCATAATAGTGCATACAGCTCAGCAGCCTCCACCCACTAAGAGGGTAAAGAAAACAGTGAGTATTCCCCATGCCTCAGAGGTGAAATTAATTTAATTGTGGATTGACTAGATGCAAATAACTTGCTGTTCGCTAAGATCCGTATCCGAGACCCTAACCAGGATGGCAAGGATATCACAGAGGAGATCATGTCAGGAGTAGGCATTAGCCAGAACACAAGCCCACCAGTGGGACGTCCCTGCACTACCCCTACTGCTCCACAGGTAAGCCATTCAGTCCCACAGCCCGAGCCCCTGATCGGCTGCAGGCCGCTGCTTCGCGTCATCCACTCCACAGGTCAAAGTTCTCTCTCATCTAGTCCTCCCTCATAATAAGCTCTGAGCTGATTGTTTGGTTGTTTGGCTGGCTTTCATTGTCTTGTCCTATTAAAAGCATCATACAATCAGCAACAAAATCTGATGGTGTAGTTTGATTTCCGGCCATTCTCTCTTCCTTCTTCAGTGATTCGGTCACACCGTTGACCCTCCTCCGTCATGTTTGACTGGTTCCAGTAGCTTGTGTGATTGTAGCTGTTCTGATTTAAGAAGGCTTCTCAGATGTGTTTTGATGTTCCGACTTGCCGTGCCTATTCTTTCGTCTGCCTCCATCTTAGTTCTCCCTCACAGCCACTCGAATCCTCCTGATCTTCCCTCGTGTTCCCTCTACACAGACAGCCCACATAAAGGCCCTGTAAGAACAATTCAGCCAAACCCTGAGCACCTCAGCTTCTCTGAGGAAAGGCCTCTCTGTAAACTCTAATTATGCTGTGCTGTGCTGTGCTGTGCTGTGCTGTGCTCACCCCCCCACCCTCGTTGCCATTCCCCTTCTTCTGCATGTGTGTGCAGTATATCTCTCTCTCTCTCTCTCTCTCTCTCTCTCTTTCTTTCTCTCTCTCTCTCTCTCTCTCTCTCCATCTTTTCTGTCTTTTGCTAGTTTTTATGTCCACACCCTCATTATCCTCGCATTTTCTACCTCAAATCCCAGCAGCTGAACAGCCAGGTAGCAGAGCAGGGGAATGTCATGTATAACGTGGACAGTGCTCAGGTCCTTCCTGCTCCTGTGGACTTGAAACCAGGTCAGGCCTCACTGTCCCTTTCAACCCTCTAACTACATCACACACACACACAGCTGGTTTAGGGCTAGCTAGCACATGCATGAACTTCCTTATGAAACTAGTACTAGTTTTGTGGATGATTTGCTTTTGACTCCACTGATTATTATTTTATTTGAATTTTTTTCCCCCTTTTTGGTGGTTCAACTTTCCCAACCCTCATCTGTGATTGGCTGTAGATGACGAGCCAAAGCTTGAGTGTGCAATGCTGAAGTCTTCATCACCAGCACTACGGCCAGTCGAGCCTCCTGTGCAGAGACGAGAGCCCGGCAGTCCTGCTTTTGCTCCTGCCCCTGTCTCTGCACATGGACCCGTCCCAGCTCCAGCTCCCACTCCTGCCCCCACCCCAGACTCTTATCCCCCTGAGAAATCAGAGCTTCCTCCGCAGATGTTTAACCAGCTGATGAAGCAGGTGATGGACCTCACCATCGACACGGAGGAGCGCTTCAAAGGCGTGGTTGACCTGGTTTTTGAAAAAGCCATCGATGAGCCCAGCTTCTCTATGGCCTATGGCAATATGTGCAGCTGCCTGGCTATGGTGAGTAACATGTTCCCATACATTGCTGCTGAAGTTCCATACAAAAGCAAATGCCACACAGAAGTGAACTCTGTTTGAACCACTCTAAACTGACATGGAGCTTTAATCAGCTTCTATTTAGTAACAGAACTCTCAACACTGTCTTATACCCAAGTGTTTCTCCTACATGTCTTTCCTGTGTAGTTAAAAGTGCCCATGGCAGACAAGCCCACCAGCACTGTGAGTTTCCAAAAGCTGCTGCTGAACCGCTGTCAGAAGGAGTTTGAGAAGGACAAGGTCAACGATGATGTTTTGGAGAAGCTGCGGCACCAGCTGGAAGCGGCCACTTCAGTAAGCAGCACTTCTGTCTAATTTACCCGACTCACCAACCCACAGATCAGGAGAAAGGGGACTGAAATCGGCAGCAGTGCTGGGAGGCGGCCTGGTCGTTATCGGGTCCAAACGCACTGTTTCTTGCTTTTGTCTTTGTTCTGGTTACTCCTCGCAAGGCCAGCGAGCGGGAGAGGCTGGAGGAGGATCTGGAGGAGGCGAAGGACAAGGCCCACAGGAGGTCCATCGGCAACATCAAGTTCATCGGGGAGCTGTTCAAGCTGCACATGCTGTCAGAGGCCATCATGCACGACTGTGTGGTCAAGCTGTTCATGAACCACAGCGAGGAGAGCCTGGAGCGTCTGTGCCACCTCCTCACAGCCATCGGCAAAGACCTGGACTTGGAGAAGGCCAGGGTAAGCAGGCCGCGGGCCTGGTCTGGGTTGATTTAATATTCTCAGCAGATGCTCAGCACTTGCATCGGTTTATCTTTAGTATGTCATGTAAAGGTTTACGGGGCATGTGTAGATGAGTGCTAGTGTGCAGTGCAGCGACTGTGCCTATTTTGTCCAGATTTGGTCTGTATTGCGTTTTTCACAACAAGTACTTTACACATCGAAACTGGATGAAGAAGTTTTGGATATTGTATCTTGACTGTCAGTTTTGTCTCTAGTAGGAACAGCAGTTGTGATGTTGACAGTTCAGTCACCAACTAGTTTGACAGTTATGTGTTCAATTTTCCTGGTCTTTTTTATTGTGTATTTTTTTCTCCATGCACGCTTTTAACCAAAAAACAAGCATGTTGAAATGTTGTTTATAAAAGTTTTGCCGTCAGTGTTTTCTGTTGCTTGCCTGTTGCCTGCACTCTGACTACAGGGTAGCCAACTAATTAGGATCATCATCTATAGTGCGACTAGCATGCTGTGCTGATATCAGTGTATTATTAGGCCTTGGCAATGATTTTAAAAGTGTCCAAGTTCATGTTGTTTAGTGAAGTTGTTAGTGTGGTTGTTAGCTCTGCTCCTACTGCAGCTGACAAAATAAAAGGCTTTTATTCAGGACTGGTCAGCTGTTAGAAGGTTTTGCTCTCACAGCCTCCTCCACGTTTGCCGCCTCCTGCTGCTGCACCCTGGATTCCCCAAAGCCAAGTGCAGCTGATGACAGCACAGCTACACCCACAGTGGCAGTGAACTGCTTTACAGCACTGACCAACGTGCAAGGCAGCAGGGTTTACATAAGAGTCATAAACGTCTTGTGACATGAGTTCAGCTGAGAGCACACCTGATCGAATCGAAAGGTAAAGAATATCTGAAATTTGTCGACGTTTCTCTTACACTCTCTCTCTCTCTCTCTCTCTCTCTCTCTCTCAGCCAAAAATGGATCACTACTTTAAATATATCGAAAAGACAGTGAAGGAGAGGAGAGGTTCCTCACGCATTCGGTTCCTGCTCCAGGACGTCATCCACCTGTGACTGGTTAGAGACTCTGCCTGTGTTTGTGTGTTTGTGTTTGCCATTCCAGCGCATGGTGATGCAAAATTATGCATCTGCTGATTTTGCTTTTCTAGCATAACTGGGTGTCGCGGTGAGCTGACCACGGGCCCAAGACCATCGAGCAGATTCATAAGGAGGCCAAACTTGAGGAGCAGGAGGAGCAGAGGAAGGTGCACCAGCAGCTGCTGTCCAAGCACAACAAGAGGCAAAGGTGTGGCCCTCAATTCCGTGACAGCCTTTTTCACCTGGCTGTGTGAGGCCGAGGACAAGTCCAAGGACAATCGACAAGAGGATGGACACATTTGCCAACGTGTGCTAAAAGACAATACAATAATTCAAAAAAATAATAAAACTGTGTGACAAAGAAACAAAAGTTCTGACTCTAATGTATTTTTGCTTTTTCCTTTATGAACTGCAGACAAAACTATATTTAACATTTGGAGATGTTCAAAAGAAAAGACAGAGGTGAATATAGAAATAATATTATTTATTTTTTATTTTATTCTTCCTTGGCTTCTCCTGAATTCAGATAGGCTCTGCCCATTAGATTTCACTTTTTTGTTTGTTTGTTTTTTGTTTTTTTTTGCTAATTTCAAACCAGTCCTAGGATTTTCACACAATCTGAGTGAAATTGGTGTCAAAATATTTGCAAGAGTCTGAATCTCAGTAATTATTTAAACAAAAACCTGACATAAAAAATACAGCTGTCTGTGATGGAAAATGATACGAAACTATGTATTATGTGATTCATATAAAATCACACTGATCCTTTTGTTCGTAAATTAATAATGCTGTTTGCACATTTGTATCCACCTGTTGCTGATTAAGTTGAACATGTATCAGGAACTGTTAACATCAAGGTCAACTTGACACACAACCCACACTGTTTGGAGTCAGTTTGGGTTGGTTTGTGGAAAAAACCAAGCCGAGAGCTGATTGGCTTATAGCCACAGCAACAAAGGAAAGAAGAGCTGCTTAAGAAAAGATGATTGGTTAAAGACAGCACAGGAGTAGTATAACTAGCCACGGTTTTGTATACTCGGGGCTCCCTACCTGAGGAGAGCCAAACATTTATTTTATTCTTTTTCTTATTAAATTACTCTCTTAATCACGTCTGACTTGCTGTTTGTTCAAAATTCCACAACAGTGTACATGAATGGAGAAAAGCTATAACTGTTCAGAATAACATTCAGTGCTTTTGGAAGAAATGTCTACAGTGTTGTCATGTAAAGAGAGAAATGAAAGGCTGAAATATCAGAAACATTACAAGTGCAATATGCATGTATGCAAAGAAAATTGAGTTCATGTGAACCACATTAAGATGTCAATCTGCCTGTGGAACATAACACCTCTTAAGAGGCTCGATTTTTGCTCTCAAGCTGCGATGGTTTTGTCATGTTGTCTAAGAGAAGAGGCTTTGGTCGGTGGAGTGAGTCTTTGATAACTAAGATTGTAACTAAGATTGAAACTGCTCACCGCACTACAACGAGTACACAAGGTGTAATGAACTTGCTATGAGAATGATCTCAGTAAGTAACTCAAAAAGGATAGGCTCATCATGATGCATTAGCTAACAGTCAGCACTCATACACAAGTGTGAATGTTCAACATTCATTCAAGAACCTCGAGGTCACAGTCTGAAGTGTGTACAAAAGGAATCTAAAGTAAAGGTGTGAGCAAGTACATCCTCCACTGATAAGAGATGTAAATTAAGACTCGAATTGTAACATTAGAAAAAAGATGTACAGTTCTAACAATTTATTTAAAATGCCACACCTTAAACATGTAAAGTTATTGTTATTTACAATAAATTTATTATAATGCAAAATAATTAAAAAATATTATTACAATGACATGTCATGAACTATTACACATTTATTTAACAAGGGACAGACTGAATGACTAAATTTAAAATTAAGAAAAGCTTAAACCAATTTTAAACAATACAGAAACTCTACATATAGAATATAAAAAGTTAATAACAACAATCACAATAATAATAATAATCACAATAATAATAATCACAACAACAATAATATAGATATTGATAGAACAAGAATAATAAGAATAATAGTAAAAATACAAACAAGGATGACAATAACAATCACAATAATAATAATAAAGTCAGTATCTTCGCCTTTTCTTCTTACGCTGTTCAGGCACGGGTTCTTCACTTATGTCCACTTCAAAGTGCGGCACGAAGCTGTTGAAAACTGGAGTGGAGAAGCTTTCAGTCACGTGGAACTGTCCATCAGGCTTCACTTCCTCGTGCAGAGTCGGACAGTGGAGCGCCTCCCACAGGCGCTGCTTGATCCTGCGGCCCAGTTCCAGGCTGTAGGGCTTGGCCTGACCGGACGAACTTCTGAGCATAGGCTCCACCACAGAGTTGTAAATTTTCTGGTAGTCCTGCTCTCTGTGACCGTGGATCAGCAGGGGTTCGTCCTTGCTTAGCTGCCCACTAATGCAGTAAGACACAAGCCTCTCAGAGACAGGCTCAGGGCCCACCCTCATCTGAGGAGTTTTCATGGACTTGGAGGTGCAGCTGTAAGTGTGGTCCAGTCTGGAGCTAAGCACCTGTACTGAGAACTCAGTGCCTACATTCTCAGTACCTTTACATGTTGATGCTAAAACTCCCCCCACCAAGTAATCCCTCAGTCGCTCTGAAGGTATTATGTCCCTTCGGAGGCCATATGGACCTGTAGAGGTACGCTTCCTATTGTTCTGAGACAACAGATTAAACATCACTTCTTAGGCTCATGAACCAAAGAACATTTTAAAAATTTTTCATGCTGTCACACTTTAAATCATTAACCTACATCAAAAGTTCTGTATCCTAAGAAAAACATTACCATTTCTGAAGATGGTTTTAGAAGAATGTTTTTGTAGCAAAGTTCTGAAACCACGATTGATATCTTGTTGAAAATTGCCTGATGTTTTGTTTACAGTTGGTTGCTGTTACCAATATTCTGCTGAATGCTGGTAAACATTCTAGAATAGCATTAAACCAATCATAAGGCCCTGCAGAATGAGTCAAAATTTCAAATGTATACATAGCTACAATATGTCCTGGAAATAAAACACTGGCAAATTGAATGTTTATCTTATTTAAATGTACACAAAACCAGTTTCCACTGGACTGATTAAAGCATCAATATACAGATAGATCATTTCACTTTACCTTTAGAGTTATCCCAGTAGTAACCTGTTGGCACGTCACGGCCCCGCCCCCTCCTCAAATGTTTTCGTGTGTGTTCGTCTCTGTGGCCACGCCCTCTCGTGTCGTTCACCTGTTCTGTGTTAGGTGTAATCATCTTGTGTGTATATATGTCTCCTGTGTTGTAGTGCGTGTTGTTGGTGTTTGAGTTGTATGGTTGTCGTATGTGTTGCGTGTTAGTAAGAGAAATAAAACTGTTTCATCGTGCCTCGTCCCATCTTAAATGATCATTTAAGAGGATTCGAAAGCCTGCGAGATAGTAGACTAAACCACAGGATATTACTAGCCTAATATTAACACACACAGTTAACATAAAAATTGAATATTGATCGTATACAGCTTTTATATATATATATATATATATATAATTTTTATTTCATTTTATTTTTTAATGTTTAGTCGTTAGTCATGCTAAACATTGTGTGAAACTTTGTGCACTTTCACTTGCTACTTACAATTGGTCACTTGCTGACACCAGACACGCGCACAGCATAAATGTAGCCAATCAGCGTCCTGAATCTGAAGCCTAATGGCGCTTCATTGATCCACCCAAGAGAACTTTGGTGAACTGCCCTTTACTGTGGAGCTTCCTGAGGTGGCCGCGTAGCTAGCTAGTCAAGTTGTGTACTGTGTATTTTGTGTTAGTTTTTCATTTATAGTACCAATGAATTAGTTAAGATAGTGACTAATAGATAGTGCTAGTTAACGTTTAGCTAACGTTAACTTAGTTCTCTAGCTAACCTGGTGGTTTAGATTAGTGGTTCTAGTGAATTGAAGTGGCGAGCGTTCGCTAATTGTTAGTTCGCTATCTTGTTTAGCTAGTAGCTTGTGAACGTTAGCTAGCTAGCTAACCAGCTGTGTGTTTTAGTGGTGGTTCTGGCGAACTGAGCTACGTTGAGCTCGCTTTTCAGTTCTGAAGTTTAAGCAGTTGTAATGTGTAATTTTTGATACCCAATGTATAGCTAGATAATAAAAGGCCATTGCATTAACTTTTAAAATGCAAGCCATCTTTTGCAGTAAACAAAAGATTCAAATATTTTTCTAATTATGCATACTGTCCCTTCTATCAGAACAAATTAGAGCTGCAACTAGAGATAATTGTCTTTTATTATTCTGTTGATTTTTAATGCAAATTAAATAATGATTGGCTCTTTCACAGACCCCTAGTAGTATGTGTTAGGTTGTATTGGAATGATTGCAGAAAATGACAACAGTCATACGCAGTACATTTTTTTAGCAGCCTCCACTGGTTAGTGCATCTTCTTTCTTTCACTAATAAAAATAAATATAAGAGAAATAAATACATTTACATGGTTCATCAATATCCTTTTACAATATTCTTTTACTGTATGAAAGACTTCACCAGACCTTGCAGGGGCAGTACGCTTGTACAGAGAAAGTACTCCACACTCATGCATCAGGGAAATCACTGCATTTGCATGTTGAGACCAAGAAATGGTTCTGGTCAGTTTTTATAAAGCAGACACCATAGATGGGTAAGTTCTCAGCAAAGCAGACTTAAAGGTTGCAGTGCTTTGTAGCTTTCATTTGTATTTAAATATATTAAATGCAGTCTGTCATGAAGTTAGAAGAACAGATATAAACTCACTTTTAGGCAGATGTTTTTCTGTTGCTGATTACTGTATCTTCCTATGTTTTCCTTCATAAAAACAGATGAGATCATCAAAAAATCAGCAACTTGAATGTCGGTTGTTGCAATATGTGCATTAAAATATCCTTACAAATGTAAGGGGGGGGGGGGGGTATCTTCTTTTTCCTGAAGATCTGTGTAAGTGATTGCACTGCTTCTTTGGATTTATTTTTGTTTTAGGCACAGGAAGTTTACTAACCACAACATGAACTGTGCTTTTCCTTTTCTCATCTCCACTAGTCATAATGAAGCAGGTGTACTAGCATGTAATTTTTAAGTTTTTTATTTAAATTTAAATGAATCCTTTAAGTTCTCCTTAGTATTATTAGATTTTACATCTATGTCATGACATCCAGCCTAGTGAGAATTGCAAGGGACCCAAGAGATGGCCAATGTGCTGTTTCATTGTTGTAGTCTTAATAAAGTCTTGGTCTATGTTTTCCTTTATTCAGGTTCTACATAGAAGCACCAGGCACTTCACTATAAAGAATCTCAATATTATGGTTTCAAGATACAGTCTGAAGTATTCTTATTGAGGTACAGCACTCGTAGTATTATACCCCTAATGAGCGGGTTTAAAAACAAAAATGATGACCACTGCTGGTAGAGGAACAGATATCTGAACTCTTCTAATTTAAGAATATATATTTTTGAAGTTGCTCTTTTAAATTCAGCTAAAACAGGGTACAGGTGTTTGCAAGTGTTTAGTGGCTAGGCAGTGGCCTAAAAAATTTCAGACATAAGTCTCAGTTTTTCTTCATTTCAAAAAGCACGCTATCATTAAGATGCCTCTTTAGTCTGTGCACCTCACTGTTTCCTTCCCTTTATAGGCTTATAGACTACCACACCGCTGTGGAACTCACAATAACTCAGGGGACTTTTAACGGTGCGACTTCCTCTTTAAATTTTACACAATCAATATTATGTGTTTCCCTACTTTGGCACAGGTGTCTGTTTTTGAATGGTGAGTATTGTGTGAGTAATGGTGAGTATTTTGAATTGTGTGTTTTTGCTCTGCATTTTGTTCATCAGGATGTGCAGTTCTTAAACATGCCGTTGAATATTTGCAATATTCGTAACTCTATTATTAGCCATTGCTTGTAAATATTGTGGTGGAAATTCAATGAAACGGGGAGTCAGATGTGGATAATAAGTAAAAAAGGTTTTAATAGAAAAGAAAGATTCCACAGAGTGTGGGGCTCACTACCAAGAGAAGCCCCGAGTCATACAGAGCATTGCTTGATATACAATTCTAACTGTATGCCTTGACCAATCACAGAAGCGTTGCTTATCTCTTTCAGGCCGGCTGGTAAGAATCTTGCTTGACTGTCATCTCTTAATTGCAGGCAATAAAGCGATTGCAGGCAATAAAGTGATTGCAGGCAATAAAACGAGAGACATCTTCCTGCTTATCTAATCTACGGTCTCACTCCCTTAAAGTTCTTTGCTTACATAAACATTCTTCCTAGGGAACAGGATAGTGCTGAATGTATGTGAATCACTGAAGCACATAGTATTCCCTTTACATTTCCCCCCTTTGATTCTCATACAATCATTAACTAAAATCTTCAGTGAATAGTGCCTGGAGGTCATTAAATTCTTCAGAATCCTCATCCACCTCCTCTGGCAGTTCTTGCAACAGTTGATACTGTATACGAGTAAGATTAGTCACCCAAGTGACACAACAATTCATAATACATGGCAAGAAACACATAACCATCAATATGACAATGAGCACAGGAAAAAACACCGTCATTGCCCAGTGTCCCCATGGGCCCAGGGCCGAGGTGAACCATGAGAACCATGAATTGTCTGCTGGGGACGGCTCCTGGATGTCCTGTTTCATATGTGTAATCAGGTCTGTTATATTATCATAATAATCTGGGATGTGAAAACAACATGATACATTTATCTTCTTACACACCCCACCTTCCTGGGCTAGGAGCAAATCTAAGGCCATTCTATTCTGCAGGACTACTTGGCGAATCTGGTGCAATTCTTGGTTTAGGAGTGTAAAAATCGTCTCAGTCCTATTAGCCAAAGTTAGGACTTGCCACGCTAAACCGTTAATCTTATTCAAGGCTGCAGTGGTGCCTCCTCCCAGAAATATAGACCAACCTATTGCCGATGCAGGGGTGGTCCATGGGTCGGCCAGTGTATAGCCATTGTATTTAGCGGGGTTCTGCTTGCCAGTGCCTCGTTTATGTATGGTGTGTGCATGTGCCCCACGTAGTTTGAAAATAGACACTGGCGGGGTTAGGAGTACTGGTGTGCAACATCCTGACCACTGGAACTCATAGTTCTTTCCAGTTTTCTTCCAATTACTGGCCTTGGTAATGGGGAGGGCAGAGTAGGTTTTTTTCCCCACATGCCCACATCATTGCCCCTTGTGTAATAGGGTTGACTATACTGTAGCATCTCCTACTAAAGGTTTTTGTGGCATTCCTTAATTCATTTCTTCCCTGAATGGTACAGTTGTGCCCATCCTTATCTAATGCTATATAATTCACCTTACACTCAGTATGTCCTAGATAAGGGTCAGTGGGTTCCCCCCCTTTTGAACACAAGCACCAGTCCCCTTGAATATTAGTTGTATCAAAAGTCATATCAGCTAAATGCATCTTTGTCGTAGTCTCGCAGTCATTATTTCGATGTGCCACTTCTGCCCTCCCATTACCCGCCCAGTCGGGTATTTTCATCGAGCTTATGATTTCTCTGGATAAATTATAGAGCTGTCCTGTTAGCCTATTTAGTTCACATGTAGTCTTATTGGTCATCTGGGTCGCCATGTCGTGGGTGATGGGTATGGGCGTCCATGGCACCTGAAAGGGGTGACACACTAGGCAAGACTGGTTTGGCTTGGCAGTGGTTGCCATCACCAATGCCATTGCACAAGCGATATTGCCTTTGCATCTTTCCTCTGGCAGGAGTTGTCGTCCCGCGATCGGGGCGAAAGTAGTGAGTAAGATAGTAACAAACAGAAAATTCATCATGAGTCCTCAGGTCGTTCTGGCGCCTTCTTGCAATGAGTGTGGTGTATCCACGTTGCTCGTCCGTCGGTTTTGACGGCGGTGTTAGTCGTCAGCAGCACTTGGAATGGTCCTCTCCACCTGGGCTGGTTCCACCGCTTCCTTCTGAAGTCCTTTATCAGCACCCAATCACCTGGTTGGTGGGTGTGGAGTGGCGTATTCGTCACCTCGGGAAGAACTGCCTTCACCTGCTTAGACACATGGGAGAGAGATTTGTGCAGAGACACACAATACTGCAAAAGTGATTCATTGATCAGGTTAGTATCCCAGTCGGGCGGTCCGATCCCCGTGTTGGGAGGCCGTCCAAACACTATCTCAAAAGCTGATAAGCCTGTTCGTGCCTGCGGTCTGGTTCGGCATTGCCACAGGACGAGGGGAAGGCATTTTACCCAATTCATGCCTGTTTCCTGCGTTAATTTAGCTAGACCTCCTTTAATGGTGCCGTTTGTCCGTTCTACTGCCCCTGCACTAGCAGGGTGATAGCTGCAGTGTTTTCTCATATCTACCCCTAGATATTTAGTCAGAGCTTTTAGTCCTTCGTGTACGAAGGGTGTCCCATTGTCACTGGACACTCGTTGTGGTAACCCCCACCGGGGAATAATTTCTCTCAGTAGCGCTTTTGCTACTGCATCACTATCTTGTTTTCCCGTTGGGAAGGCCTCCACCCACTTGCTAAACATGCACACACACACAAGCATGTACCTCTTTCCTTCAGCTGGTGTTAGTTCTACAAAATCTATTTGCCAATGTTGAAATGGCTCACTAGGCGGCGGGTGTCCGGCGGGTGCGTGTTTGGTATGATTGTCCCCGTGTGGTGTGTTTTGTGCACATACCAAACATCGAGAACAAAAATTTTGGGTGTGTGTGTTTATTCCTGGTGCATACCAATGTCTCGTTATACTCTCCACTATCCCCCCTTTGCTCATGTGACTCCTCCCATGAGCAATCTCAATTAGTCCTTTCATATAAGCTGTGGGGAGACAGGGTTTGTTCATTTCTGGGTGTACCCATATCCCGCCTATTTGTTTACACCCCCCTTTTTTCCATTTCACATAATCTTGTGGAGTGGCTTGTTTTTGGATATCTTTAGTAGATATTCTGGTTTCGGTATCTGCTTGTGCCATTTGTGTATGGAGCGGTTGTAACGCTGTGAGTTGAGCTACTTTATCCGCATAAGCATTCCCTTTTGATACGGCGTCATCCGCCTTAGTGTGTGCAGCGCACTTTATAATTGCTACTTCCTTTGGTAGTTGAATTGCTTCCAACAGCTCTGCTACTAGGTGGTGATTCTTTATCTTTGCTCCTGAGCTGGTGAGAAAGTTGCGATGTCTCCAAATGGCCCCAAAGTCATGTGCTACTCCCCACGCGTACCGGGAATCGGTCCAGACGTTCACGGTCTTGTCTTATGCTAGTTTACACGCATATATGAGTGCAGCAAGTTCAGCTGCCTGCGCTGAGTAATTAGATGGGAGTGGTTCTGCTTTCACCACTTCTGTGTGTGACACAACAGCATATGCTGCTCGATTAGTGCCTTGAGAGTCACGTTTAGCTGAACCGTCCACAAAAAATTCCAGGTCCGCATTAAATATTGGTTCCTCCTTTAAATCTATTCTGGGAGATGTTGCAATTTCTAACACCTGTTGACAGTCATGGGGCTCTCCTTCCTCCTCTGTAGGCAATAGAGTGGAGGGATTTAGAGTTGTGCATCGTTTCACAGTAACATTTGGCATGTCTAATAAGGCAGTGTGGTACCTAAGCCATCGCTGAGTGGACAAATGTGCCACTTTTTGATCTTGCAGTATTCTTGACACTGCATGAGGCACATGTAGGGTAAGCTTAGCGTAGCCTACTATGTCTCTGGAAGCCACTAGTGCCTTCTCGGCGGCTGCCACAGCTCTTACACATAAAGGTAGGCCTGCTGCGACTGTATCTAATTTTCCTGAGAAGTAGGCCACCGGCCTTTGTTTGTCCCCATGTTTTTGTGTCAATACACTTGTCATATATTGCCCTTTAACATCCACTGTCTGTTCAAATGGTTTGTTTGGGTCGGGAATGCCTAACGCTGGCATAACTTGTAACAGCTGTTTCAGTGTTGTGAAGGCCGCCTCAGCTTCCGGTGTCCATTCCGGCTGTGAGGAATTTGACCCTTTTGTCGGTATTATATCTCTGAGTGGTCCCTCATGTTCTGCATAGGATGGTATGAATGTCCTACAATAGGAACACATTCCTAAAAAGGACAACAGTTGTTTTTTCGTCGTGGGTCTTGGTATAGTCAAAATGGCATTCACTCGGTCTTTAGTCAGCATGCGCGTTTGCTCAGTGATGTCATGTCCTAAAAAATGCACTTGCTGCTTACAGAACTGTAATTTGGATTTGGATGCCTTATGGCCTTCCCCTGCTAAATGATGTAGCAGTGCCACCGTGGCTTGTTTACACGCTTCTCGTGTTCTCCCACAAATCAAAAGATCATCAACATATTGCAGCAAGGCTATTCCCTTAGGGAGTTCTAAAGCCTCTAGGCTTCGATGTAAAGCGGCATTGTAAATGGTTGGTGATTCACAATACCCTTGACACAATCTCGTGAATGTGTATGGCTTTCCTTCAAAAGTGAAAGCAAACCAAAATTGGCTATCCTTGTGCACAGGTACGCTAAAGAAAGCGTTGGCCAAATCAACTACACTGAACCACTTACTGTCTGGTGGGATCTGAGAGAGAATAGTGTGCGGGTTTGGAACTTCTGGGGCTCTAGGGTGTACTGCCGCGTTGACAGCCTGCAAATCCTGCACAAATCTCCATTCATCTCTCCCTGGCTTCTTAACTGGGAAAATTGGAGTACGTACTGGTGAGTCTGGGCATGGTACGATAACTCCTGCTTGTTTTAATGATTGGAACACAGGCCTGATGCCCTCCACTGCCTCTGGTTTTAGAGGGTATTGGTGCTGGCGTGGTCTGTAATCAGATTTTGGGGTGATGTAGACAGGCTCACATCCTTTTATTAAGCCCACATCATTTTTTCCCTGTGCCCATAACCCTGCAGGAACTGTTTTCAGTTCCTCTTCCTCCTCCTCTGAGAGGGTAACAGAGGCTGCCATAATTACTATATTTGGACTTACAAGCTCGACCCCCCTTCTGCAACTTAGCCTATACAGGGTTGGCATTTTCCACACTTCTATGCTTGGGCTGTACATAATTTTACACTGGGGTTCTTTTATCCAATCAGTTGCGCTCAACACGCGTTTTGTCCACAACCCTACTCTCTGCCAGTCTGGGTCAACATGTGCGCTAGCCAGCGACACATGAGGTGTTGCATGTGAGATTGAATATAAAGATTTCTGTTTAGCTGAGAGCTGCACCACTCCCGCAGCCCACTCGCAGTCCCACGCTATGGCTGTGATAATCAAACTGTCACTGCCCCCTAAGTCAAATTTCTGTTCAAAATCAACGTCACATCCCTCATGGACCTTCATTGTACAGTGAATAGAATCACTTTGTTTAACTGTCAGCTCACCAGGTAGCGTGTTAGTAACTTCAGTCATAAAATGTGTTAGTACTTCCCCCGCAGTGCACTGCAATTCATACACGTACAAAGGGGCTCCTGCCTCTAGCTGGACTCCCTGTGTAGGTGTTTCCCACGTAACAAACAACCCCTCTGGGTTGCTGCTAATTGTGCACCCAAGTTTACACATTAAATCTCTAGCTAACAAATTAATTGGACAGGTTTCTGATATCAAAAAACTATGTTTAAATTGGCTTTTCCCTAAACTACATCGGAGAGGCTCGGACATCCTTTCATCAATGGGATGACCTCCCACTCCAATTACTGTTATCCCATATCCTTGTCTCATTCTACATTCTATTAATCCTTCTTTTAACACTGAGTGGGTGGCACCACTGTCAACCAAAAACCTAACATTTTTTCCCTCTACTTTCACAGTTACCTCGGGGAGGCCTCTTGGCCCTTTACTAATCTGCTGTAATAGTTGGTAATTTAAATTTGTCACTTCCCTTTTGCTGTCTTCACTCAGTGGTCCGCTGCTGTCCTGCCTCTCCACCGCCCGTCACTCGTGGATTGTGGGATCCTGATCTGTGCCCCCGTCATACGAGTTATCCTCCTCCGGACAGTTTCTGGCAAAATGTCCAAGCTTTCCACAGTTGTAGCATTCCTGCTCTTTCATCCAATCAATTTTTCCTCCTTTTCCTCTTCCTCTGCCTCTGCCTCTTCCGCGACCACGTCCCCTGCCACGACTACTTCCTCGTCCGCGGCCTTCTCCTTGATCTCCCACCGTCTGGAGCATTGTCAGCATCGCTTGGTGTGTGGTATCTGCTCGTTGACGCTCTCGTCTGGCGTCTTTCTTCCCCAGGATTGTCTCATGATGCTTGGCATGCTCCTCAATAGTAGATAGGGGAGCTCTGCTGTAGCCTATGCAGTTTTTTCTAATGAGATCGCTGATGTCTTTTCTCATATTCATTAGGAAGCTGTTTCTCAAATGAGCTTCCCATGCACCTACTTCTCCAGGTCCTGCTGCTCGTTGTGCTGGTGTGTCAATTCCACAATGGTCAGTGTGGACACGCGTCAGACGGACGAGAAAGTCAGCGACGGGTTCGTCATCTTTCTGTTTGCATGATGCTATCACATCGGTGTTGATGGTGGTTGGATAGGCTGTTTCCACCCTTTCGATGAGTCCTCTTATCATCTCTCTGTATGGGCCATTCAGGTCAGGTTGGCCTTGGGGCGGTGCATTCCACTCAGGCAGGTGGAGACGGACATCTCCATCCACCCAGTTTCTATCAATGCGGTTATACTGTGGTCCGAGTCGAATCATCAATAACCGTCTCAGTTCAGCCTGTGTTGGTCTGCAGGACTGCACGAATGCCATCAGTTCTTGTCCGAAGCGTCGTCCGCCGATGTCACCTGGCTTGCTCAGGCCATCGGCCGCTTTCATGATGTCGTCTGCAGTCCAGTGACGGTGGACCATAATCACTCCCTCAGGTCCTGACACTTCCACCATCGGGAACTGTGGGGCATAGTCTACCTCAGGCTCTGCAGATGGCTTTATAGTGGTGTGACTTCGAGTGCGATGAGCCACTGGTGAGGTTATTGCCTCCAGTTGTCGTCTTAATTCGTCATATGGAGACGGCTTTGGTGTTAATGAAGTTCCTGGTTGCGGATAAGGAGGTGGATTTGCTAGCGCTTGTGGTTGCTGAATCAGCTGGGGGGCTCTCGGCGGGGCGGCATCGAGGTCAGGATCAGCTAAAGAAACACACTGAGACACTTCATTATTACCTTTTCTATGCCCTACCTGCTGCTTCTGCCTTTTCTCAGCTTCTTCTAACCACATTTTTGCCTTTTCCAGCATGTCTTCACTGTTCTCATCAAAATATTTCCGCGCTTTCTTATCAGCTTCCCTAGGCTTAACCTTAACTCTTTCAATTAATTTTAACAGGTATGCAACACTTAGAGTCCCTGAGACATTAAAACCGTAATATTTAATCCAAAATGGGACATGTTTGTTTACATGTTCCCCGTAGTCCTTATTCATTTGAAAGAGTAGGCTACTGGAGAACTTGTCCTTACTGAACTCATACTCCTTACTGTTGCCCGCACCCATAATAATAATAATAATAATAATAATAATAATAACCAATTTTTTTTTTTTCTTTTTTTCTTGGATCCAGGCAACAAAAGAACAAAGGAAACTTACCTACTCTCTACAATTTTCCTATTCTTATCTTATTATCCACACCATCTACCCCCGATATGGATTAGTTCCGCTCCAGCAAATCGTGCTAGTATACTGAGTCCACTCCTTTCCCTACGGGGTGTTCTGTCGGCCCGGGCCTATTTCTTACACTAGTACGTCTACTCAGTGTGCCTATTCTCTTAGGCTGGCGGAGTCCCAGACTCCGGAGTCCTCTAGACCCTATTTTTAAGCCCTAGTATCTCATGTACTATGCTACTTTACAGACCCACCCCAGGGTAGACTCAGGCGGATCACTATGTCACTTTCTTCTAGGATTAAATTACTGAACTTCACCACTTACTTTCTGTTCGTTAGATCAGGCGGAGCACACCACCGGAGTCAAGCGGGACGTCACTCCCTGGTTAGGTACTTTCCCGTATTCTTGTGGGTTTCCCTTTTTCTCCAGCTCAGTTCTCTCTGAGGAGCGTCCTCGAAGTTTAGTCACCGCTGCTCCGCATGGTGCCTCTCGCTGATCCTGCCGACTACGCCAAATTCTGTGGTGGAAATTCAATGAAACGGGGAGTCAGATGTGGATAATAAGTAAAAAAGGTTTTAATAGAAAAGAAAGATTCCACAGAGTGTGGGGCTCACTACCAAGAGAAGCCCCGAGTCATACAGAGCATTGCTTGATATACAATTCTAACTGTATGCCTTGACCAATCACAGAAGCGTTGCTTATCTCTTTCAGGCCGGCTGGTAAGAATCTTGCTTGACTGTCATCTCTTAATTGCAGGCAATAAAGCGATTGCAGGCAATAAAGTGATTGCAGGCAATAAAACGAGAGACATCTTCCTGCTTATCTAATCTACGGTCTCACTCCCTTAAAGTTCTTTGCTTACATAAACATTCTTCCTAGGGAACAGGATAGTGCTGAATGTATGTGAATCACTGAAGCACATAGTATTCCCTTTACAATATGCAGTCTTAAGACACTGACAAAGTGCTGTTGTAGTAGCAGAGTTGCAAAATGTACCTACAATCTAAGCTCCTGCTGGATTTAATTTCAACCCTAACCAAATAGGTAGTCTAGTTCTACTGGGGTCCTTTAATGTTAAACTCTCAGCACATTTGTTATAAACATGTCTAGCATACATATAACTGGCAGTTCATAATGCACTAGACAATGACATTGTATTGGTGTTTTAGCTTTATGCTCTTTAACATTAGAATATAGATGAAACGGTAAATACGAGATCAAGTATAGAATGTCAGTCTTAATTGGAGTGTATATAGAACTCTCGCAATACTGGGTAAGCCATACAGTCATCAGTCCATTTGTTTAAAATGTTCTTTGATGTGAAGCTCATATTATTTTTCCCCCACTTACGCAGAACTTGACTGTGAAAATGTCTGTTGGAAGAATACAACAGGGGAACTCTCAGTTGTACTTCACATCACTGACACTGTGTAGACTTTAACTAATGTACAGTTGTGTAGATTTACAGTTGTGTACAATTAGAGCAAGTGACCTAAGCAACATGTATTGCATTCTCAGTTTGCCTTAACCAACCTATCACTTCATCATGGTCAGAATATTTGCTATAGATATTTGCTATAGATACATGTAATGCTTCAGCAGTGCTACTAGTTCTAATACACTCAAACTTGTGCACCAGAGTGGGTGATGGTAATGGTACTGTTAGAAGCAAACCTATATGACGGGGGTTGGGCTTCCACACACTGTCCCTTTCTCCCAGTTCACCGAGCGGAAATGACTCTCAGCCTGGTTGGCTGGGTTAAGAACACAAGCAAGCGGACAGTCGTGGGGCAGGTCCAGGGGCTGTGACATCTTGTCAATGAGATGTGGCTACTGTATGCTATGCACCAGGATGCTTTTCCATTGAGGATGTCTCTTGTGATACCTCCAGGGTGCATGATTGAAGACTAGGTGAGAGGATTCCCTTAGCAGCTGAATACATTTGATTATTTTCTGATACCTTGTCCCCGTCTCTCTTTGTGTTCGTACCGCAGGATACGGCAGAGCCTAGACAACAGGACAACTTTCCAGTGAAGACATCTCTCGTGACAGCTGCGGAGTACACGATTGAAGACAAGTGAGAGGATTCTGTTAGCAGCTGAATACATTTGTTTTTTTTTTCTTGTACCTCGTCTCTGTCTCTCTCTGTGTTCGCATGGCAGGAACCGCCACATGTTACGCACCAGGACTGCTTTCCAGTGAGAGCATCTCTTGTGACCCCTAAGAAGTGTGCAGTTGACGACAAGGTGAGAGGATTCCTTTAGTTGCTGGACCTACTTAATTCTTCCTTTCATTCCTTGCCTAATCTTTCCATGAATTCAACTTTATTTTAATGGATGTGTTCATAATGTATGGTTCAGGTTATGCAGATACTTTGAGAGTTGCATGAATTAGTCAACCTACTGAATTCCCCACAAACAACAATATGAATAATTAATTGACATTTATAACTTTTAACAACGTAGCAGCTGCTTGTGAGTTATATGAGTTTGTACTTCATTAGCTCTATTTGTATCACATTATTCATGTTACAATTGTAATAGTAATAGTAAATGTTCAATCGTAATAGGGCAAATTGATTTGACACAGTTCCTTGGCTATAAGTACCTAAGGTCCTGCTTTGAAAATAATATAGTACAACACTGGATGATTTTACTACACTTTTATTCATATATTCAATGTATTTACATTATTTTAGAGAATACTATATTAAAGAAGTAAGTTATATAGCTCCAATATCATCATGTAGTTTCATATTAATTACAGTCCATAACTGTCTGTGGTCATATTTCAACTGGCCTTTTTACAGTAACAGCAAAGACATATAGTGGACTTCATGGGCTTCCCCACATCTGTGTTTTTAAACCTTTTTGGCAGTGCTTTGTGTGACTAATATCCTGCCTTTTTATCCCTCACTCATGTCTTGCTCAGGTGTCAATATGTCAAACAACTAAATTAGTGTTCTATTATTTTCTTAGTTTGTACAAGAAGTATAAATATGTAGCTACCCAACATTTATAATGTGTATTGTTTCTTATTTTGTGAACAAAACCAGGTTAAAACATTTAAATGTAAAAACTGGTTTCACACTGCTTTGGATCTAGTGAAAATCCTAGAAGCTGTCAACACCATCATCTGAGCAGGCTCCATTTAACACAAAGAGAGACAGAGACGATGTACCAGACAAAAACCAAATGTATTCAGATCCTAAGGGAATCCTTTTACCTTGTCTTCAATTATGCACTCCATAGATGTCATGAGAGACACCCTCACAAGAAAGGCGGCCTGGTGCGTGGCATGCAGTGGTGCCTATCATACGAACACAGAGAGAGACAGAGACGAGGTAGCAGACAACAACCAAAGGTATTCAACTGCTGTCTGGTCTTTCTCAGTAAACTGCAGATAATGAAGTACAGGGCAAGGAATTGAACATGCACATGTCCTTGCCTGGATACAGACACTTTGCCTGAAAGACAGTTGCCTCACAGGTTTGTTCCGAAATGACTTCCCTTATGCATTAGCTAATAGTCGACACACGTGCACAAGTGTTAATGTTCAACTTTCATTCAAGTGTAAATGGATTCTATGACTTGAATAAGTCTGCTCTAATATAGAAACTGCTCACCGCACTACAATAAGTGCACAAGGTGTAATGAACTTGCTATGAGAATGATCTCAGTAATCAACTCAAAAAGGATAGGCTCAGAAGTGTTGATTTTTTAAAGTAGGAAGGATTTTGAATTTTCATCCTTGCCAGGAGAACTAGCTAGCCTAACCTGGGATAACAGCCAATGCACAGAATCACAGCTTGGGAAAACTGATGTGACATGTCAGTTTAATCGGCAAGGCTCAAGGCAACAGGGTCCTGTCCCTTGACTTAGGTTGATCTAGAGGTATTTCAAGAAACTTCTCAAGCACACTTTAGTGGCAAAGAACAATATTTTCACTTGAACAGGGACCTCCGATTAAAAGTCTGATGCTCTACTGACTGAGCTATTCAGGATAGAAGCAAAGCTTCCTAGCTACTTCAGGAAGGATTCAGGACACGAAAAATAAGTCTCAAGCTTTGATATGGTATCTGTGTGCCAGTCTTCTCAAGTGAGACAAAGGCCCAAATGGTCTGGTTTGGTCATCCTCCCCAATCCAGGACATCGTAACTGACATGACATGTTAAGAGCTTTCCAACAGTGAACTCCTTCAGTGAGCAGGGAATGATGACACATCTGTCAGCTAACTCCTTTGGCAGTGTAGTGTTAAAGCATGCTAAGTATCATGTGAGATCCAGTCAGTTTGCATATAATGAATGTTCTTCCTCCTCTTAAAACTCTTTAGCTCTGATGGCAACATCCTATTACAAAGGCCCACTTTGTCTGGTGGTCTGCCTGATCAGGACAAGTGGGAGATGCTAAAACATTTCTAAAATATCACATTGGCAGCAGGCTGTTGTGTTACATTTGCGATCCAGCCATATATATATATATATATATATATATATATATAAGTGTGTGTGTGTGTGTGTGTGTGTGTGTGTGTGTGTGTGTGTGTGTGTGTGTGTGTGTGTATAATGGAATGCCATCCCCACCCTCTTGAAACTCTGAAGTTATCATGCCAACAGCACCTAACCCCTTTATTTCTGCCTGAAGATTTGTCCCTGTGTGTACAAGAAATGCCAATAATGGCTCTTTCCATGTTTTAGTGACACTAGCATTCCCACTTTTCTTGAGTGATTCCATAGGGTAAAAAAATTCCTGACTCTTACAAACTTCATCTTTTTTGTAAAACAAAAAGAAAGATGAATAACTCGCTTAATGGCCCGTTTCCTCTCATGCATACCCAGTCCAGTATGCATCCAAATGTCATCAGTATAGTAGGACTGCAGACTTTGAAAAATGTTTGTGTCAGGAGAAACATGCAGCTTTGTTCCTGGTGGTCTTGTGGCTAGGATTCAGCGGTCTGACCGCTGCGGCTGATTCGATTCCAGGTCCTGGAAAGTCCTCTTCTTTCGCTCATGTAAAATGGAAGATTTTAGGTGAAAACACAAACTTCCTTCGAGCCGCATTTGAACGGGCAGACCAAGGATTACAGTCTTAACTTCTGCAGTTCTCTGCTGTACCAAATGAGCTATCAGAGGTAACATGAAAGTACTTCCATTGGTCCAAACACCAGTATTTTTTGGATGTTTCAATATTTAAGTTCATTTGACACAAAGAAGAAACATCACATTGTACAAGTTGGAGATGTTCAGCTACCAACAGATATCTCTTTTGATGACATTTCGATACATACTGGACTTTGTGTACATGAATGGAGAAAAGCTATAACTGTTCAGAATAACATTCAGTGCTTTTGGAAGAAATGTCTACAGTGTTGTCATGTAAAGAGAGAAATGAAAGGCTGAAATATCAGAAACATTACAAGTGCAATATACATGTATGCAAAGAAAATTGAGTTCATGTGAAACGCATTAAGATGTCAATCTGCCTGTGGAACATAACACCTCTTAAGAGGCTCGATTTTTGCTCTCAAGCTGCGATGGTTTTGTCATGTTGTCTAAGAGAAGAGGCTTTGGTCGGTGGAGTGAGTCTTTGATAACTAAGATTGTAACTAAGATTGAAACTGCTCACCGCACTACAACGAGTACACAAGGTGTAATGAACTTGCTATGAGAATGATCTCAGTAAGTAACTCAAAAAGGATAGGCTCATCATGATGCATTAGCTAACAGTAAGCACTCATACACAAGTGTGAATGTTCAACATTCATTCAAGAACCTCGAGGTCACAGTCTGAAGTGTGTACAAAAGGAATCTAAAGTAAAGGTGTGAGCAAGTACATCCTCCACTGATAAGAGATGTAAATTAAGACTCGAATTGTAACATTAGAAAAAAGATGTACAGTTCTAACAATTTATTTAAAATGCCACACCTTAAACATGTAAAGTTATTGTTATTTACAATAAATTTATTATAATGCAAAATAATTAAAAAATATTATTACAATGACATGTCATGAACTATTACACAATTATTTAACAAGGGACAGACTGAATGACTAAATTTAAAATTAAGAAAAGCTTAAACAAATTTTAAACAATACAGAAACTCTACATATAGAATATAAAAAGTTAATAACAACAATCACAATAATAATAATAATCACAATAATAATAATAATCACAACAACAATAATATAGATATTGATAGAACAAGAATAATAAGAATAATAGTAAAAATACAAACAAGGATGACAATAACAATCACAATAATAATAATAAAGTCAGTATCTTCGCCTTTTCTTCTTAGGCTGTTCAGGCATGGGTTCTTCACTTATGTCCACTTCAAAGTGCGGCACGAAGCTGTTGAAAACTGGAGTGGAGAAGCTTTCAGTCACGTGGAACTGTCCATCAGGCTTCACTTCCTCGTGCAGAGTCGGACAGTGGAGCGCCTCCCACAGGCGCTGCTTGATCCTGCGGCCCAGTTCCAGGCTGTAGGGCTTGGCCTGACCGGAGGAACTTCTGAGCATAGGCTCCACCACAGAGTTGTAAATTTTCTGGTAGTCCTGCTCTCTGTGACCGTGGATCAGCAGGGGTTCGTCCTTGCTTAGCTGCCCACTGTTGCAGTCAGACACAAGCGTCTCAGAGACAGGCTTAGGGCCCACCCTCATCTGAGGAGTTTTCATGGACTTGGAGTTGCAGCTGTAAGTGTGGTCCAGTCTGGAGCTAAGCACCTGTACTGAGAACTCTGTGCCTACATTCTCAGTACCTTTACATGTTGATGCTAAAACTCCCCCCACCAAGTAATCCCTCAGTCGCTCTGAAGGTATTATGTCCCTTCGGAGGCCATATGGACCTGTAGAGGTACGTTTCCTATTGTTCTGAGACAACAGATTAAACATCACTTCTTAGGCTCATGAACCAAAGAACATTTTAAAAATTTTTCATGCTGTCACACTTTAAATCATTAACCTACATCAAAAGTTCTGTATCCTAAGAAAAACATTACCATTTCTGAAGATGGTTTTAGAAGAATGTTTTTGTAGCAAAGTTCTGAAACCACGATTGATATCTTGTTGAAAATTGCCTGATGTTTTGTTTACAGTTGGTTGCTGTTACCAATATTCTGCTGAATGCTGGTAAACATTCTAGAATAGCATTAAACCAATCATAAGGCCCTGCAGAATGAGTCAAAATTTCAAACGTATACATAGCTACAATATGTCCTGGAAATAAAACACTGGCAAATTGAATGTTTATCTTATTTAAATGTACACAAAACCAGTTTCCACTGGACTGATTAAAGCATCAATATACAGATAGATCATTTCACTTTACCTTTAGAGTTATCCCAGTAGTAACCTGTTGGCACGTCACGGCCCCGCCCCCTCCTCAAATGTTTTCGTGTGTGTTCGTCTCTGTGGCCACGCCCTCTCGTGTCGTTCACCTGTTCTGTGTTAGGTGTAATCATCTTGTGTGTATATATGTCTCCTGTGTTGTAGTGCGTGTTGTTGGTGTTTGAGTTGTGAGGTTGTCGTATGTGTTGCGTGTTAGTAAGAGAAATAAAACTGTTTCATCGTGCCTCGTCCCATCTTAAATGATCATTTAAGAGGATTCGAAAGCCTGCTAGATAGTAGACTAAACCACAGGATATTACTAGCCTAATATTAACACACACAGTTAACATAAAAATTGAATATTGATCGTATACAGCTTTTATATATATATATATATATATATATATATATATATATATATATATATATATATATATATATAATTTTTATTTAATTTTATTTTTTAATGTTTAGTCGTTAGTCATGCTAAACATTGTGTGAAACTTTGTGCACTTTCACTTGCTACTTACAATTGGTCACTTGCTGACACCAGACACGCGCAGAGCAACATAAATGTAGCCAATCAGCGTCCTGAATCTGAAGCCTAATGGCGCTTCATTGATCCACCCAAGAGAACTTTGGTGAACTGCCCTTTACTGTGGAGCTTCCTGAGGTGGCCGCGTAGCTAGCTAGTCAAGTTGTGTACTGTGTATTTTGTGTTAGTTTTTCATTTATAGTACCAATGAATTAGTTAAGATAGTGACTAATAGATAGTGCTAGTTAACGTTTAGCTAACGTTAACTTAGTTCTCTAGCTAACCTGGTGGTTTAGATTAGTGGTTCTAGTGAATTGAAGTGGCGAGCGTTCGCTAATTGTTAGCTCGCTATCTTGTTTAGCTAGTAGCTTGTGAACGTTAGCTAGCTAGCTAACCAGCTGTGTGTTTTAGTGGTGGTTCTGGCGAACTGAGCTACGTTGAGCTCGCTTTTCAGTTCTGAAGTTTAAGCAGTTGTAATGTGTAATTTTTGATACCCAATGTATAGCTAGATAATAAAAGGCCATTGCATTAACTTTTAAAATGCAAGCCATCTTTTGCAGTAAACAAAAGATTCAAATATTTTTCTAATTATGCATACTGTCCCTTCTATCAGAACAAATTAGAGCTGCAACTAGAGATAATTGTCTTTTATTATTCTGTTGATTTTTAATGCAAATTAAATAATGATTGGCTCTTTCACAGACCCCTAGTAGTATGTGTTAGGTTGTATTGGAATGATTGCAGAAAATGACAACAGTCATACGCAGTACATTTTTTTAGCAGCCTCCACTGGTTAGTGCATCTTCTTTCTTTCACTAATAAAAATAAATATAAGAGAAATAAATACATTTACATGGTTCATCAATATCCTTTTACAATATTCTTTTACTGTATGAAAGACTTCACCAGACCTTGCAGGGGCAGTACGCTTGTACAGAGAAAGTACTCCACACTCATGCATCAGGGAAATCACTGCATTTGCATGTTGAGACCAAGAAATGGTTCTGGTCAGTTTTTATAAAGCAGACACCATAGATGGGTAAGTTCTCAGCAAAGCAGACTTAAAGGTTGCAGTGCTTTGTAGCTTTCATTTGTATTTAAATATATTAAATGCAGTCTGTCATGAAGTTAGAAGAACAGATATAAACTCACTTTTAGGCAGATGTTTTTTGTTGCTGATTACTGTATCTTCCTATGTTTTCCTTCATAAAAACAGATGAGATCATCAAAAAATAAGCAACTTTAATGTCAGTTGTTGCAATATGTGCATTAAAATATCCTTACAAATGTAAAGGTGGGGGGGGGGGGGGGGTAATCATCTTTTTCCTGAAGATCTGTGTAAGTGATTGCACTGCTTCTTTGGATCTTTGGATTTATTTTGTTTTAGGCACAGGAAGTTTACTAACCACAACGTGAACTGTGCTTTTCCTTTTCTCATCTCCACTAGTCATAATGAAGCCGGTGTACTAGCATGTAATTTTTAAGTTTTTTATTTTAATTTAAATGAATCCTTTAAGTTCTTAGTATTATTAGATTTTACATCTATGTCATGACATCCAGCCTAGTGAGAATTGCAAGGGACCCAAGAGATGGCCAATATGCTGTTTCATTGTTTTAGTCTTAATAAAGTCTTGGTCTATGTTTTCCTTTATTCAGGTTCTACATAGAAGCACCAGGCACTTCACTATAAAGAAGCATCAGACCAACTACAAGAATCACTGTGCGTAATATAGCACTATTCCTCAGCTCTAGATTTGAATTAGATAATGCTAAATCTTATTCTTTTTGTCCAGTGATATTATTTACAGGGCACCGATCTCCAAATTTATAATGTACAATTTTCATACATATGGAACATTGTAACTTTGTCTGCCCATTCTCCCTCATTCATCGTTGAGGGATATGGCTTGGCATGTAGATTCTCTTTGTATTTTTATTTTTTTTAACTGAAGTGCAAAGTCATGTAAGAACATCAGCCTACTATCTAATGTAATCTCAATATTATGGTTTCAAGATACAGTCTGAAGTATTCTTATTGAGGTACAGCACTCGTAGTATTATACCCCTAATGAGCGGGTTTAAAAACAAAAATGATGACCACTGCTGGTAGAGGAACAGATATCTGAACTCTTCTAATTTAAGAATATATATTTTTGAAGTTGCTCTTTTAAATTCAGCTAAAACAGGGTACAGTTGTTTGCAAGTGTTTAGTGGCTAGGCAGTGGCCTAAAAAATTTCAGACATAAGTCTCAGTTTTTCTTCATTTCAAAAAGCACGCTATCATTAAGATGCCTCTTTAGTCTGTGCACCTCACTGTTTCCTTCCCTTTATAGGCTTATAGACTACCACACCGCTGTGGAACTCACAATAACTCAGGGGACTTTTAACGGTGCAACTTCCTCTTTACATTTTACACAATCAATATTCTTATGTGTTTCACTACTTTGGCACAGGTGTCTGTTTTTGAATGGTGAGTATTGTGTGAGTAATGGTGAGTATTTTGAATTGTGTGTTTTTGCTCTGCATTTTGTTCATCAGGATGTGCAGTTCTTAAACATGCCGTTGAATATTTGCAATATTCGTAACTCTATTATTAGCCATTGCTTGTAAATATGCAGTCTTAAGACACTGACAAAGTGCTGTTGTAGTAGCAGAGTTGCAAAATGTACCTACAATCTAAGCTCCTGCTGGATTTAATTTCAACCCTAACCAAATAGGTAGTCTAGTTCTACTGGGGTCCTTTAATGTTAAACTCTCAGCACATTTGTTATAAACATGTCTAGCATACATATAACTGGCAGTTCATAATGCACTAGACAATGACATTGTATTGGTGTTTTAGCTTTATGCTCTTTAACATTAGAATATAGATGAAACGGTAAATACGAGATCAAGTATAGAATGTCAGTCTTAATTGGAGTGTATATAGAACTCTCGCAATACTGGGTAAGCCATACAGTCATCAGTCCATTTGTTTAAAATGTTCTTTGATGTGAAGCTCATATTATTTTTCCCCCACTTACGCAGAACTTGACTGTGAAAATGTCTGTTGGAAGAATACAACAGGGGAACTCTCAGTTGTACTTCACATCACTGACACTGTGTAGACTTTAACTAATGTACAGTTGTGTAGATTTACAGTTGTGTACAATTAGAGCAAGTGACCTAAGCAACATGTATTGCATTCTCAGTTTGCCTTAACCAACCTATCACTTCATCATGGTCAGAATATTTGCTATAGATATTTGCTATAGATACATGTAATGCTTCAGCAGTGCTACTAGTTCTAATACACTCAAACTTGTGCACCAGAGTGGGTGATGGTAATGGTACTGTTAGAAGCAAACCTATATGACGGGGGTTGGGCTTCCACACACTGTCCCTTTCTCCCAGTTCACCGAGCGGAAATGACTCTCAGCCTGGTTGGCTGGGTTAAGAACACAAGCAAGCGGACAGTCGTGGGGCAGGTCCAGGGGCTGTGACATCTTGTCAATGAGATGTGGCTACTGTATGCTATGCACCAGGATGCTTTTCCATTGAGGATGTCTCTTGTGATACCTCCAGGGTGCATGATTGAAGACTAGGTGAGAGGATTCCCTTAGCAGCTGAATACATTTGATTATTTTCTGATACCTTGTCCCCGTCTCTCTTTGTGTTCGTACCGCAGGATACGGCAGAGCCTAGACAACAGGACAACTTTCCAGTGAAGACATCTCTCGTGACAGCTGCGGAGTACACGATTGAAGACAAGTGAGAGGATTCTGTTAGCAGCTGAATACATTTGTTTTTTTTTTCTTGTACCTCGTCTCTGTCTCTCTCTGTGTTCGCATGGCAGGAACCGCCACATGTTACGCACCAGGACTGCTTTCCAGTGAGAGCATCTCTTGTGACCCCTAAGAAGTGTGCAGTTGACGACAAGGTGAGAGGATTCCTTTAGTTGCTGGACCTACTTAATTCTTCCTTTCATTCCTTGCCTAATCTTTCCATGAATTCAACTTTATTTTAATGGATGTGTTCATAATGTATGGTTCAGGTTATGCAGATACTTTGAGAGTTGCATGAATTAGTCAACCTACTGAATTCCCCACAAACAACAATATGAATAATTAATTGACATTTATAACTTTTAACAACGTAGCAGCTGCTTGTGAGTTATATGAGTTTGTACTTCATTAGCTCTATTTGTATCACATTATTCATGTTACAATTGTAATAGTAATAGTAAATGTTCAATCGTAATAGGGCAAATTGATTTGACACAGTTCCTTGGCTATAAGTACCTAAGGTCCTGCTTTGAAAATAATATAGTACAACACTGGATGATTTTACTACACTTTTATTCATATATTCAATGTATTTACATTATTTTAGAGAATACTATATTAAAGAAGTAAGTTATATAGCTCCAATATCATCATGTAGTTTCATATTAATTACAGTCCATAACTGTCTGTGGTCATATTTCAACTGGCCTTTTTACAGTAACAGCAAAGACATATAGTGGACTTCATGGGCTTCCCCACATCTGTGTTTTTAAACCTTTTTGGCAGTGCTTTGTGTGACTAATATCCTGCCTTTTTATCCCTCACTCATGTCTTGTTCAGGTGTCAATATGTCAAACAACTAAATTAGTGTTCTATTATTTTCTTAGTTTGTACAAGAAGTATAAATATGTAGCTACCCAACATTTATAATGTGTATTGTTTCTTATTTTGTGAACAAAACCAGGTTAAAACATTTAAATGTAAAAACTGGTTTCACACTGCTTTGGATCTAGTGAAAATCCTAGAAGCTGTCAACACCATCATCTGAGCAGGCTCCATTTAACACAAAGAGAGACAGAGACGATGTACCAGACAAAAACCAAATGTATTCAGATCCTAAGGGAATCCTTTTACCTTGTCTTCAATTATGCACTCCATAGATGTCATGAGAGACACCCTCACAAGAAAGGCGGCCTGGTGCGTGGCATGCAGTGGTGCCTATCATACGAACACAGAGAGAGACAGAGACGAGGTAGCAGACAACAACCAAAGGTATTCAACTGCTGTCTGGTCTTTCTCAGTAAACTGCAGATAATGAAGTACAGGGCAAGGAATTGAACATGCACATGTCCTTGCCTGGATACAGACACTTTGCCTGAAAGACAGTTGCCTCACAGGTTTGTTCCGAAATGACTTCCCTTATGCATTAGCTAATAGTCGACACACGTGCACAAGTGTTAATGTTCAACTTTCATTCAAGTGTAAATGGATTCTATGACTTGAATAAGTCTGCTCTAATATAGAAACTGCTCACCGCACTACAATAAGTGCACAAGGTGTAATGAACTTGCTATGAGAATGATCTCAGTAATCAACTCAAAAAGGATAGGCTCAGAAGTGTTGATTTTTTAAAGTAGGAAGGATTTTGAATTTTCATCCTTGCCAGGAGAACTAGCTAGCCTAACCTGGGATAACAGCCAATGCACAGAATCACAGCTTGGGAAAACTGATGTGACATGTCAGTTTAATCGGCAAGGCTCAAGGCAACAGGGTCCTGTCCCTTGACTTAGGTTGATCTAGAGGTATTTCAAGAAACTTCTCAAGCACACTTTAGTGGCAAAGAACAATATTTTCACTTGAACAGGGACCTCCGATTAAAAGTCTGATGCTCTACTGACTGAGCTATTCAGGATAGAAGCAAAGCTTCCTAGCTACTTCAGGAAGGATTCAGGACACGAAAAATAAGTCTCAAGCTTTGATATGGTATCTGTGTGCCAGTCTTCTCAAGTGAGACAAAGGCCCAAATGGTCTGGTTTGGTCATCCTCCCCAATCCAGGACATCGTAACTGACATGACATGTTAAGAGCTTTCCAACAGTGAACTCCTTCAGTGAGCAGGGAATGATGACACATCTGTCAGCTAACTCCTTTGGCAGTGTAGTGTTAAAGCATGCTAAGTATCATGTGAGATCCAGTCAGTTTGCATATAATGAATGTTCTTCCTCCTCTTAAAACTCTTTAGCTCTGATGGCAACATCCTATTACAAAGGCCCACTTTGTCTGGTGGTCTGCCTGATCAGGACAAGTGGGAGATGCTAAAACATTTCTAAAATATCACATTGGCAGCAGGCTGTTGTGTTACATTTGCGATCCAGCCATATATATATATATATATATATATAAGTGTGTGTGTGTGTGTGTGTGTGTGTGTGTGTGTGTGTGTGTGTGTGTGTGTGTGTGTGTGTGTGTGTATAATGGAATGCCATCCCCACCCTCTTGAAACTCTGAAGTTATCATGCCAACAGCACCTAACCCCTTTATTTCTGGCTGAAGATTTGTCCCTGTGTGTACAAGAAATGCCAATAATGGCTCTTTCCATGTTTTAGTGACACTAGCATTCCCACTTTTCTTGAGTGATTCCATAGGGTAAAAAAATTCCTGACTCTTACAAACTTCATCTTTTTTGTAAAACAAAAAGAAAGATGAATAACTCGCTTAATGGCCCGTTTCCTCTCATGCATACCCAGTCCAGTATGCATCCAAATGTCATCAGTATAGTAGGACTGCAGACTTTGAAAAATGTTTGTGTCAGGAGAAACATGCAGCTTTGTTCCTGGTGGTCTTGTGGCTAGGATTCAGCGGTCTGACCGCTGCGGCTGATTCGATTCCAGGTCCTGGAAAGTCCTCTTCTTTCGCTCATGTAAAATGGAAGATTTTAGGTGAAAACACAAACTTCCTTTGAGCCGCATTTGAACGGGCAGACCAAGGATTACAGTCTTAACTTCTGCAGTTCTCTGCTGTACCAAATGAGCTATCAGAGGTAACATGAAAGTACTTCCATTGGTCCAAACACCAGTATTTTTTGGATGTTTCAATATTTAAGTTCATTTGACACAAAGAAGAAACATCACATTGTACAAGTTGGAGATGTTCAGCTACCAACAGATATCTCTTTTGATGACATTTCGATACATACTGGACTTTGTGTACATGAATGGAGAAAAGCTATAACTGTTCAGAATAACATTCAGTGCTTTTGGAAGAAATGTCTACAGTGTTGTCATGTAAAGAGAGAAATGAAAGGCTGAAATATCAGAAACATTACAAGTGCAATATACATGTATGCAAAGAAAATTGAGTTCATGTGAAACGCATTAAGATGTCAATCTGCCTGTGGAACATAACACCTCTTAAGAGGCTCGATTTTTGCTCTCAAGCTGCGATGGTTTTGTCATGTTGTCTAAGAGAAGAGGCTTTGGTCGGTGGAGTGAGTCTTTGATAACTAAGATTGTAACTAAGATTGAAACTGCTCACCGCACTACAACGAGTACACAAGGTGTAATGAACTTGCTATGAGAATGATCTCAGTAAGTAACTCAAAAAGGATAGGCTCATCATGATGCATTAGCGAACAGTAAGCACTCATACACAAGTGTGAATGTTCAACATTCATTCAAGAACCTCGAGGTCACAGTCTGAAGTGTGTACAAAAGGAATCTAAAGTAAAGGTGTGAGCAAGTACATCCTCCACTGATAAGAGATGTAAATTAAGACTCGAATTGTAACATTAGAAAAAAGATGTACAGTTCTAACAATTTATTTAAAATGCCACACCTTAAACATGTAAAGTTATTGTTATTTACAATAAATTTATTATAATGCAAAATAATTAAAAAATATTATTACAATGACATGTCATGAACTATTACACAATTATTTAACAAGGGACAGACTGAATGACTAAATTTAAAATTAAGAAAAGCTTAAACAAATTTTAAACAATACAGAAACTCTACATATAGAATATAAAAAGTTAATAACAACAATCACAATAATAATAATAATCACAATAATAATAATAATCACAACAACAATAATATAGATATTGATAGAACAAGAATAATAAGAATAATAGTAAAAATACAAACAAGGATGACAATAACAATCACAATAATAATAATAAAGTCAGTATCTTCGCCTTTTCTTCTTAGGCTGTTCAGGCATGGGTTCTTCACTTATGTCCACTTCAAAGTGCGGCACGAAGCTGTTGAAAACTGGAGTGGAGAAGCTTTCAGTCACGTGGAACTGTCCATCAGGCTTCACTTCCTCGTGCAGAGTCGGACAGTGGAGCGCCTCCCACAGGCGCTGCTTGATCCTGCGGCCCAGTTCCAGGCTGTAGGGCTTGGCCTGACCGGAGGAACTTCTGAGCATAGGCTCCACCACAGAGTTGTAAATTTTCTGGTAGTCCTGCTCTCTGTGACCGTGGATCAGCAGGGGTTCGTCCTTGCTTAGCTGCCCACTGTTGCAGTCAGACACAAGCGTCTCAGAGACAGGCTTAGGGCCCACCCTCATCTGAGGAGTTTTCATGGACTTGGAGTTGCAGCTGTAAGTGTGGTCCAGTCTGGAGCTAAGCACCTGTACTGAGAACTCTGTGCCTACATTCTCAGTACCTTTACATGTTGATGCTAAAACTCCCCCCACCAAGTAATCCCTCAGTCGCTCTGAAGGTATTATGTCCCTTCGGAGGCCATATGGACCTGTAGAGGTACGTTTCCTATTGTTCTGAGACAACAGATTAAACATCACTTCTTAGGCTCATGAACCAAAGAACATTTTAAAAATTTTTCATGCTGTCACACTTTAAATCATTAACCTACATCAAAAGTTCTGTATCCTAAGAAAAACATTACCATTTCTGAAGATGGTTTTAGAAGAATGTTTTTGTAGCAAAGTTCTGAAACCACGATTGATATCTTGTTGAAAATTGCCTGATGTTTTGTTTACAGTTGGTTGCTGTTACCAATATTCTGCTGAATGCTGGTAAACATTCTAGAATAGCATTAAACCAATCATAAGGCCCTGCAGAATGAGTCAAAATTTCAAACGTATACATAGCTACAATATGTCCTGGAAATAAAACACTGGCAAATTGAATGTTTATCTTATTTAAATGTACACAAAACCAGTTTCCACTGGACTGATTAAAGCATCAATATACAGATAGATCATTTCACTTTACCTTTAGAGTTATCCCAGTAGTAACCTGTTGGCACGTCACGGCCCCGCCCCCTCCTCAAATGTTTTCGTGTGTGTTCGTCTCTGTGGCCACGCCCTCTCGTGTCGTTCACCTGTTCTGTGTTAGGTGTAATCATCTTGTGTGTATATATGTCTCCTGTGTTGTAGTGCGTGTTGTTGGTGTTTGAGTTGTGAGGTTGTCGTATGTGTTGCGTGTTAGTAAGAGAAATAAAACTGTTTCATCGTGCCTCGTCCCATCTTAAATGATCATTTAAGAGGATTCGAAAGCCTGCTAGATAGTAGACTAAACCACAGGATATTACTAGCCTAATATTAACACACACAGTTAACATAAAAATTGAATATTGATCGTATACAGCTTTTATATATATATATATATATATATATATATATATATATATATATATATATATATATATATATAATTTTTATTTCATTTTATTTTTTAATGTTTAGTCGTTAGTCATGCTAAACATTGTGTGAAACTTTGTGCACTTTCACTTGCTACTTACAATTGGTCACTTGCTGACACCAGACACGCGCAGAGCAACATAAATGTAGCCAATCAGCGTCCTGAATCTGAAGCCTAATGGCGCTTCATTGATCCACCCAAGAGAACTTTGGTGAACTGCCCTTTACTGTGGAGCTTCCTGAGGTGGCCGCGTAGCTAGCTAGTCAAGTTGTGTACTGTGTATTTTGTGTTAGTTTTTCATTTATAGTACCAATGAATTAGTTAAGATAGTGACTAATAGATAGTGCTAGTTAACGTTTAGCTAACGTTAACTTAGTTCTCTAGCTAACCTGGTGGTTTAGATTAGTGGTTCTAGTGAATTGAAGTGGCGAGCGTTCGCTAATTGTTAGCTCGCTATCTTGTTTAGCTAGTAGCTTGTGAACGTTAGCTAGCTAGCTAACCAGCTGTGTGTTTTAGTGGTGGTTCTGGCGAACTGAGCTACGTTGAGCTCGCTTTTCAGTTCTGAAGTTTAAGCAGTTGTAATGTGTAATTTTTGATACCCAATGTATAGCTAGATAATAAAAGGCCATTGCATTAACTTTTAAAATGCAAGCCATCTTTTGCAGTAAACAAAAGATTCAAATATTTTTCTAATTATGCATACTGTCCCTTCTATCAGAACAAATTAGAGCTGCAACTAGAGATAATTGTCTTTTATTATTCTGTTGATTTTTAATGCAAATTAAATAATGATTGGCTCTTTCACAGACCCCTAGTAGTATGTGTTAGGTTGTATTGGAATGATTGCAGAAAATGACAACAGTCATACGCAGTACATTTTTTTAGCAGCCTCCACTGGTTAGTGCATCTTCTTTCTTTCACTAATAAAAATAAATATAAGAGAAATAAATACATTTACATGGTTCATCAATATCCTTTTACAATATTCTTTTACTGTATGAAAGACTTCACCAGACCTTGCAGGGGCAGTACGCTTGTACAGAGAAAGTACTCCACACTCATGCATCAGGGAAATCACTGCATTTGCATGTTGAGACCAAGAAATGGTTCTGGTCAGTTTTTATAAAGCAGACACCATAGATGGGTAAGTTCTCAGCAAAGCAGACTTAAAGGTTGCAGTGCTTTGTAGCTTTCATTTGTATTTAAATATATTAAATGCAGTCTGTCATGAAGTTAGAAGAACAGATATAAACTCACTTTTAGGCAGATGTTTTTTGTTGCTGATTACTGTATCTTCCTATGTTTTCCTTCATAAAAACAGATGAGATCATCAAAAAATAAGCAACTTTAATGTCAGTTGTTGCAATATGTGCATTAAAATATCCTTACAAATGTAAAGGTGGGGGGGGGGGGGGGGGGGTAATCATCTTTTTCCTGAAGATCTGTGTAAGTGATTGCACTGCTTCTTTGGATCTTTGGATTTATTTTGTTTTAGGCACAGGAAGTTTACTAACCACAACGTGAACTGTGCTTTTCCTTTTCTCATCTCCACTAGTCATAATGAAGCCGGTGTACTAGCATGTAATTTTTAAGTTTTTTATTTTAATTTAAATGAATCCTTTAAGTTCTTAGTATTATTAGATTTTACATCTATGTCATGACATCCAGCCTAGTGAGAATTGCAAGGGACCCAAGAGATGGCCAATATGCTGTTTCATTGTTTTAGTCTTAATAAAGTCTTGGTCTATGTTTTCCTTTATTCAGGTTCTACATAGAAGCACCAGGCACTTCACTATAAAGAAGCATCAGACCAACTACAAGAATCACTGTGCGTAATATAGCACTATTCCTCAGCTCTAGATTTGAATTAGATAATGCTAAATCTTATTCTTTTTGTCCAGTGATATTATTTACAGGGCACCGATCTCCAAATTTATAATGTACAATTTTCATACATATGGAACATTGTAACTTTGTCTGCCCATTCTCCCTCATTCATCGTTGAGGGATATGGCTTGGCATGTAGATTCTCTTTGTATTTTTATTTTTTTTAACTGAAGTGCAAAGTCATGTAAGAACATCAGCCTACTATCTAATGTAATCTCAATATTATGGTTTCAAGATACAGTCTGAAGTATTCTTATTGAGGTACAGCACTCGTAGTATTATACCCCTAATGAGCGGGTTTAAAAACAAAAATGATGACCACTGCTGGTAGAGGAACAGATATCTGAACTCTTCTAATTTAAGAATATATATTTTTGAAGTTGCTCTTTTAAATTCAGCTAAAACAGGGTACAGTTGTTTGCAAGTGTTTAGTGGCTAGGCAGTGGCCTAAAAAATTTCAGACATAAGTCTCAGTTTTTCTTCATTTCAAAAAGCACGCTATCATTAAGATGCCTCTTTAGTCTGTGCACCTCACTGTTTCCTTCCCTTTATAGGCTTATAGACTACCACACCGCTGTGGAACTCACAATAACTCAGGGGACTTTTAACGGTGCAACTTCCTCTTTACATTTTACACAATCAATATTCTTATGTGTTTCACTACTTTGGCACAGGTGTCTGTTTTTGAATGGTGAGTATTGTGTGAGTAATGGTGAGTATTTTGAATTGTGTGTTTTTGCTCTGCATTTTGTTCATCAGGATGTGCAGTTCTTAAACATGCCGTTGAATATTTGCAATATTCATAACTCTATTATTAGCCATTGCTTGTAAATATGCAGTCTTAAGACACTGACAAAGTGCTGTTGTAGTAGCAGAGTTGCAAAATGTACCTACAATCTAAGCTCCTGCTGGATTTAATTTCAACCCTAACCAAATAGGTAGTCTAGTTCTACTGGGGTCCTTTAATGTTAAACTCTCAGCACATTTGTTATAAACATGTCTAGCATACATATAACTGGCAGTTCATAATGGACTAGACAATGACATTGTATTGGTGTTTTAGCTTTATGCTCTTTAACATTAGAATATAGATGAAACGGTAAATACGAGATCAAGTATAGAATGTCAGTCTTAATTGGAGTGTATATAGAACTCTCGCAATACTGGGTAAGCCATACAGTCATCAGTCCATTTGTTTAAAATGTTCTTTGATGTGAAGCTCATATTATTTTTCCCCCACTTACGCAGAACTTGACTGTGAAAATGTCTGTTGGAAGAATACAACAGGGGAACTCTCAGTTGTACTTCACATCACTGACACTGTGTAGACTTTAACTAATGTACAGTTGTGTAGATTTACAGTTGTGTACAATTAGAGCAAGTGACCTAAGCAACATGTATTGCATTCTCAGTTTGCCTTAACCAACCTATCACTTCATCATGGTCAGAATATTTGCTATAGATATTTGCTATAGATACATGTAATGCTTCAGCAGTGCTACTAGTTCTAATACACTCAAACTTGTGCACCAGAGTGGGTGATGGTAATGGTACTGTTAGAAGCAAACCTATATGACGGGGGTTGGGCTTCCACACACTGTCCCTTTCTCCCAGTTCACCGAGCGGAAATGACTCTCAGCCTGGTTGGCTGGGTTAAGAACACAAGCAAGCGGACAGTCGTGGGGCAGGTCCAGGGGCTGTGACATCTTGTCAATGAGATGTGGCTACTGTATGCTATGCACCAGGATGCTTTTCCATTGAGGATGTCTCTTGTGATACCTCCAGGGTGCATGATTGAAGACTAGGTGAGAGGATTCCCTTAGCAGCTGAATACATTTGATTATTTTCTGATACCTTGTCCCCGTCTCTCTTTGTGTTCGTACCGCAGGATACGGCAGAGCCTAGACAACAGGACAACTTTCCAGTGAAGACATCTCTCGTGACAGCTGCGGAGTACACGATTGAAGACAAGTGAGAGGATTCTGTTAGCAGCTGAATACATTTGTTTTTTTTTTCTTGTACCTCGTCTCTGTCTCTCTCTGTGTTCGCATGGCAGGAACCGCCACATGTTACGCACCAGGACTGCTTTCCAGTGAGAGCATCTCTTGTGACCCCTAAGAAGTGTGCAGTTGACGACAAGGTGAGAGGATTCCTTTAGTTGCTGGACCTACTTAATTCTTCCTTTCATTCCTTGCCTAATCTTTCCATGAATTCAACTTTATTTTAATGGATGTGTTCATAATGTATGGTTCAGGTTATGCAGATACTTTGAGAGTTGCATGAATTAGTCAACCTACTGAATTCCCCACAAACAACAATATGAATAATTAATTGACATTTATAACTTTTAACAACGTAGCAGCTGCTTGTGAGTTATATGAGTTTGTACTTCATTAGCTCTATTTGTATCACATTATTCATGTTACAATTGTAATAGTAATAGTAAATGTTCAATCGTAATAGGGCAAATTGATTTGACACAGTTCCTTGGCTATAAGTACCTAAGGTCCTGCTTTGAAAATAATATAGTACAACACTGGATGATTTTACTACACTTTTATTCATATATTCAATGTATTTACATTATTTTAGAGAATACTATATTAAAGAAGTAAGTTATATAGCTCCAATATCATCATGTAGTTTCATATTAATTACAGTCCATAACTGTCTGTGGTCATATTTCAACTGGCCTTTTTACAGTAACAGCAAAGACATATAGTGGACTTCATGGGCTTCCCCACATCTGTGTTTTTAAACCTTTTTGGCAGTGCTTTGTGTGACTAATATCCTGCCTTTTTATCCCTCACTCATGTCTTGCTCAGGTGTCAATATGTCAAACAACTAAATTAGTGTTCTATTATTTTCTTAGTTTGTACAAGAAGTATAAATATGTAGCTACCCAACATTTATAATGTGTATTGTTTCTTATTTTGTGAACAAAACCAGGTTAAAACATTTAAATGTAAAAACTGGTTTCACACTGCTTTGGATCTAGTGAAAATCCTAGAAGCTGTCAACACCATCATCTGAGCAGGCTCCATTTAACACAAAGAGAGACAGAGACGATGTACCAGACAAAAACCAAATGTATTCAGATCCTAAGGGAATCCTTTTACCTTGTCTTCAATTATGCACTCCATAGATGTCATGAGAGACACCCTCACAAGAAAGGCGGCCTGGTGCGTGGCATGCAGTGGTGCCTATCATACGAACACAGAGAGAGACAGAGACGAGGTAGCAGACAACAACCAAAGGTATTCAACTGCTGTCTGGTCTTTCTCAGTAAACTGCAGATAATGAAGTACAGGGCAAGGAATTGAACATGCACATGTCCTTGCCTGGATACAGACACTTTGCCTGAAAGACAGTTGCCTCACAGGTTTGTTCCGAAATGACTTCCCTTATGCATTAGCTAATAGTCGACACACGTGCACAAGTGTTAATGTTCAACTTTCATTCAAGTGTAAATGGATTCTATGACTTGAATAAGTCTGCTCTAATATAGAAACTGCTCACCGCACTACAATAAGTGCACAAGGTGTAATGAACTTGCTATGAGAATGATCTCAGTAATCAACTCAAAAAGGATAGGCTCAGAAGTGTTGATTTTTTAAAGTAGGAAGGATTTTGAATTTTCATCCTTGCCAGGAGAACTAGCTAGCCTAACCTGGGATAACAGCCAATGCACAGAATCACAGCTTGGGAAAACTGATGTGACATGTCAGTTTAATCGGCAAGGCTCAAGGCAACAGGGTCCTGTCCCTTGACTTAGGTTGATCTAGAGGTATTTCAAGAAACTTCTCAAGCACACTTTAGTGGCAAAGAACAATATTTTCACTTGAACAGGGACCTCCGATTAAAAGTCTGATGCTCTACTGACTGAGCTATTCAGGATAGAAGCAAAGCTTCCTAGCTACTTCAGGAAGGATTCAGGACACGAAAAATAAGTCTCAAGCTTTGATATGGTATCTGTGTGCCAGTCTTCTCAAGTGAGACAAAGGCCCAAATGGTCTGGTTTGGTCATCCTCCCCAATCCAGGACATCGTAACTGACATGACATGTTAAGAGCTTTCCAACAGTGAACTCCTTCAGTGAGCAGGGAATGATGACACATCTGTCAGCTAACTCCTTTGGCAGTGTAGTGTTAAAGCATGCTAAGTATCATGTGAGATCCAGTCAGTTTGCATATAATGAATGTTCTTCCTCCTCTTAAAACTCTTTAGCTCTGATGGCAACATCCTATTACAAAGGCCCACTTTGTCTGGTGGTCTGCCTGATCAGGACAAGTGGGAGATGCTAAAACATTTCTAAAATATCACATTGGCAGCAGGCTGTTGTGTTACATTTGCGATCCAGCCATATATATATATATATATATATATATAAGTGTGTGTGTGTGTGTGTGTGTGTGTGTGTGTGTGTGTGTGTGTGTGTGTGTGTATAATGGAATGCCATCCCCACCCTCTTGAAACTCTGAAGTTATCATGCCAACAGCACCTAACCCCATATTTCTGCCTGAAGATTTGTCCCTGTGTGTACAAGAAATGCCAATAATGGCTCTTTCCATGTTTTAGTGACACTAGCATTCCCACTTTTCTTGAGTGATTCCATAGGGTAAAAAAATTCCTGACTCTTACAAACTTCATCTTTTTTGTAAAACAAAAAGAAAGATGAATAACTCGCTTAATGGCCCGTTTCCTCTCATGCATACCCAGTCCAGTATGCATCCAAATGTCATCAGTATAGTAGGACTGCAGACTTTGAAAAATGTTTGTGTCAGGAGAAACATGCAGCTTTGTTCCTGGTGGCCTTGTGGCTAGGATTCAGCGGTCTGACCGCTGCGGCTGATTCGATTCCAGGTCCTGGAAAGTCCTCTTCTTTCGCTCATGTAAAATGGAAGATTTTAGGTGAAAACACAAACTTCCTTCGAGCCGCATTTGAACGGGCAGACCAAGGATTACAGTCTTAACTTCTGCAGTTCTCTGCTGTACCAAATGAGCTATCAGAGGTAACATGAAAGTACTTCCATTGGTCCAAACACCAGTATTTTTTGGATGTTTCAATATTTAAGTTCATTTGACACAAAGAAGAAACATCACATTGTACAAGTTGGAGATGTTCAGCTACCAACAGATATCTCTTTTGATGACATTTCGATACATACTGGACTTTGTGTACATGAATGGAGAAAAGCTATAACTGTTCAGAATAACATTCAGTGCTTTTGGAAGAAATGTCTACAGTGTTGTCATGTAAAGAGAGAAATGAAAGGCTGAAATATCAGAAACATTACAAGTGCAATATACATGTATGCAAAGAAAATTGAGTTCATGTGAACCGCATTAAGATGTCAATCTGCCTGTGGAACATAACACCTCTTAAGAGGCTCGATTTTTGCTCTCAAGCTGCGATGGTTTTGTCATGTTGTCTAAGAGAAGAGGCTTTGGTCGGTGGAGTGAGTCTTTGATAACTAAGATTGTAACTAAGATTGAAACTGCTCACCGCACTACAACGAGTACACAAGGTGTAATGAACTTGCTATGAGAATGATCTCAGTAAGTAACTCAAAAAGGATAGGCTCATCATGATGCATTAGCTAACAGTCAGCACTCATACACAAGTGTGAATGTTCAACATTCATTCAAGAACCTCGAGGTCACAGTCTGAAGTGTGTACAAAAGGAATCTAAAGTAAAGGTGTGAGCAAGTACATCCTCCACTGATAAGAGATGTAAATTAAGACTCGAATTGTAACATTAGAAAAAAGATGTACAGTTCTAACAATTTATTTAAAATGCCACACCTTAAACATGTAAAGTTATTGTTATTTACAATAAATTTATTATAATGCAAAATAATTAAAAAATATTATTACAATGACATGTCATGAACTATTACACAATTATTTAACAAGGGACAGACTGAATGACTAAATTTAAAATTAAGAAAAGCTTAAACAAATTTTAAACAATACAGAAACTCTACATATAGAATATAAAAAGTTAATAACAACAATCACAATAATAATAATAATCACAATAATAATAATAATCACAACAACAATAATATAGATATTGATAGAACAAGAATAATAAGAATAATAGTAAAAATACAAACAAGGATGACAATAACAATCACAATAATAATAATAAAGTCAGTATCTTCGCCTTTTCTTCTTAGGCTGTTCAGGCATGGGTTCTTCACTTATGTCCACTTCAAAGTGCGGCACGAAGCTGTTGAAAACTGGAGTGGAGAAGCTTTCAGTCACGTGGAACTGTCCATCAGGCTTCACTTCCTCGTGCAGAGTCGGACAGTGGAGCGCCTCCCACAGGCGCTGCTTGATCCTGCGGCCCAGTTCCAGGCTGTAGGGCTTGGCCTGACCGGAGGAACTTCTGAGCATAGGCTCCACCACAGAGTTGTAAATTTTCTGGTAGTCCTGCTCTCTGTGACCGTGGATCAGCAGGGGTTCGTCCTTGCTTAGCTGCCCACTGTTGCAGTCAGACACAAGCGTCTCAGAGACAGGCTTAGGGCCCACCCTCATCTGAGGAGTTTTCATGGACTTGGAGTTGCAGCTGTAAGTGTGGTCCAGTCTGGAGCTAAGCACCTGTACTGAGAACTCTGTGCCTACATTCTCAGTACCTTTACATGTTGATGCTAAAACTCCCCCCACCAAGTAATCCCTCAGTCGCTCTGAAGGTATTATGTCCCTTCGGAGGCCATATGGACCTGTAGAGGTACGTTTCCTATTGTTCTGAGACAACAGATTAAACATCACTTCTTAGGCTCATGAACCAAAGAACATTTTAAAAATTTTTCATGCTGTCACACTTTAAATCATTAACCTACATCAAAAGTTCTGTATCCTAAGAAAAACATTACCATTTCTGAAGATGGTTTTAGAAGAATGTTTTTGTAGCAAAGTTCTGAAACCACGATTGATATCTTGTTGAAAATTGCCTGATGTTTTGTTTACAGTTGGTTGCTGTTACCAATATTCTGCTGAATGCTGGTAAACATTCTAGAATAGCATTAAACCAATCATAAGGCCCTGCAGAATGAGTCAAAATTTCAAACGTATACATAGCTACAATATGTCCTGGAAATAAAACACTGGCAAATTGAATGTTTATCTTATTTAAATGTACACAAAACCAGTTTCCACTGGACTGATTAAAGCATCAATATACAGATAGATCATTTCACTTTACCTTTAGAGTTATCCCAGTAGTAACCTGTTGGCACGTCACGGCCCCGCCCCCTCCTCAAATGTTTTCGTGTGTGTTCGTCTCTGTGGCCACGCCCTCTCGTGTCGTTCACCTGTTCTGTGTTAGGTGTAATCATCTTGTGTGTATATATGTCTCCTGTGTTGTAGTGCGTGTTGTTGGTGTTTGAGTTGTGAGGTTGTCGTATGTGTTGCGTGTTAGTAAGAGAAATAAAACTGTTTCATCGTGCCTCGTCCCATCTTAAATGATCATTTAAGAGGATTCGAAAGCCTGCTAGATAGTAGACTAAACCACAGGATATTACTAGCCTAATATTAACACACACAGTTAACATAAAAATTGAATATTGATCGTATACAGCTTTTATATATATATATATATATATATATATATATATATATATATATATATAATTTTTATTTCATTTTATTTTTTAATGTTTAGTCGTTAGTCATGCTAAACATTGTGTGAAACTTTGTGCACTTTCACTTGCTACTTACAATTGGTCACTTGCTGACACCAGACACGCGCAGAGCAACACCTACTTTGAAGTTCAAGTTTTTATCAAAAGGTTAGAACTGGTTGACTATACTTTGTCTGTCCTGCAACAGGAAATTTAAACATTTATATCCAAAGTATTACGCGATAGAAATCAATTCAAGACTACCCGTTATTGACCGCTAGATGGCGGAAGATACGAAGAAATAAATGAGTCCAGAGCCTCCTGCCCGACTTTACGGTGAGACTCTGCTTTTACGTCATTAAAACGCTAAAGAAAAAAGGCCGCCATATTTGTAGTTCCACAACGTGAAAAGGCGTCATTTTGTATGCCGAAGAATGAATAAACACCATGCCATGGCTTGAAGACGACGAAATTGCAATTTATTTAGCTAGCCATAAGAATAAGAATAGCTGTTTAATTTACATAATCACAAATATATTGCATGTACATACAGCTACATTTCAGTCGATCAAAAATGTTTCACGTATTTATAACCGCAACTTTATGTTACAGTGGTCATATCAGAGATTTACCAATATAAAACGCAACAGGTGTCGTGTTCTGTAATAGAACATTTTAACATTTATATCCATATTACACATAACCAAGGTGTAATATAACCATATGTACTGAACAGACATGAACAGCCTGTGTATTGTGAAAATACATGTATGTGTCTTCTACAGCAATTACTGTGCCCTGCACACTTTATGTTTGGCATGAAGTGTTTGCTTTTTCCAAAGCAAGTAATATTAAATTATTCTCATAGAATAAATTTTACAAAGACATGGACTTCTCGGTTGACCGTAGAAATATGTGGGGTTTTTTTGTATTTAATTTATTTAATGCGAATCGTATGTAGGTTACCACTGCTAAGCTTCACCAATGTCAAGGTAAGACCTCGAAAGGACGCAGAAAATTATTTTAATAACAGCTTCTGCTGATTTATTCAATAACTGTATGACACCGTTTGAGTGTACGTACCGACTGAAAACAAACTCAAATTATTAGAGACACTCTTACTGCGTCTCCACATTGAAACATATCAGTTAGTTAGCTAGGCTGGCTAACTAGCTTAGCTTTATTAGCTAGCTAAGCTAATGGCGAAGAGGATTACGTTAAAGAACCCCCGGTCTACAGTTGTGCACATACAGGAAAATTAATGAATAGCATGGTAATACACGCATTTATTGGAACAGTTATGTAGCTAATATGCATTTGTAGTATGTGCGCCTGGCGTAGAAATGAGTCTTTGTTAGCCCATTAAGGCTATCTTAGCTAGGCTAGTTCGAGCAAGCTAAGTGCTGGTTGCTATGACAACGGGCTTGGTGTATTTTGCGAGCTTGTCAGCTACATGAGACAAGTGTTTATCGCTTTACTGCTGCGGTGAACTGTTATTATTGTAACACTCTGCTAATGCCAGATGTGTAGAATAACTCACTAGTGATGTTTACTTCGAGACTTTGGCAGTTTTAAGATGGCTAGAAAGCGAATGAGCCAGCTAGCTGTCCAAGCTAACATGCAACCTTCTGTACATCCCGGGTACTCCCAGCCCTTATCAGGACCTCACAGTTCCCTTTGAGAACTCCCTGGTATCACGATCATAACTTTGGACAACCAGTTGTCATTCTCAACTCATGTTTCAGATTTCCCCTTTGTAACATACGAAGGATTCGGCCCCTTCTCTCGCAGGAAGCTACCCGGGTGCTTGTGCGGTCTCTTATGATCTTAAAGATGAACTACTGCAACTTACTGCTTGCTGGTCTAGTACTACTCTAGTACTTATTGTTTATTGCACTTATCAATGTTTAAGGTAGACTTTATGTATTTCGTACTTCTTGTTAGGAACTGGTTCAAAGTGACAAGTCCTTCAGTTTCGATCTCCTCCAAGTTACCCTCTGCCCTCCGTCCTCTGTAGCCGGATCTGGGGAAGTCAAGAGACACTGACACCAAGGTAGTGAATGAAGAGAGTTCAACTTTATTGAGGAAAGCACAGAGTATATATGTGTCCTATATCTACTATCTAAATCTACAGGATGACGGGGAAAAGTGAGGCATGTTCTGAGGGTCTATGTAGAAAGGAAAGAGACAAGGTTATTAAAAATTAGATGTTCTTGGCATGAACGACCCACGAGCTGTTCCCGTACCCGCCATGAGGTACTCCTGTGCTTAAAGAGAGACAGGGAGAGAAAGAAAGAGAAAGGGAGGGGTAAAGGAGACAAGAAGAAGGAGTGGAAGACCTCGGGCGACCATCTCGCGGTCAAGCCGCCATGTCATGGCTGATAGGCAGAGACCTTGTGTTGGGTGCCTGAAGACAGAAAGGCTCCAGTATCTAACAATAATAATAATAACAATAGATGTAATATATATAAATAAAATGTTTCTCTCATACTCAAGGTCGCTTCACATAATTCATACGACATAGAACAGTTAACAAATGAAAAAACAGAAACCCTAGAGACAGGAGTCACTGCTGAATAAAAACAAACCATAGAGGGCATGAGTTCATGCTGGATTTACATTTAGCAGACACATTTTTATCCAAAGCAACTTACAATTATGACTGAGTACAACTTGAGCAATTGAGGGTTAAGAGCCTTACTCAGGGGCCCAGCAGTGGTAAGTTGGCAGTGGGGGGGCTTGAAGCAGCAGCCTTCTGATACCTTAACCACTGAGCTACCACTGGAAAAAAAAAAGCTAACCCTAGCAGACCAGCTGTACTGTCCATCCTGCTCTCCAATGTCTGTTCCCTGGTCAACAGGTCAACTCTAGCATAGCACCCAACGCGAGTGTAGAGACTTGTGCTTTAGTTTTCACAGAACTGTGGCTCAGTGACAGAATTCCTGACACTGAGGTAACAAAATGAAATTATTTATGTAATAATATGATGGCAGGAAGTGTAAAAGACCAAATTAGGCTGCATGTAGACATCTGAAAATCGGTAAGCAGGTAATTGTTTTATTCCTAAGAAATGTTATCTCGAAAAAGGTACTGTACTTTAAGAATATAGGATGTTATAAAGTGATTTATTTGAGTATGCCAGTGTGGGTTCTCCCGCGGGCCCGCTAGGGGGCGAAGTGCAGCATAAAGTTAGCCCTAAGATGCAGTAACCGTTAGTGAGCAAAGATAGCCATCAAGCTAGGATAACTAACGTTAGCTAGTTAACTATTCATCCCATTAAATCACGCTTTTAATACTGTAAATGCTGTAATAATGTAAATAATTGTATATTTCCTCATTTATACATTTTGTAGCAGAATTATGATCGTAGCTAGTCCATTGCTAGAAGCCACTGAAGCAACGCTTAGCTTCCAGCTCATAGCTGCCCCCAAACAACTCCACACACACATCAGCTAAAATAAGCCTTTTATTCCATGATGTCTAAAGGTATCGGCGATCAAATCATTTATATGGCTGCATAAGTTTCACCAAACGGCGTCAAACTATTTATCTGCCTAACGGAAACGCAGTTTGACAGTTCAGACCTTTAAATGGTTAAAGGGTCTAACCTAGGTTAGCTATTTTAGCTACCTAACGAGGTAAGATAAGGAACGGGGTGTTTGCAGTTGTTCATTTTTACACCTTCCTGTGTGGTCCGTTTTCAGATATTACAGTTACGTTAACAATATTGTGAAAATTGTAAAGGATACTTTATTCATGTCCTCATTGTTAAAAATTGTATCGCTTTATCACAGCGATAAGCTGGTTAGCTAGCTAATAGTTGAGGTCAGCGAGTGTCTAACTCGGGGCTATAAACCATTCCTTGTGGAACCATTTCATTGTTCATCTTTCAACTTTGATCGTTTAGGTGCTGGTAGTTTGTTAGCTAGCTAACTGTTCAGAAATAGAAAACCTACTTTTGTATGATTTAGAGACCCAAATTCACAAACATGTGGGTTTTCAAATTTATCGTTCTCTCTAAATAAGCAAAATGAGGTAAGCCATTACTACAGCTATCGGACTGTTTGAACTACAATATTCGACTGTTCATTTATTGTTAGTTAGATTAAATTAACTTTCATAAACATTCTTAATTAATAGAATGTGTTTTTTTAATGACTGATTAACTGTGTATATTTAACAGGAAGCTATTCATATAAAGTTTGAAGTTTGGTTTATTTGTCACATACATTTATTTGTCACTTTCATTTTTAGGCTGCAAAATGAAAGATCCTTGCTCACAATTGTATATATATATATATATATATTACACACACACACTCCCTATTCAATGGGAAGAAACCAGTTCATGTCATTGTGAATTGCTGGTTCTGTAATCAAAACACTGAGGTTCCATATGGGAACAGAAACTGCTGGGACTGTCCATTCTGTGTGCAGTACAATGGCTTCTAAGAGGTATTGCTGTATTTGAGACATGGTGAGGACATATTTTAGTGAAAGTCTTCCAATGATGCACCCTTAACTGAACCTTTTTATGCTGTTGCTGCTGTTAAAAAAATGCAGAATGGTGATTATAACGAACCGATCCTTGCACAATATATGGAGCACCTCAACCATGGGGTATCAGCTGGTGTCCCTGTGCTTGATGCATCCAAGACTCAACCAGACACTGAAGATCAAGCAGCTGGCTTCCTTCACTCCCAGAAAGGAAGTAGGTTTTCCATTTGAACTGTTGCCTTCTTAGTTAAGACATATGCAGGGTTGATTGCAGTGCCAGAGTTGTGAAACTATGCAAGGTAATGCATGTCCAGTGCTGGAATTAAGATCATAGCTGTAAATAGTCTCTGACTTGGGCAGAGATTGTGAGTGGGTCTTCAAGGGCAAACAGGATCTGATGGCCCACATGTAGTTTGATATTATTCCTAAATAACTAAGTTGACTGAGTTGACATGGCTATTTGAAAGAAGCTGATCATGTAAGCAGCAAAGACAAAATATCATTCTCTGACTAAGGATTTAGTTGACTCATGTTTAGCCCAACTAAACTGTGGTCCTGGCTGATTTTAGTTGGACTATTGAGCCACTGACTCATGCACAGAGTTCTCTGAGTATTTTGCAGTTTCTTACTCTACTGAGTTCTTACTGAGTATAACACCAACTTTGATGCATTTGTTTTCTTTTCACTGAACAAAGCCTTCAACTTTGACTGTGGTGACATGAATTCCAGATCTGCAGAGTGTTTTTTTCAGTAATGCATCTTTTGCCCGTGAATTTTGATTGCAGTGTTAGGAGGTGATAACTGCTAATCAGAACTTTGGACAAGAGGGCTTATCCTCATGGCTCACTGACATTCATGTACAACAACAATCAATCTTTTCTTATTTATTTTTTTCCAGTTGTAACAAACCGTTCTGCTGTTTTTTAACTTCTGTCAAATTTTTAATGGTTGTACAGGACAATTACGATGGAAATTGAGGTGTACAAGCACCACCTTGAACAGACCTACGAGTTGTGCGTGCCTGTCAGACCGCTGAGCAGTATGACATCCAGCCCCAGAACCAGCAGCTGCGGGCCCTGCTTTTCAACCACCAGCTCAGATGCAGCCAAGGTGCGGACAAAGCATTCATTAAGGTGAGTAATTATTGTCAATGGTTGTCTTAGAATGGTGCTGAAGTGCTTAAGATACTTTTTGGCGCCCCAACTCACACATCAATCTCAGAGGCAGATGGATTCCTGTCTCCCAGCCGCATCCCAACTTTTTGACCAGTACACATACTTGGATAAATGTTCTCTGTGAATATAAAACAGCAACATTTGTCTAGTGTACCGGAGACCTCTTGGAAGTTTTGTAGACAGATGAGGCCGGGCTGTGCTAGCTGAGAGAGACGATATTTGAGCTTGAATCTGACTAGCACATGCACAGAAGCATAGGGTATTATGAAGGCTCTGCATGATATCGTGACCCAAGGTTGAGCTTACAGTAGGTGGCCATATTGCCTCATATCAAGGGCAGTGTACGTTGGAAGACCATAGCAGAGACGTGTGACCGAACTATGTGCACGAGCGCATAACATGCCGCATTCCTTGTTTTCTCCCATTTTTGAGTGAAGCTAATTGATAGTGCCATCTGCCATCTCCTTTTAGAAAGGCAGTGCAGTGCCTTGGCTGTTGATGTGAGTTGTTTTGTCAAAGGAAAGAATTGAAAATGTGAGCGGTGATCTCCATGTAATACTTAGGCTTTAATGCCCTTTACCACTCATTCAGTGCTTGTCTGTGTTTATGTTTTCAGTGTTACAGTGTGATTTTATTTAGGTGAAATTTGTTTTCAGTCTATCTGCAGTAGTGCACTTAAAGGGCCAGGAAGGTTAGTGGAACACATTTGCTCTGCCTCTGACCTCACAATTCCACTGTAACAACAGTGTTCAATTCCGTCATTTAAAAAAAAACAAAACTTGGTTTGGTTTAAATTTGTTTAAAGATTTGTTTAAATTGTGTGTGCCAGTGTATCTGAGCGTGTTACAGTCTCTCTGACCCTCTACACCCATTAGTGCGTTCTTCCACTAGCTTCTCTCTCGTTCCTGCTTCAATATTCAAGGGAGGATTGAGATCCATTCAGGTAATTTTGCAGTCTTCAAAAAATGCATTGAAAGACATTCCAGTAGCTCAGTGGTGCACCTGCGCTCCACTCTGCTCCCCAGTTCGGAGGATGCCAGCACCTATGTTTAGTCTTTTATGTTTAGTCTTTTTTAGTCTGTTTCTTTTTATTTCCTTTGGACTCCAGTGCTTTTTAATAATCTGTTTTGGACATGGTATGGCTGCTCCATTACCCAGGAGCCCATACAAAGGTTCATTTCTGCCTGCCTGCATAACTGCTGGAGGGAGGATTTTATGTCCAGAAAATGTTAAGATGGCAACAGCTCGGTGGGAGACAGTATGTGAGAATCACGTCTTAGGCTCATTTTACTGTTTCTCATGTAGAAGGAATTCCCTCACTGTGTTCCCATTCTGAGCATCAAAGCCAACTGGGATGGGGGTTTGTCACATTCTGAATTCTAGCTCATGTCATATTTTGTCAGCATTGGCTTTGATAGACTCAGGTTATGAGTACAAATTTACATTCAAGATTAGTTGTCTTTTACATATATATCCCCTCTCCTGCAATCATGGCTAATTAGATGCATCCATCATTTGTAATTGTTTAATTTTTCATGCTAGTTCAGTCACCCTTGTATTAGTGCCATGCATGTGAAACAGACTCTTGAAAGGTTTTCTTTTTGTATCTTGCATGCCTAGCATAATAGGACATTCAAAATCCCTTAAATTTTAAACTTTTTTTTTTTATGTATATATCTCCTCAACATTCCCAGTACAACTGCTGTAGAGTCCACGACTCAACTCTTGACTAAAGTCTTCACTCCGAGCGTCTGAGCCGGCTGCTGCGGCATACGCCACGCTGCTCTGTGACCCTCACTCTCCACTCCTCTCCTCTCCCAGCTTTTCCAGAGCCCTCAGATGCAGACAGCCCAGCCTGCCATTCCAAGTAACATCGCTTCCTTTCGACCCGTGTCCGGCCAGCCCATCATGATGTTCCTGACGCCCATGCCCTTCACCTCATCCCAGACCGGCCAGTACTACGTACTCCAGTACTATGTGCCTCAGGTACCCAGAGCAGAGAAAAGCGCCTGTGCAAATATGTACACAGTGTAGCAAATGGGTTGAAAATCTGTCTATAAACAGGTTGGCCAGCAATAAATAAACTGCTCCTAAAATGTGTAGATAAAAATATGTTTTATCTTGGAAGCAGAAATGAGAAGTTCTAGTTTAGTTTTTTTTCAGTGTAAAAACTAAATGTTTTTGTATTTTTTGTTTGTTTACTGCTTCGAATATCTCTTTTAGGAGTGTCCTATATGAATGGCCATGTCTGGTGCTAGGCCCTTTACTTCTGCTGTTCTGTTTCATTCTCAGTATCACCACAGTGGCCTTCCTTACGTGGGACATCCCCAACAGTACTCCGTCCAGCCCACAGGACCCAGTACATTCTACCCTGGGCTCTTTCCTGCAGACTGCCCACTAGCATATGGTGAGTTTGGACTTCGCTTTCTCTACCCCCACCTGGGAAACCTACATGCGTGCTCTCACTGATAAAGAGACCTTTCTTCTGGGTATTCCTGCTGGCTGAAACTGGTTTTTCTTTTGCTCTCTAACTGAAACCAGTGCTTTTTTTTGGTCACCACTAGTGGCAGGGCCTTCATACTATCCTGGCCAGATCATATACACCAAATCTCCATCCATAATAGTGCATACAGCTCAGCAGCCTCCACCCACTAAGAGGGTAAAGAAAACAGTGAGTATTCCCCATGCCTCAGAGGTGAAATTAATTTAATTGTGGATTGACTAGATGCAAATAACTTGCTGTTCGCTAAGATCCGTATCCGAGACCCTAACCAGGATGGCAAGGATATCACAGAGGAGATCATGTCAGGAGTAGGCATTAGCCAGAACACAAGCCCACCAGTGGGACGTCCCTGCACTACCCCTGCTGCTCCACAGGTAAGCCGTTCAGTCCCGCAGCCCGAGCCCCTGATCGGCTGCAGGCCGCTGCTTCGCATCATCCACTCCACAGGTCAAAGTTCTCTCTCATCTAGTCCTCCCTCATAATAAGCTCTGAGCTGATTGTTTGGTTGTTTGGCTGGCTTTCATTGTCTTGTCCTATTAAAAGCATCATACAAACAGCAACAAAATCTGATGGTGTAGTTTGATTTCCGGCCATTCTCTCTTCCTTCTTCAGTGATTCGGTCACACCGTTGACCCTCCTCCGTCATATTTGACTGGTTCCAGTAGCTTGTGTGATTGTGGCTGTTCTGATTTAAGAAGGCTTCTCAGATGTGTTTTGATGTTCCGACTTGCCGTGCCTGTTCTTTTGTCTGCCTCCATCTTAGTTCTCCCTCACAGCCACTCGAATCCTCCTGATCTTCCCTCGTGTTCCCTCTACACAGACAGCCCACATAAAGGCCCTGTAAGAACGATTCAGCCAAACCCTGAGCACCTCAGCTTCTCTGAGGAAAGGCCTCTCTGTAAACTCTAATTATGCTGTGCTGTGCTGTGCTGTGCTATGCTCACCCCCCCACCCTCGTTGCCATTCCCCTTCTTCTGCATGTGTGTGCAGTATCTCTCTCTCTCTCTCTCTCTCTCTCTCTCTCTCTCTCTCTCTCTCTCTCTCTCTCTCTCTCCCTCTCCCTCTCCATCTTTTCTGTCTTTTGCTAGTTTTTATGTCCACACCCTCATTATCCTCACATTTTCTACCTCAAATCCCAGCAGCTGAACAGCCAGGTAGCAGAGCAGGGGAATGTCATGTATAACGTGGACAGTGCTCAGGTCCTTCCTGCTCCTGTGGACTTGAAACCAGGTCAGGCCTCACTGTCCCTTTCAACCCTCTAACTACATCGCACACACACACAGCTGGTTTAGGGCTAGCTAGCACATGCATGAACTTCCTTATGAAACTAGTACTAGTTTTGTGGATGATTTGCTTTTGACTCCACTGATTATTATTTTATTTGAATTTTTTTCCCCTTTTTTGGTGGTTCAACTTTCCCAACCCTCATCTGTGATTGGCTGTAGATGACGAGCCAAAGCTTGAGTGTGCAATGCTGAAGTCTTCATCACCAGCACTACGGCCAGTCGAGCCTCCTGTGCAGAGACGAGAGCCCGGCAGTCCTGCTTTTGCTCCTGCCCCTGTCTCTGCACATGGACCCGTCCCAGCTCCAGCTCCCACTCCTGCCCCCACCCCAGACTCTTATCCCCCTGAGAAATCAGAGCTTCCTCCGCAGATGTTTAACCAGCTGATGAAGCAGGTGATGGACCTCACCATCGACACGGAGGAGCGCCTCAAAGGCGTGGTTGACCTGGTTTTTGAAAAAGCCATCGATGAGCCCAGCTTCTCTATGGCCTATGGCAATATGTGCAGCTGCCTGGCTATGGTGAGTAACATGTTCCCATACATTGCTGCTGAAGTTCCATACAAAAGCAAATGCCACACAGAAGTGAACTCTGTTTGAACCACTCTAAACTGACATGGAGCTTTAATCAGCTTCTATTTAGTAACAGAACTCTCAACACTGTCTTATACCCAAGTGTTTCTCCTACATGTCTTTCCTGTGTAGTTAAAAGTGCCCATGGCAGACAAGCCCACCAGCACTGTGAGTTTCCAAAAGCTGCTGCTGAACCGCTGTCAGAAGGAGTTTGAGAAGGACAAGGTCAACGATGATGTTTTGGAGAAGCTGCGGCACCAGCTGGAAGCGGCCACTTCAGTAAGCAGCACTCCTGTCTAGTTTACCCGACTCACCAACCCACAGATCAGGAGAAAGGGGACTGAAATCGGCAGCAGTGCTGGGAGGCGGCCTGGTCGTTATCGGGTCCAAACGCGCTGTTTCTTGCTTTTGTCTTTGTTCTGGTTACTCCTCGCAAGGCCAGCGAGCGGGAGAGGCTGGAGGAGGATCTGGAGGAGGCGAAGGACAAGGCCCACAGGAGGTCCATCGGCAACATCAAGTTCATCGGGGAGCTGTTCAAGCTGCACATGCTGTCAGAGGCCATCATGCACGACTGTGTGGTCAAGCTGTTCATGAACCACAGCGAGGAGAGCCTGGAGCGTCTGTGCCACCTCCTCACAGCCATCGGCAAAGACCTGGACTTGGAGAAGGCCAGGGTAAGCAGGCCGCGGGCCTGGTCTGGGTTGATTTAATATTCTCAGCAGATGCTCAGCACTTGCATCGGTTTATCTTTAATATGTCATGTAAAGGTTTACGGGGCATGTGTAGATGAGTGCTAGTGTGCAGTGCAGCGGCTGTGCCTATTTTGTCCAGATTTGGTCTGTGTTGCGTTTTTCACAACAAGTACTTTACACATCGAAACTGGATGAAGAAGTTTTGGATATTGTATATTGACTGTCAGTTTTGTCTCTAGTAGGAACAGCAGTTGTGATGTTGACAGTTCAGTCACCAACTAGTTTGACAGTTATATGTGTTCAATTTTCCTGGTCTTTTTTATTGTGTATTTTTTTCTCCATGCACGCTTTTAACCAAAAAACAAGCATGTTGAAATGTTGTCTATAAAAGTTTTGCTGTCAGTGTTTTCTGTTGCTTGCCTGTTGCCTGCACTCTGACTACAGGGTAGCCAACTAATTAGGATCATCATCTATAGTGCGACTAGCATGCTGCGCTGATATCAGTGTATTATTAGGCCTTGGCAATGATTTTAAAAGTGTCCAAGTTCATGTTGTTTAGTGAAGTTGTTAGTGTGGTTGTTAGCTCTGCTCCTACTGCAGCTGACAAAATGAAAGGCTTTTATTGAGGACTGGTCAGCTGTTAGAAGGTTTTGCTCTCACAGCCTCCTCCACGTTTGCCGCCTCCTGCTGCTGCACCCTGGATTCCCCAAAGCCAAGTGCAGCTGATGACAGCACAGATACACCCACAGTGGCAGTGAACTGCTTTACAGCACTGACCAACGTGCAAGGCAGCAGGGTTTGCATAAGAGTCATAAACGTCTTGCGACATGAGTTCAGCTGAGAGCACACCTGATCGAATCGAAAAGGGTAGAATACCTGAAATTTTTCTACGTTTCTCTTACACTCTCTCTCTCTTTCTCTCTCTCTCAGCCAAAAATGGATCACTACTTTAAATATATAGAAAAGACAGTGAAGGAGAGGAGGGGTTCCTCACGCATTCGGTTCCTGCTCCAGGACGTCATCGACCTGCGACTGGTTAGAGACTCTGCCTGTGTTTGTGTGTTTGTGTTTGCCATTCCAGCGCATGGTGATGCAAAAGTATGCATCTGCTGATTTTGCTTTTCTAGCATAACTGGGTGTCGCAGCGAGCTGACCACGGGCCCAAGACCATTGAACAGATCCATCATTAGGCCAAACTTGAGGAGCAGAGGAAGGTGCACCAGCAGCTGCTGTCCAAACACAACAAGAGGCAAAGGTGTGGCCCTCAAATCTGTGACAGCCTTTTTCACCTGGCTGTGTGAGGCCGAGGACAAGTCCAAGGACAAGTGACAATTGCTAAAACACAATATAATAATTCAAAACAATAATAAAACTGTGTGACAGAAACAAACGTTCTGACTCTAATGTATTTTTGTTTTTTCCTTTATGAACTGCAGATAAAACTATATTTAACATTTGCAGATGTTCAAAACAAAAGGCAGAGGTGAATATAGAAATAATATTATTTATTTTTATTTTATTCTTCCTTGGTTTCTTCTGAATTCAGATAGGCTCTGCCCACTAGATTTCACTTTTTTTGTTTGTTTGGGTTTTTCCTAGGATTTTCACACCATTCTGAGTGAAATTGGTGTCAAAATATTTGCAAGAGTCTGAATCTCAATAATTATTTAAACAAAAACCTGACATAAAAATACAGCTGTCCTATTGCAGTCTAATATTAGTAGTACAAAGTAGTAGTACAAAGGTTAGGCTTTAACTTTAACTTTAACTAGCTGTCACTCCTGAAGGACATGTTCAGATTTCATGAAATTTAAAAGACTTATACCAGTATTGACTTTGAGGTAGCTTACCAAATGTAGCAGTTTTGTCAATATGGGGCATATAATAATATGCAAATAACTGTTTCTCAACAACTGCTCTTCTGATCAAGATGAAATTTTGCATACTGCTTCTGTAAGCAAGCTGGAGGATTGCTAAGGCTGAGCCAAACATTGGCTAATGTTTTTCAGGTAATTGGCTAATCATTTTTCAGTGGGCTTCAAAGGATGTAATGTAATTTAGTAAGAACTGGCTTCAGAGGACTGCTACAACGTTGATTCTTGTAGAAATTACTTTGAATTTAAATATCCTACTGCTTTTTATGTTGCTGTAACACACTAGTCGTGGGACCTTTCTCCAATCTTCACAAATTTGGTATCAAAATATTGATGAGACTGAAACATGTTGATATTTGTATGGAGTATGGCCCCTACATACCTATCAATCCTTCCAAGGTGTACTGATTCATTCAAAACAGCTGAAAAAAAAATTAAGACTTCTTTGAGTAATTCTTATGAAACTTGACATGAGTATTGATTTATGGACTTTAAGCTAGCATGGCAATTATAGGACATTTTTGCCAACAGAGCCCCTCTGACTTATGAAAAGGTATTAAAAAAAAAAAAAAAGAGTCAATCCCATTGTGTACCAATTGTGCATGAGAAATGCAGTTTATACAGTGCAATACTTTGTGACTATTCCATAAAAAAAGTTCAATACGTTTCGTAAACCTTTTTTTAGCCTGATTTTTGATACCTAAATTAGTTGGGCAAATGCACCTTTCAAACAAATCAGTGACCTTTTGATCTAGAGATACCCTTTCAATGTAAAAAATGCAGATCTTCTTGTAAATAATTATCAAAAATATGTGTCTTTAATTATCAATCCCCAAGAGCAGGATTTTTATTAATAGGCTAAAACTTAGCCATAGAGTGTTAGATTATCACCAAACTTCAATGGTGTATATGAACATACTGTGAATGCAAGTACATTTGGGGTGAACTGACCTTCTGGGGGAACTATATTTCTTAGTCATGTCGAATCAGAAAAAATAATATTTATATAAAGCAATTCAGCAGAGAAAATTGAGAGATTGGTTTCAAAATACAACATTCCTGGAAACAAAACCTCAAAACCAACCACAAAGGCTGGTGAACTTAATATGGGATGTCATCAGCAACCAAGTTGTGCAGATGTGATAAAATGATTGGACCCCTTAATTGCCAACTGCAGCTATAATAAATGTAATTCTAATGTATGTCATGAATTCCCTAGATGAAGGAAATTAGACATTTCAATAGCAACACACCTCCCTTGATGGAATGACTGGGTACAGAAACTAGTTGACCAGAAAGGCCAGAAAAATAGCACAACCACAGCCTTCAAACCAGACAACAAACCTGCTTAATGCTGACAGTTTTATTTTTTTTCAAATACAAAATACAGACTCACTCTCATTAAATGCAGAATATAAATTAAGACAGTGACACAAGCTTTACTGTAGTTACTAAGCATTTAGGTTTGGGTGTTCTTAGGACTTGGTGGGATGGTTACGAGCAAATATTGGCATATTAGATAAGCAGAAAAATACTATGGATGGGTTCAACACATGATGTGCGTATTCGTTTGACTTTGGATCTATTGGATCCCGCCAATAACTGTTGAAAAGAAAAATGACCACCTGATTGCTAAAACATATAATGGAAATAAATGTCTTATGCAATACGAGAATTATGGAAATCGGGTCAGCTTTGGAATAGAGAGGAGTGTTAGGCACATACTAATAATATTAATACATTTTCAGAGACACACAATATCCATCCTGCCAAGGACAGGCAGTGATCAGTGAACCAGGCAGCCAGTAAGAGAAATAAAATCACCAAGAAAGTCAGGCTTTTTGCTGTTTTTTTTCAAAAAAATGTCCTTGACAGAACACAAGATATGACTGAATGAGCAAAGTTACATTTATATAGAGCCTTTCAAAGAACATACAATGCTTTCCAATGAACACACACAGCTTCTACATTCAGTCACATGCTGGATATTGTGTTAAATTGTTTGTCAGTGGCTTACTGCAGGGTGACTGTGTGTAAAATGGGGAAGAGTAACTCCACTCCAGCCTCCTCTATCTCACAGTCATGCAGAGTGAGCTGTGTGTGTGTGTGTGTGTGTGTGTGTGTGTGTGTGTGTGTGTGTGTGTATGTAGGTATGTATGTGTGAGCTCTCTGGATGACCATGGAGACGACTGTGCAGTCCTCGGTGCTCAGAGTCAGAGTGTGTGTCTGTGTGTTTGCTGTCAGGTCCAGAGCAGAGCTGCAGGAGAAGTCCAGTGTGCTGCAGAGCAGAGAGCAGATCTGCTGCTGCTGCCCCCTGCTGGAGGTCAGAGACACTGTAGCAGTGGAGCAGCCTCAGCAGCAGCCTGTCAACACTGAGAAAACAAAACACACACACACACACACACACACACACACACACACAAACACACACACAGTGGCAGGGCAGTTAATTTCAGATTAATATAAATATTTCACCCGAATTTACCAATTACCGTGGACTGTAATATGTTGATTACCTGACACAGGAGTCTCAATAAAACCTAAACAATGCTGGCACAAAATGACATCTTGGAAACTTTCCAAAACACACATAAATGAATATATAAGTGTATGTAAATGTATATAAGTTTTTATAACACGCCCAGTTTCCTGCTTATTTTCAGCCACTTTTTGGTAACTGCATTTATATTATGTCAAATGAGATTTTAATGCTTTAATTTTTGTGTATTAAGAAATGGTACTTGATCAATTTATGTTATTTATCCTCATATGGAAAGATTTGCTTCCATATTTTCCATATTTCAAATTTTGTGGGAAAAAGATGTCTGGAGATTTTACAGTCTCTTATAGCCTGCAAGTTATAGGACAGTGCCAGACCTGTGAAACAGTGCCACTTCATCCAGTGTTTAGACGACGTTTGATGCTTAGACCTCATTAGTCATATGCTAATAGTAACTTTGATACAATCTTCAATACAGTGTTGAATCAATGTGCTTTGCAATAGTGAGCTTTGATGCCTCAGTATCTAACATCCCATCACTACACTGGAGTTCTACCATATGTATTCTTTCTCTGCCTGTTCGTTTTCCATATTGTTCTCCGTTCCCGTGTTCTTAATATCTGTGTTATCTTACTTTTACCTCTATGTTTTCTTCTTCCTGGTTAGCCTCACTTTGTTTTTTGTTTATCATGTATTCTGGTAACCTGCTCTTGGATAATGTTTCTGCTCCTCCTAATAAACAAAGTTCGACAACACGCTTGTGTCTTGCCCTGCCTGTTTCAGCATTACAGCTAATCTAAAGGTCAAAGCATAAACTTCACTGGCAGATACACCTATATTTAAACATTACCACGTATGTACACAGTTTTCTAATTACATTAACATATTAACAAATAAGCAGACATCTAGTTTCTGGACATCTGAATATTTTCAAAAATTTGATTCTTTAAAAGGTGGGTTTAAATGATACAGCACTACAAAAAGCATGCCAACCATAGGCAACAAGCAATCCTTGAATTAGAATAAATTAATATTTCTGTATGTGGGCAAAATAATAATATGATTCTTAGTCCACGTAATATTTAGGCTCCATGCATGTAAATATATCTTTTATTTAAAAATGAACACATTGTCTATTTTCACCATTAGTCGCTTTGAAACCATTTAAGCCCACTACACTCCATTTAAGATGACCTTAGAGTGTTTTAATGAGGAGTTCCTTCAAGTACAAACTTGCATCAGTTTTCACTGTACTGGCTGCAAGTAAGAAATTATGATATGCAAAATAAATGCTGTTTGATGGAATAAATGAATGACAAATATGAAGTTACGATGTGATCATAAAATGGCTTAGGCTAATGTGTCCATGTGTTCTTACAATCCTGGCAGGTCATGTGTGACTGGGGTTGGAGCTTTACTGAAACAGATGTTTTACATCTTGTTCTGGATTATAATCTGGCTAGTGGAATTGAGAGCCCTTTCCCCAATGGGAGAAAATGATTTTATTGTTTTATGTGAGATCATCCTGAGCAGACCATTCACAAATCAGAACAGTTTCCTGTGGCTACAGTGAGGACCTCAGCTGATACTGGAATATTCACCCACTGCTTTGATATGCTTATCTCACAGATTTCACAACAAAACCCCAGAATATCTACAATGTAGATGAGACAGGATTTGTCACTGGTCCATGACAAATCCTGTAAGATTATGTAGCAGACTACAGGTGGAAGTGGGAGGGAACAGATAACCGTCCACATCACTGGGAATGTTGTTGGGCAGATTCATCATCTACAAAGGGAAACGGTTGTACAATTCTTGGTGTCAAGGAGGTCCAGACCGCAACCCCATTTTTGTGACAGAACATGGACGGTTGGACAAATCTCTTCCTTAAACTATTCACTCAGATCTCAGACTGATCATTTCTCAGGGTTTTAATATTTGATGGTTAAACCTCGCATGTGACTCTGGGAGTGGGGGACTAGGGGGCTTCTTAACATTTTTTCTACTCCTGAACCTCTTACTGAATAAATGTTGAGCTGTTAATCCTTTCAAAACTATACATTTTTAATATTTTGTCAATAAATCATGACATGATCTTACTTGGAACTTAAATGGACTTAAATGATGCAACTGTACCTATTAAGATGATGCCAGACTTTGCACCTATTTAAGAAAATATCTTTATTTACATTATAAAACAGACATGAACTAATAAGCACATTTTGAAATGAGAAGTTAGACATTCATATTATAAATCAATTAAATATCTATGAAAAATGCCTGGAAAATTATTTTTGGCAGGCTTATTGCATGCAGTAAAGGAGTAAAGTTATGTTAATATGGAAAGGACATGAAATTCTATACCATACAGCTATTTTTGAAAGAAAGACTTAATTCCTTTAAATCCTTTCCATACAATCCTAATTCGAAATCTCTTCTTCTCACATGTTCTTGCTTCCGAGGCTCCATTCGCTTCTTTCGATGTCTGCTCTATGTCTTTTTGATGACGTTTCAGTTTCTTCTTCCCATGTGTCTTTTTCTCCTTGAACTGTTTCTCCTGTGCATTTGGTGCTGGCCTCACATCTGAGTGAGGCAGTAGTGGACGGCAAGGCCTGTAGGGTCTGGATGATGGGGCTTCTTGGAACCAGTGGGGCTCACCAGGTGCGAATCTGGTAGGCTGTCTGAGGGAGAGTGAGGGAAACCTGTTGTCTCGTGGTTTGGGAGACTCCAGGGGGAAACTGGGCCTTGGGCTTTCCAACTGTGAAAAAGCATTTAATTTAGCATCACTATTAAATACATGCATGTGCACACACTTTGATATACTATCAAAAATATAATGTAAGTGATATTGTAGTGCCATAGGCAATCCATTTGTTGATATGCCCTAACACATTTATGCTCACTATTTACCTGGACTTTATAGTTCCTTATTTCAATCTAAAACCATCTGCTGTGTATAGCAGAACATTGCTTTATTGGATGTGCACTGCAGTGTAACTAAGTGTTTCTCTTTTCCTACTTTCTCAAGCTGTGCTCTCAGCCTTCTCAGTTCAGCTTTGATCTCCACATTCTCCCTCTGCAGTTCTCGCACTGCTAGCTCGAGGTCTAGACCTCCAAGACACCGCCCCACACGTGCAGCCTTCCGTCGGTTGTCCTCCCATGTCTTTCTCCGACATTCACCCAGGGTCTCTTTGCTCAACTCCTCCTCCACCTTATGGATTCCCATTTGGAACATACAGAGACATATGACCCAGCAATGTGTATTCGGTCCCTAGAGATCTTCAGCCGACAAAGATTATATTTATATATATATATATATATATATATATATATATTATATATATATATATATATATATATATATATATATATATATATATATATATATATATAGTTATTCTGTTCTTCTCTGCGTTCTTTCTTTCTTTTTCAATCTGAGATGTTGCAGAGCCTCATTCTAATCCCTAAAAGGCAATCTCTATCTAAAAAGGGCTCATATCAAAATTTAAAGTGGTGTGTTAGTTGTAACAGTCGCCAGCTGTGTTGATAACTCACTCTACGATGCGCTGACACGGTGGAATCTTCCAGCTGCTTACCGTCCTCCTACAAAACAGAAACCTGCTTAACACACTGATATCCAGCTCAACAGGAGGATGTCTTACAATGTAGGTCGGCTCTAAAGTGGGAGAATTGCTGCAACTAACTTCAAAAGGATGAACGCTGTTCTGCCAAAAATGCATCTCACTTTTGTAATCGTATCTTTTTTTAAATGTTTCTACTACTGTTTGTCTTGTTTATTCTGACTAGCAGTTGCTATCACACCACGCGACTAGAATGTTATACGTATGACGCCGCATGGTTACAGAATTCAAAAGATTACAGCTCGGACGATATTGAACGCGCGTTAAAATACGCTCATGAATGAGTTTAACAGACACCTGTTCATTTCAACACAATGGGAGAAATTACTCTGCTCACAGAGCTTAGTAACGCGTTAGAGGAAAATTCGCTGCTGCACTTTAAAACACTGAGCGTTTTTCTTAAAACACATAAAAGGTGCAAGATCACGCGTTGTCGTGTGAGCACCTCAGTCGTAAAAAGGGCTGAGTTGTCATGAATACGTTATGATCAGGAGTAGTCGGCCGTACTGCTGCGACATCCGGTCAAATCAACTGTCCTCTAAGAATCAGCGCAGTACTAGTTTTGGTAATAGCAGCATCTATGGACATGAACGGCGGCGAAACGGATGGTTTCTTTCTCGTCAACTTTATAGTCCATCACACTTGCTCCTATAGATCGGGATAAAATCTCCATACCAAAACCTCTGTGCATTGGCATGATGAAAATTTAGAGCACGCAAATCCTTCACTTCTGAAACAGCAGAAATTATGTAATTTTACGCAGATTAAAAAAACCCTCAACGTTAAAGACTGCTGTTGACGGAGTTTTAATGTAAATATAGCAGGTTGGGGAAGTGTAACGATGAGCGGTAAGGAGGCGGACGCATTGTGTGGAAAAGAGTGAGATTTATTAGGGGCAAATCCAAAGTCCAGGGTCAAATTATTAACATGGAAAGTCCGAGAATTCACGATAAACTAAAGTAAAGAAAAGTGCACGAAGACAAACCAGGGATGCAGGCTATAACATTGGGGCGAGGATAAACATTCAGGCTTATATTCACATGCACGGAAGCCTCGATTAACAAACAGCAGCTGGACTTACAATAAATAGTAACAAGACTAAACTAAAACAGGGCTTAAAAACATGGTCAAATGAGCATTAAGCCAGACACAAGTGCAAATTATGAGGGGTGCAGAAAACGAAACGAAGGAATGGAACCACAACAAGGGAGTAAATCAAAATAAAGACACTAGACAGGGAAACCGTGGAGACATGAACGCTAGGAGGGTGGTCAGTGGTGACAGGAAGCTTGTTTCAGTCATGGATGTCTTTGGCAAAATGAATGCAACTAAAATGCTTTCCTCATGCGTTCTAATAACCAAATAATAACCAAGTTCTTCTTTATTTCTAAATAATATGCCTTTCGGAAATTGTATAACTGCTTGTGTTATATTACTTTCTTTTATTCAGAAACACAGGAGACTCAGGTGAAAAGTGTGATGGAAATTATACACTTATTATTATATCCTAAAACTTGTCTCACCTAATCATAGTCATCAGTTTATTAGATAAATGCATACCTATTTTTATGTTTGTGTTTCACATGTTCCATCCCTTTTCTTTTCTTTGAAAGAAAAATTCCTTAACTTAATCAAAGACTAGGATTAAAAAAATAAAATAAAATAAAATCATAGACAGGTCAGCTGAGCCCACTCCCTTGTCGTAATGTCCCCATATTGACAGTTAAATACCACATATTAAATACAATAGACACTGGAGTGTCTTGTTTTTCTCTGAACATTCCACAGTGCATCTAGAATTTTAATAGTTGTTTATTTCTGCTCAGTTTTTCTGCTCTTATTTTAATTTGTTTTTGTCTTAAGGAGAAAAAAAAGGCGACAAACGAGACCTGTGACCCCAGGGGGAAATCATAGATCATTCTCATAGCAAGTTCATTACACCTTTTGTACTTGTTGTAGTGCGGTTAGCTGTTTCTATATTGGCTGAGAGAAGGAGCAGACCTATTCCATTTACATTTAAACAACAGAATCTTGTCAGTGGAGGATGTACTTTCTCAAACCTTTTTAACTGGTATCTCGCCTCTGTGTCTCTCTGTGTTCGCAGGACAGGGACCACTGCACGCCTCGCACCAGGACACCTTTCCAGTGATGACTCCCCTCGTGTGGAATTATTTCACAGCTGTTTAGTCTTATACTTATCCACAACTAGGATTAGTCCATTTACTATTTCTTACAAGTGGGGATCAAGAACATTGGAAGACGTGAGTAGTTTTTTGGAGCAATAAAGATCAATACATAAAAACAGGCAAATGACCTGGTTATACCCAAATACATCCATAAACATATCAAACAAAGTAATGCTTATGTATAAATTTTCTTGACTTCGTGACTTATTATGAAGCTTAACTTGTTATGAACTGACATGTGATAATGTTCACACATTTAGCTGCAATTCTTTGTTTAACTTCAGAGGGTTAAATGGAGCTCACTCAGATGATGGTGTTGACTGCTTCAAGGATTTTCACTAGAAGTTATATAACTGCAAGTTATATTACCGATGTCTAAGTGTATGCAGCGCAGAATTCTTTATTCGTAATGTAATGCATGTCCTATTTCATTCTACAAGATAAACAGGTTGGAAAATATTTGTGTAAAATTGATTATGATTATTTTTGGAACATAAAGCCATGCAGACATTGTAAGTGGACGTCAAGGAAAAATATAAAATAAAAGAATAGCATAGCATACAGTTACAGGGTATGCCTGTTTTCATTGATTACTATGGAAGCTCTTTGTCTCCCTCTTGTGGCCATTGTTGTCTTAGCCAACAACCATATCAACATAAGTGACATGAAGTTATAGAAATTAATTAAAACTGAAACGTATTTTTATAAACACGATTTGACAGTGTGTTTTACATATTCTGGTTGAATATGACATTTGTGTCGACAAGATTATAAAAAACATAACCATACATTTACCTGATACTTATATCCAAAGTACCTTACGAGTGAGTATATCTTCAGCAATTGAGGGTTAAGGGCCTTGCTCAGAGAACCAACAGTGGCAACTTGGCAGCAGTAGGGCTGGAACTGGTAAGCTTCTGACTACATGTCAAGTATCTTAACCACTGAGCTACCACTGATCACTGCTGGGGGTAGCCATAAATGTTAGAATTTAAAATGTTGGCTACTAAACTATTTAAAAAAACATTTTGGAACATTTATTTATTTCATTTCCCCTAACCTTTGACAGCACGGCTAGTCCAGACCTCTGTATATGCATCTTCTTACCCCTTCTCTCTGCACACAAAAAATAAAACGCATTGAGAAGAGACTAATTGCCCAAAGGATAAAAAATAAAATGACATATATAATGATAAAAGGAAAAGGTAAATAGATAACAGTAGATGTGTTAATATAAAATCAAAAGTCATCTAAACAGAACTCAATGCAATAAGTGTGTTTTGAGATGTTTTTGTTTTGCTGTTGGGTTTTTTTTTTTGTTTTTTTTTGTTTTTTCCTTTCAAGTGCTAATGCCATTATGAGTTGCTAGACCATGAAGACATTTAAAGACATTTAAAGAATAATAAAATAATTTGATTTTGCTGTAAAAGACAGATGCCATGTTCACACTGCACAACTGCACTGCTTAATGTGAGCAGACATCTGGCAGACACGCTTATCTATAGCAACTTACAGTTTCAACTATATTACAGAGCTAGGTCCATATAGCGGTAGGAGTTTGATTCAGTTCAGTTCAGCTCACTCAGGCTTTCATTTCTGTTTTCTTGTCTTCAGGTTTTGTTTCATTGTCCCTAATAGGTCCAACTTGTGCTTGTCTACTCATGTCTCACTGTCCTCCTTTGCTTGATGTCACAACTTCATTGATACCTAAAGTGAATGTTGGAAATATCACATGTTCTTTGAGTAGGAATCAAACATCATTGCTCTAATACACTGGACTGATAGTGGACTCTGCCGAGGCACACCTACCCCTGATGTTGTGATGTTACTGAGCCTCATCCTGTCTCAGATGCCTTGGCTACTCCCATCATCCCCTGATGTCCCCTGTTGTAGCCCACACCACCTCCTCCCCAACCAGCTACTCTCTGTTGCCCTTAATGGACGTTCTCTTGCGACTTGGGTCTCGGACACATGCACACAAGTCTAGAACCTCCAGAAAGTTGGACTAAACATTAAATGCTTATTTCATTTTTTTATTTATGTCTCTCTTTAAACAGCCAGAGGAGGATGGGACCCCCTTTGAGTCTTGGTTCCTCTCGACGTTTCTTCCTCATGCTCTAGGGAGCTTTTCCTTGCCACTGTCACCCTTGGCTTGCTTACTGGGGGCTTGGACTTGGACATTTGAAAAGCTGCTTTGTAATAGCACCTGTTGTAAATAAAATAAAATAAAATAAAATTTTAAAAAGTACTTTATAAATAAATTTAGAGTATTTGATTTTTATATGTAATCTTAAAATGTATAAGACAACTAAAATTTGTTTTTTAATCATTACATTTTTTCACTTAAAACAAAAATATAATTTGGATAGTCCCAATAATCTAGAAAAATCAAATCTCATCATTACAGTGCCAACAACACATCAACATCACCAGACTTCAAAGCACTTGTCTGAGAGGAAGATTTGTATGCCTGTAATTCTGTTGTTGAAGAGCCTATAAAATCAAAATAGGCTTTTAAATTTGAAATTTTAAACTCAAATAAATACAGCCTTATTTTAAATGCCTAAACACACACACACACACAGTTACCTCACAGTGTGAATATTGTTGTTGGTGGAGAAAGTATCATAGATCCTCTTTGCTGACACATCAGTGATGTCATTGTGACTGAGGTTGAAATTAGATGGATTATAATTACCACATTGTTCAGGATTCCCAAACACACCTCCCTCTACTAAATCACCGTGTAGTAGTACAAACACCTGTAGATTTATATATCAATGAATTAAATTAATGAACGAATGAATGAATAAACGAATGACTGAATTAGCAAATGAATGAATAAGCAAAGCAATAAATAGTATATTTGTGTCAGTGGACCTGAGTCATTAATGGCCAGATAATTATGCATTTTGACATTTTAAACAAATTATCATTTCTTTCAGTTCTTGTACACATGACTTGTTATCTATCAGGCATGAAACTGTAAATCATAAAGAGTCTGTTATGCCTTATTTCTCTTTTTAATGAGAACATGTGTTTCTACAAGCAGTCTGGATATTCTGTAGACCACAGAGGTCCATCCTGTCAAGTACAGGAAGTGATCAGTGAACCAGGCAGCCAATGAGAGAGGTCGTCATTTCCAAATAAAATCACCAAGAAAATCAAGCTTTTTGCTGTTTGCTTTTGAAAAAAAAATAAGTCATTGAAGGAACACAGGATATGACTGAATGAGCAAAGTTACATTTATATAGAGCCTTTCAAGGAACATACAATGCTTTACAATGAACACACACAGCTTCTATGTTCAGTCACATGCCAGATTTTGTGTTAAATTGTGAGAAAAAGAGTAAAATGTGTTATATCTATGTTAGTGTTCACTGTGGACTCAACAATCAAGACTCTCTACACATCCCTCCTCCCGCTTGTCCACTCACTCCAGGATGTGGGCTTTGTGCTGGTGTGGGAACAGCAGCTGCAGGCAGTGGTCAGTGAGCTGACAGTGGTTAAGGTCCAGTTCTGACAGCCCTTCAGAATGTTCCAGAAACAGCGCCAGTGACGTTACGGCAAAGTAGACGAGCTTCGACCAGCTCATGGGAGCACTACACATCCCCAACATTAAGCAGCAAAACCCCAGAGACCTTCTGCCTGTACTGGCCAGACCTGATACAAGGATAGGAATTTCAATTTATTCATACTGGATATAAGAATCATTAATGGCTGCTGAGCGAAGCACTTTCATTGAAAATTCATCCACCAATTTAAATTCTTTTTTTTTTTTTTTTTTTTTTGTAACCAGAAACAGGGCACATCAGCCAGGAATACATTCCAGGTCTGTTTTAGAACACTGGCTGTGATTCATTACATTTTGGCAGTTGTGAAAAGAAACTGGATGATACTTCTAAAAGTAATTGTGTTTGCATTTTATTTGCACAGTTACATGAACAACTCTGGTAGCATAGTCAACAGGCTTGATGGTTTTCCAGTGCACGACACTGTGATACCAGGGCTGGCCAAAGCCTGTGTGGGGCCCCATGTAGAAATCTGAGCTGCCCCTTCATAACATAGGTAAAAAACAAATAGAAATAAATACATGGCCTTAGCACGCACTCATTTTGCTTATATGGCGGGACAATTGTTCTGCTGTTATCCTATCTATTGAGCAGTCCTACCTAGATTTAATGCACTTATGTAAATTACCCTTAGTCCAGGTTTCTGGTGTTTATTTTAGATGGATTTTTGGTTGTATATATTATAGTTAGGCTACTGTGGACAATTGTATACCGTATAGCTACAGCACCTGTACTTCACACACATGTAGTAATCGGATCTAGAAAGTTGCCAACCCTATTAAAATATTAGGTTTATAGTATAATATTTGAATTAAACAGACAAAGCATTAATCACAATCATTTGCATGGTGATTAAATCTTGAAACAAAAATGTATCAGAGAGCTGTAGTGTTTTTTACAGACACACACCCAATAAAACTTTGCTTGACCATTTCTTGCCCTCTATATCATTCTCTGCAGTTTACTGAGAAAGACCTGACACTGGGTAATGCCATTGTCTATTCGAAGGCCAAAACAACAACAATCTTGGTTATCAAAGACTCACTCCACCCTGACCACAGCCTCTTCTTTTAGAAGCCATGAGAAAACCACCATCGCAGCTTGAGAGCACAAATCTAGCTTCTTAAGAGGTGTTATGTTCCACAGGCAGATCGATATCTCAATGCGGTCCACATGAAAGCAATTTTCTTTCCATGAGTGCAAATTGCACTTTTAATGCCTGATATTTCAGCCACTCATTTCTCTCACTACATGACAAAACTCTCGAAACTTTTCTCCAAAAGCACTGAATGTTATTCTAACCATTTATGGCCTTTCTCCATTCATGTACACAAAGTCCAGTATGATTCCAAATGTCATCAAAAGATATATCTGTTTGTAGCTGAACAACTTATACAATGCGATCTTTCTTCTTTGTGTCAAATGAACTTAACAATTGAAACATCCAAAACTGGCTGTGTTTCTTGCCAACATACTGGTGTTTGGACATGTGGGATTACTTGCATGTCGCTTTCAATAACTCAGTTGGTAGAGTAGAAGTTAAAACTGTCATCCTTAGGCTGTCGGCTCAACTCCAACTCACACAAACTTTATGTTTTAATGCAGAATCTGTCATTTTATATGAGCATAAAAAGAGGTTTTTCCCTGACCGGGAATCGAACCCTGGCTGCGGCGGTGAAAGCACCGAATCCTAACCACTAGACAACCAGGGACAAAGCTACTGAGTTTACATGACAAGACCATTTTCTGCACTCCTACTATTCTGACAATGTTTGGATGCATACTGGACTTGGTATGCATGAGTGGAAAAAGGCCATAAAGCGAGTAATTTATCTTTCTCTTTGTTCTACAAAAAAATGAAGTTTGCAAGAGTCAGGGCTCTTTTTTACCATCTGGGAAAAGAGGGAACGCTGGTGTCACTAACACATGGAAAGAGCTGTTATAGTATTCCCTATTTGTCTCCTTAATGTTTCTGACATTTTAGCCACTCATTTCTCTCTCTACATAAAAACACTCTAGAAAATGTTCTCCAAAAAATACGGAATGTTATTCTAAGTACTCAGAAAATAGTATTTTCCTCCCCCTTCTGACGCGTGAACTTATAGACGCCCTTGATTGCACGGTGTCTCTGTAATTGACAGGGGAGAGAGCGTATGCCACTCCCTCTCTCCCTAAGAGTACAGCCAATTATGCTCTTCTAGACTCTCAGCCACAAATGGCTGTGACACCATCAGTTTCAAAGTTAAACACAACTCCTATAGTACTAATAAAAGCTTCACACTCACCTCAGCTGGGACATGGCAGACACTGAAGGAAACTCCTCACTTCACTCTCTTCATCTGACCAGTCATTAAGCTCCACTGGTTTCTTCACTGTTTGGAGTTTCAGCACTTCTAGCACTTGTAATATTAGAATAGAATCCCTTTATTTACTAAAGGTACACAGAAATGTACACCGGTACACAGAAACTTACTGTATGTAAGAGTGCAATAGTTCAAAGCTGTATTAGTGCAGATAAATACAACTACAGTGCCATTGCAGCTTTTAATGCTGTTTCAGTATCAGGGTCTTCAGGAAGGCTCCACCTGGCAACCCTGAAGTGCCTTGCTATGCTTAAAACTACACACACACACACACACACACACACACACACACACACACACACACACACACAAACACAAACACTTAACAAGGTGAGTTCTGCTTATTTGTTATTGGAGATTTGTTAAGAAGGCTCATCGCCATTTAAAATTAGATTTCACAAACTGTAATTGTTACACTGGTGAGTTTGAGGTAGAGATGCACTTTCATTAATACTGCTTACACTGTGTTTCTTTACAACACGCATGGACGTGTTGAAGCATCTCATATGCATGGAACACTAATACTCAGAGCATTGGAAGGTTGAAAACAGAAGCTATCTGGCTCACACAATGTTTTAAATGTGCCAAGGGAAATTCCAAGTGTGGCCATCCTTGAGTGGAGTGGAAGATAAATATGTTTTTTTTTGTATTTCAAAGCGGCTGTAAGAGTATAACAGGCAGTTTAGAACATGTCAGTCCCTCCATGTAATTTGAGAGAAAATATCCTATGAAGATTGGACCAAGATTCCTGCAGAGTATTTTCAGCACATAGTGGAAACTATGCCAGAAAGAATTGCTGCAGTTCTGGAGGCCAAAGAAGGTCCAACATGCTATTAAATGGGTGTACTTAAGCCCACTTTGTCCTATAATAGGATGTTGCTGGAATGTATGTGGATGTTGTTGGAATGGCCGCAGAGTTGCGGCAGCAGTACAGGTAGTCTGTGATCCTTTCCCCCATCCGAGTGAGTTTGCCCTTTTACACGGGGTCGAGTTATGATGTGAATGTTTAATTACACAGGATGGATTGTGGGCGACAGAACCGAACAGCCTTCAGGATTCATGTAGAGAAAGGTGAAACTTCTCCAGCCTTTGAGTTAATCACAGGACTATTGCATAGCAATTAGAGATAACAGAACAGCTTTCGGGGGGGTTTGGGTGGGTTGCCTTATCCGCCCCTTTAACAGAGTAGTCACAATTCAAATTTCCCTTGTTCCATTGTTTACAAGGCATTATACATGTGGTTTATTTATAGTGCACGGAGTAATATGCAGCAAGTCTGGTCTGTCTGCTTTGGAAGAGAAACATTTGGCCAAAAGAGCAAGACACAGCCAGGAGGATGATTGGTAAGAGCACATCATAATATGCACCTTAAAGCTGTGCTCTACACCTAGGTCCTGTTCCATGACTGCATATATAAATTTACTACTGACATTGCCATTTATATCTGGCCATTTAAAGTGCACTCTTGCTCAATGCAGCACTTGAAGCTGATTTTCCATTGTGTAGTTATTATGTTCAAGAGATGTTTGACCCGGTCAGGGTGACACACTTTAGTGAGGGCAGCAGTATCCTAGAGGACACTACAGACAGTGACGGAGACATCTCAGAGCGCGAGGTGAGAGGTTGAGTTTTTTGTTACTCTCTCTACGACATACTTTTCATGCCAGCTACTATTGTCCAGTTCAGCTAAATTTAATTTACTGCATTGTATTATGATATATAAATTGCTGAACATCTTATCACTCAGTTTCAAACATCCCCTCAGCTGTTTTAAGCCATTTCGGTTATTCAGAAGTACTACTAAATGGATGTGGTGGGAAAATGAGAGCACATCAAACACAGACAGCTTTATGCATTGAGTAGTAAAGAGTAAAATTTTATTGAGTTCTGTCCCCTGTATAACAGAGTAAAAGGACTGACGCGCAGTACGGTCCCCCTCCCCTTATACAGAGAACAGAAGAAAGAGAAAAAAAAGAAAAACGACTCCTACAGAGTATCGGCTAATTCATGTTTTGGTTAGCCTGAGCGCTGAAGGCTTCTTCTATCTCTATGGTTAGAACGGTATGTGAGCAGCTGGTGTACCTGACTCACATGCTTATCTGCAGACTGTTATGCTGTGACTATAGAAACATAAAGCAAAGTAAAATAAAGCAAAGTAAATTTCCACAAAATGAAGTAAGGTGAAGTAAGGTAAATTCCCACAACATTTCCCCCCTTTATTCTATATCACACATTATCACACATTTATTCAGCAAATAGCACTACGATGTCTTCATGTGGATCACCAGCACCGCCCATCTTGGGGAGCAGAATGTCTTCACTGAGCTGCGGTTGGTCATTGGCATGGCCGCTGAGTGCTGGCATGGTGAACACACTAGAAAGACGTCTGACACGCAATGACAAAAAAGGAGGTAAACACAGAAGAAGAAGAAAAAGAAGAATGAGTAGCAGAATGGGCAACGCTACAGCCGCTACTGGAACTGTAGGCTGCGGAGTGAAGGCAGATCACATAAGATTCATATAATCAGTAATATTAGCGCTGAGATCTGGAATGTAAAAACAGCAGGAAGTGTTAATCATTTTGCACACTCCTCCTTCCTTCATGGTTAGGAGATCTAATACCATTCTATGTTGAAGCACTGCTGCCCTTATCACTTGTTGTTCTATCTTTAAGGCACCTATTGCTGCTAAGGTGTCATTAACTACTTGCAGTAACTGATAAGCTAAGCCATTGATCTTTTGCAGGGCTGCTACTGTGCCACCGCCCAGGAAAAGGGACCAACCAATGGTTTCACCCGGAGTGGTCCATGGGTCCCTCAGAATTCTACCACAATAGTCTGTGCTGGTTATGTCTCTCCTCACCCTGTGCTGTTTGGCATGGGGAAGTGTATACACCTGCGTCCTTGGGCGCACTACAGCTGGATAACAACAACCAGTCCAGTTCTGTGGCAATTCACCATAGGCCACCGAACCACCGACCCACATTACATTCCAATACCCCTGCAGGGTTGTCATGGAGCAATTCCACAGGGAACTGCTATTGGAGTCACTGCAAGTGCCATTGCTGTGTACCTGCACATAATCGATGCATCTGGACCAGACTTCCGGCACCTGCTGCTTCATCTGCTATACAAATATCTCACCCTTACTAGCTGCCACATGCAGCATCATTTTCGGTGGTGCGGGGTTAGTGGGACTGGGACAGTTTGAGGTCTGGTTAATAACCTGGCACATAGAGATTGTCATATTCACTTCTCCTTCGTCTGCGTTTTTCAGAGGGATTACAGTCCTTGGAACACTGGTGTGCTGGCACACCAGGTACTCTTGCTCGATATGTTGGGCATGCACAAGGGCTGACATACACGCTGTATTTTGTTGGCATTTAGCTGCTAATCATTCTGCTTCAGTGGCGTTGGGACCCTGAAATGGTAACAAGTCTTCTCATAAGTCATGGGATTCTTCATCCATATTAATATTCAGTCTATGTTCTGACTGTGTTAGCTGTGTCTGATTTTCTCTACCGTCTCTTGACGGTTCCGAGTGTCGAAAGGGTAGGCCTTGCCTTTAACACCCTACTCAACACAGTTCCGACCTAGTCTGTTGGGGTGCTGCTGCTTGGAGTTGGGGCTGGTGTCGGAGCCTTCTTACAGTGTGTGTGATGTACCCAGGTTCCTCGTCCTTCTATTTTGACAGCAGTGTGGGTTGTTAACAGGAGGTTCTAGTTGTCTCCACCTGGTGCCTTCAGTGGCGGTAGCCCCTGACTGAATTTCCCGTAATGTGGCCTGCGGGGTAGCAGCGGTTTCCTGTATTGCTTGCACAGCGGTTTTAGTTGCAGCTGCCTTTGCTACACTCTCTGCAAAAGTATTCCCCTTGCTGATTTGGTCTTCTGTAGTCCTGTGAGCTGTACACTTAACAACTGCAATTGTCTTTGGCAGCGAAATGGCTTCTAGCAAGATGGTGATGTCTAATATATTTACCCGAGCTTGTCAGGAATTGCCTATGTTTCCATATGGCTCCAAAATCATTAACAGTTTTGTCTGCAGCTAGTTTGCATGCTTCCGTCAGTGCTACTAGTTCAGCAGCCTGTGCTGAATAGGAGGATGGTAATACTTCTGTTTTAAGTATTTCATGATCTGTTACTACCGCGTATGCTTCCCTATTGACCCCTGTGTCGTCCCTGCATGCTGACCCATCCACATAGAGGCATAGGTCTGGGTTACTTATGGCTTCTTCAAAGAGATCAACCCACGGTATATATACTTCAGCTAAGACTGCTGTGCAGTCTTGTGGATCTCCATCCTCCTCCGTAGGAAGGAGTGTATCTGGGTTCAGTGTTATACACCTTTTGACAGTTATATTAGGCATATCTAAGAGGGTGGTGTGGTATCTCAGCTACCACTGGGCTGATAAGTGTGACACTCTTTGGTCCTGCAGTATTCGGTGTAATGCGTGTGGGACTAAAACAGTAAGAGGGGAGTATGCCACTATGGTTTAGGTAGCGAAATTATGGCTTGTGGTCGGTTTTGAGACAGCTTGTGTGTATTTCCCCCTTTAATGATATGCCCCAAGAACGTCACTTCCTCCTTACAATTCTGTAATTTTGCTCTACTAGGTCAGTTACATGTATGTTACATCTGAAATATTTCCATGAGCTTTTATGCAACATACTAAACAAAGGTTAGGAACAGGCTAAGTCAAATCAGGCTAACTCTCAGCAGGTCAAAAGTACTTCAGACTGCAAACTATGATCTAGTATTTTATCAAATTTTATCATAATTGTAACGCAGGGAGGCTTGGCAGGATACAAAAGAGGAGCAATGATGCATACAACGATGTTTATTTAGAGACATGGAAGACAACGTAGCACTAAGGCTATCGTGGGATCAAACACTGACAACGTTAACGTTGACACAAAGGACTTATATACGCAAACAATAACAACACAATGAAGGGCAGCCGTGAAACACAAGGGAGCATGGCCACACGGATGAACACACACACACACACACAAGCAAACACACACGGGGAGACGTTTGGGGGGGGTGCGTACCGTGACAAGAATATGTTCACACATGCTCGCTCGCTTGCTCTCTCTCTCTCTCTCTCCCCATCCTTTCAGCCTTTGGGTTTCAATAATATCCCCAGGGCAGAGAGATCCACTATTCAAGCAATGTAATATTCTGTAATATTCTACTCTGGCTCCTCCTACCTCTGCAATGACATCCTCAGCTTTTATTTCAGTGGGTGGCGTGTGACGTCATAATGCAGCCGCATCAATTAAGCGATTATGATGTAGTCAAAGAACAGATTTTTCAAATGAACAATTTCTGTGACCCATTTTTAGACTACAGATCACAGATAACGGGTACACTAAATTTATTATGGGTCAGTGCGGTAGTTACAATTGCAATCCAAGACGCAAGGAACATGTTCCTTCTGAGAAATATGAAAAGGAAAAGCACGGGATATTTGGTAAATATCGGAAAAAGAAAAACGAAAAAACACGAGCCCAGATCCCTTCCAGAATAGAGGATGACTTCTTGGATGAACTGTGTGTGTGTGTGTGTCTGTCTGAGAGAGAGAGATCTATGTAGAAGTGTTCTAAGTATCTATACAACGCTAATAAGACATTTTCTGTTACTTTTTAAACAGATACTAGACCAAAGCGTTTAATGAAGAAGGACTTCACTACCGAGAGAACTCAATCAGCCATAGTAAGTAAAGTAGAACCAAGACAAATGATTTAAAGCCATACTGTGGCAATGGACAAAAGCCACAAAAAATGGAAAAACAGCTATGGTGAACAGTGATGCTAATTGAATGCTTGTATTTAAGTACACTGAAATGTCTCTGAATATAAATTACAAATGCATTTCAACAAATGTTCGAGAAATTAATTAAAAACACTAATGTAAATGTATTTAGAATATATTTAGGACACATACATTTAGCATATGCAATCTTTGTCAGTTACAGGAAAAAAAAATACTGTTGGTGGGTTTTTTGTTTGTTTGTTTTACATTCTCCTTACTATAGAATTAACAGTCGACTGTTCGGTGACTTTGCATGCTGAGTTGTAACACTGATTATTAGTATAATTGTGGCAAGAATCAAAATCAACACTAGCTAAAATGACTGAATGCATTGGAATTTATTATTCCAATAGCACAATTTGAATGGGTCTACGGTACCTTAGTGTGTCAGGTCCTGTTATTTCTGTTGAACATTTGATGTTTGAGGGCACATTTTTACATCATTAGGCCTGCAGGCTATGTGATAACGGCTATGCGATAAAAATTGTATTTGTTTCCTTTCCAGTCCAATACAAATTATAAATTACAAATGTATCAAAATGTAATTAAAGTCATATTTCAATTAAATGTATTTAAATACTGTTCAACAATATTTCTACTCATATCTACAGGTGGAACCTAAAAATATGAATATCAATGAGAGGGATAAGTGTATTGAGGACCTGGAAGCCGTGTTTGCTAAAGTGAGAAAGTCTGCAGTGGAGCAGAGCAATCCTAACGCTTGTTTTCCATAAATTCTCACAATGCTATGAACTATGCATTTCAAGTAGATGTAATTAAATATTGCTTAACACTGTTTCTCTTCATAGTTGGAGGTGAAACTGAATTCTTTTATAAAGATGGAATATGGTTCCTGTGAATATGATATGGGCCAACTGATTGAGGAGATGGAATCCACAGTTGCTAGAGTGAGAAAGTCTGCAATGGAGCAGAGCAATCCTAACACTTGTTTTCCATAAATACTAACAATGCAATTAAATATGCATTTCAAGTAGATGTAATTAAATATTGCTCAACACTTTATTTGTGTCTGCAGGCGGCCAAACTGTTAGGATTAGAAGCCGTACTTGCTCGGGAGGATATGGCTGCATAACCTCTGATGACAGCAATAAAGAGCATTAAAAATACTCTGACATTTTTCAGTCTAATCCCTGCCTATGTTGTCTGCAACACAGTCAATTATACCATGGATAGTAATTATATCTTCTTTTTTTGTCTCACAAACATTCTGAATGTAACATTTCCTACAGCTTTAAAAATACAATCACCATACTTGGCACCCACACTATTTTTTCCCTTCATGTCCACTTACATCTATGTGACTTAACAATCACAATTCATTTTTACACAATCAATTTCCAACCTCTATATATATATCGCTCGGAATTCAACAGACACCTGACTCAAGTATTTTTATTTTTATTTCCTCCATGTTGTTTATAATAGGCCTACAGTAAGAAATCCTTTTAAAGGTGATCGCCATTTCTACCACTGTATACTGTTGAAGCATACAAGTTTTTATTCAGTGAGAGATATGTCATTTATGGGGATTAGGTACAGCGTGTTTTGTTCAGGACATTCACGACGATATATGTTCTAAATGGGATTGTAAAATAACTAGCTAGCTAGCCATGTATTTAGACAGAACCTGAATTGTGTTACATGGGGATTTTTATCCTATGTTTTTAAGGCTGCATTATGTACAGCCTAGCATAAATAAATATGCAAGAATGCAGAGCACAAATAGTCCATAGTTTATTTTCCCTTCTATATAAGCCCGCAGGTTCATAGGTGACTAGCTTTTATAATGTCATGTGTAATTTGAGCATAATGGTGGAAACTTCAAAGAACAATATGGAAAAAAAGGAGGGTTGTTTACATAATTGCCCTTGAAAAAGTTTATAAGAATTAAACTCTTGTGTACCCCTCAGACATTCTCCAGAGGGTCCCTCAAAAGCATGTTTATATTTAAGTTGCAATAAAGGACAGGACCAGCTATTCTCTTCAACTAATTCTGATATCAAGTGGAAACAAGTTGTCAGGTTCTGGTCCGCACCGAACCAGGAACGCAGACACAGACACGTACACACATATCCGCACAAATCACCTACCACGACCACTGCTCGGTTCACAATCACACACTTATCACCCATCACGATCACCTGCTTCTAATTAACTCTCTCCCTATTTAAACCCCTCATGTACCATCCTCCAGTGTTTCCCATTTAGCATACTGTGGACTAAAGCTGAGCCTGTCTTCATGAGCTTCCCCACATCTGTGTTTTTAAAACTTTTTGGCAATGCTTTGTGTGACTAATATCCTGCCTTTTTATCCCTCACCCATGTCTTGCTCAGGTGTCAATATGTCACATAACTAAATTAGTGTTCTATTATTTTCTTAGTTTGTACAAGAAGTACAAATATGTAGCTATCTAACATTTATAATGTGTATTGTTTCTTATTTTGTTAACATTAAAATGTAAAACCAAGTGAAAACATTTAAATGTAAAAACAGGTTTGACACTGCTTTGGATCTAGTGAAAATACTAGAAGCTGTCAACACCATGACCTGAGCAGTCTGCATTTAACACATAGAGAGAGAGACAGAGACGATGTACGACAACAACCAAAGGTATTCAGATCTTAAGGGAATCCTTTCACTTAGTCTTCAATTATGCACTCCATAGATGTCATGAGGGACAGCCTCACAAGAAAGGAGGCCTGGTGCATGGCATGCAGTGGTGCCTATCATGCGAACACAGAGAGACAGAGACAAGGTAGCAGACAACAACCAAACGTGTTCAACTGCTGTCAGGTCTTTCTCAGTAAACTTCAGAGAATGAAGTACAGGGCAAGCACTTGAACATGCACATGTTCTTCCCTGGATACAGACACTTTGCCTCAAAGACAGTTGCCTCACAGGTTTGTTCCAAAATGACTTCCCTTGTCCCTTATTCCCTTATGCAACAGGAATTGAAAAGAAAGGTGTGAGCAAGTATACCCTCCACTGACAAGCTCCTGTTGTTTAAGTGTGAATGGATTCTGTGACTTGAACAAGTCTGCTCCTTCTCTCATCCAATATAGAAATTGCTCACCGAACTACAATGAGTGAACAAGGTGTAATGAACTTGCTATGAGAATGATCTCAGTAAGTAATTCAAAAAGGATAGGCTCATCATGATGCATTAGCTAACAATCGGCACTCATACACAAGTGTGAATGTTCAACATTCATTCAAGCATCTCGAGGTCACAGTCTGTAGTGTGTACAAAAGGAATCTAAAGGAAAGGTTTGAGCAAGTGCATCCTCCACTGATAAGAGATATAACTTTAGACTCCAATTGTAACATTAGAAAAAAAGATGTACATACAGTCCATTTGTTTAAAATGTTCTTTGATGTGAAGCTCATATTATTTTGCCCCCACTTACGCAGAACTTGATTGTTGGAAGAATACAACAGGGGAACTTTCAGTTGTACTTCACATCACTGACACTGTGTAGACTTTAACTAATGTACAGTTGTGTAGCTTTAGAGTTGTGTACAATTAGAGCAAGTGACCTAAGCAACATGTATTGCATACACAGTTTGCCTTAACAAACCTATCACTTCATCATGGTCAGAATATTTGTTATAGATACATGTAATGCTTCAGCATTGCTACTAGTTCTAATACACTCAAACTAGTGCACCAGAGTGGGTGATGGTAATGGTACTGTTAGAAGCAAACCTATATGACTGGGGTTGGGCTTCCACACACTGTCCCTTTCTCCCAATTCACAGAGCGGAAACGACTCGTTTTCAGCCTGTTTTTTTTTTTTTTTACACAACCAATTTCCAACCTCTATAGATATCGCTTGGAATTCAACAGGCACCTGTTGCTACTGCACCTTTGAGACGGATGTAAGATAAATGAGCTCCTTTATGATTGGCTGCCCTGTATTGTGCTTCATTCAAAAGGTACTCAGAGCTGAAATGCCTGAGAAAGGCAATTTAAGTGGGTGTGCTAAACCTCTATAGGCTGAATAGGCAGAGATAGGTCAATAAAGTGTTCTTGTGACATTAGAAATACAAATTTCAAAAGGGGCATTTTTGGCAGCTTAACTGACATAGTTAAGAATTTTAACATTTAAAATATATATATTAAAAGGAGAATGTTACTTATTTCACTCTGACTGTAAAACAGTGCATATTTTGTTAAATGGGATTTCCATCCCATGTTTTTAAGGCTGCCTTATGTATAAATAAATAGGCAAGAATAGGTCAGTCTTCCATTCTGTATCACATACCTACCCTTGATAACACCGTGGTAACTGGAAAAAACAACAACCCTTTTTACTCAGTTGTCACTACTTCCAATAGACTTCACGCTAATCTCATAGAAGTCCGCCCCTTTCCGTGTCCTCCGGAAACTGCACTTCCGTTGTGTTGTGACAGGATTTGTTCCTGAAGTTGTATGCGTTTTCTAAATTTGCACCGCATTTCTAAAGTGTGTTACCACTTTGATGAATATGCTTTGTGTATTTGCAGCACGATGGGTTTTCCAGGACACCGTAATTTATGCATGTTTAATTCCATCTTTTATTCACGTACTAAGCCCAACTCTATAGGCTAATATTTATAAAACCGAGATAACCATAGAAACGTCTTCATCTGTGCTTGATACTTTCACGGAAAAACGGAACTGCTGCTTGTCAAGCTTGTTTCATCAGGTTTTATATCATCGTCATGACGTGTTTGAATTGATCCCAGGCATATGCAGTCCTCATCAAAATCCATGCATGTGCTAGGCTGTGAGTAAGGTATGTTCTCTCTCTGGTCACAGTTGGCAAATAAATTATGCATATAGATTGTGGGGAAAACACTTTAGCACGTGTTCTCCAAAGAAGTGTCTTAATATGAGCTATCTAGCTAGTTCCAATGTCAACTGTAATCATAACACTGGGTTTCTCTCTGTGCTCAGGTGTCTTATTCGCATGCCAGTAACATGTTAGCGATATTGCAGTAGTGTGAATTTTTATGTTGCCCGTGATGAAAGGTGACAGCGAATAAAAATCCAAACATTTTTTTTGTTCAGGTCTTTTTAACGGTCATAACCGACACATATTTATCTAACAAAAAAATCAGGTTCCTCTAAATGTGTGGAAGAACTGCTGTGTATATTTTTGTTTCCAGTGGCCTGAGTACCTAAAATATGTCACCATTTTAGGAAGCAGGAAAGCAGGGCTGCTTACAAACATGACATTAGTAAATTATTTTTGGGATATTTTCATTTATGATTTTCCCCTTTTTGTTGTTTGTTAGCTTTTTTACTTTCATTTTTTGTAGGGACTGTGATATATATTTTGTTATTTGAATGCATAATATAGCTTTGGGGCTCCCACAGACACTTGTGTATATACACATATTAGGGGAGATTTTTTCATTGGTTTGTATATGTTTTTGAAGGAATGCACATAGTTCTTATGTTTGAGCCACTTTAAAGATATTTTTTGACTTGTATCAGAAAGGAATGCAAGCATTTATTCATATCAACATTTTCCTTGCAGAGTCATTTCAAAGACGATGCAACAGAATAGTTTTGCTTTTCTATTCTGTACTTTGTTTATTGACAGGTAATTCCACCCTCAACTTTTTAGGGTGCCTCCCCATAATTGCTCAGCTCTTCTGTGTAATAAAAGCAGGATTGGTTTGTATATCACATTGGTGTAGGTCATTTTCACTTGTTATATAAAGAACATTCTAATGGCTTTGGGGGAGACAAACCAAATTAGTCCTTTATAATTGTAATTATATATTACTTTGCTTCATTAGAAGTTTGTGATTATTCCTGTTATTCATCAACTTAGATACCGTGATTTACTGGGGTAGGTCAAATTAAAAGATAATTGCCTGCTTATATTAGGTAAAGAAAGTTTTTTATGTCATAGTTTTCACTTACTATGATTGGGACAATACATCTTTTACATGAGGATGGATTTTATCAAAGCATGCTACATTTGTTACTGTTTTCACTTGAACAAGGAAAATCATACTCAAAACAGATATATAAGTGGACAGTCAGGGTGAAATAAGTAACATTCTCCTTTTAATGTTATATTTTAAAAAAATATTAAAGGTCTTAAGTATGTCAGTGTTTTCGTTAGTCTTTTGGCCAATGTTTTTTTTAAAAAGAGATAAGGAGATACCAGAACAAAATAGAAAAGCAAATAATAGAGGAAGATGGCATGGGATGGAGGGATGGAGGGATGATAAAAGACAGGTGTAGTAACGGATAATTTATTCTATTCTCTCAGCTATTCTCTTTAACTAATTCTGAAGTCTGCATCTTTATTTTCTATTTGAATGTTAACTTTACGACTAGCTGATTGGGGATTTAGGAACGACACTAGCGTTGATTTTGATTCTAGCCACAGTTCTAGTAATAAGCAGTGTTACAACTCTGCATGCAAAGTCACTGAACAGTTGACTGTTAATTCTGTAGTAAGCATAATGCAAAAAATACAACAACATATTTTGTTGTGATTGAAAAAATTACGTCCTAAATACATGCATTGTAAATACATTGACATTAGTATTTTTAATTAATTTCTAACATTCAGAGACATTCAGAGGTGTTTCTATTAAGCCCAGAGTCAGCTAGGTCTCCACTCTCTAATTACTCAATGAACCTCAATGGTCTCCCAATCACATCTTCTCTAACAGTTAAAGATCTTGGAGTTATGGATCCCAGTCTCTCGTTCGAAGCTCACGTAAATAAATAATGTTTCTAGGACCCCCTTTCTCCACCTTAGAAACATTTCAAAGATTAGGAGCATGCTCTCCACACATAATGCAGAAAAGGTAGTCCATGCATTTATTACTTCAATATTGGACTACTGTAATCCCTTACTATCTAGCTGTGCTATTAAGTGCCTAAAGTGCCTAGCGAGTTCAAAATGCAGCAGCCATAGTTCTTAATAGAGCTAGAAAATTTGATCACATCAATCATATCTTAGCTACTTTACTTTGGCTCCCAGTAAAATTTCGTATTGATTATAAACTACTTTTAATAATTCCAAATGTGCATTAGACTTTACAGTAACCTAAGACAACCCTTTTGCATGAAGGGAACTGGTAACTATGCTCACACTCCATAATGTGCAAAAGATATTTAAAGTGTAGGACAGTCGAAGCATTATGTGTGCGTGTGCGTGATGTTATTAACGTGACAGTAAAAGCTTACCATTTTTAAATGGGGGCTGATCGACTTTCCACTTATGCAAGACTTATGTCAAGAGTACATGTCAAAAATTAGAGACGAAATGAGGTGCTAAATGCCGCAATTAGGCATACAGCAGTCAAAGGCAATTTGGAAACACACTTAGAAAACAAAGATCATGATCTTTGATCATGATCAAACTTTCAAAAAGCTTATCAACGTGACGAGAATGTGAGGTTTAGGTTCATCTATAGTGTTACAGTATCAATGTGAAATATGGATATCGAGGTCAGCATCACGTAAGAATGTATATGTGTGAAACATCTTCGTCGCCATAAATGTTGTGTTGTTACATAATTAAGCAGTCCATCCAGTTTCATTTACTTGATTTATTAGCAACCTGTGTCCACTGTCTAACTCAAGTATTTTTATTTTTATTTCCTCCATGTTGTTTATAATAGGCCTACAGTAAGAAATCCTTTTAACTGATTAATAATTAAAAAATATCTTTCTTGACTATAAGAATATAGCTTAACCACTAGAAAGATTAAACATCCAGTGAGTGTGTATCCTGGCATGTTAATGTAAAAGGCAGCTCCTACTGGATTTGGGGAAAGATTTGTAAAAGATTTCAAGTATCTGCAAAGCAGAAAACTGCCTATTCAACAGGCATAAATGATGTGCTACCGAAGTAGTTGTGTTATTTGCATAGCCTAATTAATATCATTAGATCAAGTTCTATATTACCTATATTGTTATATTACAATTTTGCTTTTGCTTTTTTGCTTCACAATTGTTACACATAATTGCTGCACCTGATACGAGGATAGGAATTTCAATTTATTCATACTGGATATAAGAATCATTAATGGCTGCTGAGTGAAGCACTTTCATTGAAAATTCATCCACCAATTTTTTTTTTTATTATTTATTTTTTTTTATATAACCAGAAACAGGGCACATCAACCAGGAATACATTCCAGCTCTGTTTTAGAACACTGGCTGTGATTCATTACATTTTGGCAATTGTGAAAACAAACTGGATGATACTTCTAAAAGTAATTGTGTTTGCAGTTTATTTGCATTTAAATCTTATTTAAATCTTGAACCAAAAATGTATCAGAGAGCTGTAGTGTTTTTCACAGACACACACCCAATTAAACTGTGCTTGACCATTTCTTGCCCTCTATATCATTCTCTGCAGTTTACTGAGAAAGACCTGACACTGGGTAATGCCATTGTCTATTCGAAGGCCAAAACAACAACAATCTTGGTTATCAAAGATTCACTCCACCCTGACCACAGCCTCTTCTTTTAGAAGCTATGAAAAAACCACCATCGCAGCTTGTGAGCACAAATCTAGCCTCTTAAAAATACTCGCCTGGAATTAAACCTAGTAGAGTTCCACAACGAGGTGCAATTTGTAAAAGGACGTCTTTTTCTCTCAGAGTTAGAAATCTGCAGAAATAAATACATCAGTTAAATTTTTAAATATGTAGGTTAGAAATCCAAGTATAAAGAGCAGATATATTATCTGTGCTAATTAATAAATGTATTTAAAGTATACATTTAGTAGGCCTAAAAATATAACTCGTATGTAAATCATATCTAAATCTTTTTATTTAGAGTAAATTACATGCGACATATTGAAGATTTTGATTTTTTTGGCCCGCTACCACCATACCGCCTCATCGGGAACTGTTACACTTTATTTTTTATTTATTTTTATTTATAACTTAAAAATAATCACCTGGAATGTAAACCTAGCCGAGGTCCACAACGAGGTACAATTTGTAAAAGGACGTTTTTTTTCTCTCAGAGTTAGAAATCTGGAGAAATAAATATATGAATTTATTACCCCCCATCAGTGGACCTTTAGAGCTTTATTATTAAAAATAAGACAGACAGATGAACAGACAAACGCAAAATGTATATATAATATTTTTAAGTATTCGCCATCTGCACCATTACAGGAATAATGTGTGTGTGTGTTTGTGTGTGTTTGTGTGTGTGTGTGTGTATGTATGTATGTATGTATATATTTATGTATATGGTTATGTGTTTGTACATGTATGTTGGATTGTATATGTACACGTATTAGAATGTGATATTTATCGTTTATGGATTGGCTCTGTATGGATTTTATCAAAGGTGTCCAGTCTAGATTATTGGTTCTGTTATTGATTAATTCTGAGAATTATTCTATTGATATATATACTCTATCAATAGATTTTTCTATTGGGTGACACTAATATTATTTTTTGTTTTCCAGTTCATGAGTATATTTTTTTGTTTGTTGTTTTTTTGCAAGAATATTTTTATTATATCAATATAATAATGTTATACATAGTATCCTGTCATATTGGTTGATGATATGTCTCCTAGGAGACATAAAGATGGTGTTGGATGGATATGGTTATTTAAAGCATGGGATATGTTGGTGATGCACTATATTGGACTGTTTGCACTTGTGTAGCATGTTGTCTGTTGCACTGTTGTTTTTATGTTGCACCATGGCCCTGGAGGAACGTTGTCTCGTTTTTGTTGTGTACTTGTATATATACCTGAAATGACAATAAAACCACTTGAACTTGAACTCGAACTTGATGACGACTTGCCAAAATTGCTTGATAGGTGTGCTCTGCCACGTGGCGTGAATGTAATCGTCAACTGTGATTTGAGTAAAGTATGTACAGATTGCTGAGCTTGTGAAACCAATTTTAAACATCCAATGTGTAGTATAATGTACTCTGTATTATTTTGTACTGAATGCATTGTAGGTTAGTGTTGCTGTCATGTGGTAATTATTATTACACATTTTAATCCAAACTGCAGCGTCGGGGGCTAGTAATAAATGTTCCTCCTATTGTCTCGATGGGAGAGTAACTGTGAGATTTGATTTCACTATTATTTTGTATATCTTAGATAATAGGTTTTTTGTATTAAGAATGCTTGTTTATAAATTCTGATAAGGATGTAGGTATCGGAATTGATTTTTGAACACATAGGTGATCTTAGCTGATGGTATTGTAGGAACTGGGGGCTTTCTATAGCATATTTTGGGGCTAGTTGTGGGCGTGACATGAAACAAGTCTTAGGATAAATATGTTTAAGGTTTGTAATGCCTTTTTCTATCCAAGATGTAAAGTTTAATATTTTTGTTCATGGTAAAACCTGGATTGTTCCAAATGGGAGAATGAATAGTTCGTGTGAGTGTGGAGTTTGATATCTTGTGGAATTTCCACCAGACTGTTAGTGTCATGGCCACCTTCAAACTGTTGAAACATGGATATTTTTGAATATGAGTCTGGGCACATTTGAAACACCTGCCGCAAACATTACTGACATTATATCTTGTTTATGTGATTGGCTGTGCTTCTTAGCCACAAGTACTTTTTGATTTATTTATTTTTTAATTTGGTAATTATATATATATAACAGCAACAAATGACATCTTAAGTTTTATGACAAAATGTGCAAACAAGCTGGTCTGAGAGGTGTGTAGCGGGATATGACTCAGTGCATCTCTGGTGCTGCTTTTGATGAGTAGTGTCATAAGTGTGTCTGTCCAGCAGCGCAAAGAGGGGATACAGCTTTTTCTCCCAGAGGTTTCCGATAAATATGTAGATATGTTAGTATGTAATAGAAAGACAGCTGTCCATCCTCATAGTCTAGGTACATGCCCACATTCCTGGGCAATTGTGTCAGGGGCAGAGGGGTCTCAGGCATGGTGCAGGTGTACGACTTCTGGGTGCTCCTCCAGAGCACCCAGAAACCCTCACAGTGGGTTTCTCAACTTGCTCAGACTCAAATCTCAATATCGGCATCCGAACCGTCTTAGAGAGGAACAAAAAACACAACTCATTTGATTAAATTGTTCCAGTATAAATATGGTTATCAAACATGCTTTTAAAAATATACTTCCATGGAGATGGTGCCCTACAGGGTAGTGTTGGAATAGTGTGTACAGGCTTAGTGTCATGTTGTGGCCCCGCCCCCTCCTCAAACATCTTGGTGTGTGTGTGTTCGTGTGTGTGTTCGTCTGTGTTGCCACACCCTCTCGTGCCGTTCACCTGTTCTCTGTTATGTGTAATCGGCTTGGGTGTATATATGTCTCGTGTGTCATAGTACGTGTGTTGGTGTTTGAGATGTGCATAGTATTTGAGCTTTGTTGTATGTTTTGCATGTTTGCAAAAATAAAAGTGCGTTTCATCGTGCCTCGTCCCCGCATCCTGCTTATCCTCGCAACGTCACTACTAGACCACTTTAGATGTAACTTAGAACCTCCAGTGACCTCTGTATGTGTTTCTTTAGTTGTATGAGCTCCACTGGAGGACTCTGAATAGTTGACAATGGAAGAGGGGTATATCAGATTCACCCCTTCTGCCTCGGTATGACAGATTAACACACTGCATTAACGTTTAGAAATAAAAACATATGGTAAACACAGTCTAGAAAATATTACCTTGTAACAATTCATTCAGTATATGAACTGTTTTCTGTGTCCTTATGTCTATAAAGTAAAAGTAATAAAACATTTAAATGATAAATAAATTACAATAAATGTATAAATGTTCACAAATAAGAAACTACATTGGTCTGCACTTTTCTCCACAGATTCAAGGAACTCATGAAAGTTGGAAGCTATAGAAACACATAATACAGAATTATAGACTGACTGATGTGTGAGCAGAAAGATCACTGTGATGTTCTCATATCTTAAGCACTCAAAGCATTGATGTTATGTAAATGAACTGTGATCTGATTGGTTTAAGGGAATAGATTCACCTACTTTGAAGTTCAAGTTTTTATCAAAAGGTTAGAACTGGTTGACTATACTTTGTCTGTCCTGCAACAGGAAATTTAAACATTTATATCCAAAGTATTACGCGATAGAAATCAAGTCAAGACTACCCGTTATTGACCGCTAGATGGCGGAAGATACGAAGAAATAAATGAGTCCAGATCCTCCTGCCCGACTGTACGGTGAGACTCTGCTTTTACGTCATTAAAACGCTAAAGAAAAAAGGCCGCCATATTTGTAGTTCCACAACGTGAAAAGGCGTCATTTTGTATGCCAAAGAATGAATAAACACTATGCCATGCCTTGAAGACGACGAAATTGCAATCTATTTAGCTAGCCATAAGAATAAGAATAGCTGTTTGATTTACATTCTCACAAATATATTGCATGTACATACATCTACATTTCAGTCGATCAAAATGTTTCACGTACTTAGAACCGCAACTTTATGTTACAGTGGTCATATCAGAGATATAATATAAAATATAAAACGCAATAGGTGTCGTGTTCTGTAATAGAACATTTTAACATTTATATCCATATTACACTGCAGAAATCAATTCAAGACTGTAGAGTCGTCGTACCAAATGACGTAAACTCAATATAAACCGCTGACTTAATTTAATGAACAGTATTAAGATAATGAGTGAGTACAGCGAGTATTATCTTACTGATGCCTGTTCTAACTGAACATAGGCAGACTCCTGCGGGACCTAGGCATCGGCTGCCAGATCGAACATAGCTCACATTTTATAGTGTTTGCATAGCATATCAGAATTTGGTATGATCTCCTAGAGAATTGCCATTCCACTGTGTCTTCAGCTTTTGTCCGATCTGCAAACAAGTCCCACTCTAGGAGAACTAGCTCAAGTGGTAGAGTGCTCTTTTAGTATGTGAGTGTTACTGGGATTGATGCTCACATTCTCAAGTCTAGAATTTGTAGTTTTTTTCTATGATGAAATCATTTCTGATAGCAAATGTTTTTGGGACCTGCTGATATGCTTATGCCATGCACACATTACGTGACTTTCAAATTTTCAAATTGATGTATCGCTCACACTGCACAACTCTATGTCTTGGAATCTGGAGTGCTTAATTTGTGGTATTTCAGTGGCCATGCACACATTACGTGACTTGAAGTTTTCAAATTGATGTATGGCTCACACTGCACAACTCTATGTCTTGGAATCTGGAGTCCTTAATTTGTGGTATCTCAGTGGCAGGCATAATCAGTGATAAACCACTGATATGTCAACTGGTCTTAACACAGACAGATTTAACTTACTCTGTGGAGACTGTGTCTAACTTAAACCTTTCCTTCAAATAGAAGAGATCCTTGTTGTAGAGGTAATGTTTTTACCTTTATATGGTTTTTCCACTCATAGTCATGCAACACACACAAATGCAAACCTCTCACAGACTGTCTCACACACATCCAGTTATTCATCTGAACACATGATGTTTCTGTCTCTGTACCGCTATTAGTTATGCAATGGTTCGTCAATACTAGCACTAACTGAACAGCGTTCTGTATAAATATGATCTTTATAACAGCTGCCATAACAGCAAAAATGTAATGTCTGATTCTGTGAGCCAAGGAATTATTATTGATATTGTGAATATTTAATAACCTCCAATGCCAGCAAATTAAATTTTCACAATATTGTGAAAATTGTAAAGGATACTTTATTCATGTCCTCATTGCTAAAGATTGTATCGCTTTATCACAGCGATAAGCTATTTAGCTAGCTAATAGTTGAGGTCAGCGAGTGTCAAACTCGGGGCTATAAACCATTCCTTGTGGAACCATTTCATTGTTCAGCTTTCAACTTTGATCGTTTAGGTGCTGGTAGTTTGTTAGCTAGCTAACTGTTCAGCAATAGAAAACCTACTTTTGTATGATTTAGAGACCCAAATCCACAAACCTGTGGGTTTTCAAATTGATCGTTCTCTCTAAATAAGCAAAATGAGTTAAGCCATTACTACAGCTATTGGACTGTTTGAACTACAATATTCGACTGTTCATTTATTGTTAATTAGATTAAATTAACTTTCATAAACATTCTGTATTAATAGAATGTAGTTTTTATTGACTGATTAACTGTGTATATTCAACATGAAGCTATTCATATAAAGTTTCAAGTTTGGTTTATTTGTAACATACATGTATTTGTCACTTTCATTTTTAGGCTGTAGAATGAAAGATCCTTGCTCACAATCATTGCTACAGTTTGATCAAATTCAGTTATATATATAAACTCCCTATTCAATGGGAAGAAACCAGTTCATGTCATTGTGAATTGCTGGTTCTGTAATCAAAACACTGAGGTTCCATATGAGAACAGAAACTGCTGAGACTGTCCATTCTGTGTGCAGTACAATGACTTCTAAGAGGTATTGCTGTATTTGAGACATGGTGAGGACATATTTTAGTGAAAGTCTTCCAATGATGCACCCTTAACTGAACCATTTTATGCTGTTGCTGCTGTTAAAAAATGCAGAATGGTGATTATAATGAACCGATCCTTGCACAATATATGGAGCACCTCAACCATGGGGTATCAGCTGGTGTCCCTGTGCTTGATGCACCCAAGACTCAACCAGACACTGAAGATCAAGCAGCTGGCTTCCTTCACTCCCAGAAAGGAAGTAGGTTTTCCATTTGAACTGTTGCCTTCTTAGTTAAGACGTATGCAGGGTTTATTGCAGGGCCAGAGTTGTGAAACTGTGCAAGGTAATGCATGTCCAGTGCTGGAATTAAGATAATAGCTCTAAATAGTCTCTGACTTGGGCAGAGATTGTGAGTGGGTCTTCAAGGGCAAACAGGATCTGATGGCCCACATGTAGTTTGATATTATTCCTAAATAACTAAGTTGACTAAGTTTACATGGCTATTTGAAAGAAGCTGATCATGTAAGCAGCAAAGACAGAATATCATTCTCTGACTAAGGATTTAGTTGACTCATGTTTAGCCCAACTAAACTTTGGTCCTGGCTGATTTTAGTTGGACTATTGAGCCACTGACTCATGCACAGAGTTCTCTGAGTATTTTGCAGTTTCTTACTCTACTGAGTTTTTACTGAGTATAACGCCAACTTTGATGCATTTGTTTTCTTTTCACCGAACAAAGCCTTCAACTTTGACTGTGGTGACATGAATTCCAGATCTGCAGTGTATTTTTTTAGTAATGCATCTTTTGCCCGTGCATTTTGATTGCAGTGTTAGGAGGTCATAACTGCTGATCAGAACTTTGGACAAGAGGGCTTATCCTCATGGCTCACTGACTTTCATGTACAACAAACAATCTTTTCTTATTTATTTTTTTCCAGTTGTAACAAACCGTTCTGCTGTTTTTTAACTTCTGTCAAGTTTTTAATGGTTGTATAGGACAATTACGATGGAAATTGAGGTGTACAAGCGCCACCTTGAACAGACCTACGAGTTGTGCGTGCCTGTCAGACCGCTGAGCAGTATGACATCCAGCACCAGAACTGACAGCTGCGGGCCCTGCTTTTCAACCACCAGCTCAGATGCAGCCAAGATGCGGACAAAGCATTCATTAAGGTGAGTAATTATTGTCAATGGTTGTCTTAGAATGGTGCTAAAGTGCTTAAGATACTTTTTGGCGATTCCATAGCCAAGAATTCTCAAGGTCACAACTAGCTGCATTCCTGTTGGGTGTGAATGACAGTTGCTCCTTCCCGGTTGATACAAAGTCACGATAGAAAAAAAGGCGTACACAGAACTGCAGTGAACACTGTCCTTCAAGTGCATACAGTGTTTGAGCCTGCAATCCAGTTCATTACCCTGTCCAACAGGCTCCCAGGTTCCCCTCCACATCTTCCTTGTCAGAGATGAAAATGGATATAAAACAAATGGGGAACAGTTGAAATGACTGAGCCAATACACTGCACATTTCACCTTGAATACTTTTGGTTACTTTTTTGTTCCTGGCTACCATGCTTTTTTAAGCATTGATTATCTCAAACATTGATTTATCTAAGATAAGGAAAGACCTGTTCTCTCTTGCTGCATTTTGTGGGTTTTTTTGGGTTTTTTTGTTTTGTTTTCTTTCCAAATGAAGCAGTTGTTTTCATTTTTGGTGGGTTTCATACTATCCACACCAGCTTCCAGGTTTCTGTCCTTTTACATACCAAGCAATCAGCTTCCTTTCTCTTTGCTACAGAGCACCTCTTTTCTGTCCACACCTGCTTGGCTGGTAGCTCTCGAAGCCTTGCCTTCCTCACCTGTGCTTTTCTGGTTGCGGTGGCCATATGTGGGTCTGGATGTGACTCTGGAGACACATCCTCTCTCCACAACAGCCCGCACACTCTCAGCGGGGGAATCATCCCACCCAAAGAAGCCCACCAAAGTGACACTGAAGCCAAAGCAAAGAGCATCACCAAAACTATGCAAATGTGGAATGACCTGGTGGGTCTTCTGCCAGAGAGAGGCAATAGAGAATATCAAGCTGATCTGGTAGTCTGGAAGCAACCACCAGATGGCTGTTGCTTCTGTTGGCCTTTTGACTTCCATCAACATCTACTCAGGCAGTAAAAAGAAATGGTGTACTGGGAGGTAGTAAATCTTGCTAATCAGTACTTGTTTTTGGCCTGTGAAAATACAAACAAACAATACACATATTCAAACACTTCTGAACTACAATTGCTTATCAGGATTTACACAGGCTTATGTTCTTAATAGCTCTTTGCTTACAACTTCATCAAAGCGGTTTTGTTCTACAGTATGTGAAAAGTCTACTTTCCCACACAGTTCACATGAGTCTTGATTCGTCCTGCTGGTTCTTCATGTCTGTGAATGTGAAAAATCTAACTTTTTTGCTTGGCTTCAAGCAGTGATCCTTTGATTGTATCATTCATGATTCATTTAGGATTACAACCAAGTGGTTCAATATCCAGCTAGAGGTGTACTCAAGTGAGGTAATAAAATGAAATTATTAATGTAATAATATGATGGCAGGAATTGTAAAAGACCAAATTAGGCTTCAGAAGTAAGCAGGAAGTGAGAATGACCAAATATGGCCTCTGTGGCAAGTCCAGGATTGAGGCCAGGATACCACCTAAAGATACAATTTAAAAAAAAAATGGTTTTGTAACTTGATGAAAATGTATAAATATTGAACCCACCTGAGACTGTTAGACATTCTGTGGTCAATACCTCGTCTGTATGCAACATTGAGCTCAGAATAAAGATGGCACCGGCTATTCCCTTCAATTCATTACTTTATTTTCTATTTAAAGTGTACTTGAGAAAAGGACTGGAATGTGGGAAAAATCTAGGAACCACACAAGAATGTCTGGAGATAAAAATTCAAGGCTGCATAGCCATACCTTAATGTGAGAGATCTTCCATTTCAGAGTCTGCTGTGTGAGAGTCCTGTGCCTTTTTTCTCTAGCTTGGAATAGGACTGTTGCTTCTGCTTCTTAAGGTTTTCAATCAACAAGGACGGTGGCTCCACCTGCAATGAACCATGAGCTTGTTATATTGAATTGCACAAGACAGTAAATTAACTCTTGTATTCATTCTGTATGAAGTGCGCCTCACTTGAGATGTCAGCCAAAGTTTAGCAGTAAATATGGTTATCTGCAGTTAAGTGTGTTGCTATTGATAGACGTCTTCAGCTAAAAATAAGTCTTCCTTGACCCTACTACACCAAGCCCAGATACAACACAGACATGCATGTGCTGTAGTTGGCTTCAAAACATTCAATGAACTTGTCAGCAACATGGTCCAGATTCCTGCAGCATGTGACATGCGTCTGCACGCATCCTGCCCCCACAGTCTCTGCCTGGCTCCCCCCACCCTCCTCCACCCCCAGTTTGCTCTCTCATCCTGCCCACCAGCAGCTAATGTCCACCGCCGCAGCGCAGCACCTCCCACTGTATGCTGCATGCTCCTCTGTGTGCCTGTGGTAAAACCTCGCCAAGTTTAGTGTTCTAGCCACTGCACTCCCCTCCCCAACTCACACATCAATCTCAGAGGCAGATGGATTCCTGTCTCCCAGCCGCATCCCAACTTTTTGATCTGTACACATACTTGGATAAATGTTCTCTGTGAATACAAAACAGCAACATTTGTCTAGTGTACCGGAGACCTCTTGGAAGTTTTGTAGACAGATGAGGTCAGGCTGTGCTAGCTGAGAGAGACGATATTTGAGCTTGAATCTGACTAGCACATGCACAGAAGCATAGGGTATTATGAAGGCTCTGCATGATATCGTGACCCAAGGTTGAGCTTACAGTAGGTTGCCATATTGCCTCATATCAAGGGCAGTGTACGTTGGAAGACCATAGCAGAGACGTGTGACCGAACTATGTGCACGAGCGCATAACATGCCGCATTCCTTGTTTTCTCCCATTTTTGAGTGAAGCTAATTGATAGTGCCATCTGCCATCTCCTTTTAGAAAGGCAGTGCAGTGCCTTGGCTGTTGATGTGAGTTGTTTTGTCAAAGGAAAGAATTGAAAATGTGAGCGGTGATCTCCATGTAATACTTAGGCTTTAATGCCCTTTACCACTCATTCAGTGCTTGTCTGTGTTTATGTTTTCAGTGTTACAGTGTGATTTTATTTAGGTGAAATTTGTTTTCAGTCTATCTGCAGTAGTGCACTTAAAGGGCCAGGAAGGTTAGTGGAACACATTTGCTCTGCCTCTGACCTCACAATTCCACTGTAACAACAGTGTTCAATTCCGTCATTTAAAAAAAAACAAAACTTGGTTTGGTTTAAATTTGTTTAAAGATTTGTTTAAATTGTGTGTGCCAGTGTACCTGAGCGTGTTACAGTCTCTCTGACCCTTTACACCCATTAGTGCGTTCTTCCACTAGCTTCTCTCTCGTTCCTGCTTCAATATTCAAGGGAGGATTGAGATCCATTCAGGTAATTTTGCAGTCTTCAAAAAATGCATTGAAAGACATTCCAGTAGCTCAGTGGTGCACCTGCGCGCCACTCTGCTCCCCAGTTCGGAGGATGCCAGCACCTATGTTTAGTCTTTTATGTTTAGTCTTTTTTAGTCTGTTTCTTTTTATTTCCTTTGGACTCCAGTGCTTTTTAATAATCTGTTTTGGACATGGTATGGCTGCTCCATTACCCAGGAGCCCATACAAAGGTTCATTTCTGCCTGCCTGCATAACTGCTGGAGGGAGGATTTTATGTCCAGAAAATGTTAAGATGGCAACAGCTCGGTGGGAGACAGTATGTGAGAATCACGTCTTAGGCTCATTTTACTGTTTCTCATGTAGAAGGAATTCCCTCACTGTGTTCCCATTCTGAGCATCAAAGCCAACTGGGATGGGGGTTTGTCACATTCTGAATTCTAGCTCATGTCATATTTTGTCAGCATTGGCTTTGATAGACTCAGGTTATCGGTACAAATTTACATTCAAGATTAGTTGTCTTTTACATATATATCCCCTCTCCTGCAATCATGGCTAATTAGCTGCATCCATCATTGTAATTGTTTAATTTTTCATGCTAGTTCATTCACCCTTGTATTAGTGCCATGCATGTGAAACAGACTCTTGAAAGGTTTTCTTTTTGTATCTTGCATGCCTAGCATAATAGGACATTCAAAATCCCTTAAATTTTAAACTTTTTTTTTTTATGTATATATCTCCTCAACATTCCCAGTACAACTGCTGTAGAGTCCACGACTCAACTCTTGACTAAAGTCTTCACTCCGAGCGTCTGAGCCGGCTGCTGCGGCACACGCCACGCTGCTCTGTGACCCTCACTCTCCACTCCTCTCCTCTCCCAGCTTTTCCAGATCCCTCAGATGCAGACAGCCCAGCCTGCCATTCCAATTAACAGCGCTTCCTTTCGACCCGTGTCCGGCCAGCCCATCATGATGTTCCTGACACCCATGCCCTTCACCTCATCCCAGACCGGCCAGTACTACGTACTCCAGTACTATGTGCCTCAGGTACCCAGAGCAGAGAAAAGCGCCTGTGCAAATATGTACACAGTGTAGCAAATGGGTTGAAAATCTGTCTATAAACAGGTTGGCCAGCAATAAATAAACTGCTCCTAAAATGTGTAGATAAAAATATGTTTTATCTTGGAAGCAGAAATGAGAAGTTCTAGTTTAGTTTTTTTTCAGTGTAAAAACTAAATGTTTTTGTATTTTTTGTTTGTTTACTGCTTTCAATATCTCTTTTAGGAGTGTCCTATATGAATGGCCATGTCTGGTGCTAGGCCCTTTACCTCTGCTGTTCTGTTTCATTCTCAGTATCACCACAGTGGCCTTCCTTACGTGGGACATCCCCAGCAGTACTCCGTCCAGCCCACAGGACCCAGTACATTCTACCCTGGGCTCTTTCCTGCAGACTGCCCACTAGCATATGGTGAGTTTGGACTTCGCTTTCTCTACCCCCACCTGGGAAACCTACATGCGTGCTCTCACTGATAAAGAGACCTTTCTTCTGGGTATTCCTGCTGGCTGAAACTGGTTTTTCTTTTGCTCTCTAACTGAAACCAGTGCTTTTTTTTGGTCACCACTAGTGGCAGGGCCTTCATACTATCCTGGCCAGATCATATACACCAAATCTCCATCCATAATAGTGCATACAGCTCAGCAGCCTCCACCCACTAAGAGGGTAAAGAAAACAGTGAGTATTCCCCATGCCTCAGAGGTGAAATTAATTTAATTGTGGATTGACTAGATGCAAATAACTTGCTGTTCGCTAAGATCCGTATCCGAGACCCTAACCAGGATGGCAAGGATATCACAGAGGAGATCATGTCAGGAGTAGGCATTAGCCAGAACACAAGCCCACCAGTGGGACGTCCCTGCACTACCCCTACTGCTCCACAGGTAAGCCATTCAGTCCCACAGCCCGAGCCCCTGATCGGCTGCAGGCCGCTGCTTCGCGTCATCCACTCCACAGGTCAAAGTTCTCTCTCATCTAGTCCTCCCTCATAATAAGCTCTGAGCTGATTGTTTGGTTGTTTGGCTGGCTTTCATTGTCTTGTCCTATTAAAAGCATACATTTAGCATATGCAATCTTTGTCAGTTACAGGAAAAAAAAATACTGTTGGTGGGTTTTTTGTTTGTTTGTTTTACATTCTCCTTACTATAGAATTAACAGTCGACTGTTCGGTGACTTTGCATGCTGAGTTGTAACACTGATTATTAGTATAATTGTGGCAAGAATCAAAATCAACACTAGCTAAAATGACTGAATGCATTGGAATTTATTATTCCAATAGCACAATTTGAATGGGTCTACGGTACCTTAGTGTGTCAGGTCCTGTTATTTCTGTTGAACATTTGATGTTTGGGGGCACATTTTTACATCATTAGGCCTGCAGGCTATGTGATAACGGCTATGCGATAAAAATTGTATTTGTTTCCTTTCCAGTCCAATACAAATTATAAATTACAAATGTATCAAAATGTAATTAAAGTCATATTTCAATTAAATGTATTTAAATACTGTTCAACAATATTTCTACTCATATCTACAGGTGGAACCTAAAGATATGAATGTCAATGAGAGGGATAAGTGTATTGAGGACCTGGAAGCCGTGTTTGCTAAAGTGAGAAAGTCTGCAGTGGAGCAGAGCAATCCTAACGCTTGTTTTCCATAAATTCTCACAATGCTATGAACTATGCATTTCAAGTAGATGTAATTAAATATTGCTTAACACTGTTTCTCTTCATAGTTGGAGGTGAAACTGATTTCTATTATAAAGATGGAATATGGTTCCTGTGAACATGATATGGGCCAACTGATTGAGGAGATGGAATCCACAGTTGCTAGAGTGAGAAAGTCTGCAATGGAGCAGAGCAATCCTAACACTTGTTTTCCATAAATACTAACAATGCAATTAAATATGCATTTCAAGTAGATGTAATTAAATATTGCTCAACACGGTATTTGTGTCTGCAGGCGGCCAAACTGTTAGGATTAGAAGCCGTACTTGCTCGGGAGGATATGGCTGCATAACCACTGATGACAGCAATAAAGAGCATTAAAAATACTCTGACATTTTTCAGTCTAATCCCTGCCTATGTTGTCTGCAACACAGTCAATTATACCATGGATAGTAATTATATCTTATTTTTTTTTGTCTCACAAACATTCTGAATGTAACATTTCCTACAGCTTTAAAAATACAATCACCATACTTGGCACCCACACTATTTTTTCCCTTCATGTCCACTTACATCTATGTAACTTAACAATCACAATTCATTTTTAGACAACCAATTTCCAACCTCTATATATATATCGCTCGGAATTCAACAGACACCTGACTCAAGTATTTTTATTTAAATTTCCTCCATGTTGTTTATAATAGGCCTACAGTAAGAAATCCTTTTAAAGGTGATCGCCATTTCTACCACTGTATACTGTTGAAGCATACAAGTTTTTATTCATTGAGAGATATGTCATTTATGGGGATTAGGTACAGCGTGTTTTGTTCAGGACATTCACGACGATATATGTTCTAAATGGGATTGTAAAATAACTAGCTAGCTAGCCATGTATTTAGACAGAACCTGAATTGTGTTACATGGGGATTTTTATCCTATGTTTTTAAGGCTGCATTATGTACAGCCTAGCATAAATAAATACGCAAGAATGCAGAGCACAAATAGTCCATAGTTTATTTTCCCTTCTATATAAGCCCGCAGGTTCATAGGTGACTAGCTTTTATAATGTCATGTGTAATTTGAGCATAATGGTGGAAACTTCAAAGAACAATATGGAAAAAAAGGAGGGTTGTTTACATAATTGCCCTTGAAAAAGTTTATAAGAATTAAACTCTTGTGTACCCCTCAGACATTCTCCAGAGGGTCCCTCAAAAGCATGTTTATATTTAAGTTGCAATAAAGGACAGGACCAGCTATTCTCTTCAACTAATTCTGATATCAAGTGGAAACAAGTTGTCAGGTTCTGGTCCGCACCGAACCAGGAACGCAGACACAGACACGTACACACATATCCGCACAAATCACCTACCACGACCACTGCTCGGTTCACAATCACACACTTATCAACCATCACGATCACCTGCTTCTAATTAACTCTCTCCCTATTTAAACCCCTCATGTACCATCCTCCAGTGTTTCCCATTTAGCATACTGTGGACTAAAGCTGAGCCTGTCTTCATGAGCTTCCCCACATCTGTGTTTTTAAAACTTTTTGGCAGTGCTTTGTGTGACTAATATCCTGCCTTTTTATCCCTCACCCATGTCTTGCTCAGGTGTCAATATGTCACATAACTAAATTAGTGTTCTATTATTTTCTTAGTTTGTACAAGAAGTACAAATATGTAGCTATCTAACATTTATAATGTGTATTGTTTCTTATTTTGTTAACATTAAAATGTAAAACCAAGTGAAAACATTTAAATGTAAAAACAGGTTTGACACTGCTTTGGATCTAGTGAAAATACTAGAAGCTGTCAAAACCATGACCTGAGCAGTTTGCATTTAACACATAGAGAGAGAGACAGAGACGATGTACGACAACAACCAAAGGTATTCAGATCTTAAGGGAATCCTTTCACTTAGTCTTCAATTATGCACTCCATAGATGTCATGAGGGACAGCCTCACAAGAAAGGAGGCCTGGTGCATGGCATGCAGTGGTGCCTATCATGCGAACACAGAGAGAGACAGAGACAAGGTAGCAGACAACAACCAAACGTGTTCAACTGCTGTCAGGTCTTTCTCAGTAAACTTCAGAGAATGAAGTACAGGGCAAGCACTTGAACATGCGCATGTTCTTCCCTGGATACAGACACTTTGCCTCAAAGACAGTTGCCTCACAGGTTTGTTCCAAAATGACTTCCCTTGTCCCTTATTCCCTTATGCAACAGGAATTGAAAAGAAAGGTGTGAGCAAGTATACCCTCCACTGACAAGCTCCTGTTGTTTAAGTGTGAATGGATTCTGTGACTTGAACAAGTCTGCTCCTTCTCTCATCCAATATAGAAACTGCTCACCGAACTACAATAAGTGAACAAGGTGTAATGAACTTGCTGTGAGAATGATCTCAGTAATTAACTCAAAAATGATAGGCTCAGAAGTGTTGATTTTTTTTAAAGTCGGAAGGATTTTGATATTTCAACCTTGCCAGGAGAACTAGCTAGCCTAACCTGGGGGAAACGGATGTGAAATGTCAGTTTAATCGGCAAGGCTCAAGGCAACAGGGTCCTGTCCCTTGACTTAGGTTGATCTAGAGGTATTTCAAGAAACTTCTCAAGCACACTTTAGTGGCAAAAAACAATATTTTCACTTGAACAGGGACCTCTGATTAAAAGTCTGATGCTCTACTGACTGAGCTATTCAGGATAGAAGCAAAGCTTCCTAGCTACTTCAGGAAGGATTCAGGACACGAAAAATAAGTCTCAAGCTTTGATATGGTGTCTGTGTGCCAGTCTTCTCAAGCGACACAAAGGCCCAAATGGTCTGGTTTGGTCATCCTCCCCAATCCAGGACATCGTAACTGACATGACATGTTAAGAGCTTTCCAACAGTGAACTCCTTCAGTGAACGGGGAATGATGACACATCTGTCAGCTAACTCCTTTGGCAGTGTAGTGTTAAAGCATGCTAAGTATCATGTGAGATCCAGTCAGTTTGCATATAATGAATGTTCTTCCTCCTCTTAAAACTCTTTAGCTCTGATGGCAACATCCTATTACAAAGGCCCACTTTGTCTGGTGGTCTGCCTGATCAGGACAAGTGGGAGATGCTAAAACATTTCTAAAATATCACATTGGCAGCAGGCTGTTGTGTTACATTTGCGATCCAGCCATATATATATATATATATATATATATATATATATATATATATATATAAATGTCTGTGTGTGTGTCTGTGTGTGTGTGTGTGTGTGTGTGTGTGTGTGTATAATGGAATGCCATCCCCACCCTCTTGAAACTCTGAAGTTATCATGCCAACAGCACCTAACCCCTTTATTTCTGCCTGAAGATTTGTCCCTGTGTGTACAAGAAATGCCAATAATGGCTCTTTCCATGTTTTAGTGACACTAGCATTCCCACTTTTCTTGAGTGATTCCAGAGGGTAAAAAAATTCCTGACTCTTAAAAACTTCATCTTTTTTGTAAAACAAAAAGAAAGATGAATAACTCGTTTAATGGCCCGTTTCCTCTCATGCATACCCAGTCCAGTATGCATCCAAATGTCATCAGTATAGTAGGACTGCAGACTTTGAAAAATGTTTGTGTCAGGAGAAACATGCAGCTTTGTTCCTGGTGGTCTTGTGGCTAGGATTCAGCGGTCTGACCGCTGCGGCTGATTCGATTCCAGGTCCTGGAAAGTCCTCTTCTTTCGCTCATGTAAAATTGAAGATTTTAGGTGAAAACACAAACTTCCTTCGAGCCGCATTTGAACGGGCAGACCAAGGATTACAGTCTTAACTTCTGCAGTTCTCTGCTGTACCAAATGAGCTATCAGAGGTAACATGAAAGTACTTCCATGGGTCCAAACACCAGTATTTTTTGGATGTTTCAATATTTAAGTTCATTTGACACAAAGAAGAAACATCACATTGTACAAGTTGGAGATGTTCAGCTACCAACAGATATCTCTTTTGATGACATTTCGATACATACTGGACTTTGTGTACATGAATGGAGAAAAGCTATAACTGTTCAGAATAACATTCAGTGCTTTTGGAAGAAATTTCTACAGTGTTGTCATGTAAAGAGAGAAATGAAAGGCTGAAATATCAGAAACATTACAAGTGCAATATACATGTATGCAAAGAAAATTGAGTTCATGTGAACCGCATTAAGATGTCAATCTGCCTGTGGAACATAACACCTCTTAAGAGGCTCGATTTTTGCTCTCAAGCTGCGATGGTTTTGTCATGTTGTCTAAGAGAAGAGGCTTTGGTCGGTGGAGTGAGTCTTTGATAACTAAGATTGTAACTAAGATTGAAACTGCTCACCGCACTACAACGAGTACACAAGGTGTAATGAACTTGCTATGAGAATGATCTCAGTAAGTAACTCAAAAAGGATAGGCTCATCATGATGCATTAGCTAACAGTCAGCACTCATACACAAGTGTGAATGTTCAACATTCATTCAAGAACCTCGAGGTCACAGTCTGAAGTGTGTACAAAAGGAATCTAAAGTAAAGGTGTGAGCAAGTACATCCTCCACTGATAAGAGATGTAAATTAAGACTCGAATTGTAACATTAGAAAAAAGATGTACAGTTCTAACAATTTATTTAAAATGCCACACCTTAAACATGTAAAGTTATTGTTATTTACAATAAATGTATTATAATGCAAAAATAATTAAAAAATATTATTACAATGACATGTCATGAACTATTACACAATTATTTAACAAGGGACAGACTAAATGACTAAATTTAAAATTAAGAAAAGCTTAAACAAATTTTAAACAATACAGAAACTCTACATATAGAATATAAAAAGTTAATAACAACAATCACAATAATAATAATAATCACAATAATAATAATAATCACAACAACAATAATATAGATATTGATAGAACAAGAATAATAAGAATAATAGTAAAAATACAAACAAGGATGACAATAACAATCACAATAATAATAATAAAGTCAGTATCTTCGCCTTTTCTTCTTAGGCTGTTCAGGCATGGGTTCTTCACTTATGTCCACTTCAAAGTGCGGCACGAAGCTGTTGAAAACTGGAGTGGAGAAGCTTTCAGTCACGTGGAACTGTCCATCAGGCTTCACTTCCTCGTGCAGAGTCGGACAGTGGAGCGCCTCCCACAGGCGCTGCTTGATCCTGCGGCCCAGTTCCAGGCTGTAGGGCTTGGCCTGACCGGAGGAACTTCTGAGCATAGGCTCCACCACAGAGTTGTAAATTTTCTGGTACTCCTGCTCTCTGTGACCGTGGATCAGCAGGGGTTCGTCCTTGCTTAGCTGCCCACTGTTGCAGTCAGACACAAGCGTCTCAGAGACAGGCTTAGGGCCCACCCTCATCTGAGGAGTTTTCATGGACTTGGAGGTGCAGCTGTAAGTGTGGTCCAGTCTGGAGCTAAGCACCTGTACTGAGAACTCTGTGCCTACATTCTCAGTACCTTTACATGTTGATGCTAAAACTCCCCCCACCAAGTAATCCCTCAGTCGCTCTGAAGGTATTATGTCCCTTCGGAGGCCATATGGACCTGTAGAGGTACGTTTCCTATTGTTCTGAGACAACAGATTAAACATCACTTCTTAGGCTCATGAACCAAAGAACATTTTACAATTTTTTCATGCTGTCACACTTTAAATCATTAACCTACATCAAAAGTTCTGTATCCTAAGAAAAACATTACCATTTCTGAAGATGGTTTTAGAAGAATGTTTTTGTAGCAAAGTTCTGAAACCACGATTGATATCTTGTTGAAAATTGCCTGATGTTTTGTTTACAGTTGGTTGCTGTTACCAATATTCTGCTGAATGCTGGTAAACATTCTAGAATAGCATTAAACCAATCATAAGGCCCTGCAGAATGAGTCAAAATTTCAAACGTATACATAGCTACAATATGTCCTGGAAATAAAACACTGGCAAATTGAATGTTTATCTTATTTAAATGTACACAAAACCAGTTTCCACTGGACTGATTAAAGCATCAATATACAGATAGATCATTTCACTTTACCTTTAGAGTTATCCCAGTAGTAACCTGTTGGCACGTCACGGCCCCGCCCCCTCCTCATGTTTTCGTGTGTGTTCGTCTCTGTGGCCACGCCCTCTCGTGTCGTTCACCTGTTCTGTGTTAGGTGTAATCATCTTGTGTGTATATATGTCTCCTGTGTTGTAGTGCGTGTTGTTGGTGTTTGAGTTGCGAGGTTGTCGTATGTGTTGCGTGTTAGTAAGAGAAATAAAACTGTTTCATCGTGCCTCGTCCCATCTTAAATAATCATTTAAGAGGATTCGAAAGCCTGCTAGATAGTAGACTAAACCACAGGATATTACTAGCCTAATATTAACACACACAGTTAACATAAAAAATGAATATTGATCGTATACAGCTTTTATATATATATATATATATATATATATATATATATATATATATATATATAATTTTTATTTCATTTTATTTTTTAATGTTTAGTCGTTAGTCATGCTAAACATTGTGTGAAACTTTGTGCACTTTCACTTGCTACTTACAATTGGTCACTTGCTGACACCAGACACGCGCAGAGCAACATAAATGTAGCCAATCAGCGTCCTGAATCTGAAGCCTAATGGCGCTTCATTGATCCACCCAAGAGAACTTTGGTGAACTGCCCTTTACTGTGGAGCTTCCTGAGGTGGCTGCGTAGCTAGCTAGTCAAGTTGTGTACTGTGTATTTTGTGTTAGTTTTTCATTTATAGTACCAATGAATTAGTTAAGATAGTGACTAATAGATAGTGCTAGTTAACGTTTAGCTAACGTTAACTTAGTTCTCTAGCTAACCTGGTGGTTTAGATTAGTGGTTCTAGTGAATTGAAGTGGCGAGCGTTCGCTAATTGTTAGCTCGCTATCTTGTTTAGCTAGTAGCTTGTGAACGTTAGCTAGCTAGCTAACCAGCTGTGTGTTTTAGTGGCGGTTCTGGCGAACTGGCTAGATAATAAAAGGCCATTGCATTAACTTTTAAAATGCAAGCCATCTTTTGCAGTAAACAAAAGATTCAAATATTTTTCTAATTATGCATACTGTCCCTTCTATCAGAACAAATTAGAGCTGCAACTAGAGATAATTGTCTTTTATTATTCTGTTGATTTTTAATGCAAATTAAATAATGATTGGCTCTTTCACAGACCCCTAGTAGTATGTGTTAGGTTGTATTGGAATGATTGCAGAAAATGACAACAGTCATACGCAGTACATTTTTTTAGCAGCCTCCACTGGTTAGTGCATCTTCTTTCTTTCACTAATAAAAATAAATATAAGAGAAATAAATACATTTACATGGTTCATCAATATCCTTTTACAATATTCTTTTACTGTATGAAAGACTTCACCAGACCTTGCAGGGGCAGTACGCTTGTACAGAGAAAGTACTCCACACTCATGCATCAGGGAAATCACTGCATTTGCATGTTGAGACCAAGAAATGGTTCTGGTCAGTTTTTATAAAGCAGACACCATAGATGGGTAAGTTCTCAGCAAAGCAGACTTAAAGGTTGCAGTGCTTTGTAGCTTTCATTTGTATTTAAATATATTAAATGCAGTCTGTCATGAAGTTAGAAGAACAGATATAAACTCACTTTTAGGCAGATGTTTTTCTGTTGCTGATTACTGTATCTTCCTATGTTTTCCTTCATAAAAACAGATGAGATCATCAAAAAATCAGCAACTTGAATGTCGGTTGTTGCAATATGTGCATTAAAATATCCTTACAAATGTAAAGGGGGGGGGGGGGGGTATCTTCTTTTTCCTGAAGATCTGTGTAAGTGATTGCACTGCTTCTTTGGATTTATTTTTGTTTTAGGCACAGGAAGTTTACTAACCACAACATGAACTGTGCTTTTCCTTTTCTCATCTCCACTAGTCATAATGAAGCAGGTGTACTAGCATGTAATTTTTAAGTTTTTTATTTAAATTTAAATGAATCCTTTAAGTTCTCCTTAGTATTATTAGATTTTACATCTATGTCATGACATCCAGCCTAGTGAGAATTGCAAGGGACCCAAGAGATGGCCAATGTGCTGTTTCATTGTTGTAGTCTTAATAAAGTCTTGGTCTATGTTTTCCTTTATTCAGGTTCTACATAGAAGCACCAGGCACTTCACTATAAAGAAGCATCAGACCAACTACAAGAATCACTGTGCGTAATATAGCACTGTTCCTCAGCTCTAGATTTGAATTAGATAATGCTAAATCTTATTCTTTTTGTCTAGTGATATTATTTACAGGGCACCGATCTCCAAATTTATAATGTACAATTTTCATACATATGGAACATTGTAACTTTGTCTGCCCATTCTCCCTCATTCATCGTTGAGGGATATGGCTTGGCATGTAGATTCTCTTTGTATTTTTATTTTTTTTAACTGAAGTGCAAAGTCATGTAAGAACATCAGCCTACTATCTAATGTAATCTCAATATTATGGTTTCAAGATACAGTCTGAAGTATTCTTATTGAGGTACAGCACTGGTAGTATTATACCCCTAATGAGCGGGTTTAAAAACAAAAATGATGACCACTGCTGGTAGAGGAACAGATATCTGAACTCTTCTAATTTAAGAATATATATTTTTGAAGTTGCTCTTTTAAATTCAGCTAAAACAGGGTACAGTTGTTTGCAAGTGTTTAGTGGCTAGGCAGTGGCTTAAAAAATTTCAGACATGTCTCAGTTTTTCTTCATTTCAAAAAGCACGCTATCATTAAGATGCCTCTTTAGTCTGTGCACCTCAACCTCACTGTTTCCTTCCCTTTATAGGCTTATAGACTACCACACCACTGTGGAACTCACAATAACTCAGGGGACTTTTAACGGTGCGACTTCCTCTTTACATTTTACACAATCAATATTCTTATGTGTTTCACTACTTTGGCACAGGTGTCTGTTTTTGAATGGTGAGTATTGTGTGAGTAATGGTGAGTATTTTTGAATTGTGTGTTTTTGTTCTGCATTTTGTTCATCAGGATGTGCAGTTCTTAAACATTCTGTTGAATATCTGGAATGTTCGTAACTACATTATGACCCATTGCATGTAAATATGCAGTCTTAAGACACTGACAAAGTGCTGTTGTAGTAGCAGAGTTGCAAAATGTACCTACAATCTAAGCTCCTGCTGGATTTAATTTCAGCCCTAACCAAATAGGTAGTCTAGTTCTACTGGGGTCCTTTAATGTTAAACTCTCAGCACTTTTGTTATAAACATGTCTAGCATACATATAACTGGCAGTTCATAATGGACTAGACAATGACATTGTATTGGTGTTTTAGCTTTATGCTCTTTAACATTAGAATATAGATGAAACGGTAAATACCAGGTCAAGTATAGAATGTCAGTCTTAATTGGAGTGTATATAGAACTCTCGCTATACTGGGTAAGCCATATAGTCATCAGTCCATTTGTTTAAAATGTTCTTTGATGTGAAGCTCATATTATTTTGCCCCCACTTACGCAGAACTTGATTGTGAAAATGTGCATTGGAAGAATACAACAGGGGAACTCTCAGTTGTACTTCACATGACTGACACTGTGTAGACTTTAACTAATGTACAGTTGTGTAGATTTAGAGTTGTGTACAATTAGAGCAAGTGACCTAAGCAACATGTATTGCATACACAGTTTGCCTTAACAAACCTATCACTTCATCATGGTCAGAATATTTGTTATAGATACATGTAATGCTTCAGCATTGCTACTAGTTCTAATACACTCAAACTAGTGCACCAGAGTGGGTGATGGTAATGGTACTGTTAGAAGCAAACCTATATGACGGGGGTTGGGCTTCCACACACTGTCCCTTTCTCCCAATTCACAGAGCAGAAATGAGTCCTTTTCAGCCTGTTTTTTTTTTTTTTTACACAACCAATTTCCAACCTCTATATATATATCACTTGGAATTCAACAGGCACCTGTTGCTACTGCACCTTTAAGACGGATGTAAGATAAATGAGCTCCTTTATGATTGGCTGCCCTGTATTGTGCTTCATTCAAAAGGTACTCAGAGCTGAAATGCCTGAGAAAGGCAATTTAAGTGGGTGTGCTAAACCTCTATAGGCTGAATAGGCAGAGATAGGTCAGTAAAGTGTTCTTGTGACATTAGAAATACAAATTTCAATATGGGGGCATTTTTGCAGCTAACTAAAACACTGATATAGTTAAGAATTTTAACATTTAAAATATATATATTAAAAGGAGAATGTTACTTATTTCACTGACTGTAAAACAGTGCATATTGTGTTAAATGGGATTTCCATCCCATGTTAAGGCATGTTATAAAATATAAAATATGCAAGAATGCAGAGCATGAATAGGTCAGTCTTCCATTCTGTATCACATACCTATCCTTGATAACACCGTGGTAACTGGAAAAAAAACAACCCTTTTTACTCAGTTGTCACTACTTCCAATAGACTTCACGCTAATCTCATAGAAGTCCACCCCTTTCCGTGTCCTCCGGAAACTGCACTTCCGTTGTGTTGTGACAGGATTTGTTCCTGAAGTTGTATGCATTTTCTGAATTTGCACCGCATTTCTAAAGTGTGTTACCACTTTGATGAATATGCTTTGTGTATTTGCAGCACGATGGGTTTTCCAGGACACCGTAATTTATGCATGTTTAATTCCATCTTTTATTCACGTACTAAGCCCAACTCTATAGACTAATATTTATAAAACTGAGATAACCATAGAAACGTCTTCATCTGTGCTTGATACTTTCACGGAAAAACGGAACTGCTGCTTGTCAAGCTTGTTTCATCAGGTTTTATATCATCTGTAGTCATAACACTGGGTTTCTCTCTGTGCTCAGTTGTCTTATTCCTATGCCAGTAACATGTTAGCGATATTGCAGTAGTGTGAATTTTTATGTTGCCCGTGATGAAAGGTGACAGCGAATAAAAATCCAAACATTTTTTTGGTTCAGGTCTTTTTAACGGTCATAACCGACATATTTATCTAACAAAAAAATCAGGTTCCTCTAAATGTGTGGAAGAACTGCTGTGTATATTTTTGTTTCCAGTGGCCTGAGTACCTAAAATATGTCACCATTTTAGGAAGCAGGAAAGCACGGCTGCTTACAAACATGACATTAGTAAATTATTTTTGGGATATTTTCATTTATGATTTTCCCCTTTTTGTTGTTTGTTTGCTTTTTTACTTTCATTTTTTGTAGGGACTGTGATATATATTTTGTTATTCGAATGCATAATATAGCTTTGGGGCTCCCACAGACACTTGTGTATATACACATATTAGGGGAGATTTTTTCATTGGTTTGTATATGTTTGTGAAGGAATGCCCATAGTTCTTATGTTTGAGCCACTTTAAAGATATTTTTTGACTTGTATCAGAAAGGAATGCAAGCATTTATTCATATCAACATTTTCCTTGCAGAGTCATTTCAAAGACGATGCAACAGAATAGTTTTGCTTTTCTATTCTGTACTTTGTTTATTGACAGGTAATTCCACCCTCAACTTTTTAGGGGAATATAAATATTCCCCTGCCTGAGCTCCTGAAATTACTACAGCTTATTAAAAAAAAAACCTAATGAAATATGCAATTGCTTATAGTAGATTGTTCAGCCTTTTATATTCCGTTATTCATGACTGGCTAGGCACCCCTGTATGCAATGATATCCGTATTTCAATGATTGTGCTCATTTTTGAGTATCATGTGAGCAAGTAACATCTCAGCAAAAGAAAGGATTCCAAATACGCATTAGTCTTTACAGTAACCTAAGACAACCCTTTTGCATGAAGGGAACTGGTAACTATGCACACCCTCCATAACGTTCAGAAGATATTTAAAGTGCATGACAGTCGAAGCATTATGTGTGCGTGTGCGTGATGTTATTACCGTGACAGTAAAAGCTTACCATTTTTAAACGGGGGCTGATCGACTTTCCATAGGTTCATAGGTGACTAGCTTTTATAATGTCATGTGTAATTTGAGCATAATGGTGGAAACTACAAAGAACAATATGGAAAAAAAGGAGGGTTGTTTCCATAATTGCCCTTGAAAAAATTTATAAGAATTAAACTCTTGTGTACCCCTTAGACGTTCTCCGGAGGGTCCGCGCATTGGGCTGCATTGGGCTCCGGAGGGCTGCGCATTGTGGACCGCTACGTGACACTGACAGAATGGCAGAAGCAAAGCTTCCTCATTCCAGGCACCGTGGTCTTTCTCTTCATGCTGTGCCGTGACATCATTTCAGCTGAGGTGGCCGCCAAGGAGGAGCTGCAGGCCGTGCTGCTCACATGCTTGTACGTGTCTTGCTCCTACATGTGTGAGGAGATCAGTTACCCAGCCAAAGCTTTCCTGGTGGAGGAAAACAAAGGGGCCTTCTGGGCCCGATCCCTGGACATTGCTAACCGCATGAGTGGCAAGATGCTGCAGATTAACAATGACCCGCAGTATTTTTGGCAGGTCTTCACTGACCTGAAGAACATGATGGTTCATTAAAGGATTAAAGAATAAAAGATTTTATTAATTAAACATTTTGTTAAAATGTAATTTAATTTTAGTTAAAAAAAACAAACAAACACATAACTGCAAAGTCAGTTGTTATAATGTGTGATGTAATTTCTCCCCACCTAGTGTTATTACATCTCCTAATCTTACCAAAAATGTGCCACTAGATTTAGTTAGGTTAACTTGATATCAAAGATGTCAAAAGCAGCTTTTAATGTCAGCTGATGCTTGTTGGCATAAGCATTTATAAATGTTCAAGTATGTTTATGTCAATTGTCATTAAGGGCTTATGTGGGAGTCATCTAGCACTCTGAACAGTGCCCTTCAGTAATGTTACCCAAATTTCTTATCTGCACCATCAAATGAGCTCCACTAGACCTAATCTATATGACAGCACTCAAACACAGCCAGTTTGAAGTGGTTCTGCTGTGCCCCACAACTCTAGATATGTCTCCCTATTCTGAGGGAAAACATTTATTTTCACAAAATGAATTCTATACTCAGCTCAGCAGTGAGAATACTGTGAAGTAAGAACTGAAGCCTGAACCAGGCCTAAAAGCTATTTAACTTTGTGGTTCAAGGTGAAGATGCACTGACATGCAAAACAGCTCTCTGATGTATTGTGGTTGGGTGGAATGAGTCTTTGATAACTAAGATTGTAAATAAGATTGAAACTGCTCACTGCACTACAACAAGTACACAAGGTGTAATGAACTTGCTATGAGAATGATCTCAGTAAATAACTCAACAAGGATAGGCTCATCATGAGGCATTAGCTAACATTCGGCACTCATACACAAGGGTGAATGTTCAATTTTCATTCAAGCATCTCATGGTCACAGTCTGTAGTGTGTACAAAAGGAATCTAAAGGAAAGGTGTGAGCAAGTGCATCTTCCACTGATAAGAGATGTAAATTAAGACTCAAATTGTAACGTTAGAAAAAAGATGTACAGTTCTATCAATTTATTTAAGATGCCACACCTTAAACATTTAAAGTTATTGTTATTTACAGTAAATTTATTATAATGCAAAATAATTTTAAAATGTTATTACAATGACATCTCATGAACTATTACACAATTATTTTACAAGGGACAGACTGATTGACTAAATTTAAAATTAAGAAAAGCTTAAACAAATTTTAAACAATACAGAAACTCTACATATAGAATATAAATAGTTAATAACAGCAAACACAATAATAAGAAGAATAATAGTAGTAATACAAACAAGGATGACAATAACAATCACAATAATAATAATAAAGTCAGTGTCTTCGGCTTTTCTTCTTAGGCTGTTCAGGCATGGGTTCTCCACTCATGTCCACTTCAAAGTGCGGCACGAAGCTGTTGAAAGTTGGAGTAGAGAAGCTCTCAGTCACGTCGAACTGTCCATCAGGCTTCACTTCCTCTCGCAGAGTCGGACAGAAGAGCGCTTCCCACAGGCACTGCTTGATCCTGCGGCCCAGTACAAGGCTGTAGGGCTTGGCCTGTCTGGTGGGACTTTAAGTTCAAGTTCAATTTCAAGAGGTTTTATTGTCATTTCAGCTATATACAAGTACACAACAAAAACGAGACAATGTTCCTCCAGGACCATGGTGCAACCTGAAAACAACAGTGCAACAGACAACATGCTACACAAGTGCAAACAGTCCAATATAGTGCAAAATATCATTAAATAAACATTAAATAAACAATAATAAACACAGGACAGGACAAATAAAAAATAGAAAATGAGTAGACAGTGCAATTTAGTACAGTACACAGTACTGGGCATATGTAAAGCGAGTTGTGCATAGCAATCAGTGATATGCTACAGTGAACATAGCAGTCACCGGTAGCAGCCAGAACAGTTCAGAGTACAGTGCTGGTTTAGTACAGTACTCTAGCAGCAAGTAGGATAATGTGCAAGACTGCAACAGGAGTGCATAGTTTATCTGTGTGACGTTTGACTTCAGCACTAGTCCAATGAAAAACAATGTGTGAGTGTGTGTATAGATATGTATTTATGTATGTATGTATGTATGTACGTGTGTGTGTGTGTGTGTGTGTGTGTGTGTGTGAGTGTGAGTGACTGTCTATAAGCATGTATAAAAGTGCCCATTTTGGAATCTGAATTGGAATTGGAGTTAGCCAGAGTTCAGGAGTCTAATGGCTTCTGGGAAGAAGCTGTTGCACAGTCTGGAGGTGCGGGACTGGATGCTGCGGTACCTTCTTCCAGATGGCAAAAGGGTGAACAGTTCATGTGAGGGGTTTGTGGGGTCTTTCACAATGTTGGTGGCTTTCCGGATGCAGCGTGTTAGGTAGATGTTCGTGATGGAGGGAAGAGAGACCTCAATGATCTTCTCAGCTGTTCTCACTATTCTTTGGAGGGTCTTGCGGTCAAAGGTGGTGCAGTTCCCAAACCAGGTAATGATGTAGCTGCTTTTGGCCAATGTTTTTTTAAAAAGAGATAAGGAGATACCAGAACAAAATAGAAAAGCAAATAATAGAGGAAGATGGCATGGGATGGAGGGATGGAGGGATGATAAAAGACAGGGGTAGCAACGGATAATTTATTCTATTCCCTCAGCTATTTAACTAATTCTGAAGTCTGCATTTTTATTTTCTATTTGAATGTTAACTTCACGACTAGCTGATTGGGGATTTAGGAGTGACACTGATTTTGATTCTAGCCACAGTTCTAGTAATAAGCAGAGTTACAACTCTGCATGCAAAGTCACTGAACTTTTGACTGTTAATTCTGTAGTAAGCATAATGCAAAAAATACAACAACATATTTTGTTGTGATTGAAAAACTTACATGTCCTAAATGCATGTGTCTTAAATACATTTACATTAGTATTTTTAATTAATTTCTAACATTCAGAGACATTCAGAGGTGTTTCTATTAGGCCCAGAGTCAGCTAGGTCCCCACTCTCTAATTACTCAATGAACCTCAATGGTCTCCCAATCACATCTTATCTAACGGTTAAAGATCTTGGAGTTATGTATCCCTCCCTCTCGTTCGAAGCTCACGTAAATAAATAATGTTTCTAGGACCACCTTTCTCCATTTTTAAATTGACTTTATTAAGAAAATTCAATTCAATTCAATACAAACACTCCATCACAAAAACCTCACAAACAATATCTACCAGAGGACACAGACTACCTTCACTCTATACATTAATAATTAACAACACAATTTACATCTGTAAATTAGGTATACATCATCCATTTATATGTCCAAAAGAGTCCAGGGAATTTTTCCTCTCATATCAAACGTCTTTAACCTTTTTAACTCACATACAATCTGTTTAAAAACTATTTCTGCAGGTATTATACATTGCTCAATAATCATCTTACATCGTGTTTTCCAAATCTTCGAATTTGTCACATTTGTCCTTCACATTCTCAGTCAAATTCTTATTAAACACTCCATACCTAATACTTTTCCTGTTACGATCCCATTTAAACCCAATACCTTTCATTTTCTCCCAAATTTCAATAGTCCTTGTGCACTGCAGTAATAAATGTTCTATCGTTTCATCGGCTATGCAATTATACATCGGACATTCCTTTGTTGTAACAAAACAACTCCATTTGACAATACATCGTACAGGCAGTCTTCCAACAGATATAAGCCATGCAGTATCTCGAACATTTTCCGAGGTTTCACACATTTTTAACACAGGTTTCACATTCTGTCACTGTCAGACCCTTATAATTGACATTCCCCCAAAATCACGGTCTTGTATTGTTTTACCTATCATTTTATTTGGGGACTTATTCCAATCAATATTAAGATGCCTATATTTAAACAAAAATCTCCATATACTAATTTAAAATAAGGAGCATGTTTCCTTGACTTGCCTCTTTTCTTTCCACTGATTTACATCTCCTACCCAAATTGCTTTCCGAAATATAGCTTTCGTTACAATTTTGCAAAAGGCATTTTCTAATTTCCGAGTTAACTCAACTCCCCCTAATCCGCCTTTATCTTTCGACTTGTACATAATTTCCCGTTCTGTCACTTCTCTGTTATTTCCCCAAATAAAACGAACACACATTTTATTCAACCTCTTAATACATTTCTCATTCGGAGGGAAAACCGTAGTCAAAAACAACAATTTTGACAAAACAAAGGTCTTAACCTCCTGTTTTCTAGTCTTATAGTTTGACACCCTCCATTTTCCCAATTCTAGTTTAATTTCACACTCCTTCTTCTCCCAATTCCATTCGCTAAATCTACCATTTACTACCATCAAACCTAATATTTTAATTTCAGTTTTTATTTCTACATTTATTGGTACAGGTTGTCCAGCTCCTATCCATACCCCTTCACTTTTACTTTCATTTAATTTCGCTTCAGCCACAACTTCATACTTTTCGAAGTGTCTCTTAACTATATGAAACTCATTTTGATTCTTGACATAAACCGTCACATCATCTGCGTACGCAGATATTTTCCATCTTTCCATAACTAACATTTGAACACCTTGTAATTGCTGATCATTTTTAATTTTATATAATAGTGGGCTAATAGCGATGACATATAATGCAGCAAGACATATAATGCAGACATATAATCCTTCAGTAACCAAACTCCTTATTACTCCTAAACTATCCCACATGTATCTTCCTCTATGATATCATTCAATATTTCTGACATCCTATTAACAATGTGTAGTATAATGTACTCTGTATTATTTTGTACAGAATGCATTGTAGGTTAGTGTTGCTGTCATGTGGTAATGATTATTACACATTTTAATCCAAACTGCGGCGTCGGGGGCTGGTAATAAATCTTCCTCCCATTGTCTCGATGGGAGGGTAACTGTGAGATTTGATTTCACTATTATTTTGTATATCTTAGATTAGGTTTTTTGTATTAAGAATGTTTGTTTATAAATTCTGATATGGATGTAGGTATCGGAATTGATTTTTGAACACATAGGTGATCTTAGCTGATGGTATTATAGGAACTGGGTGCTTTCTATAGCATATTTTGGGGCTAGTTGTGGGCGTGACATGAAAGAAGGCTTATGATAAATATGTTTAAGGTGTGTAATGCCCTTTTCTATCCAAGATGTAAAGTTTAATATTTTTGTTCATGGTAAAGCCTGGATTGTTCCAAATGGGAGAATGACTAGTTTGTGTGAGTGTGGAGTTTGATATCTTGTGGAATTTCCACCAGACTGTTAGTGTCATGGCCACCTTCAAACTGTTGAAACATGGATATTTTTGAATATGAGTCTGGGCACATTTGAAACACCTGCCGCAAACATTACTGACATTATATCTTGTTTATGTGATTGACTGTGTTCATCTAGCCACAAGTACTTTTTGATTTATTTATTTTTTAATTTGGTAATTTTATATATAACAGCAACAACTGACATCTTAAGTTTTATGACAAAATGTGCAAACAAGCTGGCCTGAGAGGTGTGTAGCGGGATATGACTCAGTGCATCTCTGGTGCTGCTTTTGATGAGTACAGTGTCATAAGTGTGTCTGTCCAGCAGCGCAAAGAGGGGATACAGCTTCTTCTCCCAGAGGTTTCCGATAAATATGTAGATATGTTAGTATGTAATAGAAAGACAGCTGTCCATCCTCATAGTCTAGGTACATGCCCACATTCCTGGGCAGTTGTGTCAGGGGCAGAGGGGTCTCAGGCATGGTGCAGGTGTACAACTTCTGGGTGTTCCTCCAGAGCACCCAGAAACCCTCACAGTGGCTTTCTCAACTTGCTCAGACTCAAATCTGAATATCGGCGTCCGAAAGGTCTTAGAGAAGAACAAAAAACACAACACATTTGATTAAATCGTTCCAGTATAAATATGGTTATCAAACATGCTTTTAAAAATATACTTCCATGGAGATGGTGCCCTACAGGGTAGTGTCATGTTGTGGCCCCGCCCCCTCCTCAAAGATCTTGGTGTGTGTGTGTTCGTCTGTGTTGCCACACCCTCTCGTGTCGTTCGCCTGTTCTCTGTTATGTGTAATCAGCTTGGGTGTATATATGTCTCGTGTGTCATAGTACGTGTGTTGGTGTTTGAGATGTGCATAGTGTTTGAGCTTTGTTGTATGTTTTGCATGTTTGCAAAAATAAAAGTGCGTTTCATCGTGCCTCGTCCCCGCATCCTGCTTATCCTCGCAACGTCACAACTAGACCACTTTAGATGTAACTTAGAACCTCCAATGACCTCTGTATGTGTTTCTTTAGTTGTATGAGCTCCCCTGGAGGACTCTGAATAGTTGACAATGGAAGAGGGGTATATCAGATTCACCCCTTCTGCCTCGGTGTGACAGATTAACACACTGCAATCACGTTTAGAAATAAAAACATATGGTAAACACAGTCTAGAAAATATTACCTTGTAACAATTCATTCAGTATATGAACTGTTTTCTGTGTCCTTATGTCTATAAATTAAAAGTAATAAAACATTTAAATGATAAATAAATTACAATAAATGTATAAATGTTCACAAATAAGAAACTACATTGGTCTGCACTTTTCTCCACAGATTCAAGGAACTCATGAAAGTTGGAAGCTATAGAAACACATAATACAGAATTATAGACTGACTGATGTGTGAGCAGAAAGATCACTGTGATGTTCTCATATCTAAAGCACTCAAAGCATTGATGTTATGTAAATGAACTGTGATCTGATTGGTTTAAGGAAATAGATTCACCTACTTTGAAGTTCAAGTTTTTATCAAAAGGTTAGAACTGGTTGACTATACTTTGTCTGTCCTGCAACAGGAAATTTAAACATTTATATCCAAAATATTACGCGATAGAAATCAATTCAAGACTACCCGTTATTGACCGCTAGATGGGGAAAGATACGAAGAAATAAATGAGTCCAGCTCCTCCTGCCCGACTTTACGGTGAGACTCTACTTTTACGTCATTAAAACGCTAAAGAAAAAAGGCCGCCATATTTGTAGTTCCAAACGTGAAAAGGCGTCATTTTGTATGCCGAAGAATGAATAAACACCATGCCATGAAGACGACGAAATTGCAATTTATTTAGCTAGCCATAAGAATAAGAATAGCTGTTTAATTTACATAATCACAAATATATTGCATGTACATACAGCTACATTTCAGTCGATCAAAAATGTTTCACGTATTTATAACCGCAACTTTATGTTACAGTGGTCATATCAGAGATTTACCAATATAAAACGCAACAGGTGTCGTGTTCTGTAATAGACCATTTTAACATTTATATCCATATTACACATAACCAAGGTGTAATATAACCATATGTACTGAACAGACATAAACAGCCTGTGTATTGTGAAAATACATGTATGTGTCTTCTACAGCAATTACTGTGCCGTGCACACTTTAAGTTTAGCATGAAGTGTTTGCTTTTTCCAAAGCAAGTAATATTAAATTATTCTCATAGAATAAATTTCACAAAGACATGGGCTTCTCGGGTGACCGTAGAAATATGTTTTTTTTTTGTATTTAATTTCTTTAATGCTAATCGTATGTAGGTTACCACTGCTAAGCTTCACCAATGTCAAGGTAAGACCTCGAAAGGACGCAGAAAATTATTTTAATAACAGCTTCTGCTGATTTATTCAATAACTGTATGACACCGTTTGAGTGTACGTACCGACTGAAAACAAACTCAAATTATTAGGGACACTCTTACTGCGTCTCCACATTGAAACATATCAGTTAGTTAGCTAGGCTGGCTAACTAGCTTAGCTTTATTAGCTAGCTAAGCTAATGGCGAAGAGGATTACGTTAAAGAACCCCCGGTCTACAGTTGTGCACATACAGGAAAATTAATGAATAGCATGGTAATACACGCATTTATTTGAACAGTTATGTAGCTAATATGCATTTGTAGTATGTGCGCCTGGCGTAGAAATGAGTCTTTGTTAGCCCATTAAGGCTATCTTAGCTAGGCTAGTCCGAGCAAGCTAAGTGCTGGTTGCTATGACAACGGGCTTGGTGTATTTTGCGAGCTTGTCAGCTACATAAGACAAGTGTTTATCGCTTTACTGCTGCGGTGAACTGTTATTATTGTAACACTCTGCTAATGCCAGATGTGTAGAATAACTCACTAGTGATGTTTACTTCGAGACTTTGGCAGTTTTAAGATGGATAGAAAGCGAATGAGCCAGCTAGCTGTCCTAGCTAACATGCAACCTTCTGTACATCCCGGGTACTCCCAGCCCTTATCAGGACCTCACAGTTCCCTTTGAGAACTCCCTGGTATCACGATCATAACTTTGGACAACCAGTTGTCATTCTCAACTCATGTTTCAGATTTCCCCTTTGTAACATACGAAGGATTCGGCCCTTTCTTTCGCAGGAAGCTACCCGGGTGCTTGTGTGGTCTCTTGTGATCTCAAAGCTAAACTACTGCAACTTACTACTTGCTGGTCTAGTAGTACTCTAGTACTTATTGTTTATTGCACTTATCAATGTTTAAGGTAGACTTTATGTATTTTGTACTTCTTGTTAGGAACTGGTTCAAAGTGACAAGTCCTTCAGTTTCGATCTCCTCCAAGTTACCCTCTGCCCTCTGTCCTCTGTAGCTGGATCTGGGGAAGTCAAGAGACACTGACACCAAGGTAGTGAATGAAGAGAGTTCAACTTTATTGAGGAAAGCACAGAGTATATATGTGTCCTATATCTACTATCTAAATCTACAGAATGACGGGGAAAAGTGAGGCATGTTCTAAGGGTCTGTGTAGAAAGGAAAGAGACAAGGTTATTAAAAATTAGATGTTCTTGGCATGAACGACCCACGAGCTGTTCCCGTACCCGCCATGAGGTACTCCTGTGCTTAAAGAGAGACAGGGAGAGAAAGAAAGAGAAAGGGAGGGGTAAAGGAGACAAGAAGAAGGAGTGGAAGACCTCAGGCGACCAGCTCGCGGTCAAGCCGCCATGTCATGGCTGATAGGCAGAGACCTTTTGTTGGATGCCTGAAGACAGAAAGGCTCCAGTATCTAACAATAATAATAATAACAATAGATGTAATATATATATATATATATATATATATATATATATATATATATATATATACACAAATAAAATGTTTCTCTCATACTCAAGGTCACAGAAACCCTAGAGACAGGAGTCACTGCTGAATAAAAACAAACCATAGAGGGCATGAGTTCATGCTGGATTTATATTTATGGCATTTAGCTGACACATTTTTATCCAAAGCAACTTACAATTATGACTGAGTACAACTTGAGCAATTGAGGGTTAAGAGCCTTACTCAGGGGCCCAGCAGTGGTAAGTTGGCAGTGGGGGGGCTTGAAGCAGCAGCCTTCTGATACCTTAACCACTGAGCTACCACTGGAGAAAAAAAAAAAAAAAAAAAAAAAAAGCTAACCCTAGCAGACCAGCTGTACTGTCCATCCTGCTCTCCAATGTCTGTTCCCTGGTCAACAGGTCAACTCTAGCATAGCACCCAACGCGAGTGTAGAGACTGTTGTGCTTTAGTTTTCATAGAACTGTGGCTCAGTGACAGAATTCCTGACACTGAGGTAACAAAATGAAATTATTTATGTAATAACATGATGGAAGGAAGTGTAAAAGACCAAATTAGGCTGCATGTAGACATCTGAAAATCAGTAAGCAGGTAATTGTTTTATTCCTAAGAAATGTTATCTCGAAAAATGTACTGTACTTTAAGAATATTGGATGTTATAAAGTGATTTATTTGAGTATGCCAGTGTGGATTCTCCCGCGGGCCCGCTAGGGGGCGAAGTGCAGCATAAAGTTGGCCCTAAGATGCAGTAACCGTTAGTGAGCAAAGATAGCCATCAAGCTAGGATAGCTAACGTTAGCTAGTTAACTATTCATCCCATTAAATCACGCTTTTAATACTGTAAATGCTGTAATAATGTAAATAATTGTATATTTCCTCATTTATACATTTTGTAGCAGAATTATGATCGTAGCTAGTCCATGCTAGAAGCCACTGAAGCAACGCTTAGCTTCCAGCGCATAGCTGCCCCCAAACAACTCCACACACACATCAGCTAAAATAAGCCTCTTTTATTCCATGATGTCTAAAGGTATCGGCGATCAAATCATTTATATGGCTGCATAAGTTTCACCAAACGGCGTCAAACTATCTGCCTAACGGAAACGCAGTTTGACAGTTCAGACCTTTAAATGGTTAAAGGGTCTAACCTAGGTTAGCTATTTTAGCTACCTAACGAGGTAAGATAAGGAACGGGGTGTTTGCAGTTGTTCATTTTTAGACCTTCCTGTGTGGTCCGTTTTCAGATATTACAGTTACGTTAACAATATTGTGAAAATTGTAAAGGATACTTTATTCATGTCCTCATTGTTAAAAATTGTATCGCTTTATCACAGCGATAAGCTGGTTAGCTAGCTAATAGTTGAGGTCAGCGAGTGTCTAACTCGGGCTATAAACCATTCCTTGTGGAACCATTTCATTGTTCATCTTTCAACTTTGATCGTTTAGGTGCTGGTAGTTTGTTAGCTAGCTAACTGTTCAGAAATAGAAAACCTACTTTTGTATGATTTAGAGACCCAAATTCACAAACCTGTGGGTTTTCAAATTTATCGTTCTCTCTAAATAAGCAAAATGAGGTAAGCCATTACTACAGCTATCGGACTGTTTGAACTACAATATTCGACTGTTCATTTATTGTTAGTTAGATTAAATTAACTTTCATAAACATTCTTAATTAATAGAATGTAGTTTTTAATGACTGATTAACTGTGTATATTTAACAGGAAGCTATTTATATAAAGTTTCAAGTTTGGTTTATTTGTCACATACATTTATTTGTCACTTTCATTTTTAGGCTGTAAAATGAAAGATCCTTGCTCACAATCATTGCTACAGTTTGATCAAATTCAGTTATATATATAAACTCCCTATTCAATAGGAAGAAACCAGTTCATGTCATTGTGAATTGCTTTTTCTGTAATCAAAACACTGAGGTTCCATATGGGAACAGAAACTGCTGGGACTGTCCATTCTGTGTGCAGTACAATGGCTTCTAAGAGGTATTGCTGTATTTGAGACATGGTGAGGACATATTTTAGTGAAAGTCTTCCAATGATGCACCCTTAACTGAACCATTTTATGCTGTTGCTGCTGTTAAAAAAATGCAGAATGGTGATTATAACGAACCGATCCTTGCACAATATATGGAGCACCTCAACCATGGGGTATCAGCTGGTGTCCCTGTGCTTGATGCATCCAAGACTCAACCAGACACTGAAGATCAAGCAGCTGGCTTCCTTCACTCCCAGAGAGGAAGTAGGTTTTCCATTTGAACTGTTGCCTTCTTAGTTAAGACGTATGCATTGTTGATTGCAGTGCCAGAGCTGTGAAACTGTGCAAGGTAATGCATGTCCAGTGCTGGAATTAAGATAATAGCTCTAAATAGTCTCTGACTTGGGCAGAGATTGTGAGTGGGTCTTCAAGGGCAAACAGGATCTGATGGCCCACATGTAGTTTGATATTATTCCTAAATAACTAAGTTGACTAAGTTTACATGGCTATTTGAAAGAAGCTGATCATGTAAGCAGCAAAGACAGAATATCATTCTCTGACTAAGGATTTAGTTGACTCATGTTTAGCCCAACTAAACTGTGGTCCTGGCTGATTTTAGTTGGACTATTGAGCCACTGACTCATGCACAGAGTTCTCTGAGTATTTTGCAGTTTCTTAGTCTACTGAGTTCTTACTGAGTATAACGCCAACTTTGATGCATTTGTTTTCTTTTTTCTTGCAGTGTTAGGAGGTCATAACTGCTGATCAGAACTTTGGACAAGAGGGCTTATCCTCATGGCTGACTGACTTTCATGTACAACAAACAATCTTTTCTTATTTATTTTTTTCCAGTTGTAACAAACCGTTCTGCTGTTTTTTAACTTCTGTCAAATTTTTAATGGTTGTATAGGACAATTACGATGGAAATTGAGGTGTACAAGCACCACCTTGAACAGACCTACGAGTTGTGCGTGCCTGTCAGACCGCTGAGCAGTATGACATCCAGCACCAGAACCGACAGCTGCGGGCCCTGCTTTTCAACCACCAGCTCAGATGCAGCCAAGATGCGGACAAAGCATTCATTAAGGTGAGTAATTATTGTCAATGGTTGTCTTAGAATGGTGCTAAAGTGCTTAAGATACTTTTTGGCGATTCCATAGCCAAGAATTCTCAAGGTCACAACTAGCTGCATTCCTGTTGGGTGTGAATGACAGTTGCTCCTTCCCGGTTGATACAAAGTCACGATAGAAAAAAAGGCATACACAGAACTGCAGTGAACACTGTCCTTCAAGTGCATACAGTGTTTGAGCCTGCAATCCAGTTCATTACCCTGTCCAACAGCCTCCCAGGTTCCCCTCCACATCTTCCTTGTCAGAGATGAAAATTGATATAAAAAAAATGGGGAACAGTTGAAATGACTGAGCCAATACACTGCACATTTCACCTTGAATACTTTTGGTTACTTTTTTGTTCCTGGCTACCTTGCTTTTTTAAGCATTGATTATATCAAACACTGATTTATCTAAGATGAGCAAAGACCTGTTCTCTCTTGCTGCATTTTGTTGGGTTTTTTGTTTTTTTTTCCAAATGAAGCTGTTGTTTTCATTTTTGGTGGGTTTCATACTATCCACACCAGCTTCCAGGTTTCTGTCCTTTTACATACCAAGCAATCAGCTTCCTTTCTCTTTGCTACAGAGCACCTCTTTTCTGTCCACACCTGCTTGGCTGGTAGCTCTCAGAAGCCTTACCTTCCTCACCTGTGCTTTTCTGGTTGCGATGGCCATATGTGGGTCTGGATGTGACTCTGGAGACACATCCTCTCTCCACAACAGCCCGCACACTCTCAGCGGGGGAATCATCCCATCCAAAGAAGCCCACCAAAGTGACACTGAAGCCAAAGCAAAGAGCATCACCAAAACTATGCAAATGTGGAATGACCTGGTGGGTCTTCTGCCAGAGAGAGGCAATAGAGAATATCAAGCTGATCTGGTAGTCTGGAAGCAACCACCAGATGGCTGTTGCTTCTGTTGGCCTTTTGACTTCCATCAACATCTACTCAGGCAGTAAAAAGAAATGGTGTACTGGGAGGTAGTAAATCTTGCTAATCAGTACTTGTTTTTGGCCTGTGAAAATACAAACAAACAATACACATATTCAAACACTTCTGAACTACAATTGCTTATCAGGATTTACACAGGCTTATGTTCTTAATACCTCTTTGCTTACAACTTCATCAAAGCGGTTTTGTTCTACAGTATGTGCAAAGTCTACTTTCCCACACAGTTCACATCAGTCTTGGTTCGTCCTGCTGGCTCTTCATGTCTGTGAATGTGAAAAATCAAACTTTTTTGCTTGGCTTCAAGCAGTGATCCTTTGATTGCATCATTCATGATTCATTTAGGATTACAAGTGGTTCAAAATCCAGCCAGAGGTGTACTCAAGTGAGGTAATAAAATGAAATTATTAATGTAATAATATGATGGCAGGAATTGTAAAAGACCAAATTAGGCTTTGGAAGTAAGCAGGATGTGAGAATGACCAAATATGGCCTCTGTGGCAAGTCCGGGATTGAGGCCAGGATACCACCTAAAGATACAATTTTAATAAAAAATGGTTTTGTAACTTGATGAAAATGTATAAAGATTGAACCCACCTGAGACTGTTAGACATTCTGTGGACAATACCTCGTCTGTATGCAACATTGAGCTCAGAATAAAGATGGCACCGGCTATTCCCTTCAATTAATTACTTTATTTTCTATTTAAAGTGTACTTGAGAAAAGGACTGGAATGTAGGAAAAATCTAGGAACCACACAAGAATGTCTGGAGATAAAAATTCAAGGCTGCATAGCCATACCTTAATGTGAGAGATCTTCCATTTCAGAGTCTGCTGTGTGAGAGTCCTGTGCCTTTTTTCTCTAGCTTGGAATAGGACTGTTGCTTCTGCTTCTTAAGGTTTTCAATCAACAAGGACGGTGGCTCCACCTGCAATGAACCATGAGCTTGTTATATTGAATTGCACAAGACAGTAAATTAACTCTTGTATTCATTCTGTATGAAGTGCGCCTCACTTGAGATGTCAGCCAAAGTTTAGCAGTAAATATGGTTATCTGCAGTTAAGTGTGTTGCTATTGATAGACGTCTTCAGCTAAAAATAAGTCTTCCTTGACCCTACTACACCAAGCCCAGATACAACACAGACATGCATGTGCTGTAGTTGGCTTCAAAACATTCAATGAACTTGTCAGCAACATGGTCCAGATTCCTGCAGCATGTGACATGCGTCTGCACGCATCCTGCCCCCACAGTCTCTGCCTGGCTCCCCCCACCCTCCTCCACCCCCAGTTTGCTCTCTCATCCTGCCCACCAGCAGCTAATGTCCACCGCCGCAGCGCAGCACCTCCCACTGTATGCTGCATGCTCCTCTGTGTGCCTGTGGTAAAACCTCGCCAAGTTTAGTGTTCTAGCCACTGCACTCCCTTCCCCAACTCACACATCAATCTCAGAGGCAGATGGATTCCTGTCTCCCAGCCGCATCCCAACTTTTTGACCAGTACACATACTTGGATAAATGTTCTCTGTGAATACAAAACAGCAACATTTGTCTAGTGTACCGGAGACCTCTTGGAAGTTTTGTAGACAGATGAGGCCGGGCTGTGCTAGCTGAGAGAGACGATATTTGAGCTTGAATCTGACTAGCACATGCACAGAAGCATAGGGTATTATGAAGGCTCTGCATGATATCGTGACCCAAGGTTGAGCTTACAGTAGGTGGCCATATTGCCTCATATCAAGGGCAGTGTACGTTGGAAGACCATAGCAGAGACGTGTGACCGAACTATGTGCACGAGCGCATAACATGCCGCATTCCTTGTTTTCTCCCATTTTTGAGTGAAGCTAATTGATAGTGCCATCTGCCATCTCCTTTTAGAAAGCCAGTGCAGTGCCTTGGCTGTTGATGTGAGTTGTTTTGTCAAAGGAAAGAATTGAAAATGTGAGCGGTGATCTCCATGTAATACTTAGGCTTTAATGCCCTTTACCACTCATTCAGTGCTTGTCTGTGTTTATGTTTTCAGTGTTACAGTGTGATTTTATTTAGGTGAAATTTGTTTTCAGTCTATCTGCAGTAGTGCACTTAAAGGGCCAGGAAGGTTAGTGGAACACATTTGCTCTGCCTCTGACCTCACAATTCCACTGTAACAACAGTGTTCAATTCCGTCATTTAAAAAAAAACAAAACTTGGTTTGGTTTAAATTTGTTTAAAGATTTGTTTAAATTGTGTGTGCCAGTGTATGTGAGCGTGTTGAAGTCTCTCTGACCCTCCACACCCATTAGTGCGTTCTTCCACTAGCTTCTCTCTCGTTCCTGCTTCAATATTCAAGGGAGGATTGAGATCCATTCAGGTAATTTTGCAGTCTTCAAAAAATGCATTGAAAGACATTCCAGTAGCTCAGTGGTGCACCTGCGCGCCACTCTGCTCCCCAGTTCGGAGGATGCCAGCACCTATGTTTAGTCTTTTATGTTTAGTCTTTTTTAGTCTGTTTCTCTTTATTTCCTTTGGACTCCAGTGCTTTTTAATAATCTGTTTTGGACATGGTATGGCTGCTCCATTACCCAGGAGCCCATACAAAGGTTCATTTCTGCCTGCCTGCATAACTGCTGGAGGGAGGATTTTATGTCCAGAAAATGTTAAGATGGCAACAGCTCGGTGGGAGACAGTATGTGAGAATCACCTCTTAGGCTCATTTTACTGTTTCTCATGTAGAAGGAATTCCCTCACTATGTTCCCATTCTGAGCATCAAAGCCAACTGGGATGGGGGTTTTGTCACATTCTGAATTCTAGCTCATGTCATATTTTGTCAGCATTGGCTTTGATAGACTCAGGTTATCGGTACAAATTTACATTCAAGATTAGTTGTTTTTTACATATATATCCCCTCTCCTGCAATCATGGCTAATTAGCTGCATCCATCATTGTAATTGTTTAATTTTTCATGCTAGTTCATTCACCCTTGTATTAGTGCCATGCATGTGAAACAGACTCTTGAAAGGTTTTCTTTTTGTATCTTGCATGCCTAGCATAATAGGACATTCAAAATCCCTTGAAAATTTTAAACTTTTTTTTTTTTTATGTATATATCTCCTCAACATTCCCAGTACAACTGCTGTAGAGTCCACGACTCAACTCTTGACTAAAGTCTTCACTCCGAGCGTCTGAGCCGGCTGCTGCGGCATACGCCACGCTGCTCTGTGACCCTCACTCTCCACTCCTCTCCTCTCCCAGCTTTTCCAGATCCCTCAGATGCAGACAGCCCAGCCTGCCATTCCAAGTAACATCGCTTCCTTTCGACCCGTGTCCAGCCAGCCCATCATGATGTTCCTGACGCCCATGCCCTTCACCTCATCCCAGACCGGCCAGTACTACGTACTCCAGTACTACGTGCCTCAGGTACCCAGAGCAGAGAAAAGCGCCTGTGCAAATATGTACACAGTGTAGCAAATGGGTTGAAAATCTGTCTATAAACAGGTTGGCCAGCAATAAATAAACTGCTCCTAAAATGTGTAGATAAAAATATGTTTTATCTTGGAAGCAGAAATGAGAAGTTCTAGTTTAGTTTTTTTTCAGTGTAAAAACTAAATGTTTTTGTATTTTTTGTTTGTTTACTGCTTCGAATATCTCTTTTAGGAGTGTCCTATATGAATGGCCATGTCTGGTGCTAGGCCCTTTACTTCTGCTGTTCTGTTTCATTCTCAGTATCACCACAGTGGCCTTCCCTACGTGGGACATCCCCAGCAGTACTCCGTCCAGCCCACAGGACCCAGTACATTCTACCCTGGGCTCTTTCCTGCAGACTGCCCACTAGCATATGGTGAGTTTGGACTTCCCTTTCTCTACCCCCACCTGGGAAACCCACACGCGTGCTCTCACCGATAAAGAGACCTTTCTTCTGGGTATTCCCGCTGGCTGAAACTGCTTTTTCGTTTGCTCTCTAACTGAAACCAGTGCTTTTTTTTGGTCACCACTAGTGGCAGGGCCTTCATACTATCCTGGCCAGACCATATACACCAAATCTCCATCCATAATATTGCATACAGCTCAGCAGCCTCCACCCACTAAGAGGGTAAAGAAAACAGTGAGTATTCCCCCTGCCTCAGAGGTGAAATTAATTTAATTGTGGATTGACTTAATAGATGCAAATAACTTGCTGTTCGCTAAGATCCGTATCCGAGACCCTAACCAGGATGGCAAGGATATCACAGAGGAGATCATGTCAGGAGTAGGCATTAGCCAGAACACAAGCCCACCAGTGGGACGTCCCTGCACTACCCCTACTGCTCCACAGGTAAGCCATTCAGTCCCGCAGCCCGAGCCCCTGATCGGCTGCAGGCCGCTGCTTCGCGTGATCCACTCCACAGGTTAAAGTACTCTCTCATCTAGTCCTCCCTCATAATAAGCTCTGAGCTGATTGTTTGGTTGTTTGGCTGGCTTTCATTCTCTTGTCCTATTAAAAGCATCATACAATCAGCAACAAAATCTGATGGTGTAGTTTGATTTCCGGCCATTCTCTCTTCCTTCTTCAGTGATTCGGTCACACCGTTGACCCTCCTCCGTCATATTTGACTGGTTCCAGTAGCTTGTGTGATTGTGGCTGTTCTGATTTAAGAAGGCTTCTCAGATGTGTTTTGATGTTCCGACTTGCCGTGCCTATTCTTTCGTCTGCCTCCATCTTAGTTCTCCCTCACAGCCACTCGAATCCTCCTGATCTTCCCTCGTGTTCCCTCTACACAGACAGCCCACGTAAAGGCCCTGTAAGAAGGATTCAGCCAAACCCTGAGCACCTCAGCTCCTCTGAGGAAAGGCTTCTCTGTAAAGGGAACACTCACTACTGCGCCGTTGCACTTACTTTGTGTCCTCTTTCCCTAAATGTTAACAGTGTTCCTCTTTCCTCTCTTTCTCTATTTCTCCTGCCCATTTATTTAAGCACCCCATGCTTGTCTGCTATCTCTTGCTGTCTTTGTGTCTTCACCCCCCCCCCCCCCACCTCCACACACACACACATTTTGTGCCTTTGCGGCTGGATCTTTTGCCCTCTTGTGCTTTCTCATTTCATCTCTCTCTCTCTTTGCCTCTTTCTCTACTCACTTCTCTAATTATGCTGTGCTGTGCTGTGCTGTGCTCACCCCCCCACCCTCATTGCCATTCCCCTTCTTCTGCATGTGTGTGCAGTATCTCTCTCTCTCTTTCTCTCTCTCTCTCTCTCTTTCTTTCTCTCTCTCTCTCTATCTCTCTCTCTCCATCTTTTCTGTCTTTTGCTAGTTTTTATGTCCACACCCTCATTATCCTCGCATTTTCTACCTCAAATCCCAGCAGCTGAACAGCCAGGTAGCAGAGCAGGGGAATGTCAATGTCGGCCTGGCCCTGGAGGCCCACTGTCCGGCGAAGGCTGCAAGTCCAGCAGCCGGAGAGGCGGTTGCCTCAGGCACGCTGACGCCCTCATTGCCTTCCAGCACTGCTGCTCCTTCAGGCCTCACTCTCCCAGGCCAGGCTGTTATAGAGGCAGTCCAGGCCTGTGGAGCCTCCACTGGGGCAGAGCTGAAAGAGACTGGGAAGGAGCCAGAGGTCTTGCTGGAGGATAAAGTGGAGCCCATCTTACAGTCCAATCTTAGGCAAAGCTTGAGTCAAGGTAAATAACCACATGCATGACATGCTATGTTAGGACACTAAAAAGACACCAGACTGATTTGTTATGATTTACAGCTATTAGTTTATCCAACACCTGGAAGAAGCCAAAAGAGGACACTCCTGTGGGGCAGGCCCAGTGTCCTGACAGAGAGGTGATTCCTCTCTCCAGGTGCTCACTGTACCCCTCTCTGCATGCAGAGCCAGAGCTGAAGGATGGGAAGAGGCAGTATGATAGAGACTTCCTGTTGGCCTTCCAGTTCATGCCTGCCTGCATGCAGAAGCCAGAGGGGCTTCCTCCCATCTCTGATGTGGTACTGGACAAGGTAAGCCTGCTAAAACATTGGCCTTAGGGGAGCTTTAAAACCATTCCATGGAGAGGGGCTGATGGACTTCGACTTGACTCTGTTGTTTTCTAGATCAAACAAAACAAGCTGCCCCTGCAGCAGGTGGGCCCTCGCATTATCGCCAGAGACCCAGGCTTCAACCCAGCCTCTGCAGACTTCAGCAGGGCAATTCCTGGAGGCAGGGGTGCACCGGTGGGTCTCTCCGCTCATCCCTTCTCTTCTGTCACAAATGAATTAGCGCCTGGTCATCTTATGTGACCGAGGTCTTTGTGACATTGTTACCGCCCATAATAAAGAGCACCCATTCGTTGCTTCAGCTGCTCAGTGTAGGCCCGAGACGGCTGCCTCCCCGCAAGATCATTACCAACGTGTCCGTGAATGACGAGGTGCAGCTGAAGAAGGCTGAGAATGCCTGGAAACCTGGCAGGAAAAGGGAGAACACCCAGAACCCAGAGACCCAGAAAACTCAGGTCAGCACCTCACTCCGCTGTGCCCTGTTTTCAGATTTCAGAGTCACAGCCTGTTATGGTGGTCTTGAAAGCTACTTAATTTTTTTTGCGATATGCTCTTCAAGAATTGGATATTTAAATTATAGAGTCGTTGTTTAATTGGGTGGGTGTGCGGGGAGTGTGCACGAATGTAGCTATGCAGGGGGACATTGGTTTCTAGTGTAAACAGGGGGTGTGATGATACTGAGGACCAGATCTTGTGTGCTTGTTGTTCCTTGTGTTGATTGTGGTGTTGATTTTGGTGAGAGAGTATTGTAGATATTGTAGTGTATTCTGTGGATGATCTTGTATATATTATAGGTTAACACCCAGTGGTTGTGTTAAAAATATTCTTGCAAATTTGTGTGCAATTCAGCATTTGGAGAGATTGACAGATCTTCATTGCATTGTCTGGTCGGTAGGGTTATTATTGGATCAGATTTGGATATTATGTATATATTTTTTTTGTTTGTAGGAGTTATATATTGATTAAATCTAAAATTCTTGTAGCTGGTTCTAATGGGTTTTCTTTTAATTTGAATTTGGAGCATATGAGGGGTTTTAGTTGATAAGATTTGATAAACTGTTTGCTGCCAGTGCTACACTTCTCGGAAAGTGTGATTGATGTATGATGCCTTTATCGGTCTATATAGCAAAGTTGAGTGATTTTTGTTCATGACGAAGTTCCAAATGGCAGAGTAAATATTTGGTGAAAGTGAGGAGTTAGTCATTATGTGGAAGAACTGCTGAATTTAACAAAAGATTGGGATCTTTGTAATGGAAAGCTTAGTCGGTAGTCTGTTTTCCTCTCCAGGAGCTTTTCCAGAAGGTGCGCAGTATCCTGAACAAACTGACACCGCAGATGTTTAACCAACTGATGAAGCAGGTGATGGACCTCACCATCGACACAGAGGAGCGCCTCAAAGGCGTGGTTGACCTGGTTTTTGAAAAAGCCATCGATGAGCCCAGCTTCTCTATGGTCTATGGCAATATGTGCAGCTGCCTGGCTATGGTGAGTAACATGTTCCCATACATTGCTGCTGAAGTTCCATTCAAAAGCAAATGCCACACAGAAGTGAACTCTGTTTGAACCACTCTAAACTGACATGGAGCTTTAATCAACTTCTATTTAGTAACAGAACTCTCAACACTGTCTTATACCTAAGTGTTTCTCCTACATGTCTTTCCTGTGTAGTTAAAAGTGCCCATGGCAGACAAGCCCACCAGCACTGTGAGTTTCCAAAAGCTGCTGCTGAACCGCTGTCAGAAGGAGTTTGAGAAGGACAAGGTCAACGATGATGTTTTGGAGAAGCTGCGGCACCAGCTGGAAGCGGCCACTTCAGTAAGCAGCACTCCTGTCTAGTTTACCCGACTCACCAACCCACAGATCAGGAGAAAGGGGACTGAAATCGGCAGCAGTGCTGGGAGGCGGCCAGGTCGTTATTGGGTCCAAACGCGCTGTTTCTTGCTTTTGTCTTTGTTCTGGTTACTCCTCGCAAGGCCAGCGAGCGGGAGAGGCTGGAGGAGGATCTGGAGGAGGCGAAGGACAAGGCCCACAGGAGGTCCATCGGTAACATCAAGTTCATCGGGGAGCTGTTCAAGCTGCACATGCTGTCGGAGGCCATCATGCATGACTGCGTGGTCAAATTATTCATGAACCACAGCGAGGAGAGCCTGGAGCGTCTGTGCCACCTCCTCACAGCCATCGGCAAAGACCTGGACTTGGAGAAGGCCAGGGTAAGCAGGCCGCGGGCCTGGTCTGGGTTGATTTAATATTCTCAGCAGATGCTCAGCACTTGCATCGGTTTATCTTTAATATGTCATGTAAAGGTTTACGGCGCATGTGTAGATGAGTGCTAGTGTGCAGTGCAGCGGCTGTGCGGATTTTGTCCAGATTTGGTCTGTGTTGCGTTTTTCACAACAAGTACTTTACACATCGAAACTGGATGAAGAAGTTTTGGATATTGTATATTGACTGTCAATTTTGTCTCTAGTAGGAATGGCAGTTGTGATGTTGACAGTTCAGTCACCAACTAGTGTGACAGTTATTTGTGTTCAAGTTTCCTGGTCTTTTTTATTGTATTTTTTTTTCTCCATGCACGTTTTTAACCAAAAAACAAGCATGTTGAAATGTTGTTTATAAAAGTTTATAAAAGCCTGCACTCTGACTACAGGGTAGCCAACTAATTAGGATCATCATCTATAGTGCGACTAGCATGCTGTGCTGATATCAGTGTATTATTAGGCCTTGGCAATTATTTTAAAAGTGTCCAAGTTCATGTTGTTTAGTGAAGTTGTTAGTGTGGTTGTTAGCTCTGCTCCTACTGCAGCTGACAAAATGAAAGGCTTTTATTCAGGACTGGTCAGCTGTTAGAAGGTTTTGCTCTCACAGCCTCCTCCACGTTTGCCACCTCCTGCTGCTGCACCCTGGATTCCCCAAAGCCAAGTGCAGCTGATGACAGCACAGCTACACCCACAGTGGCAGTGAACTGCTTTACAGCACTGACCACCGTGCAAGGCAGCAGGGTTTACATAAGAGTCATAAACGTCTTGTGACATGAGTTCAGCTGAGAGCACACCTGATCGAATCGAAAGGTGAAGAAAATCTGAAATTTGTCGACGTTTCTCTTACACTCTCTCTCTCTCTCTCTCTCTCAGCCAAAAATGGATCATTACTTTAAATATATAGAAAAGACAGTGAAGGAGAGGAGGGGTTCCTCACGCATTCGGTTCCTGCTCCAGGACGTCATCGACCTGCGACTGGTTAGAGACTCTGCCTGTGTTTGTGTGTTTGTGTTTGCCATTCCAGCGCATGGTGATGCAAAAGTATGCATCTGCTGATTTTGCTTTTCTAGAATAACTGGGTGTCGCAGCGAGCTGACCACGGGCCCAAGACCATCGAGCAGATTCATAAGGAGGCCAAACTTGAGGAGCAGGAGGAGCAGAGGAAGGTGCACCAGCAGCTGCTGTCCAAGCACAACAAGAGGCAAAGGTGTGGCCCTCAATTCCGTGACAGCCTTTTTCACCTGGCTGTGTGAGGCCGAGGACAAGTCCAAGGACAATCGACAGGAGGATGGACACATTTGCCAATGTGTGCTAAAAGACAATACAAGAATTAAAAAAAATAATAAAACTGTGTGACAAAGAAACAAAAGTTCTGACTCTAATGTATTTTTGCTTTTTCCTTTATGAACTGCAGACAAAACTATATTTAACATTTGCAGATGTTCAAAAGAAAAGACAGAGGTGAATATAGAAATAATATTATTTATTTTTTATTTTATTCTTCCTTGGCTTCTCCTGAATTCAGATAGGCTCTGCCCATTAGATTTCACTTTTTTGTTTGTTTGTTTTTTTATTTTTTTGCTAATTTCAAACCAGTCCTAGGATTTTCACACAATCTGAGTGAAATTGGTGTCAAAATATTTGCAAGAGTCTGAATCTCAATAATTATTTAAACAAAAACCTGACATAAAAAATACAGCTGTCCTATTCCAGTCTAATATTAGTAGTACAAAGTAGTAGTACAAAGGTCAGGCTTTAACTTTAACTTTAACTAGCTGTAACTCCTGAAGGGCATGTTCAGATTTCATGAAATTTAAAATACTTATACCAGTATTGACTTTGAGGTAGCTTACCAAATGTAGCAGTTTTGTCAATATGGGGCATTATAATATGCAAATAACTGTTTCTCAACGACTGCTCTTCTGATCAAGATGAAATTTTGCATACTGCTTCTGTAAGCAAGCTGAAGTATTCCTAAGGATGACTCAAACATTGGCTAATGTTTTTCAGGTAATTGGCTAATCATAGAACTGGCTTCAGTGGACTGCTATAACGTTGATTCTTGTAGAAATTACTTTAAATTTAAATATCCTACTACTTTTTATGTTGCTGATGAACTGTAACACACTAGTCGTAGGACCTTTCTCCAATCTTCACAAATTTGGTATCAAAATGTTGATGAGACTGAAACATGTTGATATTTGTATGGTATATGGCCCCTACATACCTATCAATCCTTCCAAGGTGTACTGATTCATTCAAAACAGCTGAAAAAAAATTAAGACTTCTTTGAGTAATTCTTATGAAACTTGACATGAGTATTGATTTATGGACTTTGAGCTAGCATGGCAATTATAGGACATTTTTGCCAACAGCCCCTCTGACATATGAAAAGGTATTTTAAAAAAGAAAAATGAGTCAATCCCATTGTGTACCAATTGTGCATGAGAAATGCAGTTTATACAGTGCAATACTTTGTGACTATTTCATAAAAAAAGTTCAATACGTTTCATAAACCTTTTTTTAGCCTGATTTTTGATACCTAAATTAGTTGGGCAAATGCACCTTTCAAACAAGTCAGTGACCTTTTGATCTAGAGATACCTTTTAAATGTAAAAAATGCAGATCTTCTTGTAAATAATGATCAAAAATATGTGTATTTAACTATCAATCCCCAAGAGCAGGATTTTTATTAATAGGCTAAAACTTAGCCATAGAGTGTTAGATTATCACCAAACTTCAATGGTGTATATGAACCTACTGTGAATGCAAGTACATTTGGGGTGAACTGACCTTCTGGGGGAACTATATTTCTTAGTCATGTCGAATCAGAAAAATAATATTTATATAAAGCAATTCAGCAGAGAAAATTGAGAGATTGGTTTCAAAATACAACATTCCTGGAAACAAAACCTCAAAACCAACCACAAAGGCTGGTGAACTTTATATGGGATATTATCAGCAACCAAGTTGTGCAGATGTGATAAAATGATTGGACCCCTTAATTGCCAACTGCAGCTATAATAAATGTAATTCTAATGTATGTCATGAATTCCCTAGATGAAGGAAGTTAGACATTTCAATAGCAACACACCTCCCTTGATGAAATGACTGGGTACAGAAATTAGTTGACCAGAAAGGCCAGAAAAATAGCACAACCACAGCCTTCAAACCTGACAACAAACCTGCTTAATGGTGACAGTTTTTTTTTTTTCAAATACAAAATACAGACTCACTCTCAATAAATAACCATTTGATGAACTAATGCAGAATATAAATTAAGACAGTGACACAAGCTTTACTTTAGTTACTAAGCATTTAGGTTTGGGTGTTTTTAGGACTTGGTGGGATGGTTACGAGCAAATATTGGCATATTAGATAAGCAGAAAAATACTATGGATGGGTTCAACACATGATGTGCGTACTCGTTTGACTTTGGATCTATTGGATCCCGCCAATAACTGTTGAAAAGAAAAATGACCACCTGATTGCTAAAACATATAATGGAAATAAATGTCTTATGCAATACGAGAATTATGGAAATCGGGTCAGCTTTGGAATAGAGAGGAACGTTAGGCACATACTAATAATATTAATACATTTTCAGAGACACACAATATCCATCCTGCCAAGGACAGGCAGTGATCAGTGAACCAGGCAGCCAGTAAGAGAAATAAAATCACCAAGAAAGTCAGGCTTTTTGCTGTTTTTTTTCAAAAAAATGTCCTTGACAGAACACAAGATATGACTGAATGAGCAAAGTTACATTTATATAGAGCCTTTCAAAGAACATACAATGCTTTCCAATGAACACACACAGCTTCTACATTCAGTCACATGCTGGATATTGTGTTAAATTGTTTGTCAGTGGCTTACTGCAGGGTGACTGTGTGTAAAATGGGGAAGAGTAACTCCACTCCAGCCTCCTCTATCTCACAGTCATGCAGAGTGAGCTGTGTGTGTGTGTGTGTGTGTGTGTGTGTGTGTGTGTGTGTGTGTGTGTGTGTGTGTGTGTATGTAGGTATGTATGTGTGAGCTCTCTGGATGACCATGGAGACGACTGTGCAGTCCTCGGTGCTCAGAGTCAGAGTGTGTGTCTGTGTGTTTGCTGTCAGGTCCAGAGCAGAGCTGCAGGAGAAGTCCAGTCTGTGCTGCAGAGCAGAGAGCAGATCTGCTGCTGCTGCCCCCTGCTGGAAGTCAGAGACACTGTAGCAGTGGAGCAGCCTCAGCAGCAGCCTGTCAACACTGAGAAAACAAAACACACACACACACACACACACACACACACACACACACACACACACACACACACACACACACACACACACACACAAACACACACACAGTGGCAGAGCAGTTAATTTCAGATTAATATAAATATTTCACCCGAATTTACCAATTACCATGGACTGTAATATGTTGATTACCTGACACAGGAGTCTCAATAAAACCTAAACAATGCTGGCACAAAATGACATCTTGGAAACTTTCCAAAACACACATAAATGAATATATAAGTGTATGTAAATGTATATAAGTTTTTATAACACGCCCAGTTTCCTGCTTATTTTCAGCCACTTTTTGGTAACTGCATTTATATTATGTCAAATGAGATTTTAATGCTTTAATTTTTGTGTATTAAGAAATGGTACTTGATCAATTTATGTTATTTATCCTCATATGGAAAGATTTGCTTCCATATTTTCCATATTTCAAATTTTGTGGGAAAAAGATGTCTGGAGATTTTACAGTCTCTTATAGCCTGCAAGTTATAGGACAGTGCCAGACCTGTGAAACAGTGCCACTTCATCCAGTGTTTAGACGACGTTTGATGCTTAGACCTCATTAGTCATATGCTAATAGTAACTTTGATACAATCTTCAATACAGTGTTGAATCAATGTGCTTTGCAATAGTGAGCTTTGATGCCTCAGTATCTAACATCCCATCACTACACTGGAGTTCTACCATATGTATTCTTTCTCTGCCTGTTCGTTTTCCATATTGTTCTCCGTTCCCGTGTTCTTAATATCTGTGTTATCTTACTTTTACCTCTATGTTTTCTTCTTCCTGGTTAGCCTCACTTTGTTTTTTGTTTATCATGTATTCTGGTAACATGCTCTTGGATAATGTTTCTGCTCCTCCTAATAAACAAAGTTCGACAACACGCTTGTGTCTTGCCCTGCCTGTCTCAGCATTACAGCTAATCTAAAGGTCAAAGCATAAACTTCACTGGCAGATACACCTATATTTAAACATTACCACGTGTGTACACAGTTTTCTAATTACATTAACATATTAACAAATAAGCAGACATCTAGTTTCTGGACATCTGAATATTTTCAAAAATTTGATTCTTTAAAAGGTGGGTTTAAATGATACAGCACTACAAAAAGCATGCCAACCATAGGCAACAAGCAATCCTTGAATTAGAATAAATTAATATTTCTGTATGTGGGCAAAATAATAATATGATTCTTAGTCCACGTAATATTTAGGCTCCATGCATGTAAATATATCTTTTATTTAAAAATGAACACATTGTCTATTTTCACCATTAGTCGCTTTGAAACCATTTAAGCCCACTACACTCCATTTAAGATGACCTTAGAGTGTTTTAATGAGGAGTTCCTTCAAGTACAAACTTGCATCAGTTTTCACTGTACTGGCTGCAAGTAAGAAATTATGATATGCAAAATAAATGCTGTTTGATGGAATAAATGAATGACAAATATGAAGTTACGATGTGATCATAAAATGGCTTAGGCTAATGTGTCCATGTGTTCTTACAATCCTGGCAGGTTATGTGTGACTGGGGTTGGAGCTTTACTGAAACAGATGTTTTACATCTTGTTCTGGATTATAATCTGGCTAGTGGAATTGAGAGCCCTTTCCCCAATGGGAGAAAATGATTTTATTGTTTTATGTGAGATCATCCTGAGCAGACCATTCACAAATCAGAACAGTTTCCTGTGGCTACAGTGAGGACCTCAGCTGATACTGGAATATTCACCCACTGCTTTGATATGCTTATCTCACAGATTTCACAACAAAACCCCAGAATATCTACAATGTAGATGAGACAGGATTTGTCACTGTTCCATGACAAATCCTGTAAGATTATGTAGCAGACTACAGGTGGAATTGGGAGGGAACAGATAACCGTCCACATCACTGGGAATGTTGTTGGGCAGATTCATCATCTACAAAGGGAAACGGTTGTACGATTCTTGGTGTCAAGGAGGTCCAGACCGCAACCCCATTTTTGTGACAGAACATGGACGGTTGGACAAATATCTTCCTTAAACTATTCATTCAGATCTCAGACTGAACATTTCTCAGGGTTTTAATATTTGATGGTTAAACCTCGCATGTGACTCTGGGACTGGGGGACTAGGGGGCTTCTTAACATTTTTTCTACTCCTGAACCTCTTACTGAATAAATGTTGAGCTGTTAATCCTTTCAAAACTATACATTTTTAATATTTTGTCAATAAATCATGACATGATCTTACTTGGAACTTAAATGGACTTAAATGATGCAACTGTACCTATTAAGATGATGCCAGACTTTGCACCTATTTAAGAAAATATCTTTATTTACATTATAAAACAGACATGAACTAATAAGCACATTTTGAAATGAGAAGTTAGACATTCATATTATAAATCAATTAAATATCTATGAAAAATGCCTGGAAAATTATTTTGGCAGGCTTATTGCATGCAGTAAAGGAGTAAAGTTATGTTAATATGGAAAGGACATGAAATTCTATACCATACATCTATTTTTGAAAGAAAGACTTAATTCCTTTAAATCCTTTCCATACAATCCTAATTCGAAATCTCTTCTTCTCACATGTTCTTGCTTCCGAGGCTCCATTCGCTTCTTTCGATGTCTGCTCTATGTCTTTTTGATGACGTTTCAGTTTCTTCTTCCCATGTGTCTTTTTCTCCTTGAACTGTTTCTCCTGTGCATTTGGTGCTGGCCTCACATCTGAGTGAGGCAGTAGTGGATGGCAAGGCCTGTAGGGTCTGGATGATGGGGCTTCTTGGAACCAGTGGGGCTCACCAGGTGCAAATCTGGTAGGCTGTCTGAGGGAGAGTGAGGGAAACCTGTTGTCTCGTGGTTTGGGAGACTCCAGGGGGAAACTGGGCCTTGGGCTTTCCAACTGTGAAAAAGCATTTAATTTAGCATCACTATTAAATACATGCATGTGCACACACTTTGATATACTATCAAAAATATAATGTAAGTGATATTGTAGTGCCATAGGCAATCCATTTGTTGATATGCCCTAACACATTTATGCTCACTATTTACCTGGACTTTAATTATAGTTGCTTATTTCAATCTAAAACCATCTGCTGTGTATAGCAGAACATTGCTTCATTGGATGTGCACTGCAGTGTAACTAAGTGTTTCTCTTTTCCTACTTTCTCAAGCTGTGCTCTCAGCCTTCTCAGTTCAGCTTTGATCTCCACATTCTCCCTCTGCAGTTCTCGCACTGCTAGCTCGAGGTCTAGACCTCCAAGACACCGCCCCACACGTGCAGCCTTCCGTCGGTTGTCCTCCCATGTCTTTCTCCGACATTCACCCAGGGTCTCTTTGCTCAACTCCTCCTCCACCTTATGGATTCCCATTTGGAACATACAGAGACATATGACCCAGCAATGTGTATTCGGTCCCTAGAGATCTTCAGCCGACAAAGATTATATATATATATATATATATATATATATATATATATATATATATATATATATATATATATATATATATATATATATATAGTTATATAGTTATTCTGTTCTTCTCTGCGTTCTTTTTCTTTTTCAATCTGAGATGTTGCAGAGCCTCATTCTAATCCCTAAAAGGCAATCTCTATCTAAAAAGGGCTCATATCAAAATTTAAAGTGGTGTGTTAGTTGTAACAGTCGCCAGCTGTGTTGATAACTCACTCTACGATGCGCTGACACGGTGGAATCTTCCAGCTGCTTACCGTCCTCCTACAAAACAGAAACCTGCTTAACACACTGATATCCAGCTCAACAGGAGGATGTCTTACAATGTAGGTCGGCTCTAAAGTGGGAGAATTGCTGCAACTAACTTCAAAAGGATGAACGCTGTTCTGCCAAAAATGCATCTCACTTTTGTAATCGTATCTTTTTTAAATGTTTCTACTACTGTTTGTCTTGTTTATTCTGACTAGCAGTTGCTATCACACCACGCGACTAGAATGTTATACGTATGACGCCGCATGGTTACAGAATTCAAAAGATTACAGCTCGGACGATATTGAACGCGCGTTAAAATACGCTCATGAATGAGTTTAACAGACACCTGTTCATTTCAACACAATGGGAGAAATTACTCTGCTCACAGAGCTTAGTAACGCCTTAGAGGAAAATTCGCTGCTGCACTTTAAAACACTGAGCGTTTTTCTTAAAACACATAAAAGGTGCAAAATCACGCGTTGTCGTGTGAGCACCTCAGTCGTAAAAAGGGCTGAGTTGTCATGAATACGTTATGATCAGGAGTAGTCGGCCGTACTGCTGCGACATCCGGTCAAATCAACTGTCCTCTAAGAATCAGCGCAGTACTAGTTTTGGTAATAGCAGCATCTATGGACATGAACGGCGGGGAAACGGATGGTTTCTTTCTCGTCAACTTTATAGTCCATCACACCTGCTCCTATAGATCGGGATAAAATCTCCATACCAAAACCTCTGTGCATTGGCATGATGAAAATTTAGAGCACGCAAATCCTTCACTTCTGAAACAGCAGAAATTATGTAATTTTACGCAGATTAAAAAAAACCTCAACGCTAAAGACTGCTGTTGACGGAGTTTTAATGTAAATATAGCAGGTTGGGGAAGTGTAACGATGAGCGGTAAGGAGGCGGACGCATTGTGTGGAAAAGAGTGAGATTTATTAGGGGCAAATCCAAAGTCCAGGGTCAAATTATTAACATGGAAAGTCCGAGAATTCATGATAAACTAAAGTAAAGAAAAGTGCACGAAGACAAACCAGGGATGCAGGCTATAACATTGGGGCGAGGATAAACATTCAGGCTTATATTCACATGCACGGAAGCCTCGATTAACAAACAGCAGCTGGACTTACAATAAATAGTAACAAGACTAAACTAAAACAGGGCTTAAAAACATGGTCAAATGAGCATTAAGCCAGACACAAGTGCAAATTATGAGGGGTGCAGAAAACGAAACGAAGGAATGGAACCACAACAAGGGAGTAAATCAAAATAAAGACACTAGACAGGGAAACCGTGGAGACATGAACGCTAGGAGGGTGGTCAGTGGTGACAGGAAGCTTGTTTCAGTCATGGATGTTTTTGGCTAAATGAATGCAACTAAAATGCTTTCCTCATGTGTCCTAATAACCAAATAATAACCAAGTTCTTCTTTATTTCTAAATAATATACCTTTCGGAAATTGTATAACTGCTTGTGTTATATTACTTTCTTTTATTCAGAAACACAGGAGACTCAGGTGAAAAGTGTGATGGAAATTATACACTTATTATTATATCCTAAAACTTGTCTCACCTAATCGTAGTCATCAGTTTATTAGATAAATGCATACCTATTTTTCTGTTTGTGTTTCACATGTTCCATCCCTTTTCTTTTCTTTGAAAGAAAAATTCCTTAACTTAATCAAAGACTAGGATTAAAAAAATAAAATAAAATAAAATCATAGACAGGTCAGCTGAGCCCACTCCCTTGTCGTAATGTCCCCATATTGACAGTTAAATACCACATATTAAATACAATAGAGACTGGAGTGTCTTGTTTTTCTCTGAACATTCCACAGTGCATCTAGAATTTTAATAGTTGTTTATTTCTGCTCAGTTTTTCTGCTCTTATTTTAATTTGTTTTTGTCTTAAGGAGAAAAAAAAGGCGACAAACGAGACCTGTGACCCCAGGGGGAAATCATGGATCAGATGCCTCACACCAAGTCACTGTGTAAACAACACCAGGTTCATGTTTTAGTGTGAGGAATGTGTGCAGGAGTGTTTTGAAAGAGCAAATACAAACACTAACAAGAAGAGAACAAAGAAAACAGGAAGGAGAAGCTCCTTTCCTTTTTGAGTTACTTACTGAGATCATTCTCATAGCAAGTTCATTACACCTTGTGTACTTGTTGTAGTGCAGTTTGCTGTTTCTATATTGGCTGAGAGAAGGAGCAGACCTGTTCCATTTACATTTAAACAACAGAATCTTGTCAGTGGAGGATGTGCTTTCTCAAACCTTTTTAACTGGTATCTCGCCTCTGTGTCTCTCTGTGTTCGCAGGACAGGGACCACTGCACGCCTCGCACCAGAACACCTTTCTAGTGATGACTCCCCTCGTGTGGAATTAGTTCACAGCTGTTTAGTCTTATACTTATCCACAACTAGGATTAGTCCATTTACTATTTCTTAGAAGTGGGGATCAAGAACATTGGAAGACGTGAGTAGTTTTTTGGAGCAATACAGATCAATACATAAAAACAGGCAAATGACCTGGTTATACCCAAATACATCCATAAACATATCAAACAAAGTAATGCTTAGGTATGAATTTTCTTGACTTCGTGACCTATTATGAAGCTTAACTTGTTATGAAGTGACACATGTGATAATGTTCACACATTTAGCTGCAATTCTTTGTTTAACTTCAGAGGGTTAAATGGAGCTCACTCAGATGATGGTGTTGACTGCTTCAAGGATTTTCACTAGAAGTTATATAACTGCAAGTTATATTACCAATGTCTAAGTGTATGCAGCGCAGAATTCTTTATTCGTCATGTAATACATGTCCTATTTAATTCTACAAGACAAACCGGTTGGAAAATATTTGTGTAAAATAGATTATGATTTTTTTTGGAACATAAAGCCATGCAAACATTGTAAGTGGACATCAAGGAAAAATATAAAATAAAAGAATAGTATAGCATACAGTTACAGGGTATTCCTGTTTTCATTGATTACTAGGGAAGCTCTTTGTCTCCCTCTTGTGGCCATTGTTGTCTGAGCCAACAACCATATCAACATAAGTGACATGAAGTTATAGAAAGTTATAGAAAATTAAAACTAAAACGTATTTTTATAAACACGATTTGACAGTGTGTTTTACATATTCTGGTTGAATATGACATTTATGTGTACAAGATTATAAAAAACACAATCATACATTTACCTGATACTTATATCCAAAGTGACTTACGAGTGAGTATATCTTGAGCAATTGAGGGTTAAGGGCCTTGCTCAGTGAACCAACAGTGGCAACTTGGCAGCAGTAGGGCTGGAACTGGTAAGCTTCTGACTACATGTCAAGTATCTTAACCACTGAGCTACCACTGATCACTGCTGGGGGTAACCATAAATGTTAGAATTTAAAATGTTGGATACTAAACTATTTAAAAAAACATTTTGGAACATTTATTTATTTCATTTCCCCTAACCTTTGACAGCACGGCTAGTCCAGACCTCTGTATATGCATCTTCTTACCCCTTCTCTCTGCACACAAAAAATAAAACGCATTGAGAAGAGACTAATTGCCCAAAGGATAAAAAATAAAATGACATATATAATGATAAAAGGAAAAGGTAAATAGATAACAGTAGATGTGTTAATATAAAATCAAAAGTCATCTAAACAGAACTCAATGCAATAAGTGTGTTTTGAGATGTTTTTGTTTTGCTGTTGGTTTTTTTTTTTTTTTTTTTTTTTTTTGCTTTCAAGTGCTAATGCCATTATGAGTTGCTAGACCATGAAGACATTTAAAGACATTTAAAGAATAATAAAATAATTAGATTTTGCTGTAAAAGACAGATGTCATGTTCACACTGCACAACTGCACTGCTTAATGTGAGCAGACATCTGGCAGACACGCTTATCTATAGCAACTTACAGTTTCAACTATATTACAGAGCTAGGTCCATATAGCGGTAGGAGTTTGATTCAGTTCAGTTTAGCTCACTCAGGCTTTCATTTCTGTTGTCTTGTCTTCAGGTTTTGTTTCATTGTCCCTAATAAGTCCAACTTGTGCTTGTCTACTCATGTCTCACTGTCCTTCTTTGCTTGATGTCACAACTTCATTGATACCTAAAGTGAATGTTGGAAATATCACATGTTCTTTGAGTAGGAACCAAACATCATTGCTCTAATACACTGGACTGATAGTGGACTCTGCTGAGGTACACCTACCCCTGATGTCGTGATGTTACTGAGCCTCATCCTGTCTCACATGCCTTGGCTATTCCCATCATCCCCTGATGTCCCCTGTTGTAGCCCACACCACCTCCACCCCAACCAACTACTCTCTGTTGCCCTTAATGGACGTTCTCTTGCGACTTGGGTCTCAGACACATGCACACTATCGGGACAAGACTAGAACCTCCAGAAAGTTGGACTAAACATTAAATGCTTATTTCATTTTTTAATTTATGTCTCTCTTTAAACAGCCAGAGGAGGATGGGACCCCCTTTGAGTCTTGGTTCCTCTTGACGTTTCTTCCTCATGCTCTAGGGAGCTTTTCCTTGCCACTGTCACCCTTGGCTTGCTTACTGGGGGCTTGGACTTGGACATTTGAAAAGCTGCTTTGTAATAGCACCTGTTGTAAATAAAATAAAATAAAATACAATTTTAAAAAGTACTTTATAAATAAATTTTGAGTATTTGATTTTTATATGTAATCTTAAAATTCATAAGATAACTAAAATTTGTTTTTTAATCATTCCATTTTTTTTCACGTAAAACAAAAATATAATTTGGATAGTCCCAATAATCTAGTAAAATCAAATCTCATCATTACAGTGCCAACAACACATCAACATCACCAGACTTCAAAGCACTTGTCTGAGAGGAAGATTTGTATGCCTGTAATTCTGTTGTTGAAGAGCCTATAAAATCAAAATAGGCTTTTAAATTTGAAATTTTAAACTCAAATAAATACAGCCTTATTTTAAATGCCTAAACACACACACACACAGTTACCTCACAGTGTGAATATTGTTGTTGGTGGAGACAGTATCATAGATCCTCTTTGCTGACACATCAATGATGTCATTGTGACTGAGGCTGAAATTAGATGGATTATAATTACCACATTGTTCAGGATTCCCAAACACACCTCCCTCTACTAAATCACCGTGTAGCAGTACAAACACCTGTAGATTTATATATCAATGAATTAAATTAATGAACGAATGAATGAATAAACGAATGACTGAATTAGCAAATGAATGAATAAGCAAAGCAATAAATAGTATATTTGTGTCAGTGGACCTGAGTCATTAATGGCCAGATAATTATGCATTTTGACATTTTAAACAAAATATCAATTCTTTCATTTCTTGTACAAATGACTTGTTATTTATCAAGCATGAAACTGTAAATCATAAAGAGTCTGTTATGCCTTATTTCTCTTTTTAATGAGAACATGTGTTTCTACAAGCAGTCTGGATATTCTGTAGACCACAGAGGTCCATCCTGCCAAGTACAGGCAGTGATCAGTGAACCAGGCAGCCAGTGAGAGAGGTCGTCATTTCCAAATAAAATCACCAAGAAAATCAGGCTTTTTGCTGTTTGCTTTTGAAAAATTAAGTCCTTGAAGGAACACAGGATATGACTGAATGAGCAAAGTTACATTTATATAGAGCCTTTCAAGGAACATACAATGCTTTACAATGAACACACACAGCTTCTATGTTCAGTCACCCTGCCGGATTTTGTGTTAAATTGTGAGAAAAAGAGTAAAATGTGTTATGTTCTATGTTAGTGTTCACTGTGCACTCAACAATCAAGACTCTCTACACATCCCTCCTCCCGCTTGTCCACTCACTCCAGGATGTGGGCTTTGTGCTGGTGTGGGAACAGCATCTGCAGGCAGTGGTCAGTGAGCTGACAGTGGCTAAGGTCCAGTTTCCCCCATCCGAGTGAGTTTGCCCTATTGCACGGGGTCGAGTTATGATGTGAATGTTTAATTACACAGGATGGATTGTGGGTGACAGAACCGAACAGCCTTCAGGATTCAAGTAGAGAAAGGTAAAACTTTTCCAGCCTTTGAGTTAATCACAGGACTATTGCATAGCAATTAGAGATAACAGAACAGCTTTCGGGGGGGTTTGGGTGGGTTGCCTTATCCGCCCCTTTAACAGAGTAGTCACAATTCAAATTTCCCTTGTTCCATTGTTTACAAGGCATTATACATGTGGTTTATTTATAGTGCACGGAGTAATATGCAGCAAGTCTGGTCTGTCTGCTTTGGAAGAGAAACATTTGGCCAAAAGAGCAAGACACAGCCAGGAGGATGATTGGTAAGACCACATCATAATATGCACCTTAAAGCTGTGCTCTACAGCTAGGTCCTGTTCCATGACTGCATATATACATTTACTACTGACATTGCCATTTATATCTGGCCATTTACAGTGCACTCTTGCTCAGTGCAGCACTTGAAGCTGATTTTCCATTGTGTAGTTATTATGTTCAAGAGATGTTTGACCCGGTCAGGGTGACACACTTTAGTGAGGGCAGCAGTATCCTAGAGGACACTACAGACAGTGACGGAGACATCTCAGAGCGCGAGGTGAGAGGTTGAGTTTTTTGTTACTCTCTCTACGACATACTTTTCATGCCAGGTACTATTGTCCAGTTCATCCAAATTTAATTTACTGCCTTGTATTATCATATATAAATTGCTGAACATCTTATTACTCAGTTTCAAACATCCCCTCAGCTGTTTTAAGCCATTTCGGTTATTCAGAAGTACTGATAAATGGATGTGGTGGGAAAATGAGAGCACATCAAACATAGACAGCTTTATGCATTGAGTAGTAAAGAGTAAAATTTTATTGAGTTCTGTCCCCTGTTAACAGAGTAAGAGGACTGACGCGCAGTAGGGTCCCTCTCCCCTTATACAGAGAACAGAAGAAAGAGAAAAAAAAGAAAAACGACTCCTACAGAGTATCTGCTAATTCATGTTTTGGTTAGCCTGAGCGCTGAAGGCTTCTTCTATCGCTATGGTTAGAACGGTATGTGAGCAGCTGGTGTCCCTGACTCACATGCTTATCTGCAGACTGTTATGCTGTGACTATAGAAACATAAAGCAAAGTAAAATAAAGCAAAGTAAATTTCCACAAAATGAAGTAAGGTAAATTTCCACAACATTTCCCCCCTTTATTCTATATCACACATTATCACACATTTATTCAGCAAATAGCAGTACGATGTCTTCATGTGGATCACCAGTACCGCCCATCTTGGGGAGCAGAATGTCTTCAAAGAGCTGGCATTGTTCATTGGCATGGCCGCTGAGCGCTGGCATGGTAAACACACTAGAAAGACGTCTGACACGCAACGACAAAAAAGGAGGTAAACACAGAAGAAGAAGAAAAAGAAGAAGAATGAGTAGCAGAATGGGCAACGCTACAGCCGCTACTGGAACTGTAGGCTGCGGAGTGAAGGCAGATCACATAAGATTCATATAATCAGTAATATTAGCGCTGAGATCTGGAATGTAAAAACAGCAGGAAGTGTTAATCATTTTGCACACTCCTCCTTCCTTCATGGTTAGGAGATCTAATACTATTCTATGTTGAAGCACTGCTGCCCTTATCACTTGTTGTTCTATCTTTAAGGCACCTATTGCTGCTAAGGTGTCATTAACTACTTGCAGTAACTGATAAGCTAAGCCATGGATCTTTTGCAGGGCTGCTACTGTGCCACCGCCCAGGAAAAGGGACCAACCAATGGTTTCACCCGGAGTGGTCCATGGGTCCCTCAGAATTCTACCACAATAGTCTGTGCTGGTTATGTCTCTCCTCACCCTGTGCTGCTTGGCATGGGGAAGTGTATACACCTGCGTCCTTGGGCGCACTACAGCTGGATAACAACAACCAGTCCAGTTCTGTGGCAATTCACCATAGGCCACCGAACCACCGACCCACATTACATTCCAATACCCCTGCAGGGTTGTCATGGAGCAATTCCACAGGGAACTGCTATTGGAGTCACTGCAAGTGCCATTGCTGTGCACCTGCACATAATCGATGCATCTGGACCAGACTTCCGGCACCTGCTGCTTCATCTGCTATACAAATATCTCACCCTTACTAGCTGCCACATGCAGCATCATTTTCGGTGGTGCGGGGTTAGTGGGACTGGGACAGTTTGAGGTCTGGTTAATAACCTGGCACATAGAGATTGTCATATTCACTTCTCCTACGTCTGCGTTTTTCAGAGGGATTACAGTCCTTGGAACACTGGTGTGCTGGCACACCAGGTACTCTTGCTCGATATGTTGGGCATGCACAATGGCTGACATACACGCTGTATTTTGTTGGCATTTAGCTGCTAATCATTCTGCTTCAGTGGCGTTGGGACCCTGAAATGGTAACAAGTCTTCTCATAAGTCATGGGATTCTTCATCCATATTAATATTCAGTCTATGTTCTGACTGTGTTAGCTGTGTCTGATTTTCTCTACCGTCTCTTGACGGTTCCGAGTGTCGAAAGGGTAGGCCTTGCCTTTAACACCCTACTCAACACAGTTCCGACCTAGTCTGTTTGGGTGCTGCTGCTTGGAGTTGGGGCTGGTGTCGGAGCCTTCTTACAGTGTGTGTGATGTACCCAGGTTCCTCGTCCTTCTATTTTGACAGCAGTGTGGGTTGTTAACAGGAGGTTCTAGTTGTCTCCACCTGGTGCCTTCAGTGGCGGTAGCCCCTGACTGAATTTCCCGTAATGTGGCCTGCGGGGTAGCAGCGGTTTCCTGTATTGCTTGCACAGCGGTTTTAGTTGCAGCTGCCTTTGCTACTCTATCTGCAAAAGTATTCCCCTTGCTGATTTGGTCTTCTGTAGTCCTGTGAGCTGCACACTTAACAACTGCAATTGTCTTTGGCAGCGAAATGGCTTCTAGCAAGATGGTGATGTCTAATATATTTACCCGAGCTTGTCAGGAATTGCCTATGTTTCCATATGGCTCCAAAATCATTAACAGTTTTGTCTGCAGCTAGTTTGCATGCTTCCGTCAGTGCTACTAGTTCAGCAGCCTGCTCTGAATAGGAGGATGGTAATACTTCTGTTTTAAGTATTTCATGATCTGTTACTACCGCGTATGCTTCCCTATTGACCCCTGTGTCGTCCCTGCATGCTGACCCATCCACATAGAGGCATAGGTCTGGGTTACTTATGGCTTCTTCAAAGAGATCAACCCGCGGTATATATACTTCAGCTAAGACTGCTGTGCAGTCTTGTGGATCTCCATCCTCCTCCGTAGGAAGGAGTGTAGCTGGGTTCAGTGTTATACACCTTTTGACAGTTATATTAGGCATATCTAAGAGGGTGGTGTGGTATCTCAGCTACCACTGGGCTGATAAGTGTGACACTCTTTGGTCCTGCAGTATTCGGTGTAATGCGTGTGGGACTAAAACAGTAAGAGGGGAGTATGCCACTATGGTTTAGGTAGCGAAATTATGGCTTGTGGTCGGTTTTGAGTTAGCTTGTGTGTATTTCCCCCTTTAATGATATGCCCCAAGAACGTCACTTCCTCCTTACAATTCTGTAATTTTGCTCTACTAGGTCAGTTACATGTATGTTACATCTGAAATATTTCCATGAGCTTTTATGCAACATACTAAACAAAGGTTAGGAACAGGCTAAGTCAAATCAGGCTAACTCTCAGCAGGTCAAAAGTACTTCAGACTGCAAACTATGATCTAGTATTTTATCAAATTTTATCATAATTGTAACGCAGGGAGGTCTGGCAGGATACAAAAGAGGAGCAATGATGCATACAACGATGTTTATTTAGAGACATGGAAGACAACGTAGCACTAAGGCTATCATGGGATCAAACACTGACAACGTTAACATTTACACAAAGGACTTATATACGCAAACAATAACAACACAATGAAGGGCAGCCGTGAAACACAAGGCAGCATGGCCACACGGATGAACACACACACACACACAGACACACAAGCAAACACACACGGGGAGACGTTTAGGAGGGGGGCGTACCGTGACAAGAATATGTTCACACATGCTCGCTCTCTCTCTCTCTCTCTCTCTCTCTCCCCATCCTTTCAGCCTTTGGGTTTCAATAATACCCCCAGGGCAGACAGAGCCACTATTCAAGCAATGTAATATTCTGTAATATTCTACTCTGGCTCCTCCTACCTCTGCAATGACATCCTCAGCTTTTATTTCAGTGGGTGGCGTGTGATGTCATAATGCAGCCGCATCAATTAAGCGATTATGATGTAGTCAAAGAACAGATTTTTCAAATGAACAATTTCTGTGACCCATTTTTAGACTACAGATCACAGATAACGGGTACACTAAATTTATTATGGGTCAGTGCGGTAGTTACAATTGCAATCCAAGACGCAAGGAACATGTTCCTTCTGAGAAATATGAAAAGGAAAAGCACGGGATATTTGGTAAATATGGGAAAAAGAAAAACAAAAAAACACGAGCCCAGATCCCTGCCAGAATAGAGGATGACTTCTTTAAAGGTAAGTTCTGAGCACAGCCACCACTTGGATGAAATGTGTGTGTGTGTGTGTTTGTCTGAGAGAGAGAGATCTACGTAGAAGTGTTCTAAGTATCTATACAATGCTAATAAGACATTTTCTGTTACTTTTTAAACAGATACTAGAACAAATTCTTTAATGAAGAATGACTTCACTACTGAGGGAACTCAATCAGCCATAGTAAGTAAAGTAGAACCAAGACAAATGATTTAAAGCCATACTGTGGCAATGGACAAAAGCCACAAAAAATGGAAAAACAGCTATGGTGAACAGTGATGCTAATTGAATGCTTGTACTTAAGTACACTGAAATGTCTCTGAATATAAATTACAAATGCATTTCAACAAATGTTCGAGAAATTAATTAAAAACACTAATGTAAATGTATTTAGAATATATTTAGGACACATACATTTAGCATATGCAATCTTTGTCAGTTACAGGAAAAAAAAATACTGTTGGTGGGTTTTTTGTTTGTTTGTTTTACATTCTCCTTACTATAGAATTAACAGTCGACTGTTCGGTGACTTTGCATGCTGAGTTGTAACACTGATTATTAATATAATTGTGGCGAGAATCAAAATCAACACTAGCTAAAATGACTGAATGCATTGGAATTTATTATTCCAATAGCACAATTTGAATGGGTCTACGGTACCTTAGTGTGTCAGGTCCTGTTATTTCTGTTGAACATTTGATGTTTGGGGGCACATTTTTACATCATTAGGCCTGCAGGCTATGTGATTACGGCTATGCGATAAAAATTGTATTTGTTTCCTTTCCAGTCCAAATTATAAATTACAAATAAATTATAAATTACAAATGTATCAAAATGTAATTAAAGTCATATTTCAATTAAATGTATTTAAATACTGTTCAACAATATTTCTACTCATATCTACAGGTGGAACCTAAAGATATGAATATCAATGAGAGGGATAAGTGTATTGAGGACCTGGAAGCCGTGTTTGCTAAAGTGAGAAAGTCTGCAGTGGAGCAGAGCAATCCTAACGCTTGTTTTCCATAAATTCTCACAATGCTATGAACTATGCATTTCAAGTAGATGTAATTAAATATTGCTTAACACTGTTTCTCTTCATAGTTGGAGTTGAAACTGAATTCTTTTATAAAGATGGAATATGGTTCCTGTGAATATGATATGGGCCAACTGATTGAGGAGATGGAATCCACAGTTGCTAGAGTAAGAAAGTCTGCAATGGAGCAGAGCAATCCTAACACTTGTTTTCCATAAATACTAACAATGAAATTAAATATGCATTTCAAGTAGATGTAATTAAATATTGCTCAACACGGTATTTGTGTCTGCAGGCGGCCAAACTGTTAGGATTAGAAGCCGTACTTGCTCGGGAGGATATGGCTGCATAACCTCCGATGACAGCAATAAAGAGCATTAAAAATACTCTGACATTTTTCAGTCTAATCCCTGCCTATGTTGTCTGCAACACAGTCAATTATACCATGGATAGTAATTGTATCTTATTTTTTTTTGTCTCACAAACATTCTGAATGTAACATTTCCTACAGCTTTAAAAATACAATCACCATACTTGGCACCCACACTATTTTTTCCCTTCATGTCCACTTACATCTATGTGACTTAACAATCACAATTCATTTTTAGACAACCAATTTCCAACCTCTATATATATATCGCTCGGAATTCAACAGACACCTATTTTTATTTTAATTTCCTCCATGTTGTTTATAATAGGCCTACAGTAAGAAATCATTTTAAAGGTGATCGCCATTTCTACCACTGTATACTGTTGAAGCATACAAGTTTTTATTCAGTGAGAGATATGTCATTTATGGGGATTAGGTACAGCGTGTTTTGTTCAGAACATTCACGACGATATATGTTCTAAATGGGATTGTAAAATATCTAGCTAGCTAGCCATGTATTTAGACAGAACCTGAATTGTGTTACATGGGGATTTTTATCCTATGTTTTTAAGGCTGCATTATGTACAGCCTAGCATAAATAAATACGCAAGAATGCAGAGCACAAATAGTCCATAGTTTATTTTCCCTTCTATATAAGCCCGCAGGTTCATAGGTGACTAGCTTTTATAATGTCATGTGTAATTTGAGCATAATGGTGCAAACTTCAAAGAACAATATGGAAAAAAAGGAGGGTTGTTTACATAATTGCCCTTGAAAAAGTTTATAAGAATTAAACTCTTGTGTACCCCTCAGACATTCTCCAGAGGGTCCCTCAAAAGCATGTTTATATTTAAGTTGCAATAAAGGACAGGACCAGCTATTCTCTTCAACTAATTCTGATATCAAGTGGAAACAAGTTGGCAGGTTCTGGTCCGCACCGAACCAGGAACGCACACACAGACACGTACACACATATCCGCACAAATCACCTACCACGACCACTGCTCGGTTCACAATCACACACTTATCAACCATCACGATCACCTGCTTCTAATTAACTCTCTCCCTATTTAAACCCCTCATGTACCATCCTCCAGTGTTTCCCATTTAGCATACTGTGGACTAAAGCTGAGCCTGTCTTCATGAGCTTCCCCACATCTGTGTTTTTAAAACTTTTTGGCAGTGCTTTGTGTGACTAATATCCTGCCTTTTTATCCCTCACCCATGTCTTGCTCAGGTGTCAATATGTCACATAACTAAATTAGTGTTCTATTATTTTCTTAGTTTGTACAAGAAGTACAAATATGTAGCTATCTAACATTTATAATGTGTATTGTTTCTTATTTTGTTAACATTAAAATGTAAAACCAAGTGAAAACATTTAAATGTAAAAACAGGTTTGACACTGCTTTGGATCTAGTGAAAATACTAGAAGCTGTCAACACCATGACCTGAGCAGTCTGCATTTAACACATAGAGAGAGAGACAGAGACGATGTACGACAACAACCAAAGGTATTCAGATCTTAAGGGAATCCTTTCACTTAGTCTTCAATTATGCACTCCATAGATGTCATGAGGGCCAGCCTCACAAGAAAGGAGGCCTGGTGCATGGCATGCAGTGGTGCCTATCATGCGAACACAGAGAGAGACAGAGACAAGGTAGCAGACAACAACCAAACGTGTTCAACTGCTGTCAGGTCTTTCTCAGTAAACTTCAGAGAATGAAGTACAGGGCAAGCACTTGAACATGCACATGTTCTTCCCTGGATACAGACACTTTGCCTCAAAGACAGTTGCCTCACAGGTTTGTTCCAAAATGACTTCCCTTGTCCCTTATTCCCTTATGCAACAGGAATTGAAAAGAAAGGTGTGAGCAAGTATACCCTCCACTGACAAGCTCCTGTTGTTTAAGTGTGAATGGATTCTGTGACTTGAACAAGTCTGCTCCTTCTCTCATCCAATATAGAAATTGCTCACCGAACTACAATGAGTGAACAAGGTCTAATGAACTTGCTGTGAGAATGATCTCAGTAATTAACTCAAAAAGGATAGGCTCAGAAGTGATTTTTTTTTTTTAAGTAGGAAGGATTTTGATATTTCAAGCTTGCCAGCAGAACTAGCTAGCCTAACCTGGGATGACAGCCAATGCACAGCATCACAGCTGGGGGAAACAGATGTGAAATGTCAGTTTAATCGGCAAGGCTCAAGGCAACAGGGTCCTGTCCCTTGACTTAGGTTGATCTAGAGGTATTTCAAGAAACTTATCAAGCGCACTTTAGTGGCAAAGAACAATATTTTCACTTGAACAGGGACCACAGATTAAAAGTCTGATGCTCTACTGACTGAGCTATTCAGGAGAGAAGCAATATCAGAAACATTACAAGTGCAATGTACATTTATGCAAAGAAAATTGAGTTCATGTGTATCGCATTAAGATGTCAATCTGCCTATGGAACATAACACCTCTTACGAGGCTCGATTTTTGCTCTCAAGCTGCGATGGTTTTGTCATGTTGTCTAAGAGAAGAGGCTTTGGTCGGTGGAGTGAGTCTTTGATAACTAAGATTGTAACTAAGATTGAAACTGCTCACCGCACTACATCGAGTACACAAGGTGTAATGAACTTGCTATGAGAATGATCTCAATAAGTAACTCAAAAAGGATAGGCTCATCATGATGCATTAGCTAACAATCGGCACTCATACACAAGTGTGAATGTTCAACATTCATTCAAGCATCTCGAGGTCACAGTCTGTAGTGTGTACAAAAGGAATCTAAAGAAAAGGTTTGAGCAAGTGCATCCTCCACTGATAAGAGATATAACTTTAGACTCCAATTGTAACATTAGAAAAAAGATGTACATACAGTCCATTTGTTTAAAATGTTCTTTGATGTGAAGCTCATATTATTTTGCCCCCACTTACGCAGAACTTGATTGTTGGAAGAATACAACAGGGGAACTTTCAGTTGTACTTCACATGACTGACACTGTGTAGACTTTAACTAATGTACAGTTGTGTAGCTTTAGAGTTGTGTACAATTGGAGCAAGTGACCTAAGCAACATGTATTGCATACACAGTTTGCCTTAACAAACCTATCACTTCATCATGGTCAGAATATTTGTTATAGATACATGTAATGCTTCAGCATTGCTACTAGTTCTAATACACTCAAACTAGTGCACCAGAGTGGGTGATGGTAATGGTACTGTTAGAAGCAAACCTATATGACTGGGGTTGGGCTTCCACACACTGTCCCTTTCTCCCAATTCACAGAGCGGAAACGACTCGTTTTCAGCCAGTTTTTTTTTTTTTTTACACAACCAATTTCCAACCTCTATAAATATCGCTTGGAATTCAACAGGCACCTGTTGCTACTGCACCTTTAAGACGGATGTAAGATAAATGAGCTCCTTTATGATTGGCTGCCCTGTACTGTGCTTCATTCAAAAGGTACTCAGAGCTGAAATGCCTGAGAAAGGCAATTTAAGTGGGTGTGCTAAACCTCTATAGGCTGAATAGGCAGAGATACGTAAATAAAGTGTTCTTGTGACATTAGAAATACAAATTTCAAAAGGGGCATTTTTGGCAGCTTAACTGACATAGTTAAGAATTTTAACATTTAAAATATATATATTAAAAGGAGAATGTTACTTATTTCACTCTGACTGTAAAACAGTGCATATTTTGTTAAATGGGATTTCCATCCCATGTTTTTAAGGCTGCCTTATGTATAAATAAATATGCAAGAATGCAGAGCATGAATAGGTCAGTCTTCCATTCTGTATCACATACCTACCCTTGATAACACCGTGGTAACTGGAAAAAAAACCAACCCTTTTTACTCAGTTGTCACTACTTCCAATAGACTTCACGCTAATCTCATAGAAGTCCACCCCTTTCCGTGTCCTCCGGAAACAGCACTTCCGTTGTGTTGTGACAGGATTTGTTCCTGAAGTTGTATGCATTTTCTAAATTTGCACAGCATTTCTAAAGTGTGTTACCACTTTGATGAATATGCTTTGTGTATTTGCAGCACGATGGGTTTTCCAGGACACCGTAATTTATGCATGTTTAATTCCATCTTTTATTCACGTACTAAGCCCAACTCTATAGGCTAATATTTATAAAACCGAGATAACCATAGAAACGTCTTCATCTGTGCTTGATACTTTCACGGAAAAACGGAACTGCTGCTTGTCAAGTTTGTTTCATCAGGTTTTATATCATCGTCATGACGTGTTTGAATTGATCCCAGGCATATGCAGTCCTCATCAAAATCCATGCATGTCCTAGGCTGTGAGTAAGGTATGTTCTCTCTCTGGTCACAGTTGGCAAATAAATTATGCATATAGATTGTGGGGAAAACACTTTAGCACGTGTTCTCCAAAGAAGTGTCTTAAGATGAGCTATCTAGCTAGTTCCAATGTCAACTGTAATCATAACACTGGGTTTCTCTCTGTGCTCAGGTGTCTTATTCGCATGCCAGTAACATGTTAGCGATATTGCAGTAGTGTGAATTTTTATGTTGCCCGTGATGAAAGGTGACAGCGAATAAAAATCCAAACATTTTTTTTTGTTCAGGTCTTTTTAACGGTCATAACCGACACATATTTATCTAACAAAAAATCAGGTTCCTCTAAATGTGTGGAAGAACTGCTGTGCATATTTTTGTTTCCAGTGGCCTGAGTACCTAAAATATGTCACCATTTTAGGAAGCAGGAAAGCAGGGCTGCTTACAAACATGACATTAGTAAATTATTTTTGGGATATTTTCATTTATGATTTTCCCCTTTTTGTTGTTTGTTAGCTTTTTTACTTTCATTTTTTGTAGGGACTGTGATATATATTTTGTTATTTGAATGCATAATATAGCTTTGGGGCTCCCACAGACACTTGTGTATATACACATATTAGGGGAGATTTTTTCATTGGTTTGTATATGTTTTTGAAGGAATGCACATAGTTCTTATGTTTGAGCCACTTTAAAGATATTTTTTGACTTGTATCAGAAAGGAATGCAAGCATTTATTCATATCAACATTTTCCTTGCAGAGTCATTTCAAAGACGATGCAACAGAATAGTTTTGCTTTTCTATTCTGTACTTTGTTTATTGACAGGTAATTCCACCCTCAACTTTTTAGGGTGCCTCCCCATAATTGCTCAGCTCTTCTGTGTAATAAAAGCAGGATTGGTTTGTATATCACATTGGTGTAGGTCATTTTCACCTGTTATATAAAGAACATTCTAATGGCTTTGGGGGAGACGAACCAAATTAGTCCTTTATAATTGTAATTATATATTACTTTGCTTCATTAGAAGTTTGTGATTATTCCTGTTATTCATCAACTTAGGTACCGTGATTTACTGGGGTAGGTCAAATTAAAAGATAATTGCCTGCTTATATTAGGTAAAGAAAGTTTTTTATGTCATAGTTTTCACTTACTATGATTGGGACAATACATCTTTTACATGAGGATGGATTTTATCAAAGCTTATAGGGATCTGTATGCCATGCATAGGACGCTTATGCCTTATTTAGTTCACTAAATACAAGCAGTTCATTTTTGTTTTAAATGTTGATGTTCCACCTGCTCCATCAGACCCTCTGCTTTGACACTATGTCCACCTGGTGTACATCAGTAAGCACAGCCTATAACAAGGTATGTCTTAGCCACTTGTAATCTTCTAAGCATTAACTTTCACAACATTTTTATGACAATGTTAGTCTTTATAGTTTCCATAACTAGGTGCTTAACTGAAATCAGCTCCAGTGTTTCATGTTGATGTCTTTCATTTTTCATACATAGTCATGTATATATTTGTGACATGCTACATTTGTTACTGTTTTCACTTGAACAAGGAAAATCATACTCAAACCAGATATATAAGTGGACAGTCAGGGTGAAATAAGTAACATTCTCCTTTTAATGTTATATTTAAAAAAAATATTAAAGGTCTTAAGTATGTCAGTGTTTTCGTTAGTCTTTTGGCCAATGTTTTTTTTAAAAAGAGATAAGGAGATACCAGAACAAAATAGAAAAGCAAATAATAGAGGAAGATGGCATGGGATGGAGGGATGGAGGGATGATAAAAGACAGGGGTAGTAATTTATTCTATTCTATTCTCTCAGCTATTCTCTTTAACTAATTCTGAAGTCTCCATCTTTATTTTCTATTTGAATGTTAACTTTATGACTAGCTGATTGGGGATTTAGGAACGACACTAGCGTTGATTTTGATTCTAGCCACAGTTCTAGTAATAAGCAGTGTTACAACTCTGCATGCAAAGTCACTGAACAGTTGACTGTTAATTCTGTAGTAAGCATAATGCAAAAAATACAACAACATATTTTGTTGTGATTGAAAAAATTACGTCCTAAATACATGCGTTGTAAATACATTGACATTAGTATTTTTAATTAATTTCTAACATTCAGAGACATTCAGAGGTATTTCTATTAAGCCCAGAGTCAGCTAGGTCTCCACTCTTTAATTACTCAATGAACCTCAATGGTCTCCCAATCACATCTTCTCTAACAGTTAAAGATCTTGGAGTTATGGATCCCAGTCTCTCGTTCGAAGCTCACGTAAATAAATAATGTTTCTAGGACCCCCTTTCTCCACCTTAGAAACATTTCAAAGATTAGGAACATGCTCTCCACACATAATGCAGAAAAGGTAGTCCATGCATTTATTACTTCAATATTGGACTACTGTAATCCCTTACTATCTAGCTGTGCTATTAAGTGCCTAAAGTGCCTAGCGAGTTCAAAATGCAGCAGCCATAGTTCTTAATAGAGCTAAAAAATTTGATCACATCAATCATATCTTAGCTACTTTACTTTGGCTCCCAGTAAAATTTCGTATTGATTATAAACTACTTTTAATAATTCCAAATGTTCATTAGACTTTACAGTAACCTAAGACAACCCTTTTGCATGAAGGGAACTGGTAACTATGCTCACACTCCATAATGTGCAAAAGATATTTAAAGTGTAGGACAGTCGAAGCATTATGTGTGCGTGTGCGTGATGTTATTAACGTGACAGTAAAAGCTTACCATTTTTAAATGGGGGCTGATCGACTTTCCACTTATGCAAGACTTATGTCAAGAGTACATGTCAAAAATTAGAGACGAAATGAGGTGCTAAATGCCGCAATTAGGCATACAGCAGTCAAAGGCAATTTGGAAACACACTTAGAAAACAAAGATCATGATCTTTGATCATGATCAAACTTTCAAAAAGCTTATCAACGTGACGAGAATGTGAGGTTTAGGTTCATCTATAGTGTTACAGTATCAATGTGAAATATGGATATCGAGGTCAGCATCACGTAAGAATGTATATGTGTGAAACATCTTCGTCGCCATAAATGTTGTGTTGTTACATAATTAAGCAGTCCATCCAGTTTCATTTACTTGATTTATTAGCAACCTGTGTCCACTGTCTAAGTCAAGTATTTTTATTTTTATTTCCTCCATGTTGTTTATAATAGGCCTACAGTAAGAAATCCTTTTAACTGATTAATAATTAAAAAATATCTTTCTTGACTATAAGAATATAGCTTAACCACTAGAAAGATTAAACATCCAGTGAGTGTGTATCCTGGCATGTTAATGTAAAAGGCAGCTCCTACTGGATTTGGGGAAAGATTAGTAAAAGATTTCAAGTATCTGCAAAGCAGAAAACTGCCTATTCAACTGGCATGAATGATGTGCTACCGAAGTAGTTGTTTTATTTGCATAGCCTAATTAATATCATTAGATCAAGTTCTATATTACCTATATTGTTATATTAAAATTTTGCTTTTGCTTTTTTGCTTCACAATTGTTACACATAATTGCTGCACCTGATACAAGGATAGGAATTTCAATTTATTCATACTGGATATAAGAATCATTAATGGCTGCTGAGTGAAGCACTTTCATTGAAAATTCATCCACCAATTTTTTTTTAATTTTTTTTTTTTGGAACTAGAAACAGGGCACATCAACCAGGAATACATTCCAGCTCTGTTTTAGAACACTGGCTGTGATTCATTACATTTTGGCAATTGTGAAAAGAAACTGGATGATACTTCTAAAAGTAATTGTGTTTGCAGTTTATTTGCACAGTTACATGAACAACACTGGTAGCATAGTCAACAGGCTCGATGGTTTTCCAGTGCACGACACTGTGATACCAGTGCTGGCCCAAGCCTGTTTGGGGCCCTACGCAGAAATCTGAGCTGCCACTGACATAACATAGGTAAAAAACAAATAGAAATAAATACATGGTCTTTGGCACCCTCTTGGCGGCCTTGGCAGGCTCTCATTTTGCTTATACGGCGGGACAATTGTTCTGCTGTTATCCTACCTATTGAGCAGTCCTACCTAGATTTAATGTACTTATGTACATTACCCTTAGTCCAGGTTTCTGGTGTTTATTTTAGATGGATTTTTGGTTGTATATATTATAATTAGGCTACTGTGGACAATTGTATACCGTATAGCTACAGCACCTGTACTTCACACACATGTAGTAATCGGATCTAGAAAGTTGCCAACCCTATTAAAATATTAGGTTTATAGTATAATATTTGAATTAAACAGACAAAGCATTAATCACAATCATTTGCATGATGATTAAATCTTGAACCAAAAATGTATCAGAGAGCTGTAGTGTTTTTTACAGACACACACCCAATAAAACTGTGCTTGACCATTTCTTGCCCTCTATATCATTCTCTGCAGTTTACTGAGAAAGACCTGACACTGGGTAATGCCATTGTCTATTCGAAGGCCAAAACAACAACAATCTTGCTTATCAAAGACTCACTCCACCCTGACCACAGCCTCTTCTTTTAGAAGCCATGAGAAAACCACCATCGCAGCTTGAGAGCACAAATCTAGCCTCTTAAGAGGTGTTATGTTCCACAGGCAGATCGATATCTCAATGCGGTCCACATGAAAGCAATTTTCTTTCCATGAGTGCAAATTGCACTTTTAATGCCTGATATTTCAGCCACTCATTTCTCTCACTACATGACAAAACTCTCGAAACTTTTCTCCAAAAGCACTGAATGTTATTCTAACCATTTATGGCCTTTCTCCATTCATGTACACAAAGTCCAGTATGATTCCAAATGTCATCAAAAGATATATCTGTTTGTAGCTGAACAACTTATACAATGCGATCTTTCTTCTTTGTGTCAAATGAACTTAACAATTGAAACATCCAAAACTGGCTGTGTTTCTTGCCAACATACTGGTGTTTGGACATGTGGGATTACTTCCATGTCGCTTTCAATAACTCAGTTGGTAGAGTAGAAGTTAAAACTTAAAAAAAAAGTCATCCTTAGGCTGTCGGCTCAACTCCAACTCACACAAACTTTATGTTTTAATGCAGAATCTGTCGTTTTATATGAGCATAAAAAGAGGTTTTTCCCTGACCAGGAATCGAACCCGGGCCGCGGCGGTGAACACGCCAAATCCTAACCACTAGACAACCAGGGACAAAGCTGCTGAGTTTATATGAGAAGACCATTTTTCAAAGTCTGCACTCCTACTATTCTGACAGTGTTTGGATGCATAGTGGACTTGGTATGCATGAGTGGAAAAAGGCCATAAAGCGAGTTATTCATCTTTCTCTTTGTTCTACAAAAAAATGAAGTTTGCAAGAGTCAGGGCTCTTTTTTACCATCTGGGAAAAGAGGGAACGCTGGTATCACTAACACATGGAAAGAGCTGTTATAGTATTCCCCATTTGTCTCCTTAATGTTTCTGACATTTTAGCCACTCATTTCTCTCTCTACATGAAAACACTCTAGAAAATGTTCTCCAACAAATACGGAATGTTATTCTAAGTACTCAGAAAATAGTCTTTTCCTCCCCCTTCTGACGCGTGAACTTATAGACGCCCTTGATTGCACGGTGTCTCTGTAATTGACAGGGGAGAGAGTGTATGCCACTCCCTCTCTCCCTAAGAGTACAGCCAATTATGCTCTTCTAGACTCTCGGCCACAAATGGCTGTGACGCCATCAGTTTCAAAGTTAAACACAACTCCTATAGTACTAATAAAAGCTTCACACTCACCTCAGCTGGGACATGGCAGACACTGAAGGAAACTCCTCACTTCACTCTCTTCATCTGACCAGTCATTAAGCTCCACTGGTTTCTTCACTGTTTGGAGTTTCAGCACTTCTAGCACTTGTAATATTAGAATAGAATCCCTTTATTTACTAAAGGTACACAGAAATGTACACCGGTACACAGAAACTTACTGTATGTAAGAGTACAATAGTTCAAAGCTGTATTAGTGCAGATAAATACAACTACAGTGCCATTGCAGCTTTTAATGCTGTTTCAGTATCAGGGTCTTCAGGAAGGCTCCACCTGGCAACCCTGAAGTGCCTTGCTATGCTTAAAACTACACACACACACACACACACGCACACACACACACACACACACACACACACACACACACACACACACACACACACACAAACACAAACACTTAACAAGGTGAGTTCTGCTTATTTGTTATTGGAGATTTGTTAAGAAGGCTGATCGCCATTTAAAATTAGATTTCACAAACTGTAATTGTTACACTGTTGAGTTTGAGGTAGAGATGCACTTTCATTAATACTGCTTACACTGTGTTTCTTTACAACACGCATGGACGTGTTGAAGCATCTCATATGCATGGAACACTAATACTCAGAGCATTGGAAGGTTGAAAACAGAAGCTATCTGGCTCACACAATGTTTTAAATGTGCCAAGGGAAATTCCAAGTGTGGCCATCCTTGAGTGGAGTGGAAGATAAATATGTTTTTTTTTGTATTTCAAAGCGGCTGTAAGAGTATAACAGGCAGTTTAGAACATGTCAGTCCCTCCATGTAATTTGAGAGAAAATATCCTATGAAGATTGGACCAAGATTCCTGCAGAGTATTTTCAGCACATAGTGGAAACTATGCCAGAAAGAATTGCTGCAGTTCTGGAGGCCAAAGAAGGTCCAACATGCTATTAAATGGGTGTACTTAAGCCCACTTTGTCCTATAATAGGATGTTGCTGGAATGTATGTGGATGTTGTTGGAATGGCCGCAGAGTTGCGGCAGCAGTACAGGTAGTCTGTAATCCTTTCCCCCATCCGAATGAGTTTGCCCTATTGCACGGGGTCGAGTTATGATGTGAATGTTTAATTACACAGGATGGATTGTGGGCGACAGAACCGAACAGCCTTCAGGATTCAAGTAAAGAAAGGTGAAACTTCTCCAGCCTTTGAGTTAATCACAGGACTATTGCATAGCAATTAGAGATAACAGAACAGCTTTCGGGGGGTTTGGGTGGGTTGCCTTATCCGCCCCTTTAACAGAGTAGTCACAATTCAAATTTCCCTTGTTCCATTGTTTACAAGGCATTATACATGTGGTTTGTTTATAGTGCACGGAGTAATATGCAGCAAGTCTGGTCTGTCTGCTTTGGAAGAGAAACATTTGGCCAAAAGAGCAAGACACAGCCAGGAGGATGATTGGTAAGAGCACATCATAATATGCACCTTAAAGCTGTGCTCTACAGATAGGACCTGTTCCATGACTGCATATATAAATTTACTACTGACATTGCCATTTATATCTGGCCATTTACAGTGCACTCTTGCTCAGTGCAGCACTTGAAGCTGATTTTCTATTATGTTCAAGAGATGTTTGACCCGGTCAGGGTGACACACTTTAGTGCGGGCAGCAGTATCCTAGAGGACACTACAGACAGTGACGGAGACATCTCAGAGCGTGAGGTGAGAGGTTGAGTTTTTTGTTACTCTCTCTACGACATACTTTTCATGCCAGCTACTATTGTCCAGTTCAGCCAAATTTAATTTACTGCCTTGTATTATGATATATAAATTGCTGAACATCTTATCACTCAGTTTCAAACATCCCGTCAGCTGTTTTAAGCCATTTCGGTTATTCAGAAGTACTGCTAAATGGATGTGGTGGGAAAATGAGAGCACATCAAACACAGACAGCTTTATGCATTGAGTAGTAAAGAGTAAAATTTTATTGAGTTCTGTCCCCTGTATAACAGAGTAAAAGGACTGACGCGCAGTACGGTCCCCCTCCCCTTATACAGAGAACAGAAGAAAGAGAAAAAAAAGAAAAACGACTCCTACAGAGTATCGGCTAATTCATGTTTTGGTTAGCCTGAGCGCTGAAGGCTTCTTCTATCTCTATGGTTAGAACGGTATGTGAGCAGCTGGTGTACCTGACTCACATGCTTATCTGCAGACTGTTATGCTGTGACTATAGAAACATAAAGCAAAGTAAAATAAAGCAAAGTAAATTTCCACAAAATGAAGTAAGGTAAATTCCCACAACATTTCCCCCCTTTATTCTATATCACACATTATCACACATTTATTCAGCAAATAGCACTACGATGTCTTCATGTGGATCACCAGCACCGCCCATCTTGGGGAGCAGAATGTCTTCACTGAGCTGCGGTTGGTCATTGGCATGGCCGCTGAGTGCTGGCATGGTGAACACACTAGAAAGACGTCTGACACGCAATGACAAAAAAGGAGGTAAACACAGAAGAAGAAGAAAAAGAAGAAGAATGAGTAGCAGAATGGGCAACGCTACAGCCGCTACTGCAACTGTAGGCTGCGGAGTGAAGGCAGATCACATAAGATTCATATAATCAGTAATATTAGCGCTAAGATCTGGAATGTAAAAACAGCAGGAAGTGTTAATCATTTTGCACACTCCTCCTTCCTTCATGGTTAGGAGATTTAATACTATTCTATGTTGAAGCACTGCTGCCCTTATCACTTGTTGTTCTATCTTTAAGGCACCTATTGCTGCTAAGGTGTCATTAACTACTTGCAGTAACTGATAAGCTAAGCCATTGATCTTTTGCAGGGCTGCTACTGTGCCACCGCCCAGGAAAAGGGACCAACCAATGGTTTCACCCGGAGTGGTCCGTGGGTCCCTCAGAATTCTACCACAATAGTCTGTGCTGGTTATGTCTCTCCTCACCCTGTGCTGCTTGGCATGGGGAAGTGTATACACCTGCGTCCTTGGGCGCACTACAGCTGGATAACAACAACCAGTCCAGTTCTGTGGCAATTCACCATAGGCCACCAAACCACCGACCCACATTACATTCCAATACCCCTGCAGGGTTGTAATGGAGCAATTCCACAGGGAACTGCTATTGGAGTCACTGCAAGTGCCTTTGCTGTGCACCTGCACATAATCGATGCATCTGGACCAGACTTCCGGCACCTGCTGCTTCATCTGCTATACAAATATCTCACCCTTACTAGCTGCCACATGCAGCATCATTTTCGGTGGTGCGGGGTTAGTGGGACTGGGACAGTTTGAGGTCTGGTTAATAACCTGGCACATAGAGATTGTCATATTCACTTCTCCTACGTCTGCGTTTTTCAGAGGGATTACAGTCCTTGTACACTGATTCTTCATCCATATTAATATTCAGTCTATGTTCTGACTGTGTTAGCTGTGTCTGATTTTCTCTACCGTCTCTTGACAGTTCCGAGTGTCGAAAGGGTAGGCCTTGCCTTTAACACCCTACTCAACACAGTTCCGACCTAGTCTGTTTGGGTGCTGCTGCTTGGAGTTGGGGCTGGTGTCGGAGCCTTCTTACAGTGTGTGTGATGTACCCAGGTTCCTCGTCCTTCTATTTTGACAGCAGTGTGGGTTGTTAACAGGAGGTTCTAGTTGTCTCCACCTGGTGCCTTCAGTGGCGGTAGCCCCTGACTGAATTTCCCGTAATGTGGCCTGCGGGGTAGCAGCGGTTTCCTGTATTGCTTGCACAGCGGTTTTAGTTGCAGCTGCCTTTGCTACTCTATCTGCAAAAGTATTCCCCTTGCTGATTTGGTCTTCTGTAGTCCTGTGAGCTGCACACTTAACAACTGCAATTGTCTTTGGCAGCGAAATGGCTTCTAGCAAGATGGTGATGTCTAATATATTTACCCGAGCTTGTCAGGAATTGCCTATGTTTCCATATGGCTCCAAAATCATTAACAGTTTTGTCTGCAGCTAGTTTGCATGCTTCCGTCAGTGCTACTAGTTCAGCAGCCTGCTCTGAATAGGAGGATGGTAATACTTCTGTTTTAAGTATTTCATGATCTGTTACTACCACGTATGCTTCCCTATTGACCCCTGTGTCGTCCCTGCATGCTGACCCATCCACATAGAGGCATAGGTCTGGGTTACTTATGGCTTCTTCAAAGAGATCAACCCGCGGTATATATACTTCAGCTAAGACTGCTGTGCAGTCTTGTGGATCTCCATCCTCCTCCGTAGGAAGGAGTGTAGCTGGGTTCAGTGTTATACACCTTTTGACAGTTATATTAGGCATATCTAAGAGGGTGGTGTGGTATCTCAGCTACCACTGGGCTGATAAGTGTGACACTCTTTGGTCCTGCAGTATTCGGTGTAATGCGTGTGGGACTAAAACAGTAAGAGGGGAGTATGCCACTATGGTTTAGGTAGCGAAATTATGGCTTGTGGTCGGTTTTGAGACAGCTTGTGTGTATTTCCCCCTTTAATGATATGCCCCAAGAACGTCACTTCCTCCTTACAATTCTGTAATTTTGCTCCACTAGGTCAGTTACATGTATGTTACATCTGAAATATTTCCATGAGCTTTTATGCAACATACTAAACAAAGGTTAGGAACAGGCTAAGTCAAATCAGGCTAACTCTCAGCAGGTCAAAAGTACTTCAGACTGCAAACTATGATCTAGTATTTTATCAAATTTTATCATAATTGTAACACAGGGAGGCTTGGCAGGATACAAAAGAGGAGCAATGATGCATACAACGATGTTTATTTAGAGACATGGAAGACAATGTAGCACTAAGGCTATCGTGGGATCAAACACTGACAACGTTAACGTTTACACAAAGGACTTATATACGCAAACAATAACAACACAATGAAGGGCAGCCGTGAAACCCAAGGGAGCATGGCCACACGGATGAACACACACACACACACACAAGCAAACACACACGGGGAGACGTTTTGGGGGGGGGGGGGGGGCGTACCGTGACAAGAATATGTTCACACATGCTCGCTCGCTCGCTCGCTCTCTCTCTCTCTCTCTCTCTCTCTCTCTCTCTCCCCATCCTTTCAGCCTTTGGGTTTCAATAATACCCCCAGGGCAGACAGAGCCACTATTCAAGCAATGTAATATTCTTTAATATTCTACTCTGGCTCCTCCTACCTCTGCAATGACATCCTCAGCTTTTATTTCAGTGGGTGGCGTGTGATGTCATAATGCAGCCGCATCAATTAAGCGATTATGATGTAGTCAAAGAACAGATTTTTCAAATGAACAATTTCTGTGACCCATTTTTAGACTACAGATCACAGATAACGGGTACACTAAATTTATTATGGGTCAGTGCGGTAGTTACAATTGCAATCCAAGACGCAAGGAACATGTTCCTTCTGAGAAATATGAAAAGGAAAAGCACGGGATATTTGGTAAATATGGGAAAAAGAAAAACAAAAAAACACGAGCCCAGATCCCTGCCAGAATAGAGGATGACTTCTTTAAAGGTAAGTTCTGAGCACAGCCACCACTTGGATGAAATGTGTGTGTGTGTGTGTTTGTCTGAGAGAGAGAGATCTACGTAGAAGTGTTCTAAGTATCTATACAATGCTAATAAGACATTTTCTGTTACTTTTTAAACAGATACTAGAACAAATTCTTTAATGAAGAATGACTTCACTACTGAGGGAACTCAATCAGCCATAGTAAGTAAAGTAGAACCAAGACAAATGATTTAAAGCCATACTGTGGCAATGGACAAAAGCCACAAAAAATGGAAAAACAGCTATGGTGAACAGTGATGCTAATTGAATGCTTGTACTTAAGTACACTGAAATGTCTCTGAATATAAATTACAAATGCATTTCAACAAATGTTCGAGAAATTAATTAAAAACACTAATGTAAATGTATTTAGAATATATTTAGGACACATACATTTAGCATATGCAATCTTTGTCAGTTACAGGAAAAAAAAATACTGTTGGTGGGTTTTTTGTTTGTTTGTTTTACATTCTCCTTACTATAGAATTAACAGTCGACTGTTCGGTGACTTTGCATGCTGAATTGTAACACTGATTATTAATATAATTGTGGCGAGAATCAAAATCAACACTAGCTAAAATGACTGAATGCATTGGAATTTATTATTCCAATAGCACAATTTGAATGGGTCTACGGTACCTTAGTGTGTCAGGTCCTGTTATTTCTGTTGAACATTTGATGTTTGGGGGCACATTTTTACATCATTAGGCCTGCAGGCTATGTGATTACGGCTATGCGATAAAAATTGTATTTGTTTCCTTTCCAGTCCAATTCAAATTATAAATTACAAATGTATCAAAATGTAATTAAAGTCATATTTCAATTAAATGTATTTAAATACTGTTCAACAATATTTCTACTCATATCTACAGGTGGAACCTAAAGATATGAATATCAATGAGAGGGATAAGTGTATTGAGGACCTGGAAGCCGTGTTTGCTAAAGTGAGAAAGTCTGCAGTGGAGCAGAGCAATCCTAACGCTTGTTTTCCATAAATTCTCACAATGCTATGAACTATGCATTTCAAGTAGATGTAATTAAATATTGCTTAACACTGTTTCTCTTCATAGTTGGAGGTGAAACTGAATTCTTTTATAAAGATGGAGTATGGTTCCTGTGAATATGATATGGGCCAACTGATTGAGGAGATGGAATCCACAGTTGCTAGAGTAAGAAAGTCTGCAATGGAGCAGAGCAATCCTAACACTTGTTTTCCATAAATACTAACAATGAAATTAAATATGCATTTCAAGTAGATGTAATTAAATATTGCTCAACACGGTATTTGTGTCTGCAGGCGGCCAAACTGTTAGGATTCGACGCCATACTTCGTAGGGAGGATATGGCTGCATAACCTTTGACAACAGCAATAAACAGCATTAAAAATACTCTGACATTTTTCAATCTAATCCCTGCCTATGTTGTCTGCAACACAGTCAGTTAAACCATGGATAGTAATTATATCTTATTTTTTTGTCTCACAAACGTTCTGAATGTAACATTTCCTACAGCTTTAAAGATACAATCACCATACTTGGCACCCACACTATTTTTTTCCTTGATGTCCACTTACATCTATGTGGCTTAACAATCACAATTCATTTTTACACAACCAATTTCCAACCTCTATATATATCGCTTTGAATTCAACAGACACCTGCCTCAAGTATTTTTATTTTAATTTCCTCCATGTTGTTTATAATAGGCCTACAGTAAGAAATCCTTTTAAAGGTGATCACCATTTCTACCACTGTATACTGTTGAAGCATACGAGTTTTTATTCAGTGAGAGATATGTCATTTATGGGGATTAGGTACACCACGTTTTGTTCAGGACATTCACGACGATATATGTGCTAAATGGGATTGTAAAATAACTACCTAGCTAGCCATGCATTTAGACAGAACCTGAATTGTGTTACATGAGGATTTTTATCCCGTTTTTAAGGCTGCGTTATGTACAGCCTAGCATAAATAAATACGCAAGAATGCAGAGCACGAATAGTCCATAGTTTATTTTCCCTTCTATATAAGCCTGCAGGTTCATAGGTGACTAGCTTTTATAATGTCATGTGTAATTTGAGCATAATGGTGGAAACTTCAAAGAACAATATGGAAAAAAAGGTGGTTTGTTTACATAATTGCCCTTGAAAAAGTTTATAAGAATTAAACTCTTGTGTACCCCTCAGACATTCTCCAGAGGGTCCCTCAAAAGCATGTTTATATTTAAGTTGCAATAAAGGACAGGACCAGCTATTCTCTTCAACTAATTCTGATATCAAGTGGAAACAAGTTGTCAGGTTCTGGTCCGCACCGAACCAGGAACGCAGACACAGACACGTACACACATATCCGCACAAATCACCTACCACGACCACTGCTCGGTTCACAATCACACACTTATCAACCATCACGATCACCTGCTTCTAATTAACTCTCTCCCTATTTAAACCCCTCATGTACCATCCTCCAGTGTTTCCCATTTAGCATACTGTGGACTAAAGCTGAGCCTGTCTTCATGAGCTTCCCCACATCTGTGTTTTTAAAACTTTTTGGCAATGCTTTGTGTGACTAATATCCTGCCTTTTTATCCCTCATTCATGTCTTGCTCAGGTGTCAATATGTCACAGAACTAAATTAGTGTTCTATTATTTTCTTAGTTTGTACAAGAAGTACAAATATGTAGCTACCTAACATTTATAATGTGTATTGTTTCTTATTTTGTTAACATTAAAATGTAAAACCAAGTGAAAACATTTAAATGTAAAAACTGGTTTGACACTGCTTTGGATCTAGTGAAAATACTAGAAGCTGTCAACACCATGACCTGAGCAGACTGCATTTAACACATAGAGAGAGACAGACGATGTACGACAACAACCAAAGGTATTCAGATCTTAAGGGAATCCTTTTACTTAGTCTTCAATTATGCACTCCATAGATGTCATGAGGGACAGCCTCACAAGAAAGGAGGTCTGGTGCATGGCATGCAGTGGTGCCTATCATGCGAACACAGAGAGAGACAGAGACAAGGTAGCAGACAACAACCAAAGGTGTTCAACTGCTGTCAGGTCTTTCTCAGTAAACTTCAGAGAATGAAGTACAAGGCAAGCACTTAAACATGCACATGTTCTTCCCTGGATACAGACACTTTGCCTCAAAGACAGTTGCCTCACAGGTTTGTTCCAAAATGACTTCCACTGACAAGCTCCTGTTGTTTAAGTGTAAATGGATTCTGTGACTTGAACAAGTCTGCTCCTTCTCTCATCCAATATAGAAACTGCTCACCGAACTACAATAAGTGAACAAGGTGTAATGAACTTGCTGTGAGAATGATCTCAGTAATTCACTCAAAAATGATAGGCTCAGAAGTGTTGATTTTTTTTAAAGTCGGAAGGATTTTGATATTTCAACCTTGCCAGGAGAACTAGCTAGCCTAACCTGGGGGAAACGGATGTGAAATGTCAGTTTAATCGGCAAGGCTCAAGGCAACAGGGTCCTGTCCCTTGACTTAGGTTGATCTAGAGGTATTTCAAGAAACTTCTCAAGCACACTTTAGTGGCAAAGAACAATATTTTCACTTGAACAGGGACCTCCGATTAAAAGTCTGATGCTCTACTGACTGAGCTATTCAGGATAGAAGCAAAGCTTCCTAGCTACTTCAGGAAGGATTCAGGACACGAAAAATAAGTCTCAAGCTTTGATATGGTATCTGTGTGCCAGTCTTCTCAAGTGAGACAAAGGCCCAAATGGTCTGGTTTGGTCATCCTCCCCAATCCAGGACATCGTAACTGACATGACATGTTAAGAGCTTTCCAACAGTGAACTCCTTCAGTGAGCAGGGAATGATGACACATCTGTCAGCTAACTCCTTTGGCAGTGTAGTGTTAAAGCATGCTAAGTATCATGTGAGATCCAGTCAGTTTGCATATAATGAATGTTCTTCCTCCTCTTAAAACTCTTTAGCTCTGATGGCAACATCCTATTACAAAGGCCCACTTTGTCTGGTGGTCTGCCTGATCAGGACAAGTGGGAGATGCTTAAACATTTCTAAAATATCACATTGGCAGCAGGCTGTTGTGTTACATTTGCGATCCAGCCATATATATATATATATATATATATGTGTGTGTGTGTGTGTGTGTGTGTGTGTGTGTGTGTGTGTGTGTGTGTGTGTGTGTATAATGGAATGCCATCCCCACCCTCTTGAAACTCTGAAGTTATCATGCCAACAGCACCTAACCCCTTTATTTCTGCCTGAAGATTTGTCCCTGTGTGTACAAGAAATGCCAATAATGGCTCTTTCCATGTTTTAGTGACACTAGCATTCCCACTTTTCTTGAGTGATTCCAGAGGGTAAAAAAATTCCTGACTCTTACAAACTTCATCTTTTTTGTAAAACAAAAAGAAAGATGAATAACTCGCTTAATGGCCCGTTTCCTCTCATGCATACCCAGTCCAGTATGCATCCAAATGTCATCAGTATAGTAGGACTGCAGACTTTGAAAAATGTTTGTGTCAGGAGAAACATGCAGCTTTGTTCCTGGTGGTCTTGTGGCTAGGATTCAGCGATCTGACCGCTGCGGCTGATTCGATTCCAGGTCCTGGAAAGTCCTCTTCTTTGGCTCATGTAAAATGGAAGATTTTAGGTGAAAACACAAACTTCCTTCGAGCCACATTTGAACGGGCAGACCAAGGATTACAGTCTTAACTTCTGCAGTTCTCTGCTGTACCAAATGAGCTATCAGAGGTAACATGAAAGTACTTCCATTGGTCCAAACACCAGTATTTTTTGGATGTTTCAATATTTAAGTTCATTTGACACAAAGAAGAAACATCACATTGTACAAGTTGGAGATGTTCAGCTACCAACAGATATCTCTTTTGATGACATTTCGATACATACTGGACTTTGTGTACATGAATGGAGAAAAGCTATAACTGTTCAGAATAACATTCAGTGCTTTTGGAAGAAATGTCTACAGTGTTGTCATGTAAAGAGAGAAATGAAAGGCTGAAATATCAGAAACATTACAAGTGCAATATACATGTATGCAAAGAAAATTGAGTTCATGTGAACCGCATTAAGATGTCAATCTGCCGGTGGAACATAACACCTCTTAAGAGGCTCGATTTTTGCTCTCAAGCTGCGATGGTTTTGTCATGTTGTCTAAGAGAAGAGGCTTTGGTCAGTGGAGTGAGTCTTTGATAACTAAGATTGTAACTAAGATTGAAACTGCTCACCGCACTACAACGAGTACACAAGGTGTAATGAACTTGCTATGAGAATGATCTCAGTAAGTAACTCAAAAAGGATAGGCTCATCATGATGCATTAGCTAACAGTCAGCACTCATACACAAGTGTGAATGTTCAACATTCATTCAAGAACCTCGAGGTCACAGTCTGAAGTGTGTACAAAAGGAATCTAAAGTAAAGGTGTGAGCAAGTACATCCTCCACTGATAAGAGATGTAAATTAAGACTCGAATTGTAACATTAGAAAAAAGATGTACAGTTCTAACAATTTATTTAAAATGCCACACCTTAAACATGTAAAGTTATTGTTATTTACAATAAATGTATTATAATGCAAAATAATTAAAAAATATTATTACAATGACATGTCATGAACTATTACACAATTATTTAACAAGGGACAGACTGAATGACTAAATTTAAAATTAAGAAAAGCTTAAACAAATTTTAAATAATACAGAAACTCTACATATAGAATATAAAAAGTTAACAACAATCACAATAATAATAATAATCACAATAATAATAATAATCACAACAACAATAATATAGATATTGATAGAACAAGAATAATAAGAATAATAGTAAAAATACAAACAAGGATGACAATAACAATCACAATAATAATAATAAAGTCAGTATCTTCGCCTTTTCTTCTTAGGCTGTTCAGGCATGGGTTCTTCACTTATGTCCACTTCAAAGTGCGGCACGAAGCTGTTGAAAACTGGAGTGGAGAAGCTTTCAGTCACGTGGAACTGTCCATCAGGCTTCACTTCCTCGTGCAGAGTCGGACAGTGGAGCGCCTCCCACAGGCGCTGCTTGATCCTGCGGCCCAGTTCCAGGCTGTAGGGCTTGGCCTGACCGGAGGAACTTCTGAGCATAGGCTCCACCACAGAGTTGTAAATTTTCTGGTAGTCCTGCTCTCTGTGACCGTGGATCAGCAGGGGTTCGTCCTTGCTTAGCTGCCCACTGTTGCAGTCAGACACAAGCGTCTCAGAGACAGGCTTAGGGCCCACCCTCATCTGAGGAGTTTTCATGGACTTGGAGGTGCAGCTGTAAGTGTGGTCCAGTCTGGAGCTAAGCACCTGTACTGAGAACTCTGTGCCTACATTCTCAGTACCTTTACATGTTGATGCTAAAACTCCCCCCACCAAGTAATCCCTCAGTCGCTCTGAAGGTATTATGTCCCTTCGGAGGCCATATGGACCTGTAGAGGTACGTTTCCTATTGTTCTGAGACAACAGATTAAACATCACTTCTTAGGCTCATGAACCAAAGAACATTTTAAAAATTTTTCATGCTGTCACACTTTAAATCATTAACCTACATCAAAAGTTCTGTATCCTAAGAAAAACATTACCATTTCTGAAGATGGTTTTAGAAGAATGTTTTTGTAGTAAAGTTCTGAAACCACGATTGATATCTTGTTGAAAATTGCCTGATGTTTTGTTTACAGTTGGTTGCTGTTACCAATATTCTGCTGAATGCTGGTAAACATTCTAGAATAGCATTAAACCAATCATAAGGCCCTGCAGAATGAGTCAAAATTTCAAACGTATACATAGCTACAATATGTCCTGGAAATAAAACACTGGCAAATTGAATGTTTATCTTATTTAAATGTACACAAAACCAGTTTCCACTGGACTGATTAAAGCATCAATATACAGATAGATCATTTCACTTTACCTTTAGAGTTATCCCAGTAGTAACCTGTTGGCACGTCACGGCCCCGCCCCCTCCTCAAATGTTTTCGTGTGTGTTCGTCTCTGTGGCCACGCCCTCTCGTGTCGTTCACCTGTTCTGTGTTAGGTGTAATCATCTTGTGTGTATATATGTCTCCTGTGTTGTAGTGCGTGTTGTTGGTGTTTGAGTTGTGAGGTTGTCGTATGTGTTGCGTGTTAGTAAGAGAAATAAAACTGTTTCATCGTGCCTCGTCCCATCTTAAATGATCATTTAAGAGGATTCGAAAGCCTGCTAGATAGTAGACTAAACCACAGGATATTACTAGCCTAATATTAACACACACAGTTAACATAAAAATTGAATATTGATCGTATACAGCTTTTATTTATATATATATATATATATATATATATATATATATATATATATATATAAAATTTTTATTTCATTTTATTTTTTAATGTTTAGTCGTTAGTCATGCTAAACATTGTGTGAAACTTTGTGCACTTTCACTTGCTACTTACAATTGGTCACTTGCTGACACCAGACACGCGCACAGCAACATAAATTATAGCCAATCAGCGTCCTGAATCTGAAGCCTAATGGCGCTTCATTGATCCACCCAAGAGAACTTTGGTGAACTGCCCTTTACTGTGGAGCTTCCTGAGGTGGCCGCGTAGCTAGCTAGTCAAGTTGTGTACTGTGTATTTTGTGTTAGTTTTTCATTTATAGTACCAATGAATTAGTTAAGATAGTGACTAATAGATAGTGCTAGTTAACGTTTAGCTAACGTTAACTTAGTTCTCTAGCTAACCTGGTGGTTTAGATTAGTGGTTCTAGTGAATTGAAGTGGCGAGCGTTCGCTAATTGTTAGCTCGCTATCTTGTTTAGCTAGTAGCTTGTGAACGTTAGCTAGCTAGCTAACCAGCTGTGTGTTTTAGTGGCGGTTCTGGCGAACTGAGCTACGTTGAGCTCCCTTTTCAGTTATGAAGTTTAAGCAGTTGTAATGTGTAATTTTTGATACCCAATGTATAGCTAGATAATAGGCAATTGCATTAACTTTTAAAATGCAAGCCATCTTTTGCAGTAAACAAAAGATTCAAATATTTTTCTAATTATGCATACTGTCCCTTCTATCAGAACAAATTAGAGCTGCAACTAGAGATAATTGTCTTTTATTATTCTGTTGATTTTTAATGCAAATTAAATAATGATTGGCTCTTTCACAGACCCCTAGTAGTATGTGTTAGGTTGTATTGGAATGATTGCAGAAAATGACAACAGTCATACGCAGTACATTTTTTTAGCAGCCTCCACTGGTTAGTGCATCTTCTTTCTTTCACTAATAAAAATAAATATAAGAGAAATAAATACATTTACATGGTTCATCAATATCCTTTTACAATATTCTTTTACTGTATGAAAGACTTCACCAGACCTTGCAGGGGCAGTACGCTTGTACAGAGAAAGTACTCCACACTCATGCATCAGGGAAATCACTGCATTTGCATGTTGAGACCAAGAAATGGTTCTGGTCAGTTTTTATAAAGCAGACACCATAGATGGGTAAGTTCTCAGCAAAGCAGACTTAAAGGTTGCAGTGCTTTGTAGCTTTCATTTGTATTTAAATATATTAAATGCAGTCTGTCATGAAGTTAGAAGAACAGATATAAACTCACTTTTAGGCAGATGTTTTTCTGTTGCTGATTACTGTATCTTCCTATGTTTTCCTTCATAAAAACAGATGAGATCATCAAAAAATCAGCAACTTGAATGTCGGTTGTTGCAATATGTGCATTAAAATATCCTTACAAATGTAAAGGGGGGGGGGGGGTATCTTCTTTTTCCTGAAGATCTGTGTAAGTGATTGCACTGCTTCTTTGGATTTATTTTTGTTTTAGGCACAGGAAGTTTACTAACCACAACATGAACTGTGCTTTTCCTTTTCTCATCTCCACTAGTCATAATGAAGCAGGTGTACTAGCATGTAATTTTTAAGTTTTTTATTTAAATTTAAATGAATCCTTTAAGTTCTCCTTAGTATTATTAGATTTTACATCTATGTCATGACATCCAGCCTAGTGAGAATTGCAAGGGACCCAAGAGATGGCCAATGTGCTGTTTCATTGTTGTAGTCTTAATAAAGTCTTGGTCTATGTTTTCCTTTATTCAGGTTCTACATAGAAGCACCAGGCACTTCACGATAAAGAATCTCAATATTATGGTTTCAAGATACAGTCTGAAGTATTCTTATTGAGGTACAGCACTCGTAGTATTATACCCCTAATGAGCGGGTTTAAAGACAAAAATGATGACCACTGCTGGTAGAGGAACAGATATCTGAACTCTTCTAATTTAAGAATATATATTTTTGAAGTTGCTCTTTTAAATTCAGCTAAAACAGGGTACAGGTGTTTGCAAGTGTTTAGTGGCTAGGCAGTGGCCTAAAAAATTTCAGACATAAGTCTCAGTTTTTCTTCATTTCAAAAAGCACGCTATCATTAAGATGCCTCTTTAGTCTGTGCACCTCACTGTTTCCTTCCCTTTATAGGCTTATAGACTACCACACCGCTGTGGAACTCACAATAACTCAGGGGACTTTTAACGGTGCGACTTCCTCTTTAAATTTTACACAATCAATATTATGTGTTTCCCTACTTTGGCACAGGTGTCTGTTTTTGAATGGTGAGTATTGTGTGAGTAATGGTGAGTATTTTGAATTGTGTGTTTTTGCTCTGCATTTTGTTCATCAGGATGTGCAGTTCTTAAACATGCTGTTGAATATTTGCAATATTCGTAACTCTATTATTAGCCATTGCTTGTAAATATGCAGTCTTAAGACACTGACAAAGTGCTGTTGTAGTAGCAGAGTTGCAAAATGTACCTACAATCTAAGCTCCTGCTGGATTTAATTTCAACCCTAACCAAATAGGTAGTCTAGTTCTACTGGGGTCCTTTAATGTTAAACTCTCAGCACATTTGTTATAAACATGTCTAGCATACATATAACTGGCAGTTCATAATGGACTAGACAATGACATTGTATTGGTGTTTTAGCTTTATGCTCTTTAACATTAGAATATAGATGAAACGGTAAATACGAGATCAAGTATAGAATGTCAGTCTTAATTGGAGTGTATATAGAACTCTCGCAATACTGGGTAAGCCATACAGTCATCAGTCCATTTGTTTAAAATGTTCTTTGATGTGAAGCTCATATTATTTTTCCCCCACTTACGCAGAACTTGACTGTGAAAATGTCTGTTGGAAGAATACAACAGGGGAACTCTCAGTTGTACTTCACATCACTGACACTGTGTAGACTTTAACTAATGTACAGTTGTGTAGATTTACAGTTGTGTACAATTAGAGCAAGTGACCTAAGCAACATGTATTGCATTCTCAGTTTGCCTTAACCAACCTATCACTTCATCATGGTCAGAATATTTGCTATAGATATTTGCTATAGATACATGTAATGCTTCAGCAGTGCTACTAGTTCTAATACACTCAAACTTGTGCACCAGAGTGGGTGATGGTAATGGTACTGTTAGAAGCAAACCTATATGACGGGGGTTGGGCTTCCACACACTGTCCCTTTCTCCCAGTTCACCGAGCGGAAATGACTCTCAGCCTGGTTGGCTGGGTTAAGAACACAAGCAAGCGGACAGTCGTGGGGCAGGTCCAGGGGCTGTGACATCTTGTCAATGAGATGTGGCTACTGTATGCTATGCACCAGGATGCTTTTCCATTGAGGATGTCTCTTGTGATACCTCCAGGGTGCATGATTGAAGACTAGGTGAGAGGATTCCCTTAGCAGCTGAATACATTTGATTATTTTCTGATACCTTGTCCCCGTCTCTCTTTGTGTTCGTACCGCAGGATACGGCAGAGCCTAGACAACAGGACAACTTTCCAGTGAAGACATCTCTCGTGACAGCTGCGGAGTACACGATTGAAGACAAGTGAGAGGATTCTGTTAGCAGCTGAATACATTTGTTTTTTTTTTCTTGTACCTCGTCTCTGTCTCTCTCTGTGTTCGCATGGCAGGAACCGCCACATGTTACGCACCAGGACTGCTTTCCAGTGAGAGCATCTCTTGTGACCCCTAAGAAGTGTGCAGTTGACGACAAGGTGAGAGGATTCCCTTAGTTGCTGGACCTACTTAATTCTTCCTTTCATTCCTTGCCTAATCTTTCCATGAATTCAACTTTATTTTAATGGATGTGTTCATAATGTATGGTTCAGGTTATGCAGATACTTTGAGAGTTGCATGAATTAGTCAACCTACTGAATTCCCCACAAACAACAATATGAATAATTAATTGACATTTATAACTTTTAACAACGTAGCAGCTGCTTGTGAGTTATATGAGTTTGTACTTCATTAGCTCTATTTGTATCACATTATTCATGTTACAATTGTAATAGTAATAGTAAATGTTCAATCGTAATAGGGCAAATTGATTTGACACAGTTCCTTGGCTATAAGTACCTAAGGTCCTGCTTTGAAAATAATATAGTACAACACTGGATGATTTTACTACACTTTTATTCATATATTCAATGTATTTACATTATTTTAGAGAATACTATATTAAAGAAGTAAGTTATATAGCTCCAATATCATCATGTAGTTTCATATTAATTACAGTCCATAACTGTCTGTGGTCATATTTCAACTGGCCTTTTTACAGTAACAGCAAAGACATATAGTGGACTTCATGGGCTTCCCCACATCTGTGTTTTTAAACCTTTTTGGCAGTGCTTTGTGTGACTAATATCCTGCTGCCTTTTTATCCCTCACTCATGTCTTGCTCAGGTGTCAATATGTCAAACAACTAAATTAGTGTTCTATTATTTTCTTAGTTTGTACAAGAAGTATAAATATGTAGCTACCCAACATTTATAATGTGTATTGTTTCTTATTTTGTGAACAAAACCAGGTTAAAACATTTAAATGTAAAAACTGGTTTCACACTGCTTTGGATCTAGTGAAAATCCTAGAAGCTGTCAACACCATCATCTGAGCAGGCTCCATTTAACACAAAGAGAGACAGAGACGATGTACCAGACAAAAACCAAATGTATTCAGATCCTAAGGGAATCCTTTTACCTTGTCTTCAATTATGCACTCCATAGATGTCATGAGAGACACCCTCACAAGAAAGGCGGCCTGGTGCGTGGCATGCAGTGGTGCCTATCATACGAACACAGAGAGAGACAGAGACGAGGTAGCAGACAACAACCAAAGGTATTCAACTGCTGTCTGGTCTTTCTCAGTAAACTGCAGATAATGAAGTACAGGGCAAGGAATTGAACATGCACATGTCCTTGCCTGGATACAGACACTTTGCCTGAAAGACAGTTGCCTCACAGGTTTGTTCCGAAATGACTTCCCTTATGCATTAGCTAATAGTCGACACACGTGCACGAGTGTTAATGTTCAACTTTCATTCAAGTGTAAATGGATTCTATGACTTGAATAAGTCTGCTCTAATATAGAAACTGCTCACCGCACTACAATAAGTGCACAAGGTGTAATGAACTTGCTATGAGAATGATCTCAGTAATCAACTCAAAAAGGATAGGCTCAGAAGTGTTGATTTTTTAAAGTAGGAAGGATACTCTGAAGTTATCATGCCAACAGCACCTAACCCCTTTATTTCTGCCTGAAGATTTGTCCCTGTGTGTACAAGAAATGCCAATAATGGCTCTTTCCATGTTTTAGTGACACTAGCATTCCCACTTTTCTTGAGTGATTCCAGAGGGTAAAAAAATTCCTGACTCTTACAAACTTCATCTTTTTTGTAAAACAAAAAGAAAGATGAATAACTCGCTTAATGGCCCGTTTCCTCTCATGCATACCCAGTCCAGTATGCATCCAAATGTCATCAGTATAGTAGGACTGCAGACTTTGAAAAATGTTTGTGTCAGGAGAAACATGCAGCTTTGTTCCTGGTGGTCTTGTGGCTAGGATTCAGCGGTCTGACCGCTGCGGCTGATTCGATTCCAGGTCCTGGAAAGTCCTCTTCTTTGGCTCATGTAAAATGGAAGATTTTAGGTGAAAACACAAACTTCCTTCGAGCCGCATTTGAACGGGCAGACCAAGGATTACAGTCTTAACTTCTGCATTTCTCTGCTGTACCAAATGAGCTATCAGAGGTAACATGAAAGTACTTCCATTGGTCCAAACACCAGTATTTTTTGGATGTTTCAATATTTAAGTTCATTTGACACAAAGAAGAAACATCACATTGTACAAGTTGGAGATGTTCAGCTACCAACAGATATCTCTTTTGATGACATTTCGATACATACTGGACTTTGTGTACATGAATGGAGAAAAGCTATAACTGTTCAGAATAACATTCAGTGCTTTTGGAAGAAATGTCTACAGTGTTGTCATGTAAAGAGAGAAATGAAAGGCTGAAATATCAGAAACATTACAAGTGCAATATACATGTATGCAAAGAAAATTGAGTTCATGTGAACCGCATTAAGATGTCAATCTGCCTGTGGAACATAACACCTCTTAAGAGGCTCGATTTTTGCTCTCAAGCTGCGATGGTTTTGTCATGTTGTCTAAGAGAAGAGGCTTTGGTCGGTGGAGTGAGTCTTTGATAACTAAGATTGTAACTAAGATTGAAACTGCTCACCGCACTACAACGAGTACACAAGGTGTAATGAACTTGCTATGAGAATGATCTCAGTAAGTAACTCAAAAAGGATAGGCTCATCATGATGCATTAGCTAACAGTCAGCACTCATACACAAGTGTGAATGTTCAACATTCATTCAAGAACCTCGAGGTCACAGTCTGAAGTGTGTACAAAAGGAATCTAAAGTAAAGGTGTGAGCAAGTACATCCTCCACTGATAAGAGATGTAAATTAAGACTCGAATTGTAACATTAGAAAAAAGATGTACAGTTCTAACAATTTATTTAAAATGCCACACCTTAAACATGTAAAGTTATTGTTATTTACAATAAATTTATTATAATGCAAAATAATTAAAAAATATTATTACAATGACATGTCATGAACTATTACACAATTATTTAACAAGGGACAGGCTAAATGACTAAATTTAAAATTAAGAAAAGCTTAAACAAATTTTAAACAATACAGAAACTCTACATATAGAATATAAAAAGTTAATAACAACAATCACAATAATAATAATAATCACAATAATAATAATAATCACAACAACAATAATATAGATATTGATAGAACAAGAATAATAAGAATAATAGTAAAAATACAAACAAGGATGACAATAACAATCACAATAATAATAATAAAGTCAGTATCTTCGCCTTTTCTTCTTAGGCTGTTCAGGCATGGGTTCTTCACTTATGTCCACTTCAAAGTGCGGCACGAAGCTGTTGAAAACTGGAGTGGAGAAGCTTTCAGTCACGTGGAACTGTCCATCAGGCTTCACTTCCTCGTGCAGAGTCGGACAGTGGAGCGCCTCCCACAGGCGCTGCTTGATCCTGCGGCCCAGTTCCAGGCTGTAGGGCTTGGCCTGACCGGAGGAACTTCTGAGCATAGGCTCCACCACAGAGTTGTAAATTTTCTGGTAGTCCTGCTCTCTGTGACCGTGGATCAGCAGGGGTTCGTCCTTGCTTAGCTGCCCACTGTTGCAGTCAGACACAAGCGTCTCAGAGACAGGCTTAGGGCCCACCCTCATCTGAGGAGTTTTCATGGACTTGGAGGTGCAGCTGTAAGTGTGGTCCAGTCTGGAGCTAAGCACCTGTACTGAGAACTCTGTGCCTACATTCTCAGTACCTTTACATGTTGATGCTAAAACTCCCCCCACCAAGTAATCCCTCAGTCGCTCTGAAGGTATTATGTCCCTTCGGAGGCCACATGGACCTGTAGAGGTACGTTTCCTATTGTTCTGAGACAACAGATTAAACATCACTTCTTAGGCTCATGAACCAAAGAACATTTTAAAATTTTTTCATGCTGTCACACTTTAAATCATTAACCTACATCAAAAGTTCTGTATCCTAAGAAAAACATTACCATTTCTGAAGATGGTTTTAGAAGAATGTTTTTGTAGCAAAGTTCTGAAACCACGATTGATATCTTGTTGAAAATTGCCTGATGTTTTGTTTACAGTTGGTTGCTGTTACCAATATTCTGCTGAATGCTGGTAAACATTCTAGAATAGCATTAAACCAATCATAAGGCCCTGCAGAATGAGTCAAAATTTCAAACGTATACATAGCTACAATATGTCCTGGAAATAAAACACTGGCAAATTGAATGTTTATCTTATTTAAATGTACACAAAACCAGTTTCCACTGGACTGATTAAAGCATCAATATACAGATAGATCATTTCACTTTACCTTTAGAGTTATCCCAGTAGTAACCTGTTGGCACGTCACGGCCCCGCCCCCTCCTCAAATGTTTTCGTGTGTGTTCGTCTCTGTGGCCACGCCCTCTCGTGTCGTTCACCTGTTCTGTGTTAGGTGTAATCATCTTGTGTGTATATATGTCTCCTGTGTTGTAGTGCGTGTTGTTGGTGTTTGAGTTGTGAGGTTGTCGTATGTGTTGCGTGTTAGTAAGAGAAATAAAACTGTTTCATCGTGCCTCGTCCCATCTTAAATGATCATTTAAGAGGATTCGAAAGCCTGCTAGATAGTAGACTAAACCACAGGATATTACTAGCCTAATATTAACACACACAGTTAACATAAAAATTGAATATTGATCGTATACAGCTTTTATATATATATATATATATATATATATATATATATATATATATATAATTTTTATTTCATTTTATTTTTTAATGTTTAGTCGTTAGTCATGCTAAACATTGTGTGAAACTTTGTGCACTTTCACTTGCTACTTACAATTGGTCACTTGCTGACACCAGACACGCGCAGAGCAGCATAAATGTAGCCAATCAGCGTCCTGAATCTGAAGCCTAATGGCGCTTCATTGATCCACCCAAGAGAACTTTGGTGAACTGCCCTTTACTGTGGAGCTTCCTGAGGTGGCCGCGTAGCTATCTAGTCAAGTTGTGTACTGTGTATTTTGTGTTAGTTTTTCATTTATAGTACCAATGAATTAGTTAAGATAGTGACTAATAGATAGTGCTAGTTAACGTTTAGCTAACGTTAACTTAGTTCTCTAGCTAACCTGGTGGTTTAGATTAGTGGTTCTAGTGAATTGAAGTGGCGAGCGTTCGCTAATTGTTAGCTCGCTATCTTGTTTAGCTAGTAGCTTGTGAACGTTAGCTAGCTAGCTAACCAGCTGTGTGTTTTAGTGGTGGTTCTGGCGAACTGAGCTACGTTGAGCTCGCTTTTCAGTTATGAAGTTTAAGCAGTTGTAATGTGTAATTTTTGATACCCAATGTATAGCTAGATAATAAAAGGCCATTGCATTAACTTTTAAAATGCAAGCCATCTTTTGCAGTAAACAAAAGATTCAAATATTTTTCTAATTATGCATACTGTCCCTTCTATCAGAACAAATTAGAGCTGCAACTAGAGATAATTGTCTTTTATTATTCTGTTGATTTTTAATGCAAATTAAATAATGATTGGCTCTTTCACAGACCCCTAGTAGTATGTGTTAGGTTGTATTGGAATGATTGCAGAAAATGACAACAGTCATACGCAGTACATTTTTTTAGCAGCCTCCACTGGTTAGTGCATCTTCTTTCTTTCACTAATAAAAATAAATATAAGAGAAATAAATACATTTACATGGTTCATCAATATCCTTTTACAATATTCTTTTACTGTATGAAAGACTTCACCAGACCTTGCAGGGGCAGTACGCTTGTACAGAGAAAGTACTCCACACTCATGCATCAGGGAAATCACTGCATTTGCATGTTGAGACCAAGAAATGGTTCTGGTCAGTTTTTATAAAGCAGACACCATAGATGGGTAAGTTCTCAGCAAAGCAGACTTAAAGGTTGCAGTGCTTTGTAGCTTTCATTTGTATTTAAATATATTAAATGCAGTCTGTCATGAAGTTAGAAGAACAGATATAAACTCACTTTTAGGCAGATGTTTTTCTGTTGCTGATTACTGTATCTTCCTATGTTTTCCTTCATAAAAACAGATGAGATCATCAAAAAATCAGCAACTTGAATGTCGGTTGTTGCAATATGTGCATTAAAATATCCTTACAAATGTAAAGGGGGGGGGGGGTATCTTCTTTTTCCTGAAGATCTGTGTAAGTGATTGCACTGCTTCTTTGGATTTATTTTTGTTTTAGGCACAGGAAGTTTACTAACCACAACATGAACTGTGCTTTTCCTTTTCTCATCTCCACTAGTCATAATGAAGCAGGTGTACTAGCATGTAATTTTTAAGTTTTTTATTTAAATTTAAATGAATCCTTTAAGTTCTCCTTAGTATTATTAGATTTTACATCTATGTCATGACATCCAGCCTAGTGAGAATTGCAAGGGACCCAAGAGATGGCCAATGTGCTGTTTCATTGTTGTAGTCTTAATAAAGTCTTGGTCTATGTTTTCCTTTATTCAGGTTCTACATAGAAGCACCAGGCACTTCACTATAAAGAATCTCAATATTATGGTTTCAAGATACAGTCTGAAGTATTCTTATTGAGGTACAGCACTCGTAGTATTATACCCCTAATGAGCGGGTTTAAAGACAAAAATGATGACCACTGCTGGTAGAGGAACAGATATCTGAACTCTTCTAATTTAAGAATATATATTTTTGAAGTTGCTCTTTTAAATTCAGCTAAAACAGGGTACAGGTGTTTGCAAGTGTTTAGTGGCTAGGCAGTGGCCTAAAAAATTTCAGACATAAGTCTCAGTTTTTCTTCATTTCAAAAAGCACGCTATCATTAAGATGCCTCTTTAGTCTGTGCACCTCACTGTTTCCTTCCCTTTATAGGCTTATAGACTACCACACCGCTGTGGAACTCACAATAACTCAGGGGACTTTTAACGGTGCGACTTCCTCTTTAAATTTTACACAATCAATATTATGTGTTTCCCTACTTTGGCACAGGTGTCTGTTTTTGAATGGTGAGTATTGTGTGAGTAATGGTGAGTATTTTGAATTGTGTGTTTTTGCTCTGCATTTTGTTCATCAGGATGTGCAGTTCTTAAACATGCCGTTGAATATTTGCAATATTCGTAACTCTATTATTAGCCATTGCTTGTAAATATGCAGTCTTAAGACACTGACAAAGTGCTGTTGTAGCAGAGTTGCAAAATGTACCTACAATCTAAGCTCCTGCTGGATTTAATTTCAACCCTAACCAAATAGGTAGTCTAGTTCTACTGGGGTCCTTTAATGTTAAACTCTCAGCACATTTGTTATAAACATGTCTAGCATACATATAACTGGCAGTTCATAATGGACTAGACAATGACATTGTATTGGTGTTTTAGCTTTATGCTCTTTAACATTAGAATATAGATGAAACGGTAAATACGAGATCAAGTATAGAATGTCAGTCTTAATTGGAGTGTATATAGAACTCTCGCAATACTGGGTAAGCCATACAGTCATCAGTCCATTTGTTTAAAATGTTCTTTGATGTGAAGCTCATATTATTTTTCCCCCACTTACGCAGAACTTGACTGTGAAAATGTCTGTTGGAAGAATACAACAGGGGAACTCTCAGTTGTACTTCACATCACTGACACTGTGTAGACTTTAACTAATGTACAGTTGTGTAGATTTACAGTTGTGTACAATTAGAGCAAGTGACCTAAGCAACATGTATTGCATTCTCAGTTTGCCTTAACCAACCTATCACTTCATCATGGTCAGAATATTTGCTATAGATATTTGCTATAGATACATGTAATGCTTCAGCAGTGCTACTAGTTCTAATACACTCAAACTTGTGCACCAGAGTGGGTGATGGTAATGGTACTGTTAGAAGCAAACCTATATGACGGGGGTTGGGCTTCCACACACTGTCCCTTTCTCCCAGTTCACCGAGCGGAAATGACTCTCAGCCTGGTTGGCTGGGTTAAGAACACAAGCAAGCGGACAGTCGTGGGGCAGGTCCAGGGGCTGTGACATCTTGTCAATGAGATGTGGCTACTGTATGCTATGCACCAGGATGCTTTTCCATTGAGGATGTCTCTTGTGATACCTCCAGGGTGCATGATTGAAGACTAGGTGAGAGGATTCCCTTAGCAGCTGAATACATTTGATTATTTTCTGATACCTTGTCCCCGTCTCTCTTTGTGTTCGTACCGCAGGATACGGCAGAGCCTAGACAACAGGACAACTTTCCAGTGAAGACATCTCTCGTGACAGCTGCGGAGTACACGATTGAAGACAAGTGAGAGGATTCTGTTAGCAGCTGAATACATTTGTTTTTTTTTTCTTGTACCTCGTCTCTGTCTCTCTCTGTGTTCGCATGGCAGGAACCGCCACATGTTACGCACCAGGACTGCTTTCCAGTGAGAGCATCTCTTGTGACCCCTAAGAAGTGTGCAGTTGACGACAAGGTGAGAGGATTCCCTTAGTTGCTGGACCTACTTAATTCTTCCTTTCATTCCTTGCCTAATCTTTCCATGAATTCAACTTTATTTTAATGGATGTGTTCATAATGTATGGTTCAGGTTATGCAGATACTTTGAGAGTTGCATGAATTAGTCAACCTACTGAATTCCCCACAAACAACAATATGAATAATTAATTGACATTTATAACTTTTAACAACGTAGCAGCTGCTTGTGAGTTATATGAGTTTGTACTTCATTAGCTCTATTTGTATCACATTATTCATGTTACAATTGTAATAGTAATAGTAAATGTTCAATCGTAATAGGGCAAATTGATTTGACACAGTTCCTTGGCTATAAGTACCTAAGGTCCTGCTTTGAAAATAATATAGTACAACACGGGATGATTTTACTACACTTTTATTCATATATTCAATGTATTTACATTATTTTAGAGAATACTATATTAAAGAAGTAAGTTATATAGCTCCAATATCATCATGTAGTTTCATATTAATTACAGTCCATAACTGTCTGTGGTCATATTTCAACTGGCCTTTTTACAGTAACAGCAAAGACATATAGTGGACTTCATGGGCTTCCCCACATCTGTGTTTTTAAACCTTTTTGGCAGTGCTTTGTGTGACTAATATCCTGCCTTTTTATCCCTCACTCATGTCTTGCTCAGGTGTCAATATGTCAAACAACTAAATTAGTGTTCTATTATTTTCTTAGTTTGTACAAGAAGTATAAATATGTAGCTACCTAACATTTATAATGTGTATTGTTTCTTATTTTGTGAACAAAACCAGGTTAAAACATTTAAATGTAAAAACTGGTTTCACACTGCTTTGGATCTAGTGAAAATCCTAGAAGCTGTCAACACCATCATCTGAGCAGGCTCCATTTAACACAAAGAGAGACAGAGACGATGTACCAGACAAAAACCAAATGTATTAAGATCCTAAGGGAATCCTTTTACCTTGTCTTCAATTATGCACTCCATAGATGTCATGAGAGACACCCTCACAAGAAAGGCGGCCTGGTGCGTGGCATGCAGTGGTGCCTATCATACGAACACAGAGAGAGACAGAGACGAGGTAGCAGACAACAACCAAAGGTATTCAACTGCTGTCTGGTCTTTCTCAATAAACTGCAGATAATGAAGTACAGGGCAAGGAATTGAACATGCACATGTCCTTGCCTGGATACAGACACTTTGCCTGAAAGACAGTTGCCTCACAGGTTTGTTCCGAAATGACTTCCCTTATGCATTAGCTAATAGTCGACACACGTGCACAAGTGTTAATGTTCAACTTTCATTCAAGTGTAAATGGATTCTATGACTTGAATAAGTCTGCTCTAATATAGAAACTGCTCACCGCACTACAATAAGTGCACAAGGTGTAATGAACTTGCTATGAGAATGATCTCAGTAATCAACTCAAAAAGGATAGGCTCAGAAGTGTTGATTTTTTAAAGTAGGAAGGATTTTGAATTTTCATCCTTGCCAGGAGAACTAGCTAGCCTAACCTGGGATAACAGCCAATGCACAGAATCACAGCTGGGGAAAACTGATGTGACATGTCAGTTTAATCGGCAAGGCTCAAGGCAACAGGGTCCTGTCCCTTGACTTAGGTTGATCTAGAGGTATTTCAAGAAACTTCTCAAGCACACTTTAGTGGCAAAGAACAATATTTTCACTTGAACAGGGACCTCCGATTAAAAGTCTGATGCTCTACTGACTGAGCTATTCAGGATAGAAGCAAAGCTTCCTAGCTACTTCAGGAAGGATTCAGGACACGAAAAATAAGTCTCAAGCTTTGATATGGTATCTGTGTGCCAGTCTTCTCAAGTGAGACAAAGGCCCAAATGGTCTGGTTTGGTCATCCTCCCCAATCCAGGACATCGTAACTGACATGACATGTTAAGAGCTTTCCAACAGTGAACTCCTTCAGTGAGCAGGGAATGATGACACATCTGTCAGCTAACTCCTTTGGCAGTGTAGTGTTAAAGCATGCTAAGTATCATGTGAGATCCAGTCAGTTTGCATATAATGAATGTTCTTCCTCCTCTTAAAACTCTTTAGCTCTGATGGCAACATCCTATTACAAAGGCCCACTTTGTCTGGTGGTCTGCCTGATCAGGACAAGTGGGAGATGCTAAAACATTTCTAAAATATCACATTGGCAGCAGCCAACATTTGCGATTTTTAGGTGAAAACACAAACTTCCTTCGAGCCGCATTTGAACGGGCAGACCAAGGATTACAGTCTTAACTTCTGCAGTTCTCTGCTGTACCAAATGAGCTATCAGAGGTAACATGAAAGTACTTCCATGGGTCCAAACACCAGTATTTTTTGGATGTTTCAATATTTAAGTTCATTTGACACAAAGAAGAAACATCACATTGTACAAGTTGGAGATGTTCAGCTACCAACAGATATCTCTTTTGATGACATTTCGATACATACTGGACTTTGTGTACATGAATGGAGAAAAGCTATAACTGTTCAGAATAACATTCAGTGCTTTTGGAAGAAATGTCTACAGTGTTGTCATGTAAAGAGAGAAATGAAAGGCTGAAATATCAGAAACATTACAAGTGCAATATACATGTATGCAAAGAAAATTGAGTTCATGTGAACCGCATTAAGATGTCAATCTGCCTGTGGAACATAACACCTCTTAAGAGGCTCGATTTTTGCTCTCAAGCTGCGATGTTTTTGTCATGTTGTCTAAGAGAAGAGGCTTTGGTCGGTGGAGTGAGTCTTTGATAACTAAGATTGTAACTAAGATTGAAACTGCTCACCGCACTACAACGAGTACACAAGGTGTAATGAACTTGCTATGAGAATGATCTCAGTAAGTAACTCAAAAAGGATAGGCTCATCATGATGCATTAGCTAACAGTCAGCACTCATACACAAGTGTGAATGTTCAACATTCATTCAAGAACCTCGAGGTCACAGTCTGAAGTGTGTACAAAAGGAATCTAAAGTAAAGGTGTGAGCAAGTACATCCTCCACTGATAAGAGATGTAAATTAAGACTCGAATTGTAACATTAGAAAAAAGATGTACAGTTCTAACAATTTATTTAAAATGCCACACCTTAAACATGTAAAGTTGTTATTTACAATAAATTTATTATAATGCAAAATAATTAAAAAATATTATTACAATGACATGTCATGAACTATTACACAATTATTTAACAAGGGACAGACTAAATGACTAAATTTAAAATTAAGAAAAGCTTAAACAAATTTTAAACAATACAGAAACTCTACATATAGAATATAAAAAGTTAATAACAACAATCACAATAATAATAATCACAATAATAATAATAATCACAACAACAATAATATAGATATTGATAGAACAAGAATAATAAGAATAATAGTAAAAATACAAACAAGGATGACAATAACAATCACAATAATAATAATAAAGTCAGTATCTTCGCCTTTTCTTCTTAGGCTGTTCAGGCATGGGTTCTTCACTTATGTCCACTTCAAAGTGCGGCACGAAGCTGTTGAAAACTGGAGTGGAGAAGCTTTCAGTCACGTGGAACTGTCCATCAGGCTTCACTTCCTCGTGCAGAGTCGGACAGTGGAGCGCCTCCCACAGGCGCTGCTTGATCCTGCGGCCCAGTTCCAGGCTGTAGGGCTTGGCCCGACCGGAGGAACTTCTGAGCATAGGCTCCACCACAGAGTTGTAAATTTTCTGGTACTCCTGCTCTCTGTGACCGTGGATCAGCAGGGGTTCGTCCTTGCTTAGCTGCCCACTGTTGCAGTCAGACACAAGCGTCTCAGAGACAGGCTTAGGGCCCACCCTCATCTGAGGAGTTTTCATGGACTTGGAGGTGCAGCTGTAAGTGTGGTCCAGTCTGGAGCTAAGCACCTGTACTGAGAACTCTGTGCCTACATTCTCAGTACCTTTACATGTTGATGCTAAAACTCCCCCCACCAAGTAATCCCTCAGTCGCTCTGAAGGTATTATGTCCCTTCGGAGGCCATATGGACCTGTAGAGGTACGTTTCCTATTGTTCTGAGACAACAGATTAAACATCACTTCTTAGGCTCATGAACCAAAGAACATTTTAAAATTTTTTCATGCTGTCACACTTTAAATCATTAACCTACATCAAAAGTTCTGTATCCTAAGAAAAACATTACCATTTCTGAAGATGGTTTTAGAAGAATGTTTTTGTAGCAAAGTTCTGAAACCACGATTGATATCTTGTTGAAAATTGCCTGATGTTTTGTTTACAGTTGGTTGCTGTTACCAATATTCTGCTGAATGCTGGTAAACATTCTAGAATAGCATTAAACCAATCATAAGTCCCTGCAGAATGAGTCAAAATTTCAAACGTATACATAGCTACAATATGTCCTGGAAATAAAACACTGGCAAATTGAATGTTTATCTTATTTAAATGTACACAAAACCAGTTTCCACTGGACTGATTAAAGCATCAATATACAGATAGATCATTTCACTTTACCTTTAGAGTTATCCCAGTAGTAACCTGTTGGCACGTCACGGCCCCGCCCCCTCCTCAAATGTTTTCGTGTGTGTTCGTCTCTGTGGCCACGCCCTCTCGTGTCGTTCACCTGTTCTGTGTTAGGTGTAATCATCTTGTGTGTATATATGTCTCCTGTGTTGTAGTGCGTGTTGTTGGTGTTTGAGTTGTGAGGTTGTCGTATGTGTTGCGTGTTAGTAAGAGAAATAAAACTGTTTCATCGTGCCTCGTCCCATCTTAAATGATCATTTAAGAGGATTCGAAAGCCTGCTAGATAGTAGACTAAACCACAGGATATTACTAGCCTAATATTAACACACACAGTTAACATAAAAATTGAATATTGATCGTATACAGCTTTTATATATATATATATATATATATATATATATATATATATATATATATATATAAAATTTTTATTTCATTTTATTTTTTAATGTTTAGTCGTTAGTCATGCTAAACATTGTGTGAAACTTTGTGCACTTTCACTTGCTACTTACAATTGGTCACTTGCTGACACCAGACACGCGCAGAGCAACATAAATGTAGCCAATCAGCGTCCTGAATCTGAAGCCTAATGGCGCTTCATTGATCCACCCAAGAGAACTTTGGTGAACTGCCCTTTACTGTGGAGCTTCCTGAGCTGGCCGCGTAGCTAGCTAGTCAAGTTGTGTACTGTGTATTTTGTGTTAGTTTTTCATTTATAGTACCAATGAATTAGTTAAGATAGTGACTAATAGATAGTGCTAGTTAACGTTTAGCTAACGTTAACTTAGTTCTCTAGCTAACCTGGTGGTTTAGATTAGTGGTTCTAGTGAATTGAAGTGGCGAGCGTTCGCTAATTGTTAGCTCGCTATCTTGTTTAGCTAGTAGCTTGTGAACGTTAGCTAGCTAGCTAACCAGCTGTGTGTTTTAGTGGTGGTTCTGGCGAACTGAGCTACGTTGAGCTCGCTTTTCAGTTATGAAGTTTAAGCAGTTGAAATGTGTAATTTTTGATACCCAATGTATAGCTAGATAATAAAAGGCCATTGCATTAACTTTTAAAATGCAAGCCATCTTTTGCAGTAAACAAAAGATTCAAATATTTTTCTAATTATGCATACTGTCCCTTCTATCAGAACAAATTAGAGCTGCAACTAGAGATAATTGTCTTTTATTATTCTGTTGATTTTAAATGCAAATTAAATAATGATTGGCTCTTTCACAGACCCCTAGTAGTATGTGTTAGGTTGTATTGGAATGATTGCAGAAAATGACAACAGTCATACGCAGTACATTTTTTTAGCAGCCTCCACTGGTTAGTGCATCTTCTTTCTTTCACTAATAAAAATAAATATAAGAGAAATAAATACATTTACATGGTTCATCAATATCCTTTTACAATATTATTTTACTGTATGAAAGACTTCACCAGACCTTGCAGGGGCAGTACGCTTGTACAGAGAAAGTACTCCACACTCATGCATCAGGGAAATAACTGCATTTGCATGTTGAGACCAAGAAATGGTTCTGGTCAGTTTTTATAAAGCAGACACCATAGATGGGTAAGTTCTCAGCAAAGCAGACTTAAAGGTTGCAGTGCTTTGTAGCTTTCATTTGTATTTAAATATATTAAATGCAGTCTGTCATGAAGTTAGAAGAACAGATATAAACTCACTTTTAGGCAGATGTTTTTTGTTGCTGATTACTGTATCTTCCTATGTTTTCCTTCATAAAAACAGATGAGATCATCAAAAAATAAGCAACTTGAATGTCAGTTGTTGCAATATGTGCATTAAAATATCCTTACAAATGTAAAGGTGTGTGGGGGGGGGGTAATCATCTTTTTCCTGAAGATCTGTGTAAGTGATTGCACTGCTTCTTTGGATCTTTGGATTTATTTTGTTTTAGGCACAGGAAGTTTACTAACCACAACGTGAACTGTGCTTTTCCTTTTCTCATCTCCACTAGTCATAATGAAGCCGGTGTACTAGCATGTAATTTTTAAGTTTTTTATTTTAATTTAAATGAATCCTTTAAGTTCTTAGTATTATTAGATTTTACATCTATGTCATGACATCCAGCCTAGTGAGAATTGCAAGGGACCCAAGAGATGGCCAATATGCTGTTTCATTGTTTTAGTCTTAATAAAGTCTTGGTCTATGTTTTCCTTTATTCAGGTTCTACATAGAAGCACCAGGCACTTCACTATAAAGAAGCATCAGACCAACTACAAGAATCACTGTGCGTAATATAGCACTGTTCCTCAGCTCTAGATTTGAATTAGATAATGCTAAATCTTATTCTTTTTGTCCAGTGATATTATTTACAGGGCACCGATCTCCAAATTTATAATGTACAATTTTCATACATATGGAACATTGTAACTTTGTCTGCCCATTCTCCCTCATTCATCGTTGAGGGATATGGCTTGGCATGTAGATTCTCTTTGTATTTTTATTTTTTTTAACTGAAGTGCAAAGTCATGTAAGAACATCAGCCTACTATCTAATGTAATCTCAATATTATGGTTTCAAGATACAGTCTGAAGTATTCTTATTGAGGTACAGCACTCGTAGTATTATACCCCTAATGAGCGGGTTTAAAAACAAAAATGATGACCACTGCTGGTAGAGGAACAGATATCTGAACTCTTCTAATTTAAGAATATATATTTTTGAAGTTGCTCTTTTAAATTCAGCTAAAACAGGGTACAGTTGTTTGCAAGTGTTTAGTGGCTAGGCAGTGGCTTAAAAAATTTCAGACATGTCTCAGTTTTTCTTCATTTCAAAAAGCACGCTATCATTAAGATGCCTCTTTAGTCTGTGCACCTCACTGTTTCCTTCCCTTTATAGGCTTATAGACTACCACACCACTGTGGAACTCACAATAACTCAGGGGACTTTTAACGGTGCGACTTCCTCTTTACATTTTACACAATCAATATTCTTATGTGTTTCACTACTTTGGCACAGGTGTCTGTTTTTGAATGGTGAGTATTGTGTGAGTAATGGTGAGTATTTTTGAATTGTGTGTTTTTGTTCTGCATTTTGTTCATCAGGATGTGCAGTTCTTAAACATTCTGTTGAATATCTGGAATATTCGTAACTACATTATGACCCATTGCATGTAAATATGCAGTCTTAAGACACTGACAAAGTGCTGTTGTAGTAGCAGAGTTGCAAAATGTACCTACAATCTAAGCTCCTGCTGGATTTAATTTCAGCCCTAACCAAATAGGTAGTCTAGTTCTACTGGGGTCCTTTAATGTTAAACTCTCAGCACTTTTGTTATAAACATGTCTAGCATACATATAACTGGCAGTTCATAATGGACTAGACAATGACATTGTATTGGTGTTTTAGCTTTATGCTCTTTAACATTAGAATATAGATGAAACGGTAAATACCAGGTCAAGTATAGAATGTCAGTTTTAATTGGAGTGTATATAGAACTCTCGCTATACTGGGTAAGCCATATAGTCATCAGTCCATTTGTTTAAAATGTTCTTTGATGTGAAGCTCATATTATTTTGCCCCCACTTACGCAGAACTTGATTGTGAAAATGTGCATTGGAAGAATACAACAGGGGAACTCTCCGTTGTACTTCACATGACTGACACTGTAGACTTTAACTAATGTACAGTTGTGTAGATTTAGAGTTGTGTACAATTAGAGCAAGTGACCTAAGCAACATGTATTGCATACACAGTTTGCCTTAACCAACCTATCACTTCATCATGGTCAGAATATTGGCTATAGATACATGTAATGCTTCAGCATTGCTACTAGTTCTAATACACTCAAACTAGTGCACCAGAGTGGGTGATGGTAATGGTACTGTTAGAAGCAAACCTATATGACGGGGGTTGGGCTTCCACACACTGTCCCTTTCTCCCAATTCACAGAGCAGAAATGACTCCTTTTCAGCCTGTTTTTTTTTTTTTACACAACAAATTTCCAACCTCTATATATATATCACTTGGAATTCAACAGGCACCTGTTGCTACTGCACCTTTAAGACGGATGTAAGATAAATGAGCTCCTTTATGATTGGCTGCCCTGTATTGTGCTTCATTCAAAAGGTACTCAGAGCTGAAATGCCTGAGAAAGGCAATTTAAGTGGGTGTGCTAAACCTCTATAGGCTGAATAGGCAGAGATAGGTCAGTAAAGTGTTCTTGTGACATTAGAAATACAAATTTCAATATGGGGGCATTTTTGCAGCTAACTAAAACACTGATATAGTTAAGAATTTTAACATTTAAAATATATATATTAAAAGGAGAATGTTACTTATTTCACTCTGACTGTAAAACAGTGCATATTGTGTTAAATGGGATTTCCATCCCATGTTAAGGCATGTTATAAAATATAAAATATGCAAGAATGCAGAGCATGAATAGGTCAGTCTTCCATTCTGTATCACATACCTATCCTTGATAACACCGTGGTAACTGGAAAAAAAAACAACCCTTTTTACTCAGTTGTCACTACTTCCAATAGACTTCACGCTAATCTCATAGAAGTCCACCCCTTTCCGTGTCCTCCGGAAACAGCACTTCCGTTGTGTTGTGACAGGATTTGTTCCTGAAGTTGTATGCGTTTTCTAAATTTGCACCGCATTTCTAAAGTGTGTTACCACTTTGATGAATATGCTTTGTTTATTTGCAGCACGATGGGTTTTCCAGGACACCGTAATTTATGCATGTTTAATTCCATCTTTTATTCACGTACTAAGCCCAACTCTATAGGCTAATATTTATAAAACCGAGATAACCATAGAAACGTCTTCATCTGTGCTTGATACTTTCAAGGAAAAACGGAACTGCTGCTTGTCAAGCTTGTTTCATCAGGTTTTATATCATCGTCATGACGTGTTTGAATTGATCCCAGGCATATGCAGTCCTCATCAAAATCCATGCATGTCCTAGGCTGTGAGTAAGGTATGTTCTCTCTCTGGTCACAGTTGGCAAATAAATTATGCATATAGATTGTGGGGAAAACACTTTAGCACGTGTTCTCCAAAGAAGTGTCTTAATATGAGCTATCTAGTTAGTTCCAATGTCAACTGTACTCATAACACTGGGTTTCTCTCTGTGCTCAGGTGTCTTATTCGCATGCCAGTAACATGTTAGCGATATTGCAGTAGTGTGAATTTTTATAGTTGCCCGTGATGAAAGGTGACAGGAAATAAAAATCCAAACATTTTTTTTGTTCAGGTCTTTTTAACGGTCATAACCGACACATATTTATCTAACAAAAAAATCAGGTTCCTCTAAATGTGTGGAAGAACTGCTGTGTATATTTTTGTTTCCAGTGGCCTGAGTACCTAAAATATGTCACCATTTTAGGAAGCAGGAAAGCAGGGCTGCTTACAAACATGACATTAGTAAATTATTTTTGGGATATTTTAATTTATGATTTTCCCCTTTTTGTTGTTTGTTTGCTTTCTTACTTTCATTTTTTATAGGGACTGTGATATATATTTTGTTATTTGAATGCATAATATAGCTTTAGGGCTCCCACAGACACTTGTGTATATAAACATATTAGGGGAGATTTTTTCATTGATTTGTATATGTTTGTGAAGTAATGCACATAGTTCTCATGTTTGAGACACTTTAAAGATATTTTCCTTACCGAGTCATTTCAAAGATGATGCAACAGAATAGTTTTGCTTATCTATTCTGTACTTTGTTTATTGACAGGTAATTCCACCCTCAACTTTTTAGGGTGCCTCCCCATAATTGCTCAGCTCTTCTGTGTAATAAAAGCAGGATTGGTTTGTATATCACATTGGTGTAGGTCGTTTTCACCTGTTATATAAAGAACATTCTAATGGCTTTGGGGGAGACGAACCAAATTAGTCCTTTATAATTGTAATTATATATTACTTTGCTTCATTAGAAGTTTGTGATTATTCCTGTTATTCATCAAGTTAGGTACCGTGATTTACTGGGGTAGGTCAAATTAAAAGATAATTGACTGCTTATATTAGGTAAGCAAAGTTTTTTATGTCATAGTTTTCACTTACTATGATTGGGACAATACATCTTTTACATGAGGATGGATTTTATCAAAGCTTATATGGATCTGTATGCCATGCATAGGACGCTTATGCTTTATTTAGTTCACTAAATACAAGCAGTTCATTTTTGTTTTAAATGTTGATGTTCCACCTGCTCCATCAGACCCTCTGCTTTGACACTATGTCCACCTGGTGTACATCAGTAAGCACAGCCTATAACAAGGTATGTCTTAGCCACTTGTGATCTTCTAAGCATTAACTTTCACAACATTTTTATGACAATGTTAGTCTTTATAGTTTCCATAACTAGGTGCTTAACTGAAATCAGCTCCAGTGTTTCATGCTGATGTCTTTCATTTTTCATACATAGTCATGTATATATTTGTGACATACTACATTTGTTACTGTTTTCACTTGAACAAGGAAAATCATACTCAAAACAGATATATAAGTGGACAGTCAGGGTGAAATAAATAACATTCTCCTTTTAATGTTATATTTTAAAAAAAATATTAAAGGTCTTAAGTATGTCAGTGTTTAAGTTAGTCTTTTGGCCAATGTTTTTTTAAAAAGAGATAAGGAGATACCAGAACAAAATAGAAAAGCAAATAATAGAGGAAGATGGCATGGGATGGAGGGATGGAGGGATGATAAAAGACAGGGGTAGTAACGGATAATTTATTCTATTCTCTCAGCTATTCTCTTTAACTAATTCTGAAGTCTGCATCTTTATTTTCTATTTGAATGTTAACTTTACGACTAGCTGATTGGGGATTTAGGAACGACACTAGCGTTGATTTTGATTCTAGCAACAGTTCTAGTAATAAGCAGTGTTACAACTCTGCATGCAAAGTCACTGAACAGTTGACTGTTAATTCTGTAGTAAGCATAATGCAAAAAATACAACAACATATTTTGTTGTGATTGAAAAAATTACATGTCCTAAATGCATGTGTTGTAAATACATTGACATTAGTATTTTTAATTAATTTCTAACATTCAGAGACATTCAGAGGTGTTTCTATTAAGCCCAGAGTCAGCTAGGTCTCCACTCTCTAATTACTCAATGAACCTCAATGGTCTCCCAATCACATCTTCTCTAACAGTTAAAGATCTTGGAGTTATGGATCCCAGTCTCTCGTTCGAAGCTCACGTAAATAAATAATGTTTCTAGGACCCCCTTTCTCCACCTTAGAAACATTTCAAAGATTAGGAACATGCTCTCCACACATAATGCAGAAAAGGTAGTCCATGCATTTATTACTTCTTGACTTCTTGACTTATGTCAAGAGTACATGTCAAAAATTAGAGACGAAATGAGGTGCTAAATGCCACAATTAGGCATACAGCAGTCAAAGGCAATTTGGAAACACACTTAGAAAACAAAGATTATGATCTTTGATCATGATTAAACTTTCAAAAAGCTTATCAACGTGACGAGAATGTGAGGTTTAGGTTCATCTATAGTGTTACAGTATCAATGTGAAATATGAATATTGAGGTCAGCATCACGTAAGAATGTATGTGTGAAACATCTTCGTCGCCATAAATGTTGTGTTGTTACATAATTAAGCAGTCCATCTAGTTTCATTTACTTGATTTATTAGCAACCTGTGTCCACTGTCTAACTCAAGTATTTTTATTTTTATTTCCTCCATGTTGTTTATAATAGGCCTACAGTAAGAAATCCTTTTAACTGATTAATAATTAAAATATATCTTTCTTGACTTTAAGAATATAGCTTAACCATTAGAAAGATTAAACATCCAGTGAGTGTGTATCCTGGCATGTTAATGTAAAAGGCAGCTCCTACTGGATTTGGGGAAAGATTAGTAAAAGATTTCAAGTATCTGCAAAGCAGAAAACTGCCTATTCAACAGGCATGAATGATGTGCTACCGAAGTAGTTGTTTTATTTGCATTGCCTAATTAATATCATTAGATCAATTTCTATATTACCTATATTGTTATATTAAAATTTTGCTTTTGCTTTTTTGCTTCACAATTGTTACACATAATTGCTGCACCTGATACAAGGATAGGAATTTCAATTTATTCATACTGGATATAAGAATCATTAATGGCTGCTGAGTGAAAAACTTTCATTGAAAATTCATCCACCAATTTTTTTTTTATTTTATTTATTTTTTTGTAACCAGAAACAGGGCACATCAGCCAGGAATACATTCCAGCTCTGTTTTAGAACACTGGCTGTGATTCATTACATTTTGGCAATTGTGAAAACAAACTGGATGATACTTCTAAAAGTAATTGTGTTTGCAGTTTATTTGCACAGTTACATGAACAACACTGGTAGCATAGTCAACAGGCTTGATGGTTTTCCAGTGCACGACACCGTGATACCAGGGCTTGCCCAAGCCTGTGTGGGCCCCTATGCAGAAATCTGAGCTGCCACTGACATAACATTGGTAAAAAACAAATAGAAATAAATACATGGTCTTTGGCACCCTCTTGGCGGCCTTAGCAGGCTCTCATTTTGCTTATATGGTGGGACAATTGTTCTGCTGTTATCCTACCTATTGAGCAGTCCTACCTAGATTTAATGCACTTATGTACATCACCCTTAGTCCAGGTTTCTGGTGTTTATTTTAGATGCATTTTTGATTGTATATATTATAATTAGGCTACTGTGGACAATTGTATACCGTATAGCTACAGCACCTGTACTTCACACACATGTAGTAATCGGATCTAGAAAGTTGCCAACCCTATTAAAATATTAGGTTTATAGTATAATATTTGAATCAAACAGACAAAGCATTAATCACAATCATTTGCATGATGATTAAATCTTGAACCAAAAATGTATCAGAGAGCTGTAGTGTTTTTCTCAGACACACACCCAATTAAACTGTGCTTGACCATTTCTTGCCCTCTATATCATTCTCTGCAGTTTACTGAGAAAGACCTGACACTGGGTAATGCCATTGTCTATTCGAAGGCCAAAACAACAACAATCTTGGTTATCAAAGATTCACTCCACCCTGACCACAGCCTCTTCTTTTAGAAGCTATGCAAAAACCACCATCGCAGCTTGTGAGTACAAATCTAGCCTCTTAAAAATACTCGCCTGGAATTAAACCTAGTAGAGTTCCACAACGAGGTGCAATTTGTAAAATGACGTCTTTTTCTCTCAGAGTTAGAAATCTGCAGAAATAAATACATCAGTTAAATGTTTAAATATGTAGGTTAGAAATCCAAGTATAAAGAGCAGATATATTATCTGTGCTAATTAATGAATGTATTTAAAGTATACATTTAGTAGGCCAAAAAATAGAACTCGTATGTAAATCATATCTAAATATTTTTATTTAGAGTAAATTACATGCGACATTTTGAAGATTTTGATTTTTTGGCCTGCTACCACCACACCGCCTCATCGGGAACTGTTACACTTTATTTTTTATTTATTTTTATTTATAACTTAAAAATAATCACCTGGAATGTAAACCTAGCCGAGGTCCACAACGAGGTGCAATTTGTAAAAGGACGTTTTTTTTCTCTCAGAGTTAGAAATCTGGAGAAATAAATATATGAATTTATTACCCCCCATCAGTGGACCTTTAGAGCTTTATTATTAAAAATAAGACAGACAGATGAACAGACAAACGCAAAATGTATATATAATATTTTTAAGTATTCGCCATCTGCACCATTACAGGAATGGTGTGTGTGTGTGTGTGTGTGTGTGTGTGTGTGTGTGTGTGTGTGTGTGTGTGTGTGTGTGTGTGTGTGTGTGTCTGTCTGTGTGTGTGTGTGTGTGTGTATGTATGTATGTATGTATGTATGTATGTATGTATCTATGTATATGATTATGTGTGAGTACATGTATGTTGGATTGTATATGTACACGTATTAGAGTGTGATATTTATCGTTTATGGATTGGCTCTGTATGGATTTTATCAAAGTTGTCCAGTCTAGATTATTGGTTCTGTTATTGATTAATTCTGAGAATTATTCGATTGATATATATACTCTATCAATAGATTTTTCTATTGGGTGACACTAATATTATTTTTTGTTTTCCAGTTCATGAATATGTTTTTTTGTTTGTTGTTTTTTTGCAAGAATATTTTTATTATATCAATATAATAATGTTATACATAGTATCCTGTCATATTGGTTGATGATATGTCTCCTAGGAGACATAAAGATGGTGTTGGATGGATATGGTTATTTAAAGCATGGGATATGTTGGTGATGCACTATATTGGACTGTTTGCACTTGTGTAGCATGTTGTCTGTTGCACTGTTGTTTTTATGTTGCACCATGGCCCTGGAGGAACGTTGTCTCGTTTTTGTTGTGTACTTGTATATATAGCTGAAATGACAATAAAACCACTTGAACTTGAATTCGAACTTGATGACGACTTGCCAAAATTGCTTGATAGGTGTGCTCTGCCACGTGGCGTGAATGTAATCGTCAACTGTGATTTGAGTAAAGTATGTACAGATTGCTGAGCTTGTGAAACCAATTTTAAACATCCAATGTGTAGTATAATGTACTCTGTATTATTTTGTACTGAATGCATTGTAGGTTAGTGTTGCTGTCATGTGGTAATTATTATTACACATTTTAATCCAAACTGCAGCGTCAGGGGCTAGTAATAAATGTTCCTCCTATTGTCTCGATGGGAGAGTAACTGTGAGATTTGATTTCACTATTATTTTGTATATCTTAGATAATAGGTTTTTTGTATTAAGAATGCTTGTTTATAAATTCTGATATGGATGTAGGTATCGGAATTGATTTTTGAACACATAGGTGATCTTAGCTGATGGTATTGTAGGAACTGGGGGCTTTCTATAGCATATTTTGGGGCTAGTTGTGGGCGTGACATGAAACAAGTCTTAGGATAAATATGTTTAAGGTTTGTAATGCCTTTTTCTATCCAAGATGTAAAGTTTAATATTTTTGTTCATGGTAAAGCCTGGATTGTTCCAAATGGGAGAATGAATAGTTCGTGTGAGTGTGGAGTTTGATATCTTGTGGAATTTCCACCAAACTGTTAGTGTCATGGCCACCTTCAAACTGTTGAAACATGGATATTTTTGAATATGAGTCTGGGCACATTTGAAACACCTGCCGCAAACATTACTGACATTATATCTTGTTTATGTGATTGGCTGTGCTTCTCTAGCCACAAGTACTTTTTGATTTATTTATTTTTTAATTTGGTAATTTTATATATAACAGCAACAAATGACATCTTAAGTTTTATGACAAAATGTGCAAACAAGCTGGTCTGACCGGTGTGTAGTGGGATATGACTCAGTGCATCTCTGGTGCTGCTTTTGATGAGTACAGTGTCATAAGTGTGTCTGTCCAGCAGCGCAAAGAGGGGATACAGCTTCTTCTCCCAGAGGTTTCCGATAAATATGTAGATATGTTAGTATGTAATAGAAAGACAGCTGTCCATCCTCATAGTCTAGGTACATGCCCACATTCCTGGGCAGTTGTGTCAGGGGCAGAGGGGTCTCAGGCATGGTGCAGGTGTACAACTTTTGGGTGTTCCTCCAGAGCACCCAGAAACCCTCACAGTGGCTTTCTCAACTTGCTCAGACTCAAATCTGAATATCGGCGTCCGAAAGGTCTTACAGAAGAACAAAAAACACAACACATTTGATTAAATCGTTCCAGTATAAATATGGTTATCAAACATGCTTTTAAAAATATACTTCCATGGAGATGGTGCCCTACAGGGTAGTGTTGGAACAGTGTGTACAGGCTTAGTGTCATGTTGTGGCCCCGCCCCCTCCTCAAAGATCTTGGTGTGTGTGTGTTCGTCTGTGTTGCCACACCCTCTCGTGTCGTTCGCCTGTTCTCTGTTATGTGTAATCAGCTTGGGTGTATATATGTCTCGTGTGTCATAGTACGTGTGTTGGTGTTTGAGATGTGCATAGTGTTTGAGCTTTGTTGTATGTTTTGCATGTTTGCAAAAATAAAAGTGCGTTTCATCGTGCCTCGTCCCCGCATCCTGCTTATCCTCGCAACGTCACAACTAGACCACTTTAGATGTAACTTAGAACCTCCAATGACCTCTGTATGTGTTTCTTTAGTTGTATGAGCTCCCCTGGAGGACTCTGAATAGTTGACAATGGAAGAGGGGTATATCAGATTCACCCCTTCTGCCTCGGTGTGACAGATTAACACACTGCAATAACGTTTAGAAATAAAAACATATGGTAAACACAATCTAGAAAATATTACCTTGTAACAATTCATTCAGTATATGAACTGTTTTCTGTGTCCTTATGTCTATAAATTAAAAGTAATAAAACATTTAAATGATAAATAAATTACAATAAATGTATAAATGTTCACAAATAAGAAACTACATTGGTCTGCACTTTTCTCCACAGATTCAAGGAACTCATGAAAGTTGGAAGCTATAGAAACACATAATACAGAATTATAGACTGACTGATGTGTGAGCTAAAAGATCACTGTGATGTTCTCATATCTAAAGCACTCAAAGCATTGATGTTATGTAAATGAACTGTGATCTGATTGGTTTAAGGAAATAGATTCACCTACTTTGAAGTTCAAGTTTTTATCAAAAGGTTAGAACTGGTTGACTATACTTTGTCTGTCCTGCAACAGGAAATTTAAACATTTTTATCCAAAGTATTACGCGATATAAATCAATTCAAGACTACCCGTTATTGACCGCTAGATGGGGAAAGATACGAAGAAATAAATGAGTCCAGCTCCTCCTGCCCGACTTTACGGTGAGACTCTACTTTTACGTCATTAAAACGCTAAAGAAAAAAGGCCGCCATATTTGTAGTTCCACAACGTGAAAAGGCGTCATTTTGTATGCCGAAGAATGAATAAACACCATGCCATGCCTTGAAGACGACGAAATTGCAATTTATTTAGCTAGCCATAAGAATAAGAATAGCTGTTTAATTTACATAATCACAAATATATTGCATGTACATACAGCTACATTTCAGTCGATCAAAAATGTTTCACGTATTTATAACCGCAACTTTATGTTACAGTGGTCATATCAGAGATTTACCAATATAAAACGCAACAGGTGTCGTGTTCTGTAATAGACCATTTTAACATTTATATCCATATTACACATAACCAAGGTGTAATATAACCATATGTACTGAACAGACATAAACAGCCTGTGTATTGTGAAAATACATGTATGTGTCTTCTACAGCAATTACTGTGCCGTGCACACTTTAAGTTTGGCATGAAGTGTTTGCTTTTTCCAAAGCAAGTAATATTAAATTATTCTCATAGAATAAATTTCACAAAGACATGGACTTCTCGGGTGACCGTAGAAATATGTTTTTTTTTTGTATTTAATTTATTTAATGCGAATCGTATGTAGGTTACCACTGCTAAGCTTCACCAATGTCAAGGTAAGACCTCGAAAGGACGTAGAAAATTATTTTAATAACAGCTTCTGCTGATTTATTCAATAACTGTATGACACCGTTTGAGTGTACGTACCGACTGAAAACAAACTCAAATTATTAGAGACACTCTTACTGCGTCTCCACATTGAAACATATCAGTTAGTTAGCTAGGCTGGCTAACTAGCTTAGCTTTATTAGCTAGCTAAGCTAATGGCGAAGAGGATTACGTTAAAGAACCCCCGGTCTACAGTTGTGCACATACAGGAAAATTAATGAATAGCATGATAATACACGCATTTATTTGAACAGTTATGTAGCTAATATGCATTTGTAGTATGTGCGCCTGGCGTAGAAATGAGTCTTTGTTAGCCCATTAAGGCTATCTTAGCTAGGCTAGTTCGAGCAAGCTAAGTGCTGGTTGCTATGACAACGGGCTTGGTGTATTTTGCGAGCTTGTCAGCTACATAAGACAAGTGTTTATCGCTTTACTGCTGCGGTGAACTGTTATTATTGTAACACTCTGCTAATGCCAGATGTGTAGAATAACTCACTAGTGATGTTTACTTCGAGACTTTGACAGTTTTAAGATGGATAGAAAGCGAATGAGCCAGCTAGCTGTCCTAGCTAACATGCAACCTTCTGTACATCCCGGGTACTCCCAGCCCTTATCAGGACCTCACAGTTCCCTTTGAGAACTCCCTGGTATCACGATCATAACTTTGGACAACCAGTTGTCATTCTCAACTCATGTTTCAGATTTCTCCTTTGTAACATACGAAGGATTCGGCCCTTTCTTTCGCAGGAAGCTACCCAGGTGCTTGTGTGGTCTCTTATGATCTTAAAGATGAACTACTGCAACTTACTACTTGCTGGTCTAGTAGTACTCTAGTACTTATTGTTTATTGCACTTATCAATGTTTAAGGTAGACTTTATGTATTTTGTACTTCTTGTTAGGAACTGGTTCAAAGTGACAAGTCCTTCAGTTTCGATCTCCTCCAAGTTACCCTCTGCCCTCTGTCCTCTGTAGCTGGATCTGGGGAAGTCAAGAGACACTGACACCAAGGTAGTGAATGAAGAGAGTTCAACTTTATTGAGGAAAGCACAGAGTATATATGTGTCCTATATCTACTATCTAAATCTACAGAATGACGGGGAAAAGTGAGGCATGTTCTAAGGGTCTGTGTAGAAAGGAAAGAGACAAGGTTATTAAAAATTAGATGTTCTTGGCATGAACGACCCACGAGCTGTTCCCGTACCCGCCATGAGGTACTCCTGTGCTTAAAGAGAGACAGGGAGAGAAAGAAAGAGAAAGGGAGGGGTAAAGGAGACGAGAAGAAGGAGTGGAAGACCTCGGGCGACCAGCTCGCGGTCAAGCCGCCATGTCATGGCTGATAGGCAGAGACCTTTTGTTGGATGCCTGAAGACAGAAAGGCTCCAGTATCTAACAATAATAATAATAACAATAGATGTAATAATATATATATATATATATATAAATAAAATGTTTCTCTCATACTCAAGGTCGCAGAAACCCTAGAGACAGGAGTCACTGCTGAATAAAAACAAACCATAGAGGGCATGAGTTCATGCTGGATTTATATTTATGGCATTTAGCTGACACATTTTTATCCAAAGCAACTTACAATTATGACTGAGTACAACTTGAGCAATTGAGGGTTAAGAGCCTTACTCAGGTGCCCAGCAGTGGTAAGTTGGCAGTGGGGGGGCTTGAAGCAGCAGCCTTCTGATACCTTAACCACTGAGCTACCACTGGAAAAAAAAAAAAAAAAAAAGCTAACCCTAGCAGACCAGCTGTACTGTCCATCCTGCTCTCCAATGTCTGTTCCCTGGTCAACAGGTCAACTCTAGCATAGCACCCAACGCGAGTGTAGAGACTGTTGTGCTTTAGTTTTCATAGAACTGTGGCTCAGTGACAGAATTCCTGACACTGAGGTAACAAAATGGCAGGAAGTGTAAAAGACCAAATTAGGCTGCATGTAGACATCTGAAAATCAGTAAGCAGGTAATTGTTTTATTCCTAAGAAATGTTATCTCGAAAAATGTACTGTACTTCAAGAATATTGGATGTTATAAAGTGATTTATTTGAGTATGCCAGTGTGGATTCTCCCGCGGGCCCGCTAGGGGGCGAAGTGCAGCATAAAGTTAGCCCTAAGATGCAGTAACCGTTAGTGAGCAAAGATAGCCATCAAGCTAGGATAGCTAACGTTAGCTAGTTAACTATTCATCCCATTAAATCACGCTTTTAATACTGTAAATGCTGTAATAATGTAAATAATTGTATATTTCCTCATTTATACATTTTGTAGCAGAATTATGATCGTAGCTAGTCCATGCTAGAAGCCACTGAAGCAACGCTTAGCTTCCAGCTCATAGCTGCCCCCAAACAACTCCACACACACATCAGCTAAAATAAGCCTCTTTTATTCCATGATGTCTAAAGGTATCGGCGATCAAATCATTTATATGGCTGCATAAGTTTCACCAAACGGCGTCAAACTATTTATCTGCCTAACGGAAACGCAGTTTGACAGTTCAGACCTTTAAATGGTTAAAGGGTCTAACCTAGGTTAGCTATTTTAGCTACCTAACGAGGTAAGATAAGGAACGGGGTGTTTGCAGTTGTTCATTTTTACACCTTCCTGTGTGGTCCGTTTTCAGATATTACAGTTACGTTAACAATCTTGTGAAAATTGTAAAGGATACTTTATTCATGTCCTCATTGTTAAAAATTGTATCGCTTTATCACAGCGATAAGCTAGTTAGCTAGCTAATAGTTGAGGTCAGCGAGTGTCTAACTCGGGCTATAAACCATTCCTTGTGGAACCATTTCATTGTTCATCTTTCAACTTTGATCGTTTAGGTGCTGGTAGTTTGTTAGCTAGCTAACTGTTCAGCAATAGAAAACCTAATTTTGTATGATTTAGAGACCCAAATTCACAAACCTGTGGGTTTTCAAATTTATCGTTCTCTCTAAATAAGCAATAATGAGGTAAGCCATTACTACAGCTATCGGACTGTTTGAACTACAATATTCGACTGTTCATTTATTGTTAGTTAGATTAAATTAACTTTCATAAACATTCTGTATTAATAGAATGTGTTTTTTTAATGACTTATTAACTGTGTATATTTAACAGGAAGCTATTTATATAAAGTTTCAAGTTTGGTTTATTTGTCACACATTTATTTGTCACTTTCATTTTTAGGCTGTAAAATGAAAGATCCTTGCTCACAATTTTATATTTATATATATATATATATATATATATATATATATATATATATATATATATATATATATATATATATATATATATATTACACACACACACACACTCCCTATTCAATGGGAAGAAACCAGTTCATGTCATTGTGAATTGCTGGTTCTGTAATCAAAACACTGAGGTTCCATATGGGAACAGAAACTGCTGGGACTGTCCATTCTGTGTGCAGTACAATGGCTTCTAAGAGGTATTGCTGTATTTGAGACATGGTGAGGACATATTTTAGTGAAAGTCTTCCAATGATGCACCCTTAACTGAACCATTTTATGCTTTTGCTGCTGTTAAAAAAATGCAGAATGGTGATTATAACGAACCGATCCTTGCACAATATATGGAGCACCTCAACCATGGGGTATCAGCTGGTGTCCCTGTGCTTGATGCATCCAAGACTCAACCAGACACTGAAGATCAAGCAGCTGGCTTCCTTCACTCCCAGAAAGGAAGTAGGTTTTCCATTTGAACTGTTGCCTTCTTAGTTAAGACATATGCAGGGTTGATTGCAGTGCCAGAGTTGTGAAACTATGCAAGGTAATGCATGTCCAGTGCTGGAATTAAGATCATAGCTGTAAATAGTCTCTGACTTGGGCAGAGATTGTGAGTGGATCTTCAAGGGCAAACAGGATCTGATGGCCCACATGTAGTTTGATATTATTCCTAAATAACTAAGTTTACATGGCTATTTGAAAGAAGCTGATCATGTAAGCAGCAAAGACAGAATATCATTCTCTGACTAAGGATTTAGTTGACTCATGTTTAGCCCAACTAAACTGTGGTCCTGGCTGATTTTAGTTGGACTATTGAGCCACTGACTCATGCACAGAGTTCTCTGAGTATTTTGCAGTTTCTTACTCTACTGAGTTCTTACTGAGTATAACACCAACTTTGATGCATTTGTTTTCTTTTCACTGAACAAAGCCTTCAACCTTGACTGTGGTGACATGAATTCCAGATCTGCAGAGTGTTTTTTTCGGTAATGCATCTTTTGCCCGTGCATTTTGATTGCAGTGTTAGGAGGTCATAACTGCTAATCAGAACTTTGGACAAGAGGGCTTATCCTCATCCTTCATGTACAACAACAATCAATCTTTTCTTATTTATTTTTTTCCAGTTGTAACAAACCGTTCTGCTGTTTTTTAACTTCTGTCAAATTTTTAATGGTTGTACAGGACAATTACGATGGAAATGGAGGTGTACAAGCACCACCTTGAACAGACCTACGAGTTGTGCGTGCCTGTCAGACCGCTGAGCAGTATGACATCCAGCCCCAGAACCAGCAGCTGCGGGCCTTTTCAACCACCAGCTCAGATGCAGCCAAGGTGCGGACAAAGCATTCATTAAGGTGAGTAATTATTGTCAATGGTTGTCTTAGAATGGTGCTGAAGTGCTTAAGATACGTTTTGGCGCCCCAACTCACACATCAATCTCAGAGGCAGATGGATTCCTGTCTCCCAGCCGCATCCCAACTTTTTGACCAGTACACATACTTGGATAAATGTTCTCTGTGAATACAAAACAGCAACATTTGTCTAGTGTACCGGAGACCTCTTGGAAGTTTTGTAGACAGATGAGGCCGGGCTGTGCTAGCTGAGAGAGACGATATTTGAGCTTGAATCTGACTAGCACATGCACAGAAGCATAGGGTATTATGAAGGCTCTGTATGATATCGTGACCCAAGGTTGAGCTTACAGTAGGTGGCCATATTGCCTCATATCAAGGGCAGTGTACGTTGGAAGACCATAGCAGAGACGTGTGACCGAACTATGTGCACGAGCGCATAACATGCCGCATTCCTTGTTTTCTCCCATTTTTGAGTGAAGCTAATTGATAGTGCCATCTGCCATCTCCTTTTAGAAAGCCAGTGCAGTGCCTTGGCTGTTGATGTGAGTTGTTTTGTCAAAGGAAAGAATTGAAAATGTGAGCGGTGATCTCCATGTAATACTTAGGCTTTAATGCCCTTTACCACTCATTCAGTGCTTGTCTGTGTTTATGTTTTCAGTGTTACAGTGTGATTTTATTTAGGTGAAATTTGTTTTCAGTCTATCTGCAGTAGTGCACTTAAAGGGCCAGGAAGGTTAGTGGAACACATTTGCTCTGCCTCTGACCTCACAATTCCACTGTAACAACAGTGTTCAATTCCGTCATTTAAAAAAAAACAAAACTTGGTTTGGTTTAAATTTGTTTAAAGATTTGTTTAAATTGTGTGTGCCAGTGTATGTGAGCGTGTTACAGTCTCTCTGACCCTCCACACCCATTAGTGCGTTCTTCCACTAGCTTCTCTCTCGTTCCTGCTTCAATATTCAAGGGAGGATTGAGATCCATTCAGGTAATTTTGCAGTCTTCAAAAAATGCATTGAAAGACATTCCAGTAGCTCAGTGGTGCACCTGCGCTCCACTCTGCTCCACAGTTCGGAGGATGCCACCACCTATGTTTAGTCTTTTATGTTTAGTCTTTTTTAGTCTGTTTCTCTTTATTTCCTTTGGACTCCAGTGCTTTTTAATAATCTGTTTTGGACATGGTATGGCTGCTCCATTACCCAGGAGCCCATACAAAGGTTCATTTCTGCCTGCCTGCATAACTGCTGGAGGGAGGATTTTATGTCCAGAAAATGTTAAGATGGCAACAGCTCGGTGGGAGACAGTATGTGAGAATCACCTCTTAGGCTCATTTTACTGTTTCTCATGTAGAAGGAATTCCCTCACTATGTTCTCATTCTGAGCATCAAAGCCAACTGGGATGGGGGTTTGTCACATTCTGAATTCTAGCTCATGTCATATTTTGTCAGCATTGGCTTTGATAGACTCAGGTTATCAGTACAAATTTACATTTGTACATCAAGATTAGTTGTCTTTTACATATATATCCCCTCTCCTGCAATCATGGCTAATTAGCTGCATCCGTCATTGTAATTGTTTAATTTTTCATGCTAGTTCAGTCACTCTTGTATTAGTGCCATGCATGTGAAACAGACTCTTGAAAGGTTTTCTTTTTGTATCTTGCATGCCTAGCATAATAGGACATTCAAAATCCCTTGAAAATTTTAAACTTTTTTTTTTTATGTATATATCTCCTCAACATTCCCAGTACAACTGCTGTAGAGTCCACGACTCAACTCTTGACTAAAGTCTTCACTCCGAGCGTCTGAGCCGGCTGCTGCGGCATACGCCACGCTGCTCTGTGATCCTCACTCTCCACTCCTCTCCTCTCCCAGCTTTTCCAGATCCCTCAGATGCAGACAGCCCAGCCTGCCATTCCAAGTAACATCGCTTCCTTTCGACCCGTGTCCGGCCAGCCCATCATGATGTTCCTGACAGCCATGCCCTTCACCTCATCCCAGACCGGCCAGTACTACGTACTCCAGTACTACGTGCCTCAGGTACCCAGAGCAGAGAAAAGCGCCTGTGCAAATATGTACACAGTGTAGCAAATGGGTTGAAAATCTGTCTATAAACAGGTTGGCCAGCAATAAATAAACTGCTCCTAAAATGTGTAGATAAAAATATGTTTTATCTTGGAAGCAGAAATGAGAAGTTCTAGTTTAGTTTTTTTTCAGTGTAAAAACTAAATGTTTTTGTATTTTTTGTTTGTTTACTGCTTCGAATATCTCTTTTAGGAGTGTCCTATATGAATGGCCATGTCTGGTGCTAGGCCCTTTACTTCTGCTGTTCTGTTTCATTCTCAGTATCACCACAGTGGCCTTCCCTACGTGGGACATCCCCAGCAGTACTCCGTCCAGCCCACAGGACCCAGTACATTCTACCCTGGGCTCTTTCCTGCAGACTGCCCACTAGCATATGGTGAGTTTGGACTTCTCTTTCTCTACCCCCACCTGGGAAACACACATGCGTGCTCTCACCGATAAAGAGACCTTTCTTCTGGGTATTCCCGCTGGCTGAAACTGGTTTTTCTTTTGCTCTCTAACTGAAACCAGTGCTTTTTTTTTGGTCACCACTAGTGGCAGGGCCTTTATACTATCCTGGCCAGACCATATACACCAAATCTCCATCCATGATAGTGCATACAGCTCAGCAGCCTCCACCCACTAAGAGAGTAAAGAAAACAGTGAGTATTCCCCCTGCCTCAGAGGTGAAATTAATTTAATTGTAGATTGACTTAATAGATGCAATAACTTGCTGTTCGCTAAGATCCGTATCCGAGACCCTAACCAGGATGGCAAGGATATCACAGAGGAGATCTTGTCAGGAGTAGGCGTTAGCCAGAACACAAGCCCACCAGTGGGACGTCCCTGCACTACCCCTACTGCTCCACAGGTAAGCCATTCAGTCCCGCAGCCCGAGCCCCTGATCGGCTGCAGGCCGCTGCCTTGCGTGATCCACTCCACAGGTCAAAGTACTCTCTCACCTAGTCCTCCCTCATAATAAGCTCCGAGCATCATACAATCAGCAACAAAAGCTGATGGTGTAGTTTGATTTCCAGCCATTCTCTCTTCCTCCTTCAGTGATTCGGTCGCACCGTTGACCCTCCTCCGTCATATTTGACTTGTTCCAGGAGCTTGTGTGATTGTGGCTGTTCTGATTTAAGAAGGTTTCTCAGATGTGTTTTGATGTTCTGACTTGCCGTGCCTATTATTTCGTCTGCCTCCATCTTAGTCCTCCCTCACAGCCACTCGAATCCTCCTGATCTTCCCTCGTGTTCCCTCCAGACAGCCCACGTAAAGGCCCTGTAAGAAGGATTCAGCCAAACCCTGAGCACCTCAGCTTCTCTGAGGAAAGGCCTCTCTGTAAACTCTAATTATGCTGTGCTGTGCTGTGCTGTGCTGTGCTGTGAAGTGCTGTGCTCACCCCCCCACCCTCGTTGCCATTCCCCTTCTTCTGCATGTGTGTGCAGTATCTCTCTCTCTCTCTCTCTCTCTCTCTCTCTCTCTCCATCTTTTCTGTCTTTTGCTAGTTTTTATGTCCACACCCTCATTATCCTCACATTTTCTACCTCAAATCCCAGCAGCTGAACAGCCAGGTAGCAGAGCAGGGGAATGTCATGTATAACGTGGACAGTGCTCAGGTCCTTCCTGCTCCTGTGGACTTGAAACCAGGTCAGGCCTCACTGTCCCTTTCAACCTTCTAACTACATCACACACACACAGCTGGTTTAGGGCTAGCTAGCACATGCATGAACTTCCTTATGAAACTAGCACTAGTTTTGTGGATGATTTGCTTTTGACTCCACTGATTATTATTTTATTTGAAATTTTTTCCCCCTTTTTGGTGGTTCAACTTTCCCAACCCTCATCTGTGATTGGCTGTAGATGACGAGCCAAAGCTTGAGTGTGCAATGCTGAAGTCTTCATCACCAGCACTACGGCCAGTCGAGCCTCCTGTGCAGAGACGAGAGCCCGGCAGTCCTGCTTTTGCTCCTGCCCCTGTCTCTGCACATGGACCCGTCCCAGCTCCAGCTCCCACTCCTGCCCCCACCCCAGACTCTTATCCCCCTGAGAAATCAGAGCTTCCTCCGCAGATGTTTAACCAGCTGATGAAGCAGGTGATGGACCTCACCATCGACACGGAGGAGCGCCTTAAAGGCGTGGTTGACCTGGTTTTTGAAAAAGCCATCAATGAGCCCAGCTTCTCTATGGCCTATGGCAATACGTGCAGCTGCCTGACTATGGTGAGTAACATGTTCCCATACATTGCTGCTGAAGTTCCATACAAAAGCAAATGCCACACAGACGTGAACTCTGTTTGAACCACTCTAAACTGACATGGAGCTTTAATCAGCTTCTATTTAGTAACAGAACTCTCAACACTGTCTTATACCCAAGTGTTTCTCCTACATGTCTTTCCTGTGTAGTTAAAAGTGCCCATGGCAGACAAGCCCACCAGCACTGTGGGTTTCCAAAAGCTGCTGCTGAACCGCTGTCAGAAGGAGTTTGAGAAGGACAAGGTCAACGATGATGTTTTGGAGAAGCTGCGGCACCAGCTGGAAGCGGCCACTTCAGTAAGCAGCACTCCTGTCTAGTTTACCCGACTCACCAACCCACAGATCAGGAGAAAGGGGACTGAAATCGGCAGCAGTGCTGGGAGGCGGCCTGGTCGTTATCGGGTCCAAACGCGCTGTTTCTTGCTTTTGTCTTTGTTCTGGTTACTCCTCGCAAGGCCAGCGAGCGGGAGAGGCTGGAGGAGGATCTGGAGGAGGCGAAGGACAAGGCCCACAGGAGGTCCATCGGTAACATCAAGTTCATCGGGGAGCTGTTCAAGCTGCACATGCTGTCAGAGGCCATCATGCACGACTGTGTGGTCAAGCTGTTCATGAACCACAGCGAGGAGAGCCTGGAGCGTCTGTGCCACCTCCTCACAGCCATCGGCAAAGACCTGGACTTGGAGAAGGCCAGGGTAAGCAGGCCGCGGGCCTGGTCTGGGTTGATTTAATATTCTCAGCAGATGCTCAGCACTTGCATCGGTTTATCTTTAATATGTCATGTAAAGGTTTACGGCGCATGTGTAGATGAGTGCTAGTGTGCAGTGCAGCGGCTGTGCGGATTTTGTCCAGATTTGGTCTGTGTTGCGTTTTTCACAACAAGTACTTTACACATCGAAACTGGATGAAGAAGTTTTGGATATTGTATATTGACTGTCAATTTTGTCTCTAGTAGGAATGGCAGTTGTGATGTTGACAGTTCAGTCACCAACTAGTGTGACAGTTATTTGTGTTCAAGTTTCTTGTTCTTTTTTATTTTGTTTTTTTTTCCATGCACGCTTTTAACCAAAAAACAAGCATGTTGAAATGTTGTTTATAAAAGTTTTGCCGTCAGTGTTTTCTGTTGCTTGCCTGTTGCCTGCACTCTGACTACAGGGTAGCCAACTAATTAGGATCATCATCTATAGTGCGACTAGCATGCTGTGCTGATATCAGTGTATTATTAGGCCTTGGCAATGATTTTGAAAGTGTCCAAGTTCATGTTGTTTAGTGAAGTTGTTAGTGTGGTTGTTAGCTCTGCTCCTACTACAGCTGACAAAATGAAAGGCTTTTATTGAGGACTGGTCAGCTGTTAGAAGGTTTTGCTCTCACAGCCTCCTCCACGTTTGCCGCCTCCTGCTGCTGCACCCTGGATTCCCCAAAGCCAAGCGCAGCTGATGACAGCACAGCTACACCCACAGTGGCAGTGAACTGCTTTACAGCACTGACCAACGTGCAAGGCAGCAGGGTTTACATAAGAGTCATAAACGTCTTGCGACATGAGTTCAGCTGAGAGCACACCTGATCGAATCGAAAGGTGAAGAATATCTGAAATTTGTCGACGTTTCTCTTACACTCTCTCTCTCTCTCTCTCTCTCTCTCTCTCTCAGCCAAAAATGGATCATTACTTTAAATATATAGAAAAGACAGTGAAGGAGAGGAGGGGTTCTTCACGCATTCGGTTCCTGCTCCAGGACGTCATTGACCTGCGACTGGTTAGAGACTCTGCCTGTGTTTGTGTTTGCCATTCCAGCGCATGGTGATGCAAAAGTATGCATCTGCTGATTTTGCTTTTCTAGAATAACTGGGTGTCGCGGCGAGCTGACCACGGGCCCAAGACCATCGAGCAGATTCATAAGGAGGCCAAACTTGAGGAGCAGGAGGAGCAGAGGAAGGTGCACCAGCAGCTGCTGTCCAAGCACAACAAGAGGCAAAGGTGTGGCCCTCAATTCCGTGACAGCCTTTTTCACCTGGCTGTGTGAGGCCGAGGACAAGTCCAAGGACAATCGACAAGAGGATGGACACATTTGCCAACGTGTGCTAAAAGACAATGCAATAATTCAAAAAAAATAATAAAACTGTGTGACAAAGAAACAAGTTCTGACTCTAATGTATTTTTGCTTTTTCCTTTATGAACTGCAGACAAAACTATATTTAACATTTGCAGATGTTCAAAAGAAAAGACAGAGGTGAATATAGAAATAATATTATTTATTTTTTATTTTATTCTTCCTTGGCTTCTCGTGAATTCAGATAGGCTCTGCCCATTAGATTTCACTTTTTTGTTTGTTTGTTTTTTAATTTCTTTTTGCTAATTTCAAACCTGTCCTAGGATTTTCACACAATCTGAGTGAAATTGGTGTCAAAATATTTGCAAGAGTCTGAATCTCAATAATTATTTAAACAAAAACCTGACATAAAAAATACAGTTGTCCTATTCCAGTCTAATATTAGTAGTACAAATTAGTAGTACAAAGGTCAGGCTTTAACTTTAACTTTAACTAGCTGTCACTCCTGAAGGACATGTTCAGATTTCATGAAATTTAAAAGACTTATACCAGTATTGACTTTGAGGTAGCTTACCAAATGTAGCAATTTTGTCAATATGGGGCATTATAATATTGCAAATAACTGTTTCTCAACGACTGCTCTTCTGATCAAGATGAAATTTTGCATACTGCTTCTGTAAGCAAGCTGAAGGATTCCTAAGGATGACTCAAACATTGGCTAATGTTTTTCAAGTAATTGGCTAATCATAGAACTGGCTTCAGTGGACTGCTATAACGTTGATTCTTGTAGAAATTACTTTAAATTTAAATATCCTACTACTTTTTATGTTGCTGATGAACTGTAACACACTAGTCGTAGGACCTTTCTCCAATCTTCACAAATTTGGTATCAAAATATTGATGAGACTGAAACATGTTGATATTTGTATGGTATATGGCCCCTACATACCTATCAATCCTTCCAAGGTGTACTGATTCATTCAAAACAGCTGAAAAAAAATTAAGACTTCTTTGAGTAATTCTTATGAAACTTGACATGAGTATTGATTTATGGACTTTGAGCTAGCATGGCAATTATAGGACATTTTTGCCAACAGCCCCTCTGACATATGAAAAGGTATTTAAAAAAAGAAAAATGAGTCAATCCCATTGTGTACCAATTGTGCATGAGAAATGCAGTTTATACAGTGCAATACTTTGTGACTATTTCATAAAAAAAGTTCAATACGTTTTGTAAATCTTTTTTTAGCCTGATTTTTGATACCTAAATTAGTTGGGCAAATGCACCTTTCAAACAAGTCAGTGACCTTTTGATCTAGAGATACCTTTTAAATGTAAAAAATGCAGATCTTCTTGTAAATAATGATCAAAAATATGTGTATTTAACTATCAATCCCCAAGAGCAGGATTTTTATTAATAGGCTAAAACTTAGCCATAGAGTGTTAGATTATCACCAAACTTCAATGGTGTATATGAACATACTGTGAATGCAAGTACATTTGGGGTGAACTGACCTTCTGGGGGAACTATATTTCTTAGTCATGTCGAATCAGAAAAAATAATATTTATATAAAGCAATTCAGCAGAGAAAATTGAGAGATTGGTTTCAAAATACAACATTCCTGGAAACAAAACCTCAAAACCAACCACAAAGGCTGGTGAACTTAATATGGGATGTCATCAGCAACCAAGTTGTGCAGATGTGATAAAATGATTGGACCCCTTAATTGCCAACTGCAGCTATAATAAATGTAATTCTAATGTATGTCATGAATTCCCTAGATGAAGGAAATTAGACATTTCAATAGCAACACACCTCCCTTGATGGAATGACTGGGTACAGAAATTAGTTGACCAGAAAGGCCAGAAAAATAGCACAACCACAGCCTTCAAACCAGACAACAAAGCTGCTTAATGCTGACAGTTTTATTTTTTTTTCAAATACAAAATACAGACTCACTCTCAATAAATAACCATTTGATGAACTAATGCAGAATATAAATTAAGACACTGACACAAGCTTTACTGTAGTTACTAAGCATTTAGGTTTGGGTGTTCTTAGGACTTGGTGGGATGGTTACAAGCAAATATTGGCATATTAGATAAGCAGAAAAATACTATGGATGGGTTCAACACATGATGTGCGTACTCGTTTGACTTTGGATCTATTGGATCCCGCCAATAACTGTTGAAAAGAAAAATGACCACCTGATTGCTAAAACATATAATGGAAATAAATTTCTTATGCAATACGAGAATTATGGAAATCGGGTCAGCTTTGGAATAGAGAGGAGCGTTAGGCACATACTAATAATATTAATACATTTTCAGAGACACACAATATCCATCCTGCCAAGGATAGGCAGTGATCAGTGAACCAGGCAGCCAGTAAGAGAAATAAAATCACCAAGAAAGTCAGGCTTTTTGCTGTTTTTTTTCAAAAAAATGTCCTTGACAGAACACAAGATATGACTGAATGAGCAAAGTTACATTTATATAGAGCCTTTCAAAGAACATACAATGCTTTCCAATGAACACAAACAGCTTCTACATTCAGTCACATGCTGGATATTGTGTTAAATTGTTTGTCAGTGGCTTACTGCAGGGTGACTGTGTGTAAAATGGGGAAGAGTAACTCCACTCCAGCCTCCTCTATCTCACAGTCATGCAGAGTGAGCTGTGTGTGTGTGTGTGTGTGTGTGTGTGTATGTAGGTATGTATGTGTGAGCTCTCTGGATGACCATGGAGACGACTGCGCAGTCCTCAGTGCTCAGAGTCAGAGTGTGTGTCTGTGTGTTTGCTGTCAGGTCCAGAGCAGAGCTGCAGAAGAAGTCCAGTGTGCTGCAGAGCAGAGAGCAGATCTGCTGCTGCTGCCCCCTGCTGGAGGTCAGAGACACTGTAGCAGTGGAGCAGCCTCAGCAGCAGCCTGTCAACACTGAGAAAACAAAACACACACACACACACACACACACACACACACACACACACACACACACACACACACACACACACACACAAACACACACACAGTGGCAGGGCAGTTAATTTCAGATTAATATAAATATTTCACCCGAATTTACCAATTACCATGGACTGTAATATGTTGATTACCTGACACAGGAGTCTCAATAAAACCTAAACAATGCTGGCACAAAATGACATCTTGGAAACTTTCCAAAACACACATAAATGAATATATAAGTGTATGTAAATGTATATAAGTTTTTATAACACGCCCAGTTTCCTGCTTATTTTCAGCCACTTTTTGGTAACTGCATTTATATTATGTCAAATGAGATTTTAATGCTTTAATTTCTGTGTATTAAGAAATGGTACTTGATCAATTTATGTTATTTATCCTCATATGGAAAGATTTGCTTCCATATTTTCCATATTTCAAATTTTGTGGGAAAAAGATGTCTGGAGATTTTACAGTCTCTTATAGCCTGCAAGTTATAGGACAGTGCCAGACCCGTGAAACAGTGCCACTTCATCCAGTGTTTAGACGACGTTTGATGCTTAGACCTCATTAGTCATATGCTAATAGTAACTTTGATACAATCTTCAATACAGTGTTGAATCAATGTGCTTTGCAATAGTGAGCTTTGATGCCTCAGTATCTAACATCCCATCACTACACTGGAGTTCTACCATATGTATTCTTTCTCTGCCTGTTCGTTTTCCATATTGTTCTCCGTTCCCGTGTTCTTAATATCTGTGTTATCTTACTTTTACCTCTATGTTTTCTTCTTCCTGGTTAGCCTCACTTTGTTTTTTGTTTATCATGTATTCTGGTAACATGCTCTTGGATAATGTTTCTGCTCCTCCTAATAAACAAAGTTCGACAACACGCTTGTGTCTTGCCCTGCCTGTCTCAGCATTACAGCTAATCTAAAGGTCAAAGCATAAACTTCACTGGCAGATACACCTATATTTAAACATTACCACGTGTGTACACAGTTTTCTAATTACATTAACATATTAACAAATAAGCAGACATCTAGTTTCTGGACATCTGAATATTTTCAAAAATTTGATTCTTTAAAAGGTGGGTTTAAATGATACAGCACTACAAAAAGCATGCCAACCATAGGCAACAAGCAATCCTTGAATTAGAATAAATTAATATTTCTGTATGTGGGCAAAATAATAATATGATTCTTAGTCCACGTAATATTTAGGCTCCATGCATGTAAATATATCTTTTATTTAAAAATGAACACATTGTCTATTTTCACCATTAGTCGCTTTGAAACCATTTAAGCCCACTACACTCCATTTAAGATGACCTTAGAGTGTTTTAATGAGGAGTTCCTTCAAGTACAAACTTGCATCAGTTTTCACTGTACTGGCTGCAAGTAAGAAATTATGATATGCAAAATAAATGCTGTTTGATGGAATAAATGAATGACAAATATGAAGTTACGATGTGATCATAAAATGGCTTAGGCAAATGTGTCCATGTGTTCTTACAATCCTGGCAGGTCATGTGTGACTGGGGTTGGAGCTTTACTGAAACAGATGTTTTACATCTTGTTCTGGATTATAATCTGGCTAGTGGAATTGAGAGCCCTTTCCCCAATGGGAGAAAATGATTTTATTATTTTATGTGAGATCATCCTGAGCAGACCATTCACAAATCAGAACAGTTTCCTGTGGCTACAGTGAGGACCTCATCTGATACTGGAATATTCACCCACTGCTTTGATATGCTTATCTCACAGATTTCACAACAAAACCCCAGAATATCTACAATGTAGATGAGACAGGATTTGTCACTGTTCCATGACAAATCCTGTAAGATTATGTAGCAGACTACAGGTGGAATTGGGAGGGAACAGATAACCATCCACATCACTGGGAATGTTGTTGGGCAGATTCATCATCTACAAAGGGAAACGGTTGTACGATTCTTGGTGTCAAGGAGGTCCAGACCGCAACCCCATTTTTGTGACAGAACATGGACGGTTGGACAAATATCTTCCTTAAACTATTCATTCAGATCTCAGACTGAACATTTCTCAGGGTTTTAATATTTGATGGTTAAACCTCGCATGTGACTCTGGGACTGGGGGACTAGGGGGCTTCTTAACATTTTTTCTACTCCTGAACCTCTTACTGAATAAATGTTGAGCTGTTAATCCTTTCAAAACTATACATTTTTAATATTTTGTCAATAAATCATGACATGATCTTACTTGGAACTTAAATGGACTTAAATGATGCAACTGTACCTATTAAGATGATGCCAGACTTTGCACCTATTTAAGAAAATATCTTTATTTACATTATAAAACAGACATGAACTAATAAGCACATTTTGAAATGAGAAGTTAGACATTCATATTATAAATCAATTAAATATCTATGAAAAATGCCTGGAAAATTATTTTGGCAGGCTTATTGCATGCAGTAAAGGAGTAAAGTTATGTTAATATGGAAAGGACATGAAATTCTATACCATACAGCTATTTTTGAAAGAAAGACTTAATTCCTTTAAATCCTTTCCATACAATCCTAATTCGAAATCTCTTCTTCTCACATGTTCTTGCTTCCGAGGCTCCATTCGCTTCTTTCGATGTCTGCTCTATGTCTTTTTGATGACGTTTCAGTTTCTTCTTCCCATGTGTCTTTTTCTCCTTGAACTGTTTCTCCTGTGCATTTGGTGCTGGCCTCACATCTGAGTGAGGCAGTAGTGGACGGCAAGGCCTGTAGGGTCTGGATGATGGGGCTTCTTGGAACCAGTGGGGCTCACCAGGTGCAAATCTGGTAGGCTGTCTGAGGGAGAGTGAGGGAAACCTGTTGTCTCGTGGTTTGGGAGACTCCAGGGGGAAACTGGGCCTTGGGCTTTCCAACTGTGAAAAAGCATTTAATTTAGCATCACTATTAAATACATGCATGTGCACACACTTTGATATACTATCAAAAATATAATGTAAGTGATATTGTAGTGCCATAGGCAATCCATTTGTTGATATGCCCTAATACATTTATGCTCACTATTTACCTGGACTTTAATTATAGTTCCTTATTTCAGTCTAAAACCATCTGCTGTGTATAGCAGAACATTGCTTCATTGGATGTGCACTGCAGTGTAACTAAGTGTTTCTCTTTTCCTACTTTCTCAAGCTGTGCTCTCAGCCTTCTCAGTTCAGCTTTGATCTCCACATTCTCCCTCTGCAGTTCTCGCACTGCTAGCTCGAGGTCTAGACCTCCAAGACACCGCCCCACACGTGCAGCCTTCCGTCGGTTGTCCTCCCATGTCTTTCTCCGACATTCACCCAGGGTCTCTTTGCTCAACTCCTCCTCCACCTTATGGATTCCCATTTGGAACATACAGAGACATATGACCCAGCAATGTGTATTCGGTATCTTCAGCCGACAAAGAGTATATATATATAGTTATTGTTCTTCTCTGCGTTCTTTCTTTCTTTTTCAATCTGAGATGTTGCAGAGCCTCATTCCAATCCCTAAAAGGCAATCTCTATCTAAAAAGGGCTCATATCAAAATTTAAAGTGGTGTGTTAGTTGTAACAGTCGCCAGCTGTGTTGATAACTCACTCTACGATGCGCTGACACGGTGGAATCTTCCAGCTGCTTACCGTCCTCCTACAAAACAGAAACCTGCTTAACACACTGATATCCAGCTCAACAGGAGGATGTCTTACAATGTAGGTCGGCTCTAAAGTGGGAGAATTGCTGCAACTAACTTCAAAAGGATGAACGCTGTTCTGCCAAAAATGCATCTCACTTTTTTAATCGTATCTTTTTTAAATGTTTCTACTACTGTTTGTCTTGTTTATTCTGACTAGCAGTTGCTATCACACCACGCGACTAGAATGTTATACGTATGACGCCGCATGGTTACAGAATTCAAAAGATTACAGCTCGGACGATATTGAACGCGCGTTAAAATACGCTCATGAATGAGTTTAACAGACACCTGTTCATTTCAACACAATGGGAGAAATTACTCTGCTCACAGAGCTTAGTAACGCGTTAGAGGAAAATTCGCTGCTGCACTTTAAAACACTGAGCGTTTTTCTTAAAACACATAAAAGGTGCAAGATCACGCGTTGTCGTGTGAGCACCTCAGTCGTAAAAAGGGCTGAGTTGTCATGAATACGTTATGATCAGGAGTAGTCGGCCGTACTGCTGCGACATCCGGTCAAATCAACTGTCCTCTAAGAATCAGCGCAGTACTAGTTTTGGTAATAGCAGCATCTATGGACATAAACGGCGGGGAAACGGATGGTTTCTTTCTCGTCAACGTTATAGTCCATCACACTTGCTCCTATAGATCGGGATAAAATCTCCATACCAAAACCTCTGTGCATTGGCATGATGAAAATTTAGAGCACGCAAATCCTTCACTTCTGAAACAGCAGAAATTATGTAATTTTACACAGATTAAAAAACCCCTCAACGTTAAAGACTGCTGTTGACGGAGTTTTAATGTAAATATAGCAGGTTGGGGAAGTGTAACGATGAGCGGTAAGGAGGCGGACGCATTGTGTGGAAAAGAGTGAGATTTATTAGGGGCAAATCCAAAGTCCAGGGTCAAATTATTAACATGGAGAGTCCGAGAATTCACGATAAACTAAAGTAAAGAAAAGTGCACGAAGACAAACCAGGGATGCAGGCTATAACATTGGGGCGAGGATAAACATTCAGGCTTATATTCACATGCACGGAAGCCTCGATTAACAAACAGCAGCTGGACTTACAATAAATAGCAACAAGACTAAACTAAAACAGGGCTTAAAAACATGGTCACATGAGCATTAAACCAGACACAAGTGCAAATTATGAGGGGTGCAGAAAACGAAACGAAGGAATGGAACCACAACAAGGGAGTAAATCAAAATAAAGACACTAGACAGGGAAACCGTGGAGACATGAACGCTAGGAGGGTGGTCAGTGGTGACAGGAAGCTTGTTTCATTCATGGATGTCTTTGGCAAAATGAATGCAACTAAAATGCTTTCCTCATCTGTCCTAATAACCAAATAATAACCAAGTTCTTCTTTATTTCTAAATAATATGCCTTTCGGAAATTGTATAACTGCTTGTGTTATATTACTTTCTTTTATTCAGAAACACAGGAGACTCAGGTGAAAAGTGTGATGGAAATTATACACTTATTATTATATCCTAAAACTTGTCTCACCTAATCGTAGTCATCAGTTTATTAGATAAATGCATACCTATTTTTCTGTTTGTGTTTCACATGTTCCATCCCTTTTCTCTTCTTTGAAAGAAAAATTCCTTAACTTAATCAAAGACTAGGATTAAAAAAATAAAATAAAATAAAATCATAGACAGGTCAGCTGAGCCCACTCCCTTGTCGTAATGTCCCCATATTGACAGTTAAATACCACATATTAAATACAATAGACACTGGAGTGTCTTGTTTTTCTCTGAACATTCCACAGTGCGTCTAGAATTTTAATAGTTGTTTATTTCTGCTGTTTTTCTGCTCTTATTTGAATTTGTTTTTGTCTTAAGGAGAAAAAAAAGGCGTCAAACGAGACCTGTGACCCCAGGGGGAAATCGTGGATCAGATGCTTCACACCAAGTCACTGTGTAAACAACACCAGGTTCATGTTTTAGTGTGAGGAATGAGTGCAGGAGTGTTTTGAAAGAGCAAATACAAACACTAACAAGAAGAGAACAAAGAAAACAGGAAGGAGAAGCTCCTATCCTTTTTGAGTTACTTACTGAGTTCATTCTCATAGCAAGTTCATTACACCTTGTGTACTTGTTGTAGTGAAGTTTGCTGTTTCTATTTTGGCTGAGAGAAGGAGCAGACCTGTTCCATTTACATTTAAACAACAGAATCTTGTCAGTGGAGGATGTACTTTCTCAAACCTTTTTAACTGGTATCTTGCCTCTGTGTCTCTCTGTGTTCGCAGGACAGGGACCACTGCACGCCTCGCACCAGAACACCTTTCCAGTGATGACTCCCCTCGTGTGGAATTAGTTCACAGCTGTTTAGTCTTATACTTATCCACAACTAGGATTAGTCCATTTACTATTTCTTACAAGTGGGGATCAAGAACATTGGAAGACGTGAGTAGTTTTTTGGAGCAATACAGATCAATACATAAAAACAGGCAAATGACCTGGTTATACTCAAATACATCCATAAACTTATCAAACAAAGTAATGCTTAGGTATGAGTTTTCTTGACTTCGTGACTTATTATGAAGCTTAACTTGTTATGAACTGACACATGTGATAATGTTCACACATTTAGCTGCAATTCTTTGTTTAACTTCAGAGGGTTAAATGGAGCTCACTCAGATGATGGTGTTGACTGCTTCAAGGATTTTCACTAGAAGTTATATAACTGCAAGTTATATTACCGATGTCTAAGTGTATGCAGCGCAGAATTCTTTATTCGTAATGTAATACATGTCCTATTTCATTCTACAAGATAAACAGGTTGGAAAATATTTGTGTAAAATAGATTAGACATAAAGCCATGCAGACATTGTAAGTGGACATCAAGGAAAAATATAAAATAAAAGAATAGTATAGCATACAGTTACAGGGTATGCCTGTTTTCATTGATTACTAGGGAAGCTCTTTGTCTCCCTCTTGTGGCCATTGTTGTCTGAGCCAACAACCATATCAACATAAGTGACATGAAGTTATAGAAATTAATTAAAACTGAAACGTATTTTTATAAACACGATTTGACAGTGTGTTTTACATATTCTGGTTGAATATGACATTTGTGTCGACAAGATTATAAAAAACATAACCATACCTTTACCTGATACTTATATCCAAAGTGACTTACGAGTGAGTATAACTTGAGCAATTGAGGGTTAAGGGCCTTGCTCAGATAACCAACAGTGGCAACTTGGCAGCAGTAGGGCTGGAACCGGTAAGCTTCTGACTACATGTCAAGTATCTTAACCACTGAGCTACCACTGATCACTGCTGGGGGTCACCATAAATGTTAGAATTTAAAATGTTGGATACTAAACTATTTAAAAAAAACATTTTGGGACATTTATTTATTTAATTTCCCCTAACCTTTGACAGCACGGCTAGTACAGACCTCTGTATATCCATCTTCTTACCCCTTCTCTCTGCACACAAAAAATAAAACACATTGAGAAGAGACTAATTGCCCAAAGGATAAAAAATAAAATGACATATATAATGATAAAAGGAAAAGGTAACTAGATAACAGTAGATGTGTTAATATAAAATCAAAAGTCATCTAAACAGAACTCAATGCAATAAGTGTGTTTTGAGATGTTTTTGTTTTGCTGTTGTTTTTGTTTTGTTTTTTTTGTTTTTTTTTGCCTTCAAGTGCTAATGCCATTATGAGTTGCTAGACCATGAAGACATTTAAAGACATTTAAAGAATAATAAAATAATTAGATTTTGCTGTAAAAGACAGATGTCATGTTCACACTGCACAACTGCACTGCTTAATGTGAGCAGACATCTGGCAGACACGCTTATCTATAGCAACTTACAGTTTCAACTATATTACAGAGCTAGGTCCATATAGCGGTAGGAGTTTGATTCAGTTCAGTTCAGCTCACTCAGGCTTTCATTTCTGTTTTCTTGTCTTCAGGTTTTGTTTCATTGTCCCTAATAGGTCCAACTTGTGCTTGTCTACTCATGTCTCACTGTCCTCCTTTGCTTGATGTCACAACTTCATTGATACCTAAAGTGAATGTTGGAAATATCACATGTTCTTTGAGTAGGAATCAAACATCATTGCTCTAATACACTGGACTGATAGTGGACTTTGCCGAGGTACACCTACCCCTGATGTTGTGATGTTACTGAGCCTCATCCTGTCTCAGATGCCTTGGCTACTCCCATCATCCCCTGATGTCCCCTGTTGTAGCCCACACCACCTCCACTCCAACCAGCTACTCTCTGTTGCCCTTAATGGACGTTCTCTTGCGACTTGGGTCTCGGACACATGCACACAAGTCTTGAACCTCCAGAAAGTTGGACTAAACATTAAATGCTTATTTCATTTTTTTATTTATGTCTCTCTTTAAACAGCCAGAGGAGGATGGGACCCCCTTTGAGTCTTGGTTCCTCTCGACGTTTCTTACTCATGCTCTAGGGAGCTTTTCCTTGCCACTGTCACCCTTGGCTTGCTTACTGGGGGCTTGGACTTGGACATTTGAAAAGCTGCTTTGTAATAGCACCTGTTGTAAATAAAATAAAATAAAATACAATTTTAAAAAGTACTTTATAAATAAATTTTGAGTATTTGATTTTTATATGTAATCTTAAAATGTATAAGATAACAAAAATTAGTTTTTTAATCATTACATTTTTTCACTTAAAACAAAAATATAATTTGGATAGTCCCAATAATCTAGAAAAATCAAATCTCATCATTACAGTGCCAACAACACATCAACATCACCAGACTTCAAAGCACTTGTCTGAGAGGAAGATTTGTATGCCTGTAATTCTGTTGTTGAAGAGCCTATAAAATCAAAATAGGCTTTTAAATTTGAAATTTTAAACTCAAATAAATACAGCCTTATTTTAAATGCCTAAACACACACACACACAGTTACCTCACAGTGTGAATATTGTTGTTGGTGGAGAAAGTATCATAGATCCTCTTTGCTGACACATCAGTGATGTCATTGTGACTGAGGTTGAAATTAGATGGATTATAATTACCACATTGTTCAGGATTCCCAAACACACCTCCCTCTACTAAATCACCGTGTAGTACAAATACCTGTAGATTTATATATCAATGAATTAAAGTAATGAACGAATGAATGAATAAACGAATGATTGAATTAGCAAATGAATGAATAAGCAAAGCAATAAATAGTATATTTGTGTCAGTGGACCTGAGTCATTAATGGCCAGATAATTATGCATTTTGACATTTTAAACAAAATATCATTTCTTTCAGTTCTTGTACACATGACTTGTTATCTATCAGGCATGAAACTGTAAATCATAAAGAGTCTGTTATGCCTTATTTCTCTTTTTAATGAGAACATGTTTCTACAAGCAGTCTGGATATTCTGTAGACCACAGAGATCCATCCTGCCAAGTACAGGCAGTGATCAGTGATCCAGGCAGCCAGTGAGAGACGTCGTCATTTCCAAATAAAATCACCAAGAAAATCAAGCTTTTTGCTGTTTGCTTTTGAAAAATAAAGTCCTTGAAGGAACACAGGATATGACTGAATGATCAAAGTTACATTTATATAGAGCCTTTCAAGGAACATACAATGCTTTACAATGAACACGCACAGCTTCTTTGTTCAGTCACCCTGCCGGATTTTGTGTTAAATTGTGAGAAAAAGAGTAAAATGTGTTATATCTATGTTAGTGTTCACTGTGCACTCAACAATCAAGACTCTCTACACATTCCTCCTCCCGCTTGTCCACTCACTCCAGGATGTGGGCTTTGTGCTGGTGTGCGAACAGCATCTGCAGGCAGTGGTTAGTGAGCTGACAGTGGCTAAGGTCCAGTTCTGACAGCCCTTCAGAATGTTCCAGAAACAGTGCCAGTGACCTACAGGCCTGCTGGTCCAGCCGGGTCTGACGGAGGATCACCATCTTACCCAGAGCCCGGGAGAGAGCCACAGCGCGTCTCACACACTCCACATCAGTCCCCACACAGAGAAGAGACAGGAACTGGAGCAGCATGGCTTTATTGCTGCTGAACACACTCAACATTCTCCAACATGTAGAGTCACAAAACACTAACACACTCACATAACTACTAACATTAATGCTATTTACACACATTTTGTTTCAAATGATAAAATTCTTTTCCCTTTTCCAGAATGTTTCCCTAGTTTGTGTGGTGTTGAGTCAGTGGCTTACTGAAGGGTGACTGTGTGTAAAATGGGGAAGAGTTGCCCTCACAGCCGTGTAGAGTGAGCTGTGTGTGTGTGTGTGTGTGTGTGTGTGTGTGTGTGTGTGTGTGTGTGTGTGTGTGTGTGTGTGTGTGTGTGAGAGAGAGAGAGCTCTCTGGATGACCATGGAGTCGACTCTGCAGTCCTCAGTGCTCAGAGTCAGTGTGTGTTTCTGTGTGTCTGCTGTGAAGTCCAGAGCAGAGCAGCAGGAGAAATCCAGTCTGTGCTGCAGAGCGAAGAGCAGATCTGTTGCTGCTGCCCCCTGCTGTAGTTCAGAGACACTGTAGCAGTGGAGCAGCCTCAGCAACAGCAGCCTGTCAACACGGAGAAAACAAAACACACACAGACAGTGGCAGGGCAGTTAATTTCAGGTTAATATAAATATTTCACCTAAATGTAATTTTATTCTGAAGTAAATATCCATGGATATTGCTGATTACCTGACAGGAGTCTCAATAAAACCTAAATGATGCTGGCACAAAATGACTTTTGAGGAAACTCGTGAAAAACACATAAACGTACATAAACGTTTATATAACACTCCCTAAACAGACCAGTTCTGTGTTAAAATTCTGATTGTGAGAAAAGTTCAAGCCTGAGACGGGAGACATGTTAGAGCAGTGGCTCAATGCTCTCCAGCTCCGCCTTTGGTATGGAGGTGAAAAGCAGGCTGAGAGAGACTGCTGTGCAGTGCTGGAGGGTGAAGCGCAGGGCAGCACAGTGGACAGAGTCCAGCTCTCTGCTGTTCAGGTTGATGCAGTTCTCTGCTGAATTCAACAAGCTGGACACACAGTGAGCAGAGCCAGTCTGATAGATCTCTCTGATGATGGACAGTACAAAGCTGGAGCTCAGCCTGGGGAGAAGACACACACACACACACACACAAAAACACAGACACACATTTCCAGGTCTCATGCTGTACAGTATAATTAAAGTGTTTGGACTGTTACTAACTGTGTGAACAATCTGAGCCACACAACACATGACTGTATTCTCTCACCTTCTGATCTGAAGTCTGGCCAGTACAGGCAGAAGGTCTCTGGGATTTTGTTACTTAATGTTGGGGATGTGTAGTGGTCCCATGAGCTGGTGGAAGCTCGTCTACTTTACCGTAACGTCACCCTTTCGCCTTGCTGTCTGGATGCGTACTGTCTGTCAGACTAGCAATTCATCTACACTTCTCACAGATAAAACTGCCACTAATGACGAAGAATAAACATGCTGCATTCAGTGCTCTGAAACAGAACATAAGTCATGATGAAAAAGCAAAATGTTAACATTACTTATGTTTGTGGTAGTTCCTTAGATATAGTTTGTGATGATAAAATAGTTTTCCATGGAAGTTGCCAGTTTCCAGGTAGAAAGTAGTTAAATCCAACAAAACATTTGTTAAACAGATAGAGAGCAGTAAGAGCTAGTATGCTGAAACTACCTGTTTCAAAAACAGGAAGCTTCCTTATGAAGGTAAGAGGTTCTTATGAACCTCAGCATTTTGACAGCAAGTATTAACCATGGCTATAAAACCATGTGAATAATTCAGTTATGGGATTAATCCACAAAATAGAACATCAAATCTAATTATTTGGCCAGTACAGGGTTATGCAATATTCCTTCATCTCAGCAAAATGCAATAGCTTGACTTCCTTAACTGATTAATAATTAAAAAATATCTTTCTTGACTATAAGAATATAGCTTACCCATTAGAAAGATTAAACATCCAGTCAGCGTGTATCCTGGCATGTTAATGTAAAAGGCAGCTCCTACTGGATTTGGGGAAAGATTAGTAAAAGATTTCAAGTATCTGCAAAGCAGAAAACTGCCTATTCAACAGGCATGAATGATCTGCTACCGAAGTAGTTGTGTTATTTGCATAGCCTAATTAATATCATTAGATCATGTTCTATTACCTATATTGTTATATTAAAATGTTGCTATTGCTTTTTTGCTTCACAATTGTTACACACAATTGCTGCACCTGATACAAGGATAGGAATTTCAATTTATTCATACTGAATATAAGAATCATTAATGGCTGCTGAGTGAAGCACTTTCATTGAAAATTCATCCACCAATTTAAATTTTTATTTATTTTTTTATTTTTTGTAACCACATCAGCCAGGAATACATTCCAGCTCTGTTTTAGAACACTGGCTGTGATTCATTACATTTTGGCAATTGTGAAAAGAAACTGGATGATACTTCTAAAAGTAATTGTGTTTGCAGTTTATTTGCACAGTTACATGAACAACACTGGTAGCATAGTCAACAGGCTCGATGGTTTTCCAGTGCACGACACTGTGATACCAGGGCTGGCCCAAGCCTGTTTGGGGCCCTACGCAGAAATCTGAGCTGCCACTGACATAGGTAAAAAACAAATAGAAATAAATACATGGTCTTTGGCACCCTCTTGGCGGCCTTGGCAGGCTCTCATTTTGCTTATACGGCGGGACAATTGTTCTGCTGTTATCCTACCTATTGAGCAGTCCTACCTAGATTTAATGTACTTATGTACATTACCCTTAGTCCAGGTTTCTGGTGTTTATTTTAGATGGATTTTTGGTTGTATATATTATAATTAGGCTACTGTGGACAATTGTATACCGTATAGCTACAGCACCTGTACTTCACACACATGTAGTAATCGGATCTAGAAAGTTGCCAACCCTATTAAAATATTAGGTTTATAGTATAATATTTGAATTAAACAGACAAAGCATTAATCACAATCATTTGCATGATGATTAAATCTTGAACCAAAAATGTATCAGAGAGCTGTAGTGTTTTTTACAGACACACACCCAATAAAACTGTACTTGACCATTTCTTGCCCTCTATATCATTCTCTGCAGTTTACTGAGAAAGACCTGACACTGGGTAATGCCATTGTCTATTCGAAGGCCAAAACAACAACAATCTTGCTTATCAAAGACTCACTCCACCCTGACCACAGCCTCTTCTTTTAGAAGCCATGAGAAAACCACCATCGCAGCTTGAGAGCACAAATCTAGCCTCTTAAGAGGTGTTATGTTCCACAGGCAGATCGATATCTCAATGCGGTCCACATGAAAGCAATTTTCTTTCCATGAGTGCAAATTGCACTTTTAATGCCTGATATTTCAGCCACTCATTTCTCTCACTACATGACAAAACTCTCGAAACTTTTCTCCAAAAGCACTGAATGTTATTCTAACCATTTATGGCCTTTCTCCATTCATGTACACAAAGTCCAGTATGATTCCAAATGTCATCAAAAGATATATCTGTTTGTAGCTGAACAACTTATACAATGCGATCTTTCTTCTTTGTGTCAAATGAACTTAACAATTGAAACATCCAAAACTGGCTGTGTTTCTTGCCAACATACTGGTGTTTGGACATGTGGGATTACTTGCATGTCGCTTTCAATAACTCAGTTGGTAGAGTAGAAGTTAAAACTTAAAAAAAAAGTCATCCTTAGGCTGTCGGCTCAACTCCAACTCACACAAACTTTATGTTTTAATGCAGAATCTGTCGTTTTATATGAGCATAAAAAGAGGTTTTTCCCTGACCGGGAATCGAACCCGGGCCGCGGCGGTGAAAGCGCCGAATCCTAACCACTAGACAACCAGGGACAAAGCTGCTGAGTTTACATGAGAAGACCATTTTTCAAAGTCTGCACTCCTACTATTCTGACAGTGTTTGGATGCATACTGGACTTGGTATGCATGAGTGGAAAAAGGCCATAAAGCGAGTTATTCATCTTTCTCTTTGTTCTACAAAAAAATGAAGTTTGCAAGAGTCAGGGCTCTTTTTTACCATCTGGGAAAAGAGGGAACGCTGGTGTCACTAACATGGAAAGAGCTGTTATATATTCCCCATTTGTCTCCTTAATGTTTCTGACATTTTAGCCACTCATTTCTCTCTCTACATGAAAACACTCTAGAAAATGTTCTCCAACAAATACGGAATGTTATTCTAAGTACTCAGAAAATAGTCTTTTCCTCCCCCTTCTGACGCGTGAACTTATAGACGCCCTTGATTGCACGGTGTCTCTGTAATTGACAGGGGAGAGAGCGTATGCCACTCCCTCTCTCCCTAAGAGTACAGCCAATTATGCTCTTCTAGACTCTCGGCCACAAATGGCTGTGACGCCATCAGTTTCAAAGTTAAACACAACTCCTATAGTACTAATAAAAGCTTCACACTCACCTCAGCTGGGACATGGCAGACACTGAAGGAAACTCCTCACTTCACTCTCTTCATCTGACCAGTCATTAAGCTCCACTGGTTTCTTCACTGTTTGGAGTTTCAGCACTTCTAGCACTTGTAATATTAGAATAGAATCCCTTTATTTACTAAAGGTACACAGAAATGTACACTGGTACACAGAAACTTACTGTATGTAAGAGTGCAATAGTTCAAAGCTGTATTAGTGCAGATAAATACAACTACAGTGCCATTGCAGCTTTTAATGCTGTTTCAGTATCAGGGTCTTCAGGAAGGCTCCACCTGGCAACCCTGAAGTGCCTTGCCATGCTTAAAACTACACACACACACACACACACACACACACACACACACACACAAACACAAACACTTAACAAGGTGAGTTCTGCTTATTTGTTATTGGAGATTTGTTAAGAAGGCTGATCGCCATTTAAAATTAGATTTCACAAACTGTAATTGTTACACTGGTGAGTTTGAGGTAGAGATGCACTTTCATTAATACTGCTTACACTGTGTTTCTTTACAACACGCATGGACGTGTTGAAGCATCTCATATGCATGGAACACTAATACTCAGAGCATTGGAAGGTTGAAAACAGAAGCTATCTGGCTCACACAATGTTTTAAATGTGCCAAGGGAAATTCCAAGTGTGGCCATCCTTGAGTGGAGTGGAAGATAAATATGTTTTTTTTTGTATTTCAAAGCGGCTGTATGAGTATAACAGGCAGTTTAGAACATGTCAGTCCCTCCATGTAATTTGAGAGAAAATATCCTATGAAGATTGGACCAAGATTCCTGCAGAGTATTTTCAGCACATAGTGGAAACTATGCCAGAGAGAATTGCTGCAGTTCTGGAGGCCAAAGAAGGTCCAACATGCTATTAAATGGGTGTACTTAAGCCCACTGTGTCCTATAATAGGATGTTGCTGGAATGTATGTGGATGTTGTTGGAATGGCCGCAGAGTTGCGGCAGCAGTACAGGTAGTCTGTAATCCTTTCCCCCATCCGAGTGAGTTTGCCCTATTGCACGGGGTCGAGTTATGATGTGAATGTTTAATTACACAGGATGGATTGTGGGCGACAGAACCGAACAGCCTTCAGGATTCAAGTAAAGAAAGGTGAAACTTCTCCAGCCTTTGAGTTAATCACAGGACTATTGCATAGCAATTAGAGATAACAGAACAGCTTTCGGGGGGTTTGGGTGGGTTGCCTTATCCGCCCCTTTAACAGAGTAGTCACAATTCAAATTTCCCTTGTTCCATTGTTTACAAGGCATTATACATGTGGTTTGTTTATAGTGCACGGAGTAATATGCAGCAAGTCTGGTCTGTCTGCTTTGGAAGAGAAACATTTGGCCAAAAGAGCAAGACACAGCCAGAAGGATGATTGGTAAGAGCACATCATAATATGCACCTTAAAGCTGTGCTCTACAGATAGGACCTGTTCCATGACTGCATATATAAATTTACTACTGACATTGCCATTTATATCTGGCCATTTACAGTGCACTCTTGCTCAGTGCAGCACTTGAAGCTGATTTTCCATTATGTTCAAGAGATGTTTGACCCGGTCAGGGTGACACACTTTAGTGCGGGCAGCAGTATCCTAGAGGACACTACAGACAGTGACGGAGACATCTCAGAGCGTGAGGTGAGAGGTTGAGTTTTTTGTTACTCTCTCTACGACATACTTTTCATGCCAGCTACTATTGTCCAGTTCAGCCAAATTTAATTTACTGCCTTGTATTATGATATATAAATTGCTGAACATCTTATCACTCAGTTTCAAACATCCCCTCAGCTGTTTTAAGCCATTTCGGTTATTCAGAAGTACTGCTAAATGGATGTGGTGGGAAAATGAGAGCACATCAAACACAGACAGCTTTATGCATTGAGTAGTAAAGAGTAAAATTTTATTGAGTTCTGTCCCCTGTATAACAGAGTAAAAGGACTGACGCGCAGTACGGTCCCCCTCCCCTTATACAGAGAACAGAAGAAAGAGAAAAAAAAGAAAAACGACTCCTACAGAGTATCGGCTAATTCATGTTTTGGTTAGCCTGAGCGCTGAAGGCTTCTTCTATCTCTATGGTTAGAACGGTATGTGAGCAGCTGGTGTACCTGACTCACATGCTTATCTGCAGACTGTTATGCTGTGACTATAGAAACATAAAGCAAAGTAAAATAAAGCAAAGTAAATTTCCACAAAATGAAGTAAGGTAAATTCCCACAACATTTCCCCCCTTTATTCTATATCACACATTATCACACATTTATTCAGCAAATAGCACTACGATGTCTTCATGTGGATCACCAGCACCGCCCATCTTGGGGAGCAGAATGTCTTCACTGAGCTGCCGTTGGTCATTGGCATGGCCGCTGAGTGCTGGCATGGTGAACACACTAGAAAGACGTCTGACACGCAATGACAAAAAAGGAGGTAAACACAGAAGAAGAAGAAAAAGAAGAAGAATGAGTAGCAGAATGGGCAACGCTACAGCCGCTACTGCAACTGTAGGCTGCGGAGTGAAGGCAGATCACATAAGATTCATATAATCAGTAATATTAGCGCTGAGATCTGGAATGTAAAAACAGCAGGAAGTGTTAATCATTTTGCACACTCCTCCTTCCTTCATTTAATACCATTCTATGTTGAAGCACTGCTGCCCTTATCACTTGTTGTTCTATCTTTAAGGCACCTATTGCTGCTAAGGTGTCATTAACTACTTGCAGTAACTGATAAGCTAAGCCATTGATCTTTTGCAGGGCTGCTACTGTGCCACCGCCCAGGAAAAGGGACCAACCAATGGTTTCACCCGGAGTGGTCCATGGGTCCCTCAGAATTCTACCACAATAGTCTGTGCTGGTTATGTCTCTCCTCACCCTGTGCTGCTTGGCATGGGGAAGTGTATACACCTGCGTCCTTGGGCGCACTACAGCTGGATAACAACAACCAGTCCAGTTCTGTGGCAATTCACCATAGGCCACCGAACCACCGACCCACATTACATTCCAATACCCCTGCAGGGTTGTCATGGAGCAATTCCACAGGGAACTGCTATTGGAGTCACTGCAAGTGCCATTGCTGTGCACCTGCACATAATCGATGCATCTGGACCAGACTTCCGGCACCTGCTGCTTCATCTGCTATACAAATATCTCACCCTTACTAGCTGCCACATGCAGCATCATTTTCGGTGGTGCGGGGTTAGTGGGACTGGGACAGTTTGAGGTCTGGTTAATAACCTGGCACATAGAGATTGTCATATTCACTTCTCCTACGTCTGCGTTTTTCAGAGGGATTACAGTCCTTGGAACACTGGTGTGCTGGCACACCAGGTACTCTTGCTCGATATGTTGGGCATGCACAATGGCTGACATACACGCTGTATTTTGTTGGCATTTAGCTGCTAATCATTCTGCTTCAGTGGCGTTGGGACCCTGAAATGGTAACAAGTCTTCTCATAAGTCATGGGATTCTTCATCCATATTAATATTCAGTCTATGTTCTGACTGTGTTAGCTGTGTCTGATTTTCTCTACCGTCTCTTGACGGTTCCGAGTGTCGAAAGGGTAGGCCTTGCCTTTAACACCCTACTCAACACAGTTCCGACCTAGTCTGTTTGGGTGCTGCTGCTTGGAGTTGGGGCTGGCGTCGGAGCCTTCTTACAGTGTGTGTGATGTACCCAGGTTCCTCGTCCTTCTATTTTGACAGCAGTGTGGGTTGTTAACAGGAGGTTCTAGTTGTCTCCACCTGGTGCCTTCAGTGGCGGTAGCCCCTGACTGAATTTCCCGTAATGTGGCCTGCGGGGTAGCAGCGGTTTCCTGTATTTCTTGCACAGCGGTTTTAGTTGCAGCTGCCTTTGCTACTCTATCTGCAAAAGTATTCCCCTTGCTGATTTGGTCTTCTGTAGTCCTGTGAGCTGCACACTTAACAACTGCAATTGTCTTTGGCAGCGAAATGGCTTCTAGCAAGATGGTGATGTCTAATATATTTACCCGAGCTTGTCAGGAATTGCCTATGTTTCCATATGGCTCCAAAATCATTAACAGTTTTGTCTGCAGCTAGTTTGCATGCTTCCGTCAGTGCTACTAGTTCAGCAGCCTGCGCTGAATAGGAGGATGGTAATACTTCTGTTTTAAGTATTTCATGATCTGTTACTACCACGTATGCTTCCCTATTGACCCCTGTGTCGTCCCTGCATGCTGACCCATCCACATTGAGGCATAGGTCTGGGTTACTTATGGCTTCTTCAAAGAGATCAACCCGCGGTATATATACTTCAGCTAAGACTGCTGTGCAGTCTTGTGGATCTCCATCCTCCTCCGTAGGAAGGAGTGTAGCTGGGTTCAGTGTTATACACCTTTTGACAGTTATATTAGGCATATCTAAGAGGGTGGTGTGGTATCTCAGCTACCACTGGGCTGATAAGTGTGACACTCTTTGGTCCTGCAGTATTCGGTGTAATGCGTGTGGGACTAAAACAGTAAGAGGGGAGTATGCCACTATGGTTTAGGTAGCGAAATTATGGCTTGTGGTCGGTTTTGAGACAGCTTGTGTGTATTTCCCCCTTTAATGATATGCCCCAAGAACGTCACTTCCTCCTTACAATTCTGTAATTTTGCTCTACTAGGTCAGTTACATGTATGTTACATCTGAAATATTTCCATGAGCTTTTATGCAACATACTAAACAAAGGTTAGGAACAGGCTAAGTCAAATCAGGCTAACTCTCAGCAGGTCAAAAGTACTTCAGACTGCAAACTATGATCTAGTATTTTATCACATTTTATCATAATTGTAACACAGGGAGGCTTGGCAGGATACAAAAGAAGAGCAATGATGCATACAACGATGTTTATTTAGAGACATGGAAGACAACGTAGCACTAAGGCTATCGTGGGATCAAACACTGACAACGTTAACCTTTACACAAAGGACTTATATACGCAAACAATAACAACACAATGAAGGGCAGCCGTGAAACACAAGGGAGCATGGCCACACGGATGAACACACACACACACACACAAGCAAACACACACGGGGAGACGTTTGGGGGGGGGGGGGGGGGGGGCGTACCATGACAAGAATATGTTCACACATGCTCGCTCGCTCGCTCTCTCTCTCTCACTGTCTCTCTCCCCATCCTTTCAGCCTTTGGGTTTCAATAATACCCCCAGGGCAGACAGAGCCACTATTCAAGCAATGTAATATTCTTTAATATTCTACTCTGGCTCCTCCTACCTCTGCAATGACATCCTCAGCTTTTATTTCAGTGGGTGGCGTGTGATGTCATAATGCAGCCGCATCAATTAAGCGATTATGATGTAGTCAAAGAACAGATTTTTCAAATGAACAATTTCTGTGACCCATTTTTAGACTACAGATCACAGATAACGGGTACACTAAATTTATTATGGGTCAGTGCGGTAGTTACAATTGCAATCCAAGACGCAAGGAACATGTTCCTTCTGAGAAATATGAAAAGGAAAAGCACGGGATATTTGGTAAATATGGGAAAAAGAAAAACAAAAAAACACGAGCCCAGATCCCTGCCAGAATAGAGGATGACTTCTTTAAAGGTAAGTTCTGAGCACAGCCACCACTTGGATGAAATGTGTGTGTGTGTGTGTTTGTCTGAGAGAGAGAGATCTACGTAGAAGTGTTCTAAGTATCTATACAATGCTAATAAGACATTTTCTGTTACTTTTTAAACAGATACTAGAACAAATTCTTTAATGAAGAATGACTTCACTACTGAGGGAACTCAATCAGCCATAGTAAGTAAAGTAGAACCAAGACAAATGATTTAAAGCCATACTGTGGCAATGGACAAAAGCCACAAAAAATGGAAAAACAGCTATGGTGAACAGTGATGCTAATTGAATGCTTGTACTTAAGTACACTGAAATGTCTCTGAATATAAATTACAAATGCATTTCAACAAATGTTCGAGAATTTAATTAAAAACACTAATGTAAATGTATTTAGAATATATTTAGAACACATACATTTAGCATATGCAATCTTTGTCAGTTGCAGGAAAAAAAAAATACTGTTGGTGGGTTTTTTGTTTGTTTGTTTTACATTCTCCTTACTATAGAATTAACAGTTGACTGTTCGGTGACTTTGCATGCTGAGTTGTAACACTGATTATTAGTATAATTGTGGCAAGAATCAAAATCAACACTAGCTAAAATGACTGAATGCATTGGAATTTATTATTCCAATAGCACAATTTGAATGGGTCTACGGTACCTTAGAGTGTCAGGTCCTGTTATTTCTGTTGAACATTTGATGTTTGCGGGCACATTTTTAAATCATTAGGCCTGCAGGCTATGTGATTACGGCTATGCGATAAAAATTGTATTTGTTTCCTTTCCAGTCCAATTCAAATTATAAATTACAAATGTATCAAAATGTAATTAAAGTCATATTTCAATTAAATGTATTTAAATACTGTTCAACAATATTTCTACTCATATCTACAGGTGGAACCTAAAAATATGAATATCAATGAGAGGGATAAGTGTATTGAGGACCTGGAAGCCGTGTTTGCTAAAGTGAGAAAGTCTGCAGTGGAGCAGAGCAATCCTAACGCTTGTTTTCCATAAATTCTCACAATGCTATGAACTATGCATTTCAAGTAGATGTAATTAAATATTGCTTAACACTGTTTCTCTTCATAGTTGGAGGTGAAACTGAATTCTTTTATAAAGATGGAATATGGTTCCTGTGAATATGATATGGGCCAACTGATTGAGGAGATGGAATCCACAGTTGCTAGAGTGAGAAAGTCTGCAATGGAGCAGAGCAATCCTAACACTTGTTTTCCATAAATACTAACAATGCAATTAAATATGCATTTCAAGTAGATGTAATTAAATATTGCTCAACACTTTATTTGTGTCTGCAGGCGGCCAAACTGTTAGGATTAGAAGCCGTACTTGCTCGGGAGGATATGGCTGCATAACCTCTGATGACAGCAATAAAGAGCATTAAAAATACTCTGACATTTTTCAGTCTAATCCCTGCCTATGTTGTCTGCAACACAGTCAATTATACCATGGATAGTAATTATATCTTCTTTTTTTGTCTCACAAACATTCTGAATGTAACATTTCCTACAGCTTTAAAAATACAATCACCATGGAAAGTCCGAGAATTCATGATAAACTAAAGTAAAGAAAAGTGCACGAAGACAAACCAGGGATGCAGGCTATAACATTGGGGCGAGGATAAACATTCAGGCTTATATTCACATGCACGGAAGCCTCGATTAACAAACAGCAGCTGGACTTACAATAAATAGCAACAAGACTAAACTAAAACAGGGCTTAAAAACATGGTCACATGAGCATTAAACCAGACACAAGTGCAAATTATGAGGGGTGCAGAAAACGAAACGAAGGAATGGAACCACAACAAGGGAGTAAATCAAAATAAAGACACTAGACAGGGAAACCGTGGAGACATGAACGCTAGGAGGGTGGTCAGTGGTCTTATGCAATACGAGAATTATGGAAATCGGGTCAGCTTTGGAATAGAGAGGAGCGTTAGGCACATACTAATAATATTAATACATTTTCAGAGACACACAATATCCATCCTGCCAAGGACAGGCAGTGATCAGTGAACCAGGCAGCCAGTAAGAGAAATAAAATCACCAAGAAAGTCAGGCTTTTTGCTGTTTTTTTTCAAAAAAATGTCCTTGACAGAACACAAGATATGACTGAATGAGCAAAGTTACATTTATATAGAGCCTTTCAAAGAACATACAATGCTTTCCAATGAACACACACAGCTTCTACATTCAGTCACATGCTGGATATTGTGTTAAATTGTTTGTCAGTGGCTTACTGCAGGGTGACTGTGTGTAAAATGGGGAAGAGTAACTCCACTCCAGCCTCCTCTATCTCACAGTCATGCAGAGTGAGCTGTGTGTGTGTGTGTGTGTGTGTGTGTGTGTGTGTGTATGTAGGTATGTATGTGTGAGCTCTCTGGATGACCATGGAGACGACTGTGCAGTCCTCGGTGCTCAGAGTCAGAGTGTGTGTCTGTGTGTTTGCTGTCAGGTCCAGAGCAGAGCTGCAGGAGAAGTCCAGTGTGCTGCAGAGCAGAGAGCAGATCTGCTGCTGCTGCCCCCTGCTGGAGGTCAGAGACACTGTAGCAGTGGAGCAGCCTCAGCAGCAGCCTGTCAACACTGAGAAAACAAAACACACACACACACACACACACACACACACACACACACACACACACACACAAACACACACACAGTGGCAGGGCAGTTAATTTCAGATTAATATAAATATTTCACCCGAATTTACCAATTACCATGGACTGTAATATGTTGATTACCTGACACAGGAGTCTCAATAAAACCTAAACAATGCTGGCACAAAATGACATCTTGGAAACTTTCCAAAACACACATAAATGAATATATAAGTGTATGTAAATGTATATAAGTTTTTATAACACGCCCAGTTTCCTGCTTATTTTCAGCCACTTTTTGGTAACTGCATTTATATTATGTCAAATGAGATTTTAATGCTTTAATTTTTGTGTATTAAGAAATGGTACTTGATCAATTTATGTTATTTATCCTCATATGGAAAGATTTGCTTCCATATTTTCCATATTTCAAATTTTGTGGGAAAAAGATGTCTGGAGATTTTACAGTCTCTTATAGCCTGCAAGTTATAGGACAGTGCCAGACCTGTGAAACAGTGCCACTTCATCCAGTGTTTAGACGACGTTTGATGCTTAGACCTCATTAGTCATATGCTAATAGTAACTTTGATACAATCTTCAATACAGTGTTGAATCAATGTGCTTTGCAATAGTGAGCTTTGATGCCTCAGTATCTAACATCCCATCACTACACTGGAGTTCTACCATATGTATTCTTTCTCTGCCTGTTCGTTTTCCATATTGTTCTCCGTTCCCGTGTTCTTAATATCTGTGTTATCTTACTTTTACCTCTATGTTTTCTTCTTCCTGGTTAGCCTCACTTTGTTTTTTGTTTATCATGTATTCTGGTAACCTGCTCTTGGATAATGTTTCTGCTCCTCCTAATAAACAAAGTTCGACAACACGCTTGTGTCTTGCCCTGCCTGTCTCAGCATTACAGCTAATCTAAAGGTCAAAGCATAAACTTCACTGGCAGATACACCTATATTTAAACATTACCACGTATGTACACAGTTTTCTAATTACATTAACATATTAACAAATAAGCAGACATCTAGTTTCTGGACATCTGAATATTTTCAAAAATTTGATTCTTTAAAAGGTGGGTTTAAATGATACAGCACTACAAAAAGCATGCCAACCATAGGCAACAAGCAATCCTTGAATTAGAATAAATTAATATTTCTGTATGTGGGCAAAATAATAATATGATTCTTAGTCCACGTAATATTTAGGCTCCATGCATGTAAATATATCTTTTATTTAAAAATGAACACATTGTCTTTTTTCACCATTAGTCGCTTTGAAACCATTTAAGCCCACTACACTCCATTTAAGATGACCTTAGAGTGTTTTAATGAGGAGTTCCTTCAAGTACAAACTTGCATCAGTTTTCACTGTACTGGCTGCAAGTAAGAAATTATGATATGCAAAATAAATGCTGTTTGATGGAATAAATGAATGACAAATATGAAGTTACGATGTGATCATAAAATGGCTTAGGCTAATGTGTCCATGTGTTCTTACAATCCTGGCAGGTCATGTGTGACTGGGGTTGGAGCTTTACTGAAACAGATGTTTTACATCTTGTTCTGGATTATAATCTGGCTAGTGGAATTGAGAGCCCTTTCCCCAATGGGAGAAAATGATTTTATTGTTTTATGTGAGATCATCCTGAGCAGACCATTCACAAATCAGAACAGTTTCCTGTGGCTACAGTGAGGACCTCAGCTGATACTGGAATATTCACCCACTGCTTTGATATGCTTATCTCACAGATTTCACAACAAAACCCCAGAATATCTACAATGTAGATGAGACAGGATTTGTCACTGTTCCATGACAAATCCTGTAAGATTATGTAGCAGACTACAGGTGGAATTGGGAGGGAACAGATAACCGTCCACATCACTGGGAATGTTGTTGGGCAGATTCATCATCTACAAAGGGAAACGGTTGTACGATTCTTGGTGTCAAGGAGGTCCAGACCGCAACCCCATTTTTGTGACAGAACATGGACGGTTGGACAAATATCTTCCTTAAACTATTCACTCAGATCTCAGACTGAACATTTCTCAGGGTTTTAATATTTGATGGTTAAACCTCGCATGTGACTCTGGGACTGGGGGACTAGGGGGCTTCTTAACATTTTTTCTACTCCTGAACCTCTTACTGAATAAATGTTGAGCTGTTAATCCTTCCAAAACTATACATTTTTAATATTTTGTCAATAAATCATGACATGATCTTACTTGGAACTTAAATGGACTTAAATGATGCAACTGTACCTATTAAGATGATGCCAGACTTTGCACCTATTTAAGAAAATATCTTTATTTACATTATAAAACAGACATGAACTAATAAGCACATTTTGAAATGAGAAGTTAGACATTCATATTATAAATCAATTAAATATCTATGAAAAATGCCTGGAAAATTATTTTGGCAGGCTTATTGCATGCAGTAAAGGAGTAAAGTTATGTTAATATGGAAAGGACATGAAATTCTATACCATACAGCTATTTTTGAAAGAAAGACTTAATTCCTTTAAATCCTTTCCATACAATCCTAATTCGAAATCTCTTCTTCTCACATGTTCTTGCTTCCGAGGCTCCATTCGCTTCTTTCGATGTCTGCTCTATGTCTTTTTGATGACGTTTCAGTTTCTTCTTCCCATGTGTCTTTTTCTCCTTGAACTGTTTCTCCTGTGCATTTGGTGCTGGCCTCACATCTGAGTGAGGCAGTAGTGGACGGCAAGGCCTGTAGGGTCTGGATGATGGGGCTTCTTGGAACCAGTGGGGCTCACCAGGTGCAAATCTGGTAGGCTGTCTGAGGGAGAGTGAGGGAAACCTGTTGTCTCGTGGTTTGGGAGACTCCAGGGGGAAACTGGGCCTTGGGCTTTCCAACTGTGAAAAAGCATTTAATTTAGCATCACTATTAAATACATGCATGTGCACACACTTTGATATACTATCAAAAATATAATGTAAGTGATATTGTAGTGCCATAGGCAATCCATTTGTTGATATGCCCTAACACATTTATGCTCACTATTTACCTGGACTTTAATTATAGTTGCTTATTTCAATCTAAAACCATCTGCTGTGTATAGCAGAACATTGCTTCATTGGATGTGCACTGCAGTGTAACTAAGTGTTTCTCTTTTCCTACTTTCTCAAGCTGTGCTCTCAGCCTTCTCAGTTCAGCTTTGATCTCCACATTCTCCCTCTGCAGTTCTCGCACTGCTAGCTCGAGGTCTAGACCTCCAAGACACCGCCCTACACGTGCAGCCTTCCGTCGGTTGTCCTCCAATGTCTTTCTCCGACATTCACCCAGGGTCTCTTTGCTCAACTCCTCCTCCACCTTATGGATTCCCATTTGGAACATACAGAGACATATGACCCAGCAATGTGTATTCGGTCCCTAGAGATCTTCAGCCGACAAAGATTATATATATATATATATATATATATATATATATATATATATATATATATATATATATATATATAGTTATAGTTATTCTGTTCTTCTCTGCGTTCTTTCTTTCTTTTTCAATCTGAGATGTTGCAGAGCCTCATTCTAATCCCTAAAAGGCAATCTCTATCTAAAAAGGGCTCATATCAAAATTTAAAGTGGTGTGTTAGTTGTAACAGTCGCCAGCTGTGTTGATAACTCACTCTACGATGCGCTGACACGGTGGAATCTTCCAGCTGCTTACCGTCCTCCTACAAAACAGAAACCTGCTTAACACACTGATATCCAGCTCAACAGGAGGATGTCTTACAATGTAGGTCGGCTCTAAAGTGGGAGAATTGCTGCAACTAACTTCAAAAGGATGAACGCTGTTCTGCCAAAAATGCATCTCACTTTTGTAATCGTATCTTTTTTTAAATGTTTCTACTACTGTTTGTCTTGTTTATTCTGACTAGCAGTTGCTATCACACCACGCGACTAGAATGTTATACGTATGACGCCGCATGGTTACAGAATTCAAAAGATTACAGCTCGGACGATATTGAACGCGCGTTAAAATACGCTCATGAATGAGTTTAACAGACACCTGTTCATTTCAACACAATGGGAGAAATTACTCTGCTCACAGAGCTTAGTAACGCGTTAGAGGAAAATTCGCTGCTGCACTTTAAAACACTGAGCGTTTTTCTTAAAACACATAAAAGGTGCAAGATCACGCGTTGTCGTGTGAGCACCTCAGTCGTAAAAAGGGCTGAGTTGTCATGAATACGTTATGATCAGGAGTAGTCGGCCGTACTGCTGCGACATCCGGTCAAATCAACTGTCCTCTAAGAATCAGCGCAGTACTAGTTTTGGTAATAGCAGCATCTATGGACATGAACGGCGGCGAAACGGATGGTTTCTTTCTCGTCAACTTTATAGTCCATCACACCTGCTCCTATAGATCGGGATAAAATCTCCATACCAAAACCTCTGTGCATTGGCATGATGAAAATTTAGAGCACGCAAATCCTTCACTTCTGAAACAGCAGAAATTATGTAATTTTACGAAGATTAAAAAAAACCTCAACGCTAAAGACTGCTGTTGACGGAGTTTTAATGTAAATATAGCAGGTTGGGGAAGTGTAACGATGAGCGGTAAGGAGGCGGACGCATTGTGTGGAAAAGAGTGAGATTTATTAGGGGCAAATCCAAAGTCCAGGGTCAAATTATTAACATGGAAAGTCCGAGAATTCATGATAAACTAAAGTAAAGAAAAGTGCACGAAGACAAACCAGGGATGCAGGCTATAACATTGGGGCGAGGATAAACATTCAGGCTTATATTCACATGCACGGAAGCCTCGATTAACAAACAGCAGCTGGACTTACAATAAATAGCAACAAGACTAAACTAAAACAGGGCTTAAAAACATGGTCACATGAGCATTAAACCAGACACAAGTGCAAATTATGAGGGGTGCAGAAAACGAAACGAAGGAATGGAACCACAACAAGGGAGTAAATCAAAATAAAGACACTAGACAGGGAAACCGTGGAGACATGAACGCTAGGAGGGTGGTCAGTGGTCTTATGCAATACGAGAATTATGGAAATCGGGTCAGCTTTGGAATAGAGAGGAGCGTTAGGCACATACTAATAATATTAATACATTTTCAGAGACACACAATATCCATCCTGCCAAGGACAGGCAGTGATCAGTGAACCAGGCAGCCAGTAAGAGAAATAAAATCACCAAGAAAGTCAGGCTTTTTGCTGTTTTTTTTCAAAAAAATGTCCTTGACAGAACACAAGATATGACTGAATGAGCAAAGTTACATTTATATAGAGCCTTTCAAAGAACATACAATGCTTTCCAATGAACACACACAGCTTCTACATTCAGTCACATGCTGGATATTGTGTTAAATTGTTTGTCAGTGGCTTACTGCAGGGTGACTGTGTGTAAAATGGGGAAGAGTAACTCCACTCCAGCCTCCTCTATCTCACAGTCATGCAGAGTGAGCTGTGTGTGTGTGTGTGTGTGTGTGTGTGTGTGTGTGTGTGTGTGTGTGTGTGTGTGTGTGTGTATGTAGGTATGTATGTGTGAGCTCTCTGGATGACCATGGAGACGACTGTGCAGTCCTCGGTGCTCAGAGTCAGAGTGTGTGTCTGTGTGTTTGCTGTCAGGTCCAGAGCAGAGCTGCAGGAGAAGTCCAGTGTGCTGCAGAGCAGAGAGCAGATCTGCTGCTGCTGCCCCCTGCTGGAGGTCAGAGACACTGTAGCAGTGGAGCAGCCTCAGCAGCAGCCTGTCAACACTGAGAAAACAAAACACACACACACACACACACACACACACACACACACACACACACACACACACACAAACACACACACAGTGGCAGGGCAGTTAATTTCAGATTAATATAAATATTTCACCCGAATTTACCAATTACCATGGACTGTAATATGTTGATTACCTGACACAGGAGTCTCAATAAAACCTAAACAATGCTGGCACAAAATGACATCTTGGAAACTTTCCAAAACACACATAAATGAATATATAAGTGTATGTAAATGTACATAAGTTTTTATAACACGCCCAGTTTCCTGCTTATTTTCAGCCACTTTTTGGTAACTGCATTTATATTATGTCAAATGAGATTTTAATGCTTTAATTTTTGTGTATTAAGAAATGGTACTTGATCAATTTATGTTATTTATCCTCATATGGAAAGATTTGCTTCCATATTTTCCATATTTCAAATTTTGTGGGAAAAAGATGTCTGGAGATTTTACAGTCTCTTATAGCCTGCAAGTTATAGGACAGTGCCAGACCTGTGAAACAGTGCCACTTCATCCAGTGTTTAGACGACGTTTGATGCTTAGACCTCATTAGTCATATGCTAATAGTAACTTTGATACAATCTTCAATACAGTGTTGAATCAATGTGCTTTGCAATAGTGAGCTTTGATGCCTCAGTATCTAACATCCCATCACTACACTGGAGTTCTACCATATGTATTCTTTCTCTGCCTGTTCGTTTTCCATATTGTTCTCCGTTCCCGTGTTCTTAATATCTGTGTTATCTTACTTTTACCTCTATGTTTTCTTCTTCCTGGTTAGCCTCACTTTGTTTTTTGTTTATCATGTATTCTGGTAACCTGCTCTTGGATAATGTTTCTGCTCCTCCTAATAAACAAAGTTCGACAACACGCTTGTGTCTTGCCCTGCCTGTCTCAGCATTACAGCTAATCTAAAGGTCAAAGCATAAACTTCACTGGCAGATACACCTATATTTAAACATTACCACGTATGTACACAGTTTTCTAATTACATTAACATATTAACAAATAAGCAGACATCTAGTTTCTGGACATCTGAATATTTTCAAAAATTTGATTCTTTAAAAGGTGGGTTTAAATGATACAGCACTACAAAAAGCATGCCAACCATAGGCAACAAGCAATCCTTGAATTAGAATAAATTAATATTTCTGTATGTGGGCAAAATAATAATATGATTCTTAGTCCACGTAATATTTAGGCTCCATGCATGTAAATATATCTTTTATTTAAAAATGAACACATTGTCTTTTTTCACCATTAGTCGCTTTGAAACCATTTAAGCCCACTACACTCCATTTAAGATGACCTTAGAGTGTTTTAATGAGGAGTTCCTTCAAGTACAAACTTGCATCAGTTTTCACTGTACTGGCTGCAAGTAAGAAATTATGATATGCAAAATAAATGCTGTTTGATGGAATAAATGAATGACAAATATGAAGTTACGATGTGATCATAAAATGGCTTAGGCTAATGTGTCCATGTGTTCTTACAATCCTGGCAGGTCATGTGTGACTGGGGTTGGAGCTTTACTGAAACAGATGTTTTACATCTTGTTCTGGATTATAATCTGGCTAGTGGAATTGAGAGCCCTTTCCCCAATGGGAGAAAATGATTTTATTGTTTTATGTGAGATCATCCTGAGCAGACCATTCACAAATCAGAACAGTTTCCTGTGGCTACAGTGAGGACCTCAGCTGATACTGGAATATTCACCCACTGCTTTGATATGCTTATCTCACAGATTTCACAACAAAACCCCAGAATATCTACAATGTAGATGAGACAGGATTTGTCACTGTTCCATGACAAATCCTGTAAGATTATGTAGCAGACTACAGGTGGAATTGGGAGGGAACAGATAACCGTCCACATCACTGGGAATGTTGTTGGGCAGATTCATCATCTACAAAGGGAAACGGTTGTACGATTCTTGGTGTCAAGGAGGTCCAGACCGCAACCCCATTTTTGTGATAGAACATGGACGGTTGGACAAATATCTTCCTTAAACTATTCACTCAGATCTCAGACTGAACATTTCTCAGGGTTTTAATATTTGATGGTTAAACCTCGCATGTGACTCTGGGACTGGGGGACTAGGGGGCTTCTTAACATTTTTTCTACTCCTGAACCTCTTACTGAATAAATGTTGAGCTGTTAATCCTTCCAAAACTATACATTTTTAATATTTTGTCAATAAATCATGACATGATCTTACTTGGAACTTAAATGGACTTAAATGATGCAACTGTACCTATTAAGATGATGCCAGACTTTGCACCTATTTAAGAAAATATCTTTATTTACATTATAAAACAGACATGAACTAATAAGAACATTTTGAAATGAGAAGTTAGACATTCATATTATAAATCAATTAAATATCTATGAAAAATGCCTGGAAAATTATTTTGGCAGGCTTATTGCATGCAGTAAAGGAGTAAAGTTATGTTAATATGGAAAGGACATGAAATTCTATACCATACAGCTATTTTTGAAAGAAAGACTTAATTCCTTTAAATCCTTTCCATACAATCCTAATTCGAAATCTCTTCTTCTCACATGTTCTTGCTTCCGAGGCTCCATTCGCTTCTTTCGATGTCTGCTCTATGTCTTTTTGATGACGTTTCAGTTTCTTCTTCCCATGTGTCTTTTTCTCCTTGAACTGTTTGTCCTGTGCATTTGGTGCTGGCCTCACATCTGAGTGAGGCAGTAGTGGACGGCAAGGCCTGTAGGGTCTGGATGATGGGGCTTCTTGGAACCAGTGGGGCTCACCAGGTGCAAATCTGGTAGGCTGTCTGAGGGAGAGTGAGGGAAACCTGTTGTCTCGTGGTTTGGGAGACTCCAGGGGGAAACTGGGCCTTGGGCTTTCCAACTGTGAAAAAGCATTTAATTTAGCATCACTATTAAATACATGCATGTGCACACACTTTGATATACTATCAAAAATATAATGTAAGTGATATTGTAGTGCCATAGGCAATCCATTTGTTGATATGCCCTAACACATTTATGCTCACTATTTACCTGGACTTTAATTATAGTTGCTTATTTCAATCTAAAACCATCTGCTGTGTATAGCAGAACATTGCTTCATTGGATGTGCACTGCAGTGTAACTAAGTGTTTCTCTTTTCCTACTTTCTCAAGCTGTGCTCTCAGCCTTCTCAGTTCAGCTTTGATCTCCACATTCTCCCTCTGCAGTTCTCGCACTGCTAGCTCGAGGTCTAGACCTCCAAGACACCGCCCTACACGTGCAGCCTTCCGTCGGTTGTCCTCCAATGTCTTTCTCCGACATTCACCCAGGGTCTCTTTGCTCAACTCCTCCTCCACCTTATGGATTCCCATTTGGAACATACAGAGACATATGACCCAGCAATGTGTATTCGGTCCCTAGAGATCTTCAGCCGACAAAGATTATATATATATATATATATATATATATATATACATATATATATATATATATATATATATATATATATATATATATATATATATATATATATATATATATATATATATATATAGTTATAGTTATTCTGTTCTTCTCTGCGTTCTTTCTTTCTTTTTCAATCTGAGATGTTGCAGAGCCTCATTCTAATCCCTAAAAGGCAATCTCTATCTAAAAAGGGCTCATATCAAAATTTAAAGTGGTGTGTTAGTTGTAACAGTCGCCAGCTGTGTTGATAACTCACTCTACGATGCGCTGACACGGTGGAATCTTCCAGCTGCTTACCGTCCTCCTACAAAACAGAAACTTGCTTAACACACTGATATCCAGCTCAACAGGAGGATGTCTTACAATGTAGGTCGGCTCTAAAGTGGGAGAATTGCTGCAACTAACTTCAAAAGGATGAACGCTGTTCTGCCAAAAATGCATCTCACTTTTGTAATCGTATCTTTTTTTAAATGTTTCTACTACTGTTTGTCTTGTTTATTCTGACTAGCAGTTGCTATCACACCACGCGACTAGAATGTTATACGCATGACGCCGCATGGTTACAGAATTCAAAAGATTACAGCTCGGACGATATTGAACGCGCGTTAAAATACGCTCATGAATGAGTTTAACAGACACCTGTTCATTTCAACACAATGGGAGAAATTACTCTGCTCACAGAGCTTAGTAACGCGTTAGAGGAAAATTCGCTGCTGCACTTTAAAACACTGAGCGTTTTTCTTAAAACACATAAAAGGTGCAAGATCACGCGTTGTCGTGTGAGCACCTCAGTCGTAAAAAGGGCTGAGTTGTCATGAATACGTTATGATCAGGAGTAGTCGGCCGTACTGCTGCGACATCCGGTCAAATCAACTGTCCTCTAAGAATCAGCGCAGTACTAGTTTTGGTAATAGCAGCATCTATGGACATGAACGGCGGCGAAACGGATGGTTTCTTTCTCGTCAACTTTATAGTCCATCACACCTGCTCCTATAGATCGGGATAAAATCTCCATACCAAAACCTCTGTGCATTGGCATGATGAAAATTTAGAGCACGCAAATCCTTCACTTCTGAAACAGCAGAAATTATGTAATTTTACGCAGATTAAAAAAAACCTCAACGCTAAAGACTGCTGTTGACGGAGTTTTAATGTAAATATAGTAGGTTGGGGAAGTGTAACGATGAGCAGTGTGTGGAAAAGAGTGAGATTTATTAGGGGCAAATCCAAAGTCCAGGGTCAAATTATTAACATGGAGAGTCCGAGAATTCACGATAAACTAAAGTAAAGAAAAGTGCACGAAGACAAACCAGGGATGCAGGCTATAACATTGGGGCGAGGATAAACATTCAGGCTTATATTCACATGCACGGAAGCCTCGATTAACAAACAGCAGCTGGACTTACAATAAATAGCAACAAGACTAAACTAAAACAGGGCTTAAAAACATGGTCACATGAGCATTAAACCAGACACAAGTGCAAATTATGAGGGGTGCAGAAAACGAAACGAAGGAATGGAACCACAACAAGGGAGTAAATCAAAATAAAGACACTAGACAGGGAAACCGTGGAGACATGAACGCTAGGAGGGTGGTCAGTGGTGACAGGAAGCTTGTTTCAGTCATGGATGTTTTTGGCAAAATGAATGCAACTAAAATGCTTTCCTCATGTGTCCTAATAACCAAATAATAACCAAGTTCTTCTTTATTTCTAAATAATATGCCTTTCGGAAATTGTATAACTGCTTGTGTTATATTACTTTCTTTTATTCAGAAACACAGGAGACTCAGGTGAAAAGTGTGATGGAAATTATACACTTATTATTATATCCTAAAACTTGTCTCACCTAATCGTAGTCATCAGTTTATTAGATAAATGCATACCTATTTTTATGTTTGTGTTTCACATGTTCCATCCCTTTTCTCTTCTTTGAAAGAAAAATTCCTTAACTTATTCAAAGACTAGGATTAAAAATAATAATAATAATAAAATCATAGACAGGTCAGCTGAGCCCACTCCCTTGTCGTAATGTCCCCATATTGACAGTTAAATACCACATATTAAATACAATAGACACTGGAGTGTCTTGTTTTTCTCTGAACATTCCACAGTGCATCTAGAATTTTAATAGTTGTTTATTTCTGCTCAGTTTTTCTGCTCTTATTTTAATTTGTTTTTGTCTTAAGGAGAAAAAAAAGGCGACAAACGAGACCTGTGACCCCAGGGGGAAATCATGGATCAGATGCCTCACACCACGTCACTGTGTAAACAACACCAGGTTCATGTTTTAGTGTGAGGAATGAGTGCAGGAGTGTTTTGAAAGAGCAAATACAAACACTAACAAGAAGAGAACAAAGAAAACAGGAAGGAGAAGCTCCTTTCCTTTTTGAGTTACTTACTGAGATCATTCTCATAGCAAGTTCATTACACCTTGTGTACTTGTTGTAGTGCAGTTTGCTGTTTCTATATTGGCTGAGAGAAGGAGCAGACCTGTTCCATTTACATTTAAACAACAGAATCTTGTCAGTGGAGGATGTACTTTCTCAAACCTTTTTAACTGGTATCTCGCCTCTGTGTCTCTCTGTGTTCGCAGGAGAGGGACCACTGCACGCCTCGCACCAGAACACCTTTCCAGTGATGACTCCCCTCGTGTGGAATTAGTTCACAGCTGTTTAGTCTTATACTTATCCACAACTAGGATTAGTCCATTTACTATTTCTTACAAGTGGGGATCAAGAACATTGGAAGACGTGAGTAGTTTTTTGGAGCAATACAGATCAATACATAAAAACAGGCAAATGACCTGGTTATACTCAAATACATCCATAAACATATCAAACAAAGTAATGCTTAGGTATGAATTTTCTTGACTTCGTGACCTATTATGAAGCTTAACTTGTTATGAACTGACACGTGATAATGTTCACACATTTAGCTGCAATTCTTTGTTTAACTTCAGAGGGTTAAATGGAGCTCACCCAGATGATGGTGTTGACTGCTTCAAGGATTTTCACTAGAAGTTATATAACTGCAAGTTATATTACCGATGTCTAAGTGTATGCAGCGCAGAATTCTTTATTCGTAATGTAATACATGTCCTATTTAATTCTACAAGATAAACAGGTTGGAAAATATTTGTGTAAAATAGATTATGATTATTTTTGGAACATAAAGCCATGCAAACATTGTAAGTGGACATCAAGGAAAAATATAAAATAAAAGAATAGTATAGCATACAGTTACAGGGTATGCCTGTTTTCATTGATTACTAGGGAAGCTCTTTGTCTCCCTCTTGTGGCCATGGTTGTCTTAGCCAACAACCATATCAGCATAAGTGACATGAAGTTACAGAAATTAATTAAAACTAAAACGTATTTTTATAAACACGATTTGACAGTGTGTTTTACATATTCTGGTTGAATATGACATTTATGTGTACAAGATTATAAAAAACACAATCATACATTTACCTGATACTTATATCCAAAGTGACTTACGAGTGAGTATAACTTGAGCAATTGAGGGTTAAGGGCCTTGCTCAGAGAACCAACAGTGGCAACTTGGCAGCAGTAGGGCTGGAACAGGTAAGCTTCTGACTACATGTCAAGTATCTTAACCACTGAGCTACCACTGATCACTGCTGGGGGTAACCATAAATGTTAGAATTTAAAATGTTGGATACTAAACTATTTAAAAAACATTTTGGAACATTTATTTATTTCATTTCCCCTAACCTTTGACAGCACGGCTAGTCCAGACCTCTGTATATGCATCTTCTTACCCCTTCTCTCTGCACACAAAAAATAAAACGCATTGAGAAGAGACTAATTGCCCAAAGGATAAAAAATAAAATGACATATATAATGATAAAAGGAAAAAGTAAATAGATAACAGTAGATGTGTTAATATAAAATCAAAAGTCATCTAAACAGAACTCAATGCAATAAGTGTGTTTTGAGATGTTTTTGTTTTGCTGTTTTTTTTTGTTTGTTTTTTTTGCTTTCAAGTGCTAATGCCATCATGAGTTGCTAGACCATGAAGACATTTAAAGACATTTAAAGAATAATAAAATAATTTGATTTTGCTGTAAAAGACAGATGCCATGTTCACACTGCACAACTGCACTGCTTAATGTGAGCAGACATCTGGCAGACACGCTTATCTATAGCAACTTACAGTTTCAACTATATTACAGAGCTAGGTCCATATAGCGGTAGGAGTTTGATTCAGTTCAGTTCAGCTCACTCAGGCTTTCATTTCTGTTTTCTTGTCTTCAGGTTTTGTTTCATTGTCCCTAATAGGTCCAACTTGTGCTTGTCTACTCATGTCTCACTGTCCTCCTTTGCTTGATGTCACAACTTCATTGATACCTAAAGTGAATGTTGGAAATATCACATGTTCTTTGAGTAGGAATCAAACATCATTGCTCTAATACACTGGACTGATAGTGGACTCTGCCGAGGTACACCTACCCCTGATGTTGTGATGTTACTGAGCCTCATCCTGTCTCAGATGCCTTGGCTACTCCCATCATCCCCTGATGTCCCCTGTTGTAGCCCACACCACCTCCTCCCCAACCAGCTACTCTCTGTTGCCCTTAATGGACGTTCTCTTGCGACTTGGGTCTCGGACACATGCACACAAGTCTAGAACCTCCAGAAAGTTGGACTAAACATTAAATGCTTATTTCATTTTTTAATTTATGTCTCTCTTTAAACAGCCAGAGGAGGATGGGACCCCCTTTGAGTCTTGGTTCCTCTCGACGTTTCTTCCTCATGCTCTAGGGAGCTTTTCCTTGCCACTGTCACCCTTGGCTTGCTTACTGGGGGCTTGGACTTGGACATTTGAAAAGCTGCTTTGTAATAGCACCTGTTGTAAATAAAATAAAATAAAATAAAATTTTAAAAAGTACTTTATAAATAAATTTTGAGTATTTGATTTTTATATGTAATCTTAAAATGTATAAGATAACTAAAATTTGTTTTTTAATCATTAAATTTTTTCACTTAAAACAAAAATATAATTTGGATAGTCCCAATAATCTAGAAAAATCAAATCTCATCATTACAGTGCCAACAACACATCAACATCACCAGACTTCAAAGCACTTGTCTGAGAGGAAGATTTGTATGCCTGTAATTTTGTTGTTGAAGAGCCTATAAAATCAAAATAGGCTTTTAAATTTGAAATTTTAAACTCAAATAAATACAGCCTTATTTTAAATGCCTAAACACACACACACACACAGTTACCTCACAGTGTGAATATTGTTGTTGGTGGAGAAAGTATCATAGATCCTCTTTGCTGACACATCAGTGATGTCATTGTGACTGAGGTTGAAATTAGATGGATTATAATTACCACATTGTTCAGGATTCCCAAACACACCTCCCTCTACTAAATCACCGTGTAGTAGTACAAACACCTGTAGATTTATAGATCAATGAATTAAAGTAATGAACGAATGAATTAATAAACGAATGATTGAATTAGCAAATGAATGAATAAGCAAAGCAATAAATAGTATATTTGTGTCAGTGGACCTGAGTCATTAATGGCCAGATAATTATGCATTTTGACATTTTAAACAAAATATCATTTCTTTCAGTTCTTGTACACATGACTTGTTATCTATCAGGCACGAAACTGTAAATCATAAAGAGTCTGTTATGCCTTATTTCTCTTTTTAATGAGAACATGTGTTTCTACAAGCAGTCTGGATATTCTGTAGAACACAGAGATCCATCCTGCCAAGTACAGGCAGTGATCAGTGATCCAGGCAGCCAGTGAGAGAGGTCGTCATTTCCAAATAAAATCACCAAGAAAATCAAGCTTTTTGCTGTTTGCTTTTGAAAAATAAAGTCCTTGAAGGAACACAGGATATGACTGAATGAGCAAAGTTACATTTATATAGAGCCTTTCAAGGAACATACAATGCTTTACAATGAACACACACAGCTTCTACATTCAGTCACCCTGCCGGATTTTGTGTTAAATTGTGAGAAAAAGAGTAAAATGTGTTATATCTATGTTAGTGTTCACTGTGCACTCAACAATCAAGACTCTCTACACATCCCTCCTCCCGCTTGTCCACTCACTGCAGGATGTGGGCTTTGTGCTGGTGTGCGAACAGCAGCTGCAGGCAGTGGTCAGTGAGCTGACAGTGGCTAAGGTCCAGTTCTGAAAGCCCTTCAGAATGTTCCAGAAACAGTGCCAGTGACCTACAGGCCTGGTCCAGCCGGGTCTGACTGAGGATCACCATCTTACCCAGAGCCCGGGAGAGAACCACAGCGCGTCTCACACACTCCACATCAGTCCCCACACAGACAAGAGACAGGAACTGGAGCAGCATGGCTTTATTGCAGCTGAACACAATCAACGTTCACCAACATGTAGAGTCACAAAACACTAACACACTCACATAACTACTAACATTAATGCTATTTACACACATTTTGTTTCAAATGATAAAATTATTTTCCTTTTTCCAGAATGTTTCCCTACTTTGTGTGGTGTTGAGTCAGTGGCTTACTGAAGGGTGACTGTGTGTAAAATGGGGAAGAGTTGCCCTCACAGCCGTGTAGAGTGAGATGTGTGTGTGTGTGTGTGTGTGTGTGTGTGTGTGTGTGTGTGTGTGTGTGTGTGTGTGTGTGAGAGAGTGAGCTCTCTGGATGACCATGGAGACGACTCTGCAGTCCTCAGTGCTCAGAGTCAGTGTGTGTTTCTGTGTGTCTGCTGTGAAGTCCAGAGCAGAGCAGCAGGAGAAATCCAGTCTGTGCTGCAGAGCGAAGAGCAGATCTGTTGCTGCTGCCCCCTGCTGTAGTTCAGAGACACTGTAGCAGTGGAGCAGCCTCAGCAACAGCAGCCTGTCAACACGGAGAAAACAAAACACACACAGACAGTGGCAGGGCAGTTAATTTCAGGTTAATATAAATATTTCACCTAAATTTAACAATTTCCTCCAGAAAGTCATTTTATTCTGAAGTAAATATTCATGGATATTGCTGATTACCTGACAGGAGTCTCAATAAAACCTAAGTGATGCTGGCACAAAATGACTTTTGAGGAAACTCGTGAAAAACACATAAACGTACATAAACGTTTATATAACACTCCCTAAACAGATCAGTTCTGTGTTAAAATTCTGATTGTGAGAAAAGTTCAAGCCTGAGACGAGAGACGTGTTAGAGCAGTGGCTCAATGCTCTCCAGCTCTGCCTTTGGTATGGAGGTGAAAAGCAGGCTGAGAGAGACTGCTGTGCAGTGCTGGAGGGTGAAGCGCAGGGCAGCACAGTGGACAGAGTCCAGCTCTCTGCTGTTCAGGTTGATGCAGTTCTCTGCTGAATTCAACAAGCTGGACACACAGTGAGCAGAGCCAGTCTGATAGATCTCTCTGATGATGGACAGTACAAAGCTGGAGCACAGCCTGGGGAGAAGGCACACACACACACACACATACAAAAACACAGACACAGACACACATTTCCAGGTCTCATACTGTACAGTATAATTAAAGTGTTTGGACTGTTACTAACTGTGTGAACAATCTGAGCCACACAACACATGAATGTATTCTCTAACCTTCTGATCTGAAGTCTGGCCAGTACAGGCAGAAGGTCTCTGGGATTTTGTTACTTAATGTTGGGGATGTGTAGTGGTCCCATGAGCTGGTGGAAGCTCGTCTACTTTGCCGTAACGTCACCCTTTCGCCTTGCTGTCTGGATGCGTACTGTCTGTCAGACTAGCAATTCATCTACACTTCTCACAGATAAAACTGCCACTAATGACGAAGAATAAACATGCTGCATTCAGTGCTCTGAAGCAGAACATAAGTCATGATGAAAAAGCATAATGTTAACATTACTTATGTTTGTGGTAGTTCCTTAGATATAGTTTGTGATGATAAAATAGTTTTCCATGGAAGTTGCCAGTTTCCAGGTAGAAAGTAGTTAAATCCAACAAAACATTTGTTAAACAGATAGAGAGCAGTAAGAGCTAGTATGCTGAAACTACCTGTTTCAAAAACAGGAAGCTTCCTTATGAAGGAAAGAGGTTCTTATGAACCTCAGCATTTTGACAGCAAGTATTAACCATGGCTATAAAACCATGTGAATAATTCAGTTATGGGATTAATCCCCAAAATAGAACGTCAAATCTAATTATTTGGCCAGTACAGGGTTATGCAATATTCCTTCATCTCAGCAAAATGGAATAGCTTGACTTCCTTAACTGATTAATAATTAAAAAATATCTTTCTTGACTATAAGAATATAGCTTAACCACTAGAAAGATTAAACATCCAGTGAGTGTGTATCCTGGCATGTTAATGTAAAAGGCAGCTCCTACTGGATTTGGGGAAAGATTAGTAAAAGATTTCAAGTATCTGCAAAGCAGAAAACTGCCTATTCAACAGGCATGAATGATGTGCTACCGAAGTAATTGTTTTATTTGCATAGCCTAATTAATATCATTAGATCAAGTTCTATATTACCTATATTGTTATATTACAATTTTGCTTTTGCTTTTTTGCTTCACAATTGTTACACATAATTGCTGCACCTGATACAAGGATAGGAATTTCAATTTATTCATACTGGATATAAGAATCATTAATGGCTGCTGAGTGAAGCACTTTCATTGAAAATTCATCCACCAATTTTTTATTTTTTTTTTTAACCAGAAACAGGGCACATCAACCAGTAATACATTCCAGCTCTGTTTTAGAACACTGGCTGTGATTCATTACATTTTGGCAATTGTGAAAACAAAGTGGATGATACTTCTAAAAGTAATTGTGTTTGCAGTTTATTTGCACAGTTACATGAACAACACATGTAGCAATCGGATCTAGAAAGTTGCCAACCCTATTAAAATATTAGGTTTATAGTATAATATTTGAATTAAACAGACAAAGCATTAATCACAATCATTTGCATGATGATTAAATCTTGAACCAAAAATGTATCAGAGAGCTCTAGTGTTTTTCACAGACACACACCCAATTAAACTGTGCTTGACCATTTCTTGCCCTCTATATCATTCTCTGCAGTTTACTGAGAAAGACCTGACACTGGGTAATGCCATTGTCTATTCGAAGGCCAAAACAACAACAATCTTGGTTATCAAAGATTCACTCCACCCTGACCACAGCCTCTTCTTTTAGAAATCTGCAGAAATAAATATATGAATTTATTACCCCCCATCAGTGGACCTTTAGAGCTTTATTATTCAAAATAAGACAGACAGATGAACAGACAAACGCAAAATGTATATATAATATTTTTAAGTATTCGCCATCTGCACCATTACAGGAATAGTGTGTGTGTGTGTGTGTGTGTGTGTGTGTGTGTGTGTGTGTATGTATGTATGTATGTATCTATGTATATGGTTATGTGTGAGTACATGTATGTTGGATTGTATATGTACACGTATTAGAGTGTGATATTTATCGTTTATGGATTGGCTCTGTATGGATTTTATCAAAGGTGTCCAGTCTAGATTATTGGTTCTGTTATTGATTAATTCTGAGAATTATTCTATTGATATATAGTCTATCAATAGATTTTTCTACTGGGTGACACTAATATTATTTTTTGTTTTCCAGTTCATGAGTATGTTTTTTTGTTTGTTGTTTTTTTGCAATAATATTTTTATTATATCAATATAATAATGTTATCCATAGTATCCTGTCATATTGGATGATGATATGTCTCCTAGGAGACATAAAGATGGTGTTGGATGGATATGGTTATTTAAAGTATGGGATATGTTGGTGATGCACTATATTGGACTGTTTGCACTTGTGTAGCATGTTGTCTGTTGCACTGTTGTTTTTATGTTGCACCATGGCCCTGGAGGAACATTGTCTCGTTTTTGTTGTGTACTTGTATATAGCTGAAATGACAATAAAACCTCTTGAATTTGAACTCCAACTTGATGATGACTTGCCAAAATTGCTTGATAGGTGTGCTCTGCCACGTGGCGTGAATGTAATCGTCAACTGTGTTTTGAGTAAAGTATGTACAGATTGCTGAGCTTGTGAAACCAATTTTAAACATCCAATGTGTAGTATAATGTACTCTGTATTATTTTGTACTGAATGCATTGTAGGTTAGTATTGCTGTCATGTGGTAATGATTATTACACATTTTAATCCAAACTGCGGCGTCGGGGGCTGGTAATGAATCTTCCTCCCATTGTCTCGATGGGAGAGTAACTGTGAGATTTGATTTCACTATTATTTTGTATATCTTAGATAATATGTTTTTTGTATTAAGAATGTTTGTTTATAAATTCTGATATGGATGTAGGTATCGGAATTGATTTTTGAACACATAGGTGATCTTAGCTGATGTTATTGTAGGAACTGGGTGCTCTTTATACCGTATTTTGGGGCTAGTTGTGGGCGTGACATGAAAGAAGTCTTATGATAAATATGTTTAAGGTGTGTAATGCCCTTTTCTATCCAAGATGTAAAGTTTAATATTTTTGTTCATGGTAAAGTCTGGATTGTTCCAAATGGGAGAATGAATAGTTTGTGTGAGTGTGGAGTTTGATATCTTGTGGAATTTCCACCAGACTGTTAGTGTCATGGCCACCTTCAAACTGTTGAAACATGGATATTTTTGAATATGAGTCTGGGCACATTTGAAACACCTGCCGCAAACATTACTGACATTATATCTTGTTTATGTGATTGGCTGTTTGTCTAGCCACAAGTACTTTTTGATTTATATATTTTTTAATTTGGCAATTTTATATATAACAGCAACAAATGACATCTTAAGTTTTATGACAAAATGTGCAAACAAGCTGGCCTGAGAGGTGTGTAGCGGGATATGACTCAGTGCATCTCTGGTGCTGCTTTTGATGAGTACAGTGTCATAAGTGTGTCTGTCCAGCAGCGCAAACAGGGGATACAGCTTCTTCTCCCGGAGGTTTCCGATAAATATGTAGATATGTTACTATGTAATAGAAAGACAGCTGCCCATCCTCATAGTCTAGGTACATGCCCACAATTCCTGGGCAATTGTGTCAGGGGCAGAGGGGTCTCAGGCTTGGTGCAGGTGTACGACTTCTGGATGCTCCTCCAGAGCACCCAGAAACCCTCATAGTGGGTTTCTCAACTTGCTCAGACTCAAATCTGAATATCGACGTCCGAAAGGTCTTAGAGAGGAACAAAAAACATAATTCATTTGATTAAATTGTTCCAGTATAAATATGGTTACCAAACATGCTTTTAAAAATATACTTCCATGTAGATGGTACCCTACAGGGTAGTGTTGGAACAGTGTGTATAGGCTTAGCGTCATGTTGTGGCCCCGCCCCCTCCTCAAATATCTTGGTGTTTGTGCGTTCGTCTTTGTTGCCACACCCTCTCGTGTCGTTCACCTGTTCTCTGTTATGTGTAATCGGCTTGGGTGTATATATGTCTCGTGTGTCATAGTACATGTGTTGGTGTTTGAGATGTGCATAGTGTTTGAGCTTTGTTGTATGTTTTGCATGTTTGCAAAAATAAAAGTGCGTTTCATCGTGCCTCGTCCCTGCATCCTGCTTATCCTCGCAACGTCACAACTAGACCACATTAGATGTAACTTAGAACCTCCAGTGACCTCTGTATGTGTTTCTTTAGTTGTATGAGCTCCACTGGAGGACTCTGAATAGTTGACAATGGAAGAGGGGTATATCAGATTCACCCCTTCTGCGTCGGTGTGACAGATTAACACACTGCATTAACGTTTAGAAATAAAAACATATGGTAAACACAGTCTAGAAAATATTACCTTGTAACAATTCATTCAGTATATGAACTGTTTTCTGTGTCCTTATGTCTATAAATTAAAAGTAATAAAACATTTAAATGATAAATAAATTACAATGAATGTATAAATGTTCACAAATAAGAAACTACATTGGTCTGCACTTTTCTCCACAGATTCAAGGAACTCATGAAAGTTGGAAGCTATAAAAACACATAATACAGAATTATAGACTGACTGATGTGTGAGCAGAAAGATCACTGTGATGTTCTCATATCTAAAGCACTCAAAGCATTGTTGTTGTGTAAATGAACTGTGATCTGATTGGTTTAAGGAAATAGATTCACCTACTTTGAAGTTCAAGTTTTTATCAAAAGGTTAGAACTGGTTGACTATACTTTGTCTGTCCTGCAACAGGAATTTTAAACATTTATATCCAAAGTATTACGCGATAGAAATCAATTCGACTACCCGTTATTGACCGCTAGATGGCGGAAGATACGAAGAAATAAATGAGTCCAGAGCCTCCTGCCCGACTTTACGGTGAGACTCTGCTTTTACGTCATTAAAACGCTAAAGAAAAAAGGCCGCCATATTTGTAGTTCCACAACGTGAAAAGGCGTCATTTTGTATGCCGAAGAATGAATAAACACCATGCCATGCCTTGAAGACGACGAAATTGCAATTTATTTAGCTAGCCATAAGAATAAGAATAGCTGTTTAATTTACATAATCACAAATATATTGCATGTACATACAGCTACATTTCAGTCGATCAAAAATGTTTCACGTATTTATAACCGCAACTTTATGTTACAGTGGTCATATCAGAGATTTACCAATATAAAACGCAACAGGTGTCGTGTTCTGTAATAGAACATTTTAACATTTATATCCATATTACACATAACCAAGGTGTAATATAACCATATGTACTGAACAGACATGAACAGCCTGTGTATTGTGAAAATACATGTATGTGTCTTCTACAGCAATTACTGTGCCCTGCACACTTTAAGTTTGGCATGAAGTGTTTGCTTTTTCCAAAGCAAGTAATATTAAATTATTCTCATAGAATAAATTTCACAAAGACATGGACTTCTCGGTTGACCGTAGAAATATGTTGGGTTTTTTTTTTGTATTTAATTTATTTAATGCGAATCGTATGTAGGTTACCACTGCTAAGCTTCACCAATTGTCAAGGTAAGACCTCGAAAGGACGCAGAAAATTATTTTAATAACAGCTTCTGCTGATTTATTCAATAACTGTATGACACCGTTTGAGTGTACGTACCGACTGAAAACAAACTCAAATTATTAGAGACACTCTTACTGCGTCTCCACATTGAAACATATCAGTTAGTTAGCTAGGCTGGCTAACTAGCTTAGCTTTATTAGCTAGCTAAGCTAATGGCGAAGAGGATTACGTTAAAGACCCCCGGTCTACAGTTGTGCACATAAAGGAAAATTAATGAATAGCATGGTAATACACGCATTTATTGGAACAGTTATGTAGCTAATATGCATTTGTAGTATGTGCGCCTGGCGTAGAAATGAGTCTTTGTTAGCCCATTAAGGCTATCTTAGCTAGGCTAGTTCGAGCAAGCTAAGTGCTGGTTGCTATGACAACGGGCTTGGTGTATTTTGCGAGCTTGTCGGCTACATAAGATAAGTGTTTATTGCTTTACTGCTGCGGTGAACTGTTATTATTGTAACACTCTGCTAATGCCAGATGTGTAGAATAACTCACTAGTGATGTTTACTTCGAGACTTTGGCAGTTTTAAGATGGCTAGAAAGCGAATGAGCCAGCTAGCTGTCCAAGCTAACATGCAACCTTCTGTACATCCCGGGTACTCCCAGCCCTTATCAGGACCCCACAGTTCCCTTTGAGAACTCCCTGGTATCACGATCATAACTTTGGACAACCAGTTGTCATTCTCAACTCATGTTTCAGATTTCCCCTTTGTAACATACGAAGGATTCAGCCCCTTCTCTCGCAGGAAGCTTACCCGGGTGCTTGTGCGGTCTCTTATGATCTTAAAGCTGAACTACTGCAACTTACTACTTGCTGGTCTATTACTACTCTAGTACTTATTGTTTATTGCACTTATCAATGTTTAAGGTAGACCTTATGTATTTCGTACTTCTTGTTAGGAACTGGTTCAAAGTGACAAGTCCTTCAGGTTCAATCTCCTCCAAGTTACCCTCTGCCCTCCGTCCTCTGTAGCCGGATCCGGGGAAGTCAAGAGATACTGACAACAAGGTAGTGAATCAAGAGAGTTCCACTTTATTGAGGAAAGCACAGAGTATAAATGTGTCCTATATCTACTATCTAAATCTACAGGATGATGGAGAAAAGTGAGGCATGTTCTAAGGGTCTACGTAGAAAGGAAAGGGACAAGGTTATTAAAGATTAGATGTTCTCTGCATGAACGAGCCACGAGCTGTTCCCTTGTCCGCCATTAGCCACTCCTGTGCTTAAAGAGAGACGGAGAGAGAGAAAGGGAGGGGTAAAGGAGACAAGAAGAGGGAGCGGATGACCTCGGGCGACCAGCTTGTGGTCAAGCCGCCATGTCATGGCTGATAGGCAGAGACCTTGCGTTGGGTGCCTGAATAGAGAAAGGCTCCAGTATCTAACACTTCTAGGCATCAGCAGTAATCCCTGTATTTCTACAGTATTCTAGATCATTGCTATATTGGACTCTAACCTATTGGACTGGCTAGGATGTATTCTATGAATAAATAACAAAGCACTTTTGTAAGTCGCTCTGGATAAGAGTGTCTGCTAAATGCAGTAAATGTAAATGTCCAAGGAAAGCCGACACTAGCAGGCAAACCGAGCATTGCACAGGCCATATTTGAAATTCCCACAATGCTTTTCTCACCGAGCGTATGTCCGGGCAATAACGTCAGTTGGTCCTACCAGACAATTATCACCATGACGAGAGTCTTTCATATCAATAAATTCTGACAACACTTTGAAAGTGATAAGCAGTGGTTAGCTCGAAAGTTATTCATAAACAAGCACGTTGAAAATTACGAAACAAGAGACTTAGATCAGCTGTTGTCTCTATCAATGGTGTGGGTGACCCATGTGTTCTTAGGATGCAGGTAGGGTCTAACGCCTTCTGTGCTGAGTTGCTGTTTCCATATTTTAAAAATAGAACGCATTGTTAAACGGCATCTGTAATAGTTAAGGAAAGTGCATTATAAGTATAAAGTGTTACAGTAAGTGTTTTGGCCCCTGACTGCCATTAGGACAAGCCAAGACAACCACTCACTACATTAGCTTATCTACTTGTTAAATCAGCCTGAAATTAAGATACAGATAAAAGTGTTGATTTTTGTACTAACATTTTAACAACTTCAGCCAAAGTATTCAGAATGTAAATGTTTGGTCTAGCAGGTATGTCCCACAACTGATGCAGAGAGTGCATGTCATGGCAGAGGGGATTCATGTTGGCAAAATGCCCTCCTACAAATTAGTCTCAAATACTGAAGCAAAAAAGAGGCCAAATTCATCTGATGGAAGTAAGTCTAAAAGGGCTTCTTGATGATGTTACCCTGGTGACTTGCATTCTTTCCAGATGCTCAACAACCACTAAAAGTAGTGCATTGCTAAAAACTTCTACTTGTTGTGCTGGAGGTGTTGAAAATATGGTTTCCTTGTCATTGTCATTCTGATTTTATAAGGTTCTACGTGGGTATCGATAGGAGCTGAAACTGTGCATGTGTTGCCCCTCTGAGGAGATGAGCCAATGAGGAAGATGCCCGTGTTCAAATTTGGCTCTAGACCACGCTTTGAGCTGGTGCACTTTGTCAGCGGTTGAAGTTGCAGCAGCATTGGCGGAGTGGGACGCATTGGTGAGAAGGAGAACGAGAAGGATCTCAGCAGTGAGAAGCTGAACAGCGGCAAGCAGCGGGAGGCCGGAGACAAAGCCTCTCCTCTCCCTTCTCTGACACAAACACAGTCACGTGTTATATACTCACATAATCCAAAATCTAGCATCTTTTATTTGCTGTTAGCTGGCGAAGAGTAATCAGTATAGTCAGATTCCTTTAATGTAAACACTTGGGAAAATTCCTGCCATGATACCACTTTGGACACAGGGAAGATCTGATAGTAAATATTCTGGCAGGGACAGGCCATGACGGCTTAGGAAAGTTTATAATGAAGGTTAATTACACAATTCCATAAAATATAGATTCAGTTAAAATGATCAAACTTTTAAGTCATTCACTTTTATTTTTATGTAGCTAACCCTTTCTTACCAACTTAGTACAATGACAGGAGTTAATCAGAAATGCTCTCATTGGCATTTCTGCTTGAATTGGCTTGACTTGGAAATGGTTGGCTGGAAAATTCCTGCCATGAGATCACTTTGGACACAGGGAAGATCTGATAGTAAATATTATGACAGGGTGAGGTCATGACTGCTTAGAAAAGTTTATAATGAAGGTCATGAAAGGTCAGTTTTGACTAATTGCAAAAAACGCCATGTAAACATTAGAATGGGAAAGTCAAGCGGTCTGAGCGAAGCGAACTGCGAACGAGGCATGGAACAGACTAGCCAGGACCAATATTTTGAAAGGGATCAGAAGAGGATGACATCAAGAATCATTCTGATGATCAAGTGGCGCACGGTCAAGCAAATTGCAGCCAGATACAATGCTGTTGCTCCAACTAACATGTCTGAAGGCACAACATGGGTCCTCTGAAATCAGTAGATGTTTGAACAGAAGGGCTTACCTATGTATTGTGACCAAGTGCATCCCTTCATGCAGCTGCTTAAACTATGGCAGAAGGACACTAAACAAGACAAGAAACCCTGCCGCAAGGGTTGTATAATCACGGATTTGTTCCAGTATCAAGACAGCAAATTTTCAATGTTTCCCTGGCCTTCACATTCCCCAGATCTTAATCCTATAGAACATCCCTGGGTAAAGGTATAACAGGCAGTTTAGAACATGTCAGTCCCTCCATGTAATTTGAGAGAAAATATCCTATGAAGATTGGACCAAAAGGAAAAGCACATTTGGTAAATATGGGAAAAAGAAAAACGAAAAGACGAGCCCAGATCCCTGCCAGAATATTCACGCAGCTTGTGCTATTGTTCACTTGCTGCTGTCGGAAGGGTGTTAAGAGAAGGAACACGACCTCAGAGGATGACTTCTTTAAGGGTAAGTTCTGACCACAGCCACCACTTGGATGAACTGTGTGTGTGTGTGTGTGTGTGTGTGTGTGTGTGTGTGGGTGTGTGTGTGTGTGTGTGGGTGTGTGTGTGTGTGTGTGTGTGTGTGTCTGAGAGAGAGAGATCTACGTAGAAGTGTTCTAAGTATCTATACAACGCTAATAAGACATTTTCTGTTACTTTTTAAACAGATACTAGAACAAAGTATTTAATGAAGAATTACTTGACTACTGAGGGAACTGAATCAGCCATAGTAAGTAAAGTAGAACCAAGACAAATGATTTAAAGCCAAACTGAGGCAGGGGACAAAAGCCACAAAAAATGGAAAAACAGCTATGGTGAACAGTGATGCTAATTGAATGCTTGTATTTAAGTACACTGAATGTCTCTGAATATAAATTACAAATGCATTTCAACAAATGTTCGAGAAATTAATTAAAAACACTAATGTAAATGTATTTAGAATATATTCAGGACACATACATTTAGCATATGCAATCTTTGTCAGTTACAGGAAAAAATACTGTTGGTGGGTTTTTTGTTTGTTTGTTTTACATTCTCCTTACTATAGAATTAACAGTCGACTGTTCGGTGACTTTGCATGCTGAGTTGTAACACTGATTATTAGTATAATTGTGGCGAGAATCAAAATCAACACTAGCTAAAATGACTGAATGCATTGGAATTTATTATTCCAATAGCACAATTTGAATGGGTCTACGGTACCTTAGTGTGTCAGGTCCTGTTATTTCTGTTGAACATTTGATGCTTGGGGGCACATTTTTACATCATTAGGCTTGCAGGCTATGTGATAACGGCTATGCGATAAAAAATTGTATTTGTTTCCTTTCCAGTCCAATTCAAATTATAAATTACAAATGTATCAAAATGTAATTAAAGTCATATTTCAATTAAATGTATTTAAATACTGTTCAACAATATTTCTACTCATATCTACAGGTGGAACCTAAAGATATGAATTTCAATGAGAGGGATAAATGTATTGAGGACCTGGAAGCCATGTTTGCTAAAGTGAGAAAGTCTGCAGTGGAGCAGAGCAATCCTAACGCTTGTTTTCCATAAATTCTCACAATGCTATGAACTATGCATTTCAAGTAGATGTAATTAAATATTGCTTAACACTGTTTCTCTTCATAGTTGGAGGCGAAACTGAATTCTTTCATAAAGATGCAGTATGATACCTGTGAACATAATATGGGCCAACTGATTGAGGAGATGGAATCCACAGTTGCTAGAGTGAGAAAGTCTGCAATTCAGCAGAGCAATCCTAACACTTGTTTTCCATAAATACTAACAATGCAATTAAATATGCATTTCAAGTAGATGTAATTAAATATTGCTCAACACGGTATTTGTGTCTGCAGGCGGCCAAACTGTTAGGATTCGACGCCATACTTGCTAGGGAGAATATGGCTGCATAACCTCTGACAACAGCAATAAACAGCATTAAAAATACTCTGACATTTTTCAGTCTAATCCCTGCCTATGTTGCCTGCAACACAGTCAATTAAACCATGGATAGTAATTATATCTTATTTTTTTGTCTCACAAACATTCTGAATGTAACATTTCCTACAGCTTTAAAGATACAATCACCATACTTGGCACCCACACTATTTTTTTCCTTGATGTCCACTTACATCTATGTGGCTTAACAATCACAATTCATTTTTACACAATCAATTTCCAACCTCTATATATATCGCTCGGAATTCAACAGACACCTGACTCAAGTATTTTTATTTTAATTTCCTCCATGTTGTTTATAATAGGCCTACAGTAAGAAATCCTTTTAAAGGTGATCGCCATTTCTACCACTGTATACTGTTGAAGCATACAAGTTTTTATTCAGTGTCAGATATGTCATTTTTGGGGATTAGGTACAGCGCATTTTGTTCAGGACATTCGCTGATATATGTTCTAAATGGGATTATAAAATAACTAGCTAGCTAGCCATGCATTTAGACAGAACCTGAATTGTGTTAAATGGGGATTTTTATCCCATGTTTTTTAGGCTGCGATATGTACCGCCTAGTATAAATAAATACGCAAGAATGCAGAGCACGAATAGTCCATAGTTTATTTTCCCTTCTATATAAGCCCGCAGGTTCATAGGTGACTAGCTTTTATAATGTCATGTGTAATTTGAGCATAATGGTGCAAACTTCAAAGAACAATATGGAAAAAAAGGAGGGTTGTTTACATAATTGCCCTTGAAAAAGTTTATAAGAATTAAACTCTTGTGTACCCCTCAGACATTCTCCAGAGGGTCCCTCAAAAGCATGTTTATATTTAAGTTGCAATAAAGGACAGGACCAGCTATTCTCTTCAACTAATTCTGATATCAAGTGGAAACAAGTTGTCAGGTTCTGGTCCGCACCGAACCAGGAACGCAGACACAGACACGTACACACATATCCGCACAAATCACCTACCACGACCACTGCTCGGTTCAAAATCACACACTTATCAACCATCACGATCACCTGCTTCTAATTAACTCTCTCCCTATTTAAACCCCTCATGTACCATCCTCCAGTGTTTCCCATTTAGCATACTGTGGACTAAAGCTGAGCCTGTCTTCATGAGCTTCCCCACATCTGTGTTTTTAAAACTTTTTGGCAATGCTTTGTGTGACTAATATCCTGCCTTTTTATCCCTCACCCATGTCTTGCTCAGGTGTCAATATGTCACATAACTAAATTAGTGTTCTATTATTTTCTTAGTTTGTACAAGAAGTACAAATATGTAGCTATCTAACATTTATAATGTGTATTGTTTCTTATTTTGTTAACATTAAAATGTAAAACCAAGTGAAAACATTTAAATGTAAAAACTGGTTTGACACTGCTTTGGATCTAGTGAAAATACTAGAAGCTGTCAACACCATGACCTGAGCAGTCTGCATTTAACACATAGAGAGAGAGACAGAGACGATGTACGACAACAACCAAAGGTATTCAGATCTTAAGGGAATCCTTTCACTTAGTCTTCAATTATGCACTCCATAGATGTCATGAGGGACAGCCTCACAAGAAAGGAGGCCTGGTGCATGGCATGCAGTGGTGCCTATCATGCGAACACAGAGAGAGACAGAGACAAGGTAGCAGACAACAACCAAACGTGTTCAACTGCTGTCAGGTCTTTCTCAGTAAACTTCAGAGAATGAAGTACAGGGCAAGCACTTGAACATGCACATGTTCTTCCCTGGATACAGACACTTTGCCTCAAAGACAGTTGCCTCACAGGTTTGTTCCAAAATGACTTCCCTTGTCCCTTATTCCCTTATGCAACAGGAATTGAAAAGAAAGGTGTGAGCAAGTATACCCTCCACTGACAAGCTCCTGTTGTTTAAGTGTGAATGGATTCTGTGACTTGAACAAGTCTGCTCCTTCTCTCATCCAATATAGAAATTGCTCACCGAACTACAATGAGTGAACAAGGTCTAATGAACTTGCTGTGAGAATGATCTCAGTAATTAACTCAAAAAGGATAGGCTCAGAAGTGATTTTTTTTTTTTTTAAGTAGGAGGATTTTGATATTTCAAGCTTGCCAGCAGAACTAGCTAGCCTAACCTGGGATGACAGCCAATGCACAGCATCACAGCTGGGGGAAACGGATGTGAAATGTCAGTTTAATCGGCAAGGCTCAAGGCAACAGGGTCCTGTCCCTTGACTTAGGTTGATCTAGAGGTATTTCAAGAAACTTCTCAAGCGCACTTTAGTGGCAAAGAACAATATTTTCACTTGAACAGGGACCTCAGATTAAAAGTCTGATGCTCTACTGACTGAGCTATTCAGGATAGAAGCAATATCAGAAACATTACAAGTGCAATGTCCATGTATGCAAAGAAAATTGAGTTCATGTGTATTGCATTAAGATGTCAATCTGCCTATGGAACATAACACCTCTTACGAGGCTCGATTTTTGCTCTCAAGCTGCGATGGTTTTGTTATGTTGTCTAAGAGAAGAGGCTTTGGTCGGTGGAGTGAGTCTTTGATAACTAAGATTGTAACTAAGATTGAAACTGCTCACCGCACTACATCGAGTACACAAGGTGTAATGAACTTGCTATGAGAATGATCTCAATAAGTAACTCAAAAAGGATAGGCTCATCATGATGCATTAGCTAACAGTCGGCACTCATACACAAGTGTGAATGTTCAACATTCATTCAAGCATCTCGAGGTCACAGTCTGTAGTGTGTACAAAAGGAATCTAAAGGAAAGGTTTGAGCAAGTGCATCCTCCACTGATAAGAGATATGACTTTAGACTTCAATTGTAACATTAGAAAAAAGATGTACATACAGTCCATTTGTTTAAAATGTTCTTTGATGTGAAGGTCATATTATTTTGCCCCAACTTACGCAGAACTTGATTGTTGGAAGAATACAACAGGGGAACTTTCAGTTGTACTTCACATGACTGACACTGTGTAGACTTTAACTAATGTACAGTTGTGTAGCTTTAGAGTTGTGTACAATTAGAGCAAGTGACCTAAGCAACATGTATTGCATACACAGTTTGCCTTAACAAACCTATCACTTCATCATGGTCAGTATATTTGTTATAGATACATGTAATGCTTCAGCATTGCTACTAGTTCTAATACACTCAAACTAGTGCACCAGAGTGGGTGATGGTAATGGTACGGTTAGAAGCAAACCTATATGACTGGGGTTGGGCTTCCACACACTGTCCCTTTCTCCCAATTCACAGAGCGGAAACGACTCGTTTTCAGCCTGTTTTTTTTTTTTTTTACACAACCAATTTCCAACCTCTATATATATATCGCTTGGAATTCAACAGGCACCTGTTGCTACTGAACCTTTAAGACGGATGTAAGATAAATGAGCTCCTTTATGATTGGCTGCCCTGTATTGTGCTTCATTCAAAAGGTACTCAGAGCTGAAATGCCTGAGAAAGGCAATTTAAGTGGGTGTGCTAAACCTCTATAGGCTGAATAGGCAGAGATAGGTCAATAAAGTGTTCTTGTGACATTAGAAATACAAATTTCAAAAGGGGCATTTTTGGCAGCTAAACAGACATAGTTAAGAATTTTAACATTTAAAATATATATATTAAAAGGAGAATGTTACTTATTTCACTCTGACTGTAAAACAGTGCATATTGTGTTAAATGGGATTTCCATCCCATGTTTTTAAGGCTGCCTTATGTATAAATAAATATGCAAGAATGCAGAGCATGAATAGGTCAGTCTTCCATTCTGTATCACATACCTACCCTTGATAACACAGTGGTAACTGGAAAAAAACAACCCTTTTTACTCAGTTGTCACTACTTCCAATAGACTTCACGCTAATCTCATAGAAGTCCACCCGTTTCCGTGTCCTCCGGAAACAGCACTTCCGTTGTGTTGTGACAGGATTTGTTCCTGAAGTTGTATGCGTTTTCTAAATTTGCACCGCATTTCTAAAGTGTGTTACCACTTTGATGAATATGCTTTGTTTATTTGCAGCACGGTGGGTTTTCCAGGACACCGTAATTTATGCATGTTTAATTCCATCTTTTATTCACGTACTAAGCCCAACTCTATAGGCTAATATTTATAAAACCGAGATAACCATAGAAACGTCTTCATCTGTGCTTGATACTTTCAAGGAAAAACGGAACTGCTGCTTGTCAAGCTTGTTTCATCAGGTTTTATATCATCGTCATGACGTGTTTGAATTGATCCCAGGCATATGCAGTCCTCATCAAAATCCATGCATGTCCTAGGCTGTGAGTAAGGTATGTTCTCTCTCTGGTCACAGTTGGCAAATAAATTATGCATATAGATTGTGGGGAAAACACTTTAGCACGTGTTCTCCAAAGAAGTGTCTTAATATGAGCTATCTAGCTAGTTCCAATGTCAACTGTAATCATAACACTGGGTTTCTCTCTGTGCTCAGGTGTCTTATTCGCATGCCAGTAACATGTTAGCGATATTGCAGTAGTGTGAATTTTTATGTTGCCCGTGATGAAAGGTGACAGCGAATAAAAATCCAAACATTTTTTTTTGTTCAGGTCTTTTTAACGGTCATAACCGACACATATTTATCTAACAAAAAATCAGGTTCCTCTAAATGTGTGGAAGAACTGCTGTGTATATTTTTGTTTCCAGTGGCCTGAGTACCTAAAATATGTCACCATTTTAGGAAGCAGGAAAGCAGGGCTGCTTACAAACATGACATTAGTAAATTATTTTTGGGATATTTTCATTTATGATTTTCCCCTTTTTGTTGTTTGTTAGCTTTTTTACTTTCATTTTTTGTAGGGACTGTGATATATATTTTGTTATTTGAATGCATAATATAGCTTTGGGGCTCCCACAGACACTTGTGTATATACACATATTAGGGGAGATTTTTTCATTGGTTTGTATATGTTTTTGAAGGAATGCACATAGTTCTTATGTTTGAGCCACTTTAAAGATATTTTTTGACTTGTATCAGAAAGGAATGCAAGCATTTATTCATATCAACATTTTCATATCACATTGGTGTAGGTCATTTTCACTTGTTATATAAAGAACATTCTAATGGCTTTGGGGGAGACAAACCAAATTAGTCCTTTATAATTGTAATTATATATTACTTTGCTTCATTAGAAGTTTGTGATTATTCCTGTTATTCATCAACTTAGATACCGTGATTTACTGGGGTAGGTCAAATTAAAAGATAATTGCCTGCTTATATTAGGTAAAGAAAGTTTTTTATGTCATAGTTTTCACTTACTATGATTGGGACAATACATCTTTTACATGAGGATGGATTTTATCAAAGCTTATAGGGATCTGTATGCCATGCATAGGACGCTTATGCCTTATTTAGTTCACTAAATACAAGCAGTTCATTTTTGTTTTAAATGTTGATGTTCCACCTGCTCCATCAGACCCTCTGCTTTGACACTATGTCCACCTGGTGTACATCAGTAAGCACAGCCTATAACAAGGTATGTCTTAGCCACTTGTAATCTTCTAAGCATTAACTTTCACAACATTTTTATGACAATGTTAGTCTTTATAGTTTCCATAACTAGGTGCTTAACTGAAATCAGGTCCAGTGTTTCATGTTGATGTCTTTCATTTTTCATACATAGTCATGTATATATTTGTGACATGCTACATTTGTTACTGTTTTCACTTGAACAAGGAAAATCATACTCAAACCAGATATATAAGTGGACAGTCAGGGTGAAATAAGTAACATTCTCCTTTTAATGTTATATTTAAAAAAAATATTAAAGGTCTTAAGTATGTCAGTGTTTTTGTTAGTCTTTTGGCCAATGTTTTTTTTTAAAAGAGATAAGGAGATACCAGAACAAAATAGAAAAGCAAATAATAGAGGAAGATGGCATGGGATGGAGGGATGGAGGGATGATAAAAGACAGGGGTAGTAACGGATAATTTATTCTATTCTCTCAGCTATTCTCTTTAACTAATTCTGAAGTCTGCATCTTTATTTTCTATTTGAATGTTAACTTTACGACTAGCTGATTGGGGTTTAGGAATGACACTAGCGTTGATTTTGATTCTAGCCACAGTTCTAGTAATAAGCAGTGTTACAACTCTACATGCAAAGTCACTGAACAGTTGACTGTTAATTCTGTAGTAAGCATAATGCAAAAAATACAACAACATATTTTGTTGTGATTGAAAAAATTACGTCCTAAATACATGCGTTGTAAATACATTGACATTAGTATTTTTAATTAATTTCTAACATTCAGAGACATTCAGAGGTATTTCTATTAAGCCCAGAGTCAGCTAGGTCTCCGCTCTCTAATTACTCAATGAACCTCAATGGTCTCCCAATCACATCTTCTCTAACAGTTAAAGATCTTGGAGTTATGGATCCCAGTCTCTCGTTCGAAGCTCACGTAAATAAATAATGTTTCTAGGACCCCCTTTCTCCACCTTAGAAACATTTCAAAGATTAGGAACATGCTCTCCACACATAATGCAGAAAAGGTAGTCCATGCATTTATTACTTCAATATTGGACTACTGTAATCCCTTACTATCTAGCTGTGCTATTAAGTGCCTAAAGTGCCTAGCGAATTCAAAATGCAGCAGCCATAGTTCTTAATAGAGCTAGAAAATTTGATCACATCAATCATATCTTAGCTACTTTACTTTGGCTCCCAGTAAAATTTTGTATTGATTATAAACTACTTTTAATAATTCCAAATGTGCATTAGACTTTACAGTAACCTAAGACAACCCTTTTGCATGAAGGGAACTGGTAACTATGCTCACCCTCCATAATGTGCAAAAGATATTTAAAGTGTAGGACAGTCGAAGCATTATGTGTGCGTGTGCGTGATGTTATTAACGTGACAGTAAAAGCTTACCATTTTTAAATGGGGGCTGATCGACTTTCCACTTATGCAAGACTTATGTCAAGAGTACATGTCAAAAATTAGAGACGAAATGAGGTGCTAAATGCCGCAATTAGGCATACAGCAGTCAAAGGCAATTTGGAAACACACTTAGAAAACAAAGATCATGATCTTTGATCATGATCAAACTTTCAAAAAGCTTATCAACGTGACGAGAATGTGAGGTTTAGTTTCATCTATAGTGTTACAGTATCAATGTGAAATATGGATATCGAGGTCAGCATCACGTAAGAATGTATATGTGTGAAACATCTTCGTCGCCATAAATGTTGTGTTGTTACATAATTAAGCAGTCCATCCAGTTTCATTTACTTGATTTATTAGCAACCTGTGTCCACTGTCTAACTCAAGTATTTTTATTTTTATTTCCTCCATGTTGTTTATAATAGGCCTACAGTAAGAAATCCTTTTAACTGATTAATAATTAAAAAATATCTTTCTTGACTATAAGAATATAGCTTAACCACTAGAAAGATTAAACATCCAGTGAGTGTGTATCCTGGCATGTTAATGTAAAAGGCAGCTCCTACTGGATTTGGGGAAAGATTAGTAAAAGATTTCAAGTATCTGCAAAGCAGAAAACTGCCTATTCAACAGGCATAAATGATGTGCTACCGAAGTAGTTGTGTTATTTGCATAGCCTAATTAATATCATTAGATCAAGTTCTATATTACCTATATTGTTATATTACAATTTTGCTTTTGCTTTTTTGCTTCACAATTGTTACACACAATTGCTGCACCTGATACAAGGATAGGAATTTCAATTTATTCATACTGGATATAAGAATCATTAATGGCTGCTGAGTGAAGCACTTTCATTGAAAATTCATCCACCAATTTTTTTTTTTTTTTTTTTTAACCAGAAACAGGGCACATCAACCAGGAATACATTCCAGCTCTGTTTTAGAACACTGGCTGTGATTCATTACATTTTGGCAATTGTGAAAACAAACTGGATGATACTTCTAAAAGTAATTGTGTTTGCAGTTTATTTGCACAGTTACATGAACAACACGTAGTAATCGGATCTAGAAAGTTGCCAACCCTATTAAAATATTAGGTTTATAGTATAATATTTGAATTAAACAGACAAAACATTAATCACAATCATTTGCATGATGATTAAATCTTGAAACAAAAATGTATCAGAGAGCTGTAGTGTTTTTCACAGACACACACCCAGTTAAACTGTGCTTGACCATTTCTTGCCCTCTATATCATTCTCTGCAGTTTACTGAGAAAGACCTGACACTGGGTAATGCCATTGTCTATTCGAAGGCCAAAACAACAACAATCTTGGTTATCAAAGATTCACTCCACCCTGACCACAGCCTCTTCTTTTAGAAATCTGCAGAAATAAATATATGAATTTATTACCCCCCATCAGTGGACCTTTAGAGCTTTATTATTCAAAATAAGACAGACAGATGAACAGACAAACGCAAAATGTATATATAATATTTTTAAGTATTCGCCATCTGCACCATTACAGGAATAATGTGTGTGTGTGTGTGTGTGTGTATGTATGTATGTATGTATGTATGTATGTATGTATCTATGTATATGGTTATGTGTGAGTACATGTATGTTGGATTGTATATGTACACGTATTAGAGTGTGATATTTATCGTTTATGGATTGGCTCTGTATGGATTTTATCAAAGGTGTCCACTCTAGATTATTGGTTCTGTTATTGATTAATTCTGAGAATTATTCTATTGATATATATACTCTATCAATAGATTTTTCTATTGGGTGACACTAATATTATTTTTTGTTTTCCAGTTCATGAATATGTTTTTTTGTTTGTTGTTTTTTTGCAAGAATATTTTTATTATATCAATATAATAATGTTATACATAGTATCCTGTCATATTGGTTGATGATATGTCTCCTAGGAGACATAAAGATGGTGTTGGATGGATATGGTTATTTAAAGCATGGGATATGTTGGTGATGCACTATATTGGACTGTTTGCACTTGTGTAGCATGTTGTCTGTTGCACTGTTGTTTTTATGTTGCACCATGGCCCTGGAGGAACGTTGTTTCGTTTTTGTTGTGTACTTGTATATATACCTGAAATGACAATAAAACCACTTGAACTTGAACTCGAACTTGATGACGACTTGCCAAAATTGCTTGATAGGTGTGCTCTGCCATGTGGCGTGAATGTAATCGTCAACTGTGATTTGAGTAAAGTATGTACAGATTGCTGAGCTTGTGAAACCAATTTTAAACATCCAATGTGTAGTATAATGTACTCTGTATTATTTTGTACTGAATGCATTGTAGGTTAGTGTTGCTGTCATGTGGTAATTATTATTACACATTTTAATCCAAACTGCAGCGTCGGGGGCTAGTAATAAATGTTCCTCCTATTGTCTCGATGGGAGAGTAACTGTGAGATTTGATTTCACTATTATTTTGTATATCTTAGATAATAGGTTTTTTGTATTAAGAATGCTTGTTTATAAATTCTGATATGGATGTAGGTATCGGAATTGATTTTTGAACACATAGGTGATCTTAGCTGATGGTATTGTAGGAACTGGGGGCTTTCTATAGCATATTTTGGGGCTAGTTGTGGGCGTGACATGAAACAAGTCTTAGGATAAATATGTTTAAGGTTTGTAATGCCTTTTTCTATCCAAGATGTAAAGTTTAATATTTTTGTTCATGGTAAAGCCTGGATTGTTCCAAATGGGAGAATGAATAGTTCGTGTGAGTGTGGAGTTTGATATCTTGTGGAATTTCCACCAAACTGTTAGTGTCATGGCCACCTTCAAACTGTTGAAACATGGATATTTTTGAATATGAGTCTGGGCACATTTTAAACACCTGCCGCAAACATTACTGACATTATATCTTGTTTATGTGATTGGCTGTGCTTCTCTAGCCACAAGTACTTTTTGATTTATTTATTTTTTAATTTGGTAATTTTATATATAACAGCAACAAATGACATCTTAAGTTTTATGACAAAATGTGCAAACAAGCTGGTCTGACCGGTGTGTAGCGGGATATGACTCAGTGCATCTCTGGTGCTGCTTTTGATGAGTACAGTGTCATAAGTGTGTCTGTCCAGCAGCGCAAAGAGGAGATACAGCTTCTTCTCCCGGAGGTTTCCGATAAATATGTAGATATGTTAGTATGTAATAGAAAGACAGCTGTCCATCCTCATAGTCTAGGTACATGCCCGCATTCCTGGGCAATTGTGTCAGGGGCAGAGGGGTCTCAGGCTTGGTGCAGGTGTACAACTTCTGGATGCTCCTCCAGAGCACCCAGAAACCCTCACAGTGGGTTTCTCAACTTGCTCAGACTCAAATCTCAATATCGGCATCCGAACCGTCTTAGAGAGGAACAAAAAACACAACTCATTTGATTAAATTGTTCCAGTATAAATATGGTTATCAAACATGCTTTTAAAAATATACTTCCATGGAGATGGTGCCCTACAGGGTAGTGTTGGAACAGTGTGTACAGGCTTAGTGTCATGTTGTGGCCCCGCCCCCTCCTCAAACATCTTGGTGTGTGTGTGTTCGTCTGTGTTGCCACACACTCTCGTGCCGTTCACCTGTTCTCTGTTATGTGTAATCGGCTTGGGTGTATATATGTCTCGTGTTTCATAGTACGTGTGTTGGTGTTTGAGATGTGCATAGTATTTGAGCTTTGTTGTATGTTTTGCATGTTTGCAAAAATAAAAGTGCGTTTCATCGTGCCTCGTCCCCGCATCCTGCTTATCCTCACAACGTCAGAACTAGACCACTTTAGATGTAACTTAGAACCTCCAGTGACCTCTGTATGTGTTTCTTTAGTTGTATGAGCTCCACTGGAGGACTCTGAATAGTTGACAATGGAAGAGGGGTATATCAGATTCACCCCTTCTGCCTCGGTGTGACAGATTAACACACTGCATTAACGTTTAGAAATAAAAACATATGGTAAACACAGTCTAGAAAATATTACCTTGTAACAATTCAGTCAGTTTTCTGTGTCCTTATGTCTATAAATTAAAAGTAATAAAACATTTAAATGATAAATAAATTAAAATGAATGTATAAATGTTCACAAATAAGAAACTACATTGGTCTGCACTTTTCTCCACAGATTCAAGGAACTCATGAAAGTTGGAAGCTATAGAAACACATAATACAGAATTATAGACTGACTGATGTGTGAGCAGAAAGATCACTGTGATGTTCTCATATCTAAAGCACTCAAAGCATTGATGTTATGTAAATTAACTGTGATCTGATTGGTTTAAGGAAATAGATTCACCTACTTTGAAGTTCAAGTTTTTATCAAAAGGTTAGAACTGGTTGACTATACTTTGTCTGTCCTGCAACAGGAAATTTAAACATTTATATCCAAAGTATTACGCGATAGAAATCAATTCAAGACTACCCGTTATTGACCGCTAGATGGCGGAAGATACGAAGAAATAAATGAGTCCAGATCCTCCTGCCCGACTTTACGGTGAGACTCTGCTTTTACGTCATTAAAACGCTAAAGATAAAAGGCCGCCATATTTGTAGTTCCACAACGTGAAAAGGCGTCATTTTGTATGCCGAAGAATGAATAAACACCATGCCATACCTTGAAGACGACGAAATTGCAATTTATTTAGCTAGCCATAAGAATTAGAATAGCTGTTTAATTTACATAATCACAAATATATTGCATGTACATACAGCTACATTTCAGTCGATCAAAATGTTTCACGTATTTATAACCGCAACTTTGTTACAGTGGTCATATCAGAGATTTACCAATATAAAACGCAACAGGTGTCGTGTTCTGTAATAGCACATTTTAACATTTATATCCATATTACACATAACCAAGGTGTAATATAACCATATGTACTGAACAGACATGAACAGCCTGTGTATTGTGAAAATACATGTATGTGTCTTCTACAGCAATTACTGTGCCCTGCACACTTTAAGTTTGGCATGAAGTGTTTGCTTTTTCCAAAGCAAGTAATATTAAATTATTCTCATAGAATAAATTTCACAAAGACATGGACATGTTTTTTTGTATTTAATTTATTTAATGCGAATCGTATGTAGGTTACCACTGCTAAGCTTCACCACTGTCAAGGTAAGACCTCGAAAGGACGCAGAAAATTATTTTAATAACAGCTTCTGCTGATTTATTCAATAACTGTATGACACCGTTTGAGTGTACGTACCGACTGAAAACAAACTCAAATTATTAGAGACACTCTTACTGCGTCTCCACATTGAAACATATCAGTTAGTTAGCTAGGCTGGCTAACTAGCTTAGCTTTATTAGCTAGCTAAGCTAATGGCGAAGAGGATTACGTTAAAGAACCCCCGGTCTACAGTTGTGCACATACAGGAAAATTAATGAATAGCATGGTAATACACGCATTTATTGGAACAGTTATGTAGCTAATATGCATTTGTAGTATGTGCGCCTGGCGTAGAAATGAGTCTTTGTTAGCCCATTAAGGCTATCTTAGCTAGGCTAGTTCGAGCAAGCGAAGTGCTGGTTGCTATGACAACGGGCTTGGTGTATTTTGCGAGCTTGTCAGCTACATAAGACAAGTGTTTATCGCTTTACTGCTGCGGTGAACTGTTATTATTGTAACACTCTGCTAATGCCAGATGTGTAGAATAACTCACTAGTGATGTTTACTTCGAGACTTTGGCAGTTTTAAGATGGATAGAAAGCGAATGAGCCAGCTAGCTGTCCTAGCTAACATGCAACCTTCTGTACATCCCGGGTACTCCCAGCCCTTATCAGGACCTCACAGTTCCCTTTGAGAACTCCCTGGTATCACGATCATAACTTTGGACAACCAGTTGTCATTCTCAACTCATGTTTCAGATTTCTCCTTTGTAACATACGAAGGATTCGGCCCTTTCTTTCGCAGGAAGCTACCCAGGTGCTTGTGTGGTCTCTTGTGATCTCAAAGCTAAACTACTGCAACTTACTACTTGCTGGTCTAGTAGTACTCTAGTACTTATTGTTTATTGCACTTATCAATGTTTAAGGTAGACTTTATGTATTTTGTACTTCTTGTTAGGAACTGGTTCAAAGTGACAAGTCCTTCAGTTTCGATCTCCTCCAAGTTACCCTCTGCCCTCCGTCCTCTGTAGCCGGATCTGGGGAAGTCAAGAGACACTGACACCAAGGTAGTGAATGAAGAGAGTTCAACTTTATTGAGGAAAGCACAGAGTATATATGTGTCCTATATCTACTATCTAAATCTACAGGATGACGGGGAAAAGTGAGGCATGTTCTGAGGGTCTATGTAGAAAGGAAAGAGACAAGGTTATTAAAAATTAGATGTTCTTGGCATGAACGACCCACGAGCTGTTCCCGTACCCGCCATGAGGTACTCCTGTGCTTAAAGAGAGACAGGGAGAGAAAGAAAGAGAAAGGGAGGGGTAAAGGAGACAAGAAGAAGGAGTGGAAGACCTCGGGCGACCAGCTCGCGGTCAAGCCGCCATGTCATGGCTGATAGGCAGAGACCTTGTGTTGGGTGCCTGAAGACAGAAAGGCTCCAGTATCTAACAATAATAATAATAACAATAGATGTAATATATATATATATATATACACAAATAAAATGTTTCTCTCATACTCAAGGTCACAGAAACCCTAGAGACAGGAGTCACTGCTGAATAAAAACAAACCATAGAGGGCATGAGTTCATGCTGGATTTATATTTATGGCATTTAGCTGACACATTTTTATCCAAAGCAACTTACAATTATGACTGAGTACAACTTGAGCAATTGAGGGTTAAGAGCCTTACTCAGGGGCCCAGCAGTGGTAAGTTGGCAGTGGGGGGGCTTGAAGCAGCAGCCTTCTGATACCTTAACCACTGAGCTACCACTGGAGAAAAAAAAAAAAAAAAAAAAAAAAGCTAACCCTAGCAGACCAGCTGTACTGTCCATCCTGCTCTCCAATGTCTGTTCCCTGGTCAACAGGTCAACTCTAGCATAGCACCCAACGCGAGTGTAGAGACTGTTGTGCTTTAGTTTTCATAGAACTGTGGCTCAGTGACAGAATTCCTGACACTGAGGTAACAAAATGAAATTATTTATGTAATAACATGATGGAAGGAAGTGTAAAAGACCAAATTAGGCTGCATGTAGACATCTGAAAATCAGTAAGCAGGTAATTGTTTTATTCCTAAGAAATGTTATCTCGAAAAATGTACTGTACTTTAAGAATATTGGATGTTATAAAGTGATTTATTTGAGTATGCCAGTGTGGATTCTCCCGCGGGCCCGCTAGGGGGCGAAGTGCAGCATAAAGTTGGCCCCAAGATGCAGTAACCGTTAGTGAGCAAAGATAGCCATCAAGCTAGGATAGCTAACGTTAGCTAGTTAACTATTCATCCCATTAAATCACGCTTTTAATACTGTAAATGCTGTAATAATGTAAATAATTGTATATTTCCTCATTTATACATTTTGTAGCAGAATTATGATCGTAGCTAGTCCATGCTAGAAGCCACTGAAGCAACGCTTAGCTTCCAGCTCATAGCTGCCCCCAAACAACTCCACACACACATCAGCTAAAATAAGCCTCTTTTATTCCATGATGTCTAAAGGTATCGGCGATCAAATCATTTATATGGCTGCATAAGTTTCACCAAACGGCGTCAAACTATTTATCTGCCTAACGGAAACGCAGTTTGACAGTTCAGACCTTTAAATGGTTAAAGGGTCTAACCTAGGTTAGCTATCTTAGCTACCTAACGAGGTAAGATAAGGAACGGGGTGTTTGCAGTTGTTCATTTTTACACCTTCCTGTGTGGTCCGTTTTCAGATATTACAGTTACGTTAACAATATTGTGAAAATTGTAAAGGATACTTTATTCATGTCCTCATTGTTAAAAATTGTATCGCTTTATCACAGCGATAAGCTGGTTAGCTAGCTAATAGTTGAGGTCAGCGAGTGTCTAACTCGGGGCTATAAACCATTCCTTGTGGAACCATTTCATAGTTCATCTTTCAACTTAGATCGTTTAGGTGCTGGTAGTTTGTTAGCTAGCTAACTGTTCAGAAATAGAAAACCTACTTTTGTATGATTTAGAGACCCAAATTCACAAACCTGTGGGTTTTCAAATTTATCGTTCTCTCTAAATAAGCAAAATGAGGTAAGCCATTACTACAGCTATCGGACTGTTTGAACTACAATATTCGACTGTTCATTTATTGTTAGTTAGATTAAATTAACTTTCATAAACATTCTTAATTAATAGAATGTAGTTTTTAATGACTGATTAACTGTGTATATTTAACAGGAAGCTATTTATATAAAGTTTCAAGTTTGGTTTATTTGTCACATACATTTATTTGTCACTTTCATTTTTAGGCTGTAAAATGAAAGATCCTTGCTCACAATCATTGCTACAGTTTGATCAAATTCAGTTATATATATAAACTCCCTATTCAATAGGAAGAAACCAGTTCATGTCATTGTGAATTGCTTTTTCTGTAATCAAAACACTGAGGTTCCATATGGGAACAGAAACTGCTGGGACTGTCCATTCTGTGTGCAGTACAATGGCTTCTAAGAGGTATTGCTGTATTTGAGACATGGTGAGGACATATTTTAGTGAAAGTCTTCCAATGATGCACCCTTAACTGAACCATTTTATGCTGTTGCTGCTGTTAAAAAATGCAGAATGGTGATTATAACGAACCGATCCTTGCACAATATATGGAGCACCTCAACCATGGGGTATCAGCTGGTGTCCCTGTGCTTGATGCATCCAAGACTCAACCAGACACTGAAGATCAAGCAGCTGGCTTCCTTCACTCCCAGAGAGGAAGTAGGTTTTCCATTTGAACTGTTGCCTTCTTAGTTAAGACGTATGCATTGTTGATTGCAGTGCCAGAGCTGTGAAACTGTGCAAGGTAATGCATGTCCAGTGCTGGAATTAAGATAATAGCTCTAAATAGTCTCTGACTTGGGCAGAGATTGTGAGTGGGTCTTCAAGGGCAAACAGGATCTGATGGCCCACATGTAGTTTGATATTATTCCTAAATAACTAAGTTGACTAAGTTTACATGGCTATTTGAAAGAAGCTGATCATGTAAGCAGCAAAGACAGAATATCATTCTCTGACTAAGGATTTAGTTGACTCATGTTTAGCCCAACTAAACTGTGGTCCTGGCTGATTTTAGTTGGACTATTGAGCCACTGACTCATGCACAGAGTTCTCTGAGTATTTTGCAGTTTCTTAGTCTACTGAGTTCTTACTGAGTATAACGCCAACTTTGATGCATTTGTTTTCTTTTTTCTTGCAGTGTTAGGAGGTCATAACTGCTGATCAGAACTTTGGACAAGAGGGCTTATCCTCATGGCTGACTGACTTTCATGTACAACAAACAATCTTTTCTTATTTATTTTTTTCCAGTTGTAACAAACCGTTCTGCTGTTTTTTAACTTCTGTCAAATTTTTAATGGTTGTATAGGACAATTACGATGGAAATTGAGGTGTACAAGCACCACCTTGAACAGACCTACGAGTTGTGCGTGCCTGTCAGACCGCTGAGCAGTATGACATCCAGCACCAGAACCGACAGCTGCGGGCCCTGCTTTTCAACCACCAGCTCAGATGCAGCCAAGATGCGGACAAAGCATTCATTAAGGTGAGTAATTATTGTCAATGGTTGTCTTAGAATGGTGCTAAAGTGCTTAAGATACTTTTTGGCGATTCCATAGCCAAGAATTCTCAAGGTCACAACTAGCTGCATTCCTGTTGGGTGTGAATGACAGTTGCTCCTTCCCGGTTGATACAAAGTCACGATAGAAAAAAAGGCGTACACAGAACTGCAGTGAACACTGTCCTTCAAGTGCATACAGTGTTTGAGCCTGCAATCCAGTTCATTACCCTGTCCAACAGCCTCCCAGGTTCCCCTCCACATCTTCCTTGTCAGAGATGAAAATTGATATAAAAAAAATGGGGAACAGTTGAAATGACTGAGCCAATACACTGCACATTTCACCTTGAATACTTTTGGTTACTTTTTTGTTCCTGGCTACCTTGCTTTTTTAAGCATTGATTATATCAAACACTGATTTATCTAAGATGAGCAAAGACCTGTTCTCTCTTGCTGCATTTTGTTGGGTTTTTTGTTTTTTTTTCCAAATGAAGCTGTTGTTTTCATTTTTGGTGGGTTTCATACTATCCACACCAGCTTCCAGGTTTCTGTCCTTTTACATACCAAGCAATCAGCTTCCTTTCTCTTTGCTACAGAGCACCTCTTTTCTGTCCACACCTGCTTGGCTGGTAGCTCTCAGAAGCCTTACCTTCCTCACCTGTGCTTTTCTGGTTGCGGTGGCCATATGTGGGTCTGGATGTGACTCTGGAGACACATCCTCTCTCCACAACAGCCCGCACACTCTCAGCGGGGGAATCATCCCATCCAAAGAAGCCCACCAAAGTGACACTGAAGCCAAAGCAAAGAGCATCACCAAAACTATGCAAATGTGGAATGACCTGGTGGGTCTTCTGCCAGAGAGAGGCAATAGAGAATATCAAGCTGACCTGGTAGTCTGGAAGCAACCACCAGATGGTTGTTGCTTCTGTTGGCCTTTTGACTTCCATCAACATCTACTCAGGCAGTAAAAAGAAATGGTGTACTGGGAGGTAGTAAATCTTGCTAATCAGTACTTGTTTTTGGCCTGTGAAAATACAAACAAACAATACACATATTCAAACACTTCTGAACTACAATTGCTTATCAGGATTTACACAGGCTTATGTTCTTAATACCTCTTTGCTTACAACTTCATCAAAGCGGTTTTGTTCTACAGTATGTGCAAAGTCTACTTTCCCACACAGTTCACATCAGTCTTGGTTCGTCCTGCTGGTTCTTCATGTCTGTGAATGTGAAAAATCAAACTTTTTTGCTTGGCTTCAAGCAGTGATCCTTTGATTGCATCATTCATGATTCATTTAGGATTACAACCAAGTGGTTCAAAATCCAGCCAGAGGTGTACTCAAGTGAGGTAATAAAATGAAATTATTAATGTAATAATATGATGGCAGGAATTGTAAAAGACCAAATTAGGCTTCAGAAGTAAGCAGGAAGTGAGAATGACCAAATATGGCCTCTGTGGCAAGTCCGGGATTGAGGCCAGGATACCACCTAAAGATACAATTTTAATAAAAAATGGTTTTGTAACTTGATGAAAATGTATAAAGATTGAACCCACCTGAGACTGTTAGACATTCTGTGGACAATACCTCGTCTGTATGCAACATTGAGCTCAGAATAAAGATGGCACCGGCTATTCCCTTCAATTAATTACTTTATTTTCTATTTAAAGTGTACTTGAGAAAAGGATTGGAATGTGGGAAAAATCTAGGAACCACACAAGAATGTCTGGAGATAAAAATTCAAGGCTGCATAGCCATACCTTAATGTGAGAGATCTTCCATTTCAGAGTCTGCTGTGTGAGAGTCCTGTGCCTTTTTTCTCTAGCTTGGAATAGGACTGTTGCTTCTGCTTCTTAAGGTTTTCAATCAACAAGGACGGTGGCTCCACCTGCAATGAACCATGAGCTTGTTATATTGAATTGCACAAGACAGTAAATTAACTCTTGTATTCATTCTGTATGAAGTGCGCCTCACTTGAGATGTCAGCCAAAGTTTAGCAGTAAATATGGTTATCTGCAGTTAAGTGTGTTGCACTTATAGATAGACGTCTTCAGCTAAAAATAAGTCTTCCTTGACCCTACTACACCAAGCCCAGATACAACACAGACATGCATGTGCTGTAGTTGGCTTCAAAACATTCAGTGAACTTGTCAGCAACATGGTCCAGATTCCTGCAGCATGTGACATGCGTCTGCACGCATCCTGCCCCCACAGTCTCTGCCTGGCTCCCCCCACCCTCCTCCACCCCCAGTTTGCTCTCTCATGTCCACCGCCGCAGCGCAGCACCTCCCACTGTATGCTGCATGCTCCTCTGTGTGCCTGTGGTAAAACCTCGCCAAGTTTAGTGTTCTAGCCACTGCACTCCCTTCCCCAACTCACACATCAATCTCAGAGGCAGATGGATTCCTGTCTCCCAGCCGCATCCCAACTTTTTGACCAGTACACATACTTGGATAAATGTTCTCTGTGAATACAAAACAGCAACATTTGTCTAGTGTACCGGAGACCTCTTGGAAGTTTTGTAGACAGACGAGGCCGGGCTGTGCTAGCTGAGAGAGACGATATTTGAGCTTGAATCTGACTAGCACATGCACAGAAGCATAGGGTATTATGAAGGCTCTGCATGATATCGTGACCCAAGGTTGAGCTTACAGTAGGTGGCCATATTGCCTCATATCAAGGGCAGTGTACGTTGGAAGACCATAGCAGAGACGTGTGACCGAACTATGTGCACGAGCGCATAACATGCCGCATTCCTTGTTTTCTCCCATTTTTGAGTGAAGCTAATTGATAGTGCCATCTGCCATCTCCTTTTAGAAAGCCAGTGCAGTGCCTTGGCTGTTGATGTGAGTTGTTTTGTCAAAGGAAAGAATTGAAAATGTGAGCGGTGATCTCCATGTAATACTTAGGCTTTAATGCCCTTTACCACTCATTCAGTGCTTGTCTGTGTTTATGTTTTCAGTGTTACAGTGTGATTTTATTTAGGTGAAATTTGTTTTCAGTCTATCTGCAGTAGTGCACTTAAAGGGCCAGGAAGGTTAGTGGAACACATTTGCTCTGCCTCTGACCTCACAATTCCACTGTAACAACAGTGTTCAATTCCGTCATTTAAAAAAAAACAAAACTTGGTTTGGTTTAAATTTGTTTAAAGATTTGTTTAAATTGTGTGTGCCAGTGTATGTGAGCGTGTTGAAGTCTCTCTGACCCTCCACACCCATTAGTGCGTTCTTCCACTAGCTTCTCTCTCGTTCCTGCTTCAATATTCAAGGGAGGATTGAGATCCATTCAGGTAATTTTGCAGTCTTCAAAAAATGCATTGAAAGACATTCCAGTAGCTCAGTGGTGCACCTGCGCGCCACTCTGCTCCCCAGTTCGGAGGATGCCAGCACCTATGTTTAGTCTTTTATGTTTAGTCTTTTTTAGTCTGTTTCTCTTTATTTCCTTTGGACTCCAGTGCTTTTTAATAATCTGTTTTGGACATGGTATGGCTGCTCCATTACCCAGGAGCCCATACAAAGGTTCATTTCTGCCTGCCTGCATAACTGCTGGAGGGAGGATTTTATGTCCAGATATGTTAAGATGGCAACAGCTCGGTGGGAGACAGTATGTGAGAATCACGTCTTAGGCTCATTTTACTGTTTCTCATGTAGAAGGAATTCCCTCACTATGTTCCCATTTTGAGCATCAAAGCCAACTGGGATGGGGGTTTTGTCACATTCTGAATTCTAGCTCATGTCATATTTTGTCAGCATTGGCTTTGATAGACTCAGGTTATCGGTACAAATTTACATTCAAGATTAGTTGTTTTTTACATATATATCCCCTCTCCTGCAATCATGGCTAATTAGCTGCATCCATCATTGTAATTGTTTAATTTTTCATGCTAGTTCATTCACCCTTGTATTAGTGCCATGCATGTGAAACAGACTCTTGAAAGGTTTTCTTTTTGTATCTTGCATGCCTAGCATAATAGGACATTCAAAATCCCTTGAAAATTTTAAACTTTTTTTTTTTTTTATGTATATATCTCCTCAACATTCCCAGTACAACTGCTGTAGAGTCCACGACTCAACTCTTGACTAAAGTCTTCACTCCGAGCGTCTGAGCCGGCTGCTGCGGCATACGCCACGCTGCTCTGTGACCCTCACTCTCCACTCCTCTCCTCTCCCAGCTTTTCCAGATCCCTCAGATGCAGACAGCCCAGCCTGCCATTCCAATTAACAGCGCTTCCTTTCGACCCGTGTCCGGCCAGCCCATCATGATGTTCCTGACACCCATGCCCTTCACCTCATCCCAGACCGGCCAGTACTACGTACTCCAGTACTACGTGCCTCAGGTACCCAGAGCAGAGAAAAGCGCCTGTGCAAATATGTACACAGTGTAGCAAATGGGTTGAAAATCTGTCTATAAACAGGTTGGCCAGCAATAAATAAACTGCTCCTAAAATGTGTAGATAGAAATATGTTTTATCTTGGAAGCAGAAATGAGAAATTCTAGTTTAGTTTTTTTCAGTGTAAAAACTAAATGTTTTTGTATTTTTTGTTTGTTTACTGCTTCGAATATCTCTTTTAGGAGTGTCCTATATGAATGGCCATGTCTGGTGCTAGGCCCTTTACTTCTGCTGTTCTGTTTCATTCTCAGTATCACCACAGTGGCCTTCCCTACGTGGGACATCCCCAGCAGTACTCCGTCCAGCCCACAGGACCCAGTACATTCTACCCTGGGCTCTTTCCTGCAGACTGCCCACTAGCATATGGTGAGTTTGGACTTCCCTTTCTCTACCCCCACCTGGGAAACCCACACGCGTGCTCTCACCGATAAAGAGACCTTTCTTCTGGGTATTCCCGCTGGCTGAAACTGCTTTTTCGTTTGCTCTCTAACTGAAACCAGTGCTTTTTTTTGGTCACCACTAATGGCAGGGCCTTCATACTATCCTGGCCAGACCATATACACCAAATCTCCATCCATAATATTGCATACAGCTCAGCAGCCTCCACCCACTAAGAGGGTAAAGAAAACAGTGAGTATTCCCCCTGCCTCAGAGGTGAAATTAATTTAATTGTGGATTGACTTAATAGATGCAAATAACTTGCTGTTCGCTAAGATCCGTATCCGAGACCCTAACCAGGATGGCAAGGATATCACAGAGGAGATCATGTCAGGAGTAGGCATTAGCCAGAACACAAGCCCACCAGTGGGACGTCCCTGCACTACCCCTACTGCTCCACAGGTAAGCCATTCAGTCCCGCAGCCCGAGCCCCTGATCGGCTGCAGGCCGCTGCTTCGCGTGATCCACTCCACAGGTTAAAGTACTCTCTCATCTAGTCCTCCCTCATAATAAGCTCTGAGCTGATTGTTTGGTTGTTTGGCTGGCTTTCATTCTCTTGTCCTATTAAAAGCATCATACAATCAGCAACAAAATCTGATGGTGTAGTTTGATTTCCGGCCATTCTCTCTTCCTTCTTCAGTGATTCGGTCACACCGTTGACCCTCCTCCGTCATATTTGACTGGTTCCAGTAGCTTGTGTGATTGTGGCTGTTCTGATTTAAGAAGGCTTCTCAGATGTGTTTTGATGTTCCGACTTGCCGTGCCTATTCTTTCGTCTGCCTCCATCTTAGTTCTCCCTCACAGCCACTCGAATCCTCCTGATCTTCCCTCGTGTTCCCTCTACACAGACAGCCCACGTAAAGGCCCTGTAAGAAGGATTCAGCCAAACCCTGAGCACCTCAGCTCCTCTGAGGAAAGGCTTCTCTGTAAAGGGAACACTCACTACTGCGCCGTTGCACTTACTTTGTGTCCTCTTTCCCTAAATGTTAACAGTGTTCCTCTTTCCTCTCTTTCTCTATTTCTCCTGCCCATTTATTTAAGCACCCATGCTTGTCTGCTATCTCTTGCTGTCTTTGTGTCTTCACCCCCCCCCCCCCCACCTCCACACACACACACATTTTGTGCCTTTGCGGCTGGATCTTTTGCCCTCTTGTGCTTTCTCATTTCATCTCTCTCTCTCTTTGCCTCTTTATCTTCTCACTTCTCTAATTATGCTGTGCTGTGCTGTGCTGTGCTCACCCCCCCACCCTCATTGCCATTCCCCTTCTTCTGCATGTGTGTGCAGTATCTCTCTCTCTCTTTCTCTCTCCCTCTCTCTCTCCATCTTTTCCGTCTTTTGCTAGTTTTTATGTCCACACCCTCATTATCCTCGCATTTTCTACCTCAAATCCCAGCAGCTGAACAGCCAGGTAGCAGAGCAGGGGAATGTCAATGTCGGCCTGGCCCTGGAGGCCCACTGTCCGGCGAAGGCTGCAAGTCCAGCAGCCGGAGAGGCGGTTGCCTCAGGCACGCTGACGCCCTCGTTGCCTTCCAGCACTGCTGCTCCTTCAGGCCTCACTCTCCCAGGCCAGGCTGTTATAGAGGCAGTCCAGGCCTGTGGAGCCTCCACTGGGGCAGAGCTGAAAGAGACTGGGAAGGAGCCAGAGGTCTTGCTGGAGGATAAAGTGGAGCCCATTTTACAGTCCAATCTTAGGCAAAGCTTGAGTCAAGGTAAATAACCACATGCATGACATGCTATGTTAGGACACTAAAAAGACACCAGACTGATTTGTTATGATTTACAGCTATTAGTTTATCCAACACCTGGAAGAAGCCAAAAGAGGACACTCCTGTGGGGCAGGCCCAGTGTCCTGACAAAGAGGTGATTCCTCTCTCCAGGTGCTCACTGTACCCCTCTCTGCATGCAGAGCCAGAGCTGAAGGATGGGAAGAGGCAGTATGATAGAGACTTCCTGTTGGCCTTCCAGTTCATGCCTGCCTGCATGCAGAAGCCAGAGGGGCTTCCTCCCATCTCTGATGTGGTACTCGACAAGGTAAGCCTGCTAAAACATTGGCCTTAGGGGACCTTTAAAACCATTCCATGGAGAGGGGCTGATGGACTTCGACTTGACTCTGTTGTTTTCTAGATCAAACAAAACAAGCTGCCCCTGCAGCAGGTGGGCCCTCGCATTATCGCCAGAGACCCAGGCTTCAACCCAGCCTCTGCAGACTTCAGCAGGGCAATTCCTGGAGGCAGGGGTGCACCGGTGGGTCTCTCCGCTCATCCCTTCTCTTCTGTCACAAATGAATGAGCGCCTGGTCATCTTATGTGACCGAGGTCTTTGTGACATTGTTACCGCCCATAATAAAGAGCACCCATTCGTTGCTTCAGCTGCTCAGTGTAGGCCCGAGACGGCTGCCTCCCCGCAAGATCATTACCAACGTGTCCGTGAATGACGAGGTGCAGCTGAAGAAGGCTGAGAATGCCTGGAAACCTGGCAGGAAAAGGGAGAACACCCAGAACCCCGAGACCCAGAAAACTCAGGTCAGCACCTCACTCCGCTGTGCCCTGTTTTCAGATTTCAGAGTCACAGCCTGTTATGGTGGTCTTGAAAGCTACTTAATTTTTTTTTGCGATATGCTCTTCAAGAATTGGATATTTAAATTATAGAGTCGTTGTTTAATTGGGTGGGTGTGCGGGGAGTGTGCACGAATGTAGCTATGCAGGGGGACATTGGTTTCTAGTGTAAACAGGGGGTGTGATGATACTGAGGACCAGATCTTGTGTGCTTGTTGTTCCTTGTGTTGATTGTGGTGTTGATTTTGGTGAGAGAGTATTGTAGATATTGTAGTGTATTCTGTGGATGATCTTGTATATATTATAGGTTAACACCCAGTGGTTGTGTTAAAAATATTCTTGCAAATTTGTGTGCAATTCAGCATTTGGAGAGATTGACAGATCTTCATTGCATTGTCTGGTCGGTAGGGTTATTATTGGATCAGATTTGGTTATTATGTATATATTTTTTTTGTTTGTAGGAGTTATATATTGATTAAATCTAAAATTCTTGTAGCTGGTTCTAATGGGTTTTCTTTTAATTTGAATTTGGAGCACATGAGGGGTTTTAGTTGATAAGATTTGATAAACTGTTTGCTGCCAGTGCTACACTTCTCGGAAAGTGTGATTGATGTATGATGCCTTTATCGGTCTATATAGCAAAGTTGAGTGATTTTTGTTCATGAGGAAGTTCCAAATGGCAGAGTAAATATTTGGTGAAAGTGAGGAGTTAGTCATTATGTGGAAGAACTGCTGAATTTAACAAAAGATTGGGATCTTTGTAATGGAAAGCTTAGTCGGTAGTCTGTTTTCCTCTCCAGGAGCTTTTCCAGAAGGTGCGCAGTATCCTGAACAAACTGACACCGCAGATGTTTAACCAGCTGATGAAGCAGGTGATGGACCTCACCATCGACACAGAGGAGCGCCTCAAAGGCGTGGTTGATCTGGTTTTTGAAAAAGCCATCGATGAGCCCAGCTTCTCTATGGTCTATGGCAATATGTGCAGCTGCCTGGCTATGGTGAGTAACATGTTCCCATACATTGCTGCTGAAGTTCCATACAAAGGCAAATGCCACACAGAAGTGAACTCTGTTTGAACCACTCTAAACTGACATGGAGCTTTAATCAGCTTCTATTTAGTAACAGAACTCTCAACACTGTCTTATACCCAAGTGTTTCTCCTACATGTCTTTCCTGTGTAGTTAAAAGTGCCCATGGCAGACAAGCCCACCAGCACTGTGGGTTTCCAAAAGCTGCTGCTGAACCGCTGTCAGAAGGAGTTTGAGAAGGACAAGGTCAACGATGATGTTTTGGGGAAGCTGCGGCACCAGCTGGAAGCGGCCACTTCAGTAAGCAGCACTCCTGTCTAGTTTACCCGACTCACCAACCCACAGATCAGGAGAAAGGGGACTGAAATCGGCAGCAGTGCTGGGAGGCGGCCAGGTCGTTATCGGGTCCAAACGCGCTGTTTCTTGCTTTTGTCTTTGTTCTGGTTACTCCTCGCAAGGCCAGCGAGCGGGAGAGGCTGGAGGAGGATCTGGAGGAGGCGAAGGACAAGGCCCACAGGAGGTCCATCGGTAACATCAAGTTCATCGGGGAGCTGTTCAAGCTGCACATGCTGTCAGAGGCCATCATGCACGACTGTGTGGTCAAGCTGTTCATGAACCACAGCGAGGAGAGCCTGGAGCGTCTGTGCCACCTCCTCACAGCCATCGGCAAAGACCTGGACTTGGAGAAGGCCAGGGTAAGCAGGCCGCGGGCCTGGTCTGGGTTGATTTAATATTCTCAGCAGATGCTCAGCACTTGCATCGGTTTATCTTTAATATGTCATGTAAAGGTTTACGGCGCATGTGTAGATGAGTGCTAGTGTGCAGTGCAGCGGCTGTGCGGATTTTGTCCAGATTTGGTCTGTGTTGCGTTTTTCACAACAAGTACTTTACACATCGAAACTGGATGAAGAAGTTTTGGATATTGTATATTGACTGTCAATTTTGTCTCTAGTAGGAATGGCAGTTGTGATGTTGACAGTTCAGTCACCAACTAGTGTGACAGTTATTTGTGTTCAAGTTTCTTGTTCTTTTTTATTTTGTTTTTTTTTCCATGCACGCTTTTAACCAAAAAACAAGCATGTTGAAATGTTGTTTATAAAAGTTTTGCCGTCAGTGTTTTCTGTTGCTTGCCTGTTGCCTGCACTCTGACTACAGGGTAGCCAACTAATTAGGATCATCATCTATAGTGCGACTAGCATGCTGTGCTGATATCAGTGTATTATTAGGCCTTGGCAATGATTTTGAAAGTGTCCAAGTTCATGTTGTTTAGTGAAGTTGTTAGTGTGGTTGTTAGCTCTGCTCCTACTGCAGCTGACAAAATGAAAGGCTTTTATTGAGGACTGGTCAGCTGTTAGAAGGTTTTGCTCTCACAGCCTCCTCCACGTTTGCCGCCTCCTGCTGCTGCACCCTGGATTCCCCAAAGCCAAGCGCAGCTGATGACAGCACAGCTACACCCACAGTGGCAGTGAACTGCTTTACAGCACTGACCAACGTGCAAGGCAGCAGGGTTTACATAAGAGTCATAAACGTCTTGCGACATGAGTTCAGCTGAGAGCACACCTGATCGAATCGAAAGGTGAAGAATATCTGAAATTTGTCGACGTTTCTCTTACACTCTCTCTCTCTCTCTCTCTCTCTCTCTCTCTCTCTCAGCCAAAAATGGATCATTACTTTAAATATATAGAAAAGACAGTGAAGGAGAGGAGGGGTTCTTCACGCATTCGGTTCCTGCTCCAGGACGTCATTGACCTGCGACTGGTTAGAGACTCTGCCTGTGTTTGTGTTTGCCATTCCAGCGCATGGTGATGCAAAAGTATGCATCTGCTGATTTTGCTTTTCTAGAATAACTGGGTGTCGCGGCGAGCTGACCACGGGCCCAAGACCATTGAGCAGATTCATAAGGAGGCCAAACTTGAGGAGCAGGAGGAGCAGAGGAAGGTGCACCAGCAGCTGCTGTCCAAGCACAACAAGAGGCAAAGGTGTGGCCCTCAATTCCGTGACAGCCTTTTTCACCTGGCTGTGTGAGGCCGAGGACAAGTCCAAGGACAATCGACAAGAGGATGGACACATTTGCCAACGTGTGCTAAAAGACAATGCAATAATTCAAAAAAAATAATAAAACTGTGTGACAAAGAAACAAGTTCTGACTCTAATGTATTTTTGCTTTTTCCTTTATGAACTGCAGACAAAACTATATTTAACATTTGCAGATGTTCAAAAGAAAAGACAGAGGTGAATATAGAAATAATATTATTTATTTTTTATTTTATTCTTCCTTGGCTTCTCGTGAATTCAGATAGGCTCTGCCCATTAGATTTCACTTTTTTGTTTGTTTGTTTTTTAATTTCTTTTTGCTAATTTCAAACCTGTCCTAGGATTTTCACACAATCTGAGTGAAATTGGTGTCAAAATATTTGCAAGAGTCTGAATCTCAATAATTATTTAAACAAAAACCTGACATAAAAAATACAGTTGTCCTATTCCAGTCTAATATTAGTAGTACAAATTAGTAGTACAAAGGTCAGGCTTTAACTTTAACTTTAACTAGCTGTCACTCCTGAAGGACATGTTCAGATTTCATGAAATTTAAAAGACTTATACCAGTATTGACTTTGAGGTAGCTTACCAAATGTAGCAGTTTTGTCAATATGGGGCATTATAATATTGCAAATAACTGTTTCTCAACGACTGCTCTTCTGATCAAGATGAAATTTTGCATACTGCTTCTGTAAGCAAGCTGAAGGATTCCTAAGGATGACTCAAACATTGGCTAATGTTTTTCAAGTAATTGGCTAATCATAGAACTGGCTTCAGTGGACTGCTATAACGTTGATTCTTGTAGAAATTACTTTAAATTTAAATATCCTACTACTTTTTATGTTGCTGATGAACTGTAACACACTAGTCGTAGGACCTTTCTCCAATCTTCACAAATTTGGTATCAAAATATTGATGAGACTGAAACATGTTGATATTTGTATGGTATATGGCCCCTACATACCTATCAATCCTTCCAAGGTGTACTGATTCATTCAAAACAGCTGAAAAAAAATTAAGACTTCTTTGAGTAATTCTTATGAAACTTGACATGAGTATTGATTTATGGACTTTGAGCTAGCATGGCAATTATAGGACATTTTTGCCAACAGCCCCTCTGACATATGAAAAGGTATTTAAAAAAAGAAAAATGAGTCAATCCCATTGTGTACCAATTGTGCATGAGAAATGCAGTTTATACAGTGCAATACTTTGTGACTATTTCATAAAAAAAGTTCAATACGTTTTGTAAATCTTTTTTTAGCCTGATTTTTGATACCTAAATTAGTTGGGCAAATGCACCTTTCAAACAAGTCAGTGACCTTTTGATCTAGAGATACCTTTTAAATGTAAAAAATGCAGATCTTCTTGTAAATAATGATCAAAAATATGTGTATTTAACTATCAATCCCCAAGAGCAGGATTTTTATTAATAGGCTAAAACTTAGCCATAGAGTGTTAGATTATCACCAAACTTCAATGGTGTATATGAACATACTGTGAATGCAAGTACATTTGGGGTGAACTGACCTTGTGGGGGAACTATATTTCTTAATCATGTCGAATCAGAAAAATAATGTTTATATAAAGCAATTCAGCAGAGAAAATTGAGAGATTGGTTTCAAAATACAACATTCCTGGAAACAAAATGTCAAAACCAACCACAAAGGCTGGTGAACTTAATATGGCATGTCATCAGCAACCAAGTTGTGCAGATGTGATAAAATGATTGGACCCTTTAATTGCCACCTGCAGCTATAATAAATGTAATTCTAATGTATGTCATGAATTCCCTAGATGAAGGAATTTAGACATTTCAATAGCAACACACCTCCCTTGATGGAATGACTGGGTACAGAAATTAGTTGACCAGAAAGGCCAGAAAAATAGCACAACCACAGCCTTCAAACCAGACAACAAAGCTGCTTAATGCTGACAGTTTTATTTTTTTTTCAAATACAAAATACAGACTCACTCTCAATAAATAACCATTTGATGAACTAATGCAGAATATAAATTAAGACACTGACACAAGCTTTACTGTAGTTACTAAGCATTTAGGTTTGGGTGTTCTTAGGACTTGGTGGGATGGTTACAAGCAAATATTGGCATATTAGATAAGCAGAAAAATACTATGGATGGGTTCAACACATGATGTGCGTACTCGTTTGACTTTGGATCTATTGGATCCCGCCAATAACTGTTGAAAAGAAAAATGACCACCTGATTGCTAAAACATATAATGGAAATAAATGTCTTATGCAATACGAGAATTATGGAAATCGGGTCAGCTTTGGAATAGAGAGGAGCGTTAGGCACATACTAATAATATTAATACATTTTCAGAGACACACAATATCCATCCTGCCAAGGACAGGCAGTGATCAGTGAACCAGGCAGCCAGTAAGAGAAATAAAATCACCAAGAAAGTCAGGCTTTTTGCTGTTTTTTTTCAAAAAAATGTCCTTGACAGAACACAAGATATGACTGAATGAGCAAAGTTACATTTATATAGAGCCTTTCAAAGAACATACAATGCTTTCCAATGAACACAAACAGTTTCTACATTCAGTCACATGCTGGATATTGTGTTAAATTGTTTGTCAGTGGCTTACTGCAGGGTGACTGTGTGTAAAATGGGGAAGAGTAACTCCACTCCAGCCTCCTCTATCTCACAGTCATGCAGAGTGAGCTGTGTGTGTGTATGTAGGTATGTATGTGTGAGCTCTCTGGATGACCATGGAGACGACTGCGCAGTCCTCAGTGCTCAGAGTCAGAGTGTGTGTCTGTGTGTTTGCTGTCAGGTCCAGAGCAGAGCTGCAGAAGAAGTCCAGTGTGCTGCAGAGCAGAGAGCAGATCTGCTGCTGCTGCCCCCTGCTGGAGGTCAGAGACACTGTAGCAGTGGAGCAGCCTCAGCAGCAGCCTGTCAACACTGAGAAAACAAAACACACACACACACACACACACACACACACACACACACACACACACACACAAACACACACACAGTGGCAGGGCAGTTAATTTCAGATTAATATAAATATTTCACCCGAATTTACCAATTACCATGGACTGTAATATGTTGATTACCTGACACAGGAGTCTCAATAAAACCTAAACAATGCTGGCACAAAATGACATCTTGGAAACTTTCCAAAACACACATAAATGAATATATAAGTGTATGTAAATGTATATAAGTTTTTATAACACGCCCAGTTTCCTGCTTATTTTCAGCCACTTTTTGGTAACTGCATTTATATTATGTCAAATGAGATTTTAATGCTTTAATTTCTGTGTATTAAGAAATGGTACTTGATCAATTTATGTTATTTATCCTCATATGGAAAGATTTGCTTCCATATTTTCCATATTTCAAATTTTGTGGGAAAAAGATGTCTGGAGATTTTACAGTCTCTTATAGCCTGCAAGTTATAGGACAGTGCCAGACCCGTGAAACAGTGCCACTTCATCCAGTGTTTAGACGACGTTTGATGCTTAGACCTCATTAGTCATATGCTAATAGTAACTTTGATACAATCTTCAATACAGTGTTGAATCAATGTGCTTTGCAATAGTGAGCTTTGATGCCTCAGTATCTAACATCCCATCACTACACTGGAGTTCTACCATATGTATTCTTTCTCTGCCTGTTCGTTTTCCATATTGTTCTCCGTTCCCGTGTTCTTAATATCTGTGTTATCTTACTTTTACCTCTATGTTTTCTTCTTCCTGGTTAGCCTCACTTTGTTTTTTGTTTATCATGTATTCTGGTAACATGCTCTTGGATAATGTTTCTGCTCCTCCTAATAAACAAAGTTCGACAACACGCTTGTGTCTTGCCCTGCCTGTCTCAGCATTACAGCTAATCTAAAGGTCAAAGCATAAACTTCACTGGCAGATACACCTATATTTAAACATTACCACGTGTGTACACAGTTTTCTAATTACATTAACATATTAACAAATAAGCAGACATCTAGTTTCTGGACATCTGAATATTTTCAAAAATTTGATTCTTTAAAAGGTGGGTTTAAATGATACAGCACTACAAAAAGCATGCCAACCATAGGCAACAAGCAATCCTTGAATTAGAATAAATTAATATTTCTGTATGTGGGCAAAATAATAATATGATTCTTAGTCCACGTAATATTTAGGCTCCATGCATGTAAATATATCTTTTATTTAAAAATGAACACATTGTCTATTTTCACCATTAGTCGCTTTGAAACCATTTAAGCCCACTACACTCCATTTAAGATGACCTTAGAGTGTTTTAATGAGGAGTTCCTTCAAGTACAAACTTGCATCAGTTTTCACTGTACTGGCTGCAAGTAAGAAATTATGATATGCAAAATAAATGCTGTTTGATGGAATAAATGAATGACAAATATGAAGTTACGATGTGATCATAAAATGGCTTAGGCAAATGTGTCCATGTGTTCTTACAATCCTGGCAGGTCATGTGTGACTGGGGTTGGAGCTTTACTGAAACAGATGTTTTACATCTTGTTCTGGATTATAATCTGGCTAGTGGAATTGAGAGCCCTTTCCCCAATGGGAGAAAATGATTTTATTATTTTATGTGAGATCATCCTGAGCAGACCATTCACAAATCAGAACAGTTTCCTGTGGCTACAGTGAGGACCTCATCTGATACTGGAATATTCACCCACTGCTTTGATATGCTTATCTCACAGATTTCACAACAAAACCCCAGAATATCTACAATGTAGATGAGACAGGATTTGTCACTGTTCCATGACAAATCCTGTAAGATTATGTAGCAGACTACAGGTGGAATTGGGAGGGAACAGATAACCGTCCACATCACTGGGAATGTTGTTGGGCAGATTCATCATCTACAAAGGGAAACGGTTGTACGATTCTTGGTGTCAAGGAGGTCCAGACCGCAACCCCATTTTTGTGACAGAACATGGACGGTTGGACAAATATCTTCCTTAAACTATTCATTCAGATCTCAGACTGAACATTTCTCAGGGTTTTAATATTTGATGGTTAAACCTCGCATGTGACTCTGGGACTGGGGGACTAGGGGGCTTCTTAACATTTTTTCTACTCCTGAACCTCTTACTGAATAAATGTTGAGCTGTTAATCCTTTCAAAACTATACATTTTTAATATTTTGTCAATAAATCATGACATGATCTTACTTGGAACTTAAATGGACTTAAATGATGCAACTGTACCTATTAAGATGATGCCAGACTTTGCACCTATTTAAGAAAATATCTTTATTTACATTATAAAACAGACATGAACTAATAAGCACATTTTGAAATGAGAAGTTAGACATTCATATTATAAATCAATTAAATATCTATGAAAAATGCCTGGAAAATTATTTTGGCAGGCTTATTGCATGCAGTAAAGGAGTAAAGTTATGTTAATATGGAAAGGACATGAAATTCTATACCATACAGCTATTTTTGAAAGAAAGACTTAATTCCTTTAAATCCTTTCCATACAATCCTAATTCGAAATCTCTTCTTCTCACATGTTCTTGCTTCCGAGGCTCCATTCGCTTCTTTCGATGTCTGCTCTATGTCTTTTTGATGACGTTTCAGTTTCTTCTTCCCATGTGTCTTTTTCTCCTTGAACTGTTTCTCCTGTGCATTTGGTGCTGGCCTCACATCTGAGTGAGGCAGTAGTGGACGGCAAGGCCTGTAGGGTCTGGATGATGGGGCTTCTTGGAACCAGTGGGGCTCACCAGGTGCAAATCTGGTAGGCTGTCTGAGGGAGAGTGAGGGAAACCTGTTGTCTCGTGGTTTGGGAGACTCCAGGGGGAAACTGGGCCTTGGGCTTTCCAACTGTGAAAAAGCATTTAATTTAGCATCACTATTAAATACATGCATGTGCACACACTTTGATATACTATCAAAAATATAATGTAAGTGATATTGTAGTGCCATAGGCAATCCATTTGTTGATATGCCCTAATACATTTATGCTCACTATTTACCTGGACTTTAATTATAGTTCCTTATTTCAGTCTAAAACCATCTGCTGTGTATAGCAGAACATTGCTTCATTGGATGTGCACTGCAGTGTAACTAAGTGTTTCTCTTTTCCTACTTTCTCAAGCTGTGCTCTCAGCCTTCTCAGTTCAGCTTTGATCTCCACATTCTCCCTCTGCAGTTCTCGCACTGCTAGCTCGAGGTCTAGACCTCCAAGACACCGCCCCACACGTGCAGCCTTCCGTCGGTTGTCCTCCCATGTCTTTCTCCGACATTCACCCAGGGTCTCTTTGCTCAACTCCTCCTCCACCTTATGGATTCCCATTTGGAACATACAGAGACATATGACCCAGCAATGTGTATTCGGTATCTTCAGCCGACAAAGAGTATATATATATATATATATAGTTATTGTTCTTCTCTGCGTTCTTTCTTTCTTTTTCAATCTGAGATGTTGCAGAGCCTCATTCCAATCCCTAAAAGGCAATCTCTATCTAAAAAGGGCTCATATCAAAATTTAAAGTGGTGTGTTAGTTGTAACAGTCGCCAGCTGTGTTGATAACTCACTCTACGATGCGCTGACACGGTGGAATCTTCCAGCTGCTTACCGTCCTCCTACAAAACAGAAACCTGCTTAACACACTGATATCCAGCTCAACAGGAGGATGTCTTACAATGTAGGTCGGCTCTAAAGTGGGAGAATTGCTGCAACTAACTTCAAAAGGATGAACGCTGTTCTGCCAAAAATGCATCTCACTTTTTTAATCGTATCTTTTTTAAATGTTTCTACTACTGTTTGTCTTGTTTATTCTGACTAGCAGTTGCTATCACACCACGCGACTAGAATGTTATACGTATGACGCCGCATGGTTACAGAATTCAAAAGATTACAGCTCGTACGATATTGAACGCGCGTTAAAATACGCTCATGAATGAGTTTAACAGACACCTGTTCATTTCAACACAATGGGAGAAATTACTCTGCTCACAGAGCTTAGTAACGCGTTAGAGGAAAATTCGCTGCTGCACTTTAAAACACTGAGCGTTTTTCTTAAAACACATAAAAGGTGCAAGATCACGCGTTGTCGTGTGAGCACCTCAGTCGTAAAAAGGGCTGAGTTGTCATGAATACGTTATGATCAGGAGTAGTCGGCCGTACTGCTGCGACATCCGGTCAAATCAACTGTCCTCTAAGAATCAGCGCAGTACTAGTTTTGGTAATAGCAGCATCTATGGACATAAACGGCGGGGAAACGGATGGTTTCTTTCTCGTCAACGTTATAGTCCATCACACTTGCTCCTATAGATCGGGATAAAATCTCCATACCAAAACCTCTGTGCATTGGCATGATGAAAATTTAGAGCACGCAAATCCTTCACTTCTGAAACAGCAGAAATTATGTAATTTTACACAGATTAAAAAACCCCTCAACGTTAAAGACTGCTGTTGACGGAGTTTTAATGTAAATATAGCAGGTTGGGGAAGTGTAACGATGAGCGGTAAGGAGGCGGACGCATTGTGTGGAAAAGAGTGAGATTTATTAGGGGCAAATCCAAAGTCCAGGGTCAAATTATTAACATGGAGAGTCCGAGAATTCACGATAAACTAAAGTAAAGAAAAGTGCACGAAGACAAACCAGGGATGCAGGCTATAACATTGGGGCGAGGATAAACATTCAGGCTTATATTCACATGCACGGAAGCCTCGATTAACAAACAGCAGCTGGACTTACAATAAATAGCAACAAGACTAAACTAAAACAGGGCTTAAAAACATGGTCACATGAGCATGGGCCACTGGGACCACTGCACGCCTCGCACCAGAACACCTTTCCAGTGATGACTCCCCTCGTGTGGAATTAGTTCACAGCTGTTTAGTCTTATACTTATCCACAACTAGGATTAGTCCATTTACTATTTCTTAGAAGTGGGGATCAAGAACATTGGAAGACGTGAGTAGTTTTTTGGAGCAATACAGATCAATACATAAAAACAGGCAAATGACCTGGTTATACTCAAATACATCCATAAACTTATCAAACAAAGTAATGCTTAGGTATGAGTTTTCTTGACTTCGTGACTTATTATGAAGCTTAACTTGTTATGAACTGACACATGTGATAATGTTCACACATTTAGCTGCAATTCTTTGTTTAACTTCAGAGGGTTAAATGGAGCTCACTCAGATGATGGTGTTGACTGCTTCAAGGATTTTCACTAGAAGTTATATAACTGCAAGTTATATTACCGATGTCTAAGTGTATGCAGCGCAGAATTCTTTATTCGTAATGTAATACATGTCCTATTTAATTCTACAAGATAAACAGGTTGGAAAATATTTGTGTAAAATAGATTAGACATAAAGCCATGCAGACATTGTAAGTGGACATCAAGGAAAAATATAAAATAAAAGAATAGTATAGCATACAGTTACAGGGTATGCCTGTTTTCATTGATTACTAGGGAAGCTCTTTGTCTCCCTCTTGTGGCCATTGTTGTCTGAGCCAACAACCATATCAACATAAGTGACATGAAGTTATAGAAATTAATTAAAACTGAAACGTATTTTTATAAACACGATTTGACAGTGTGTTTTACATATTCTGGTTGAATATGACATTTGTGTCGACAAGATTATAAAAAACATAACCATACCTTTACCTGATACTTATATCCAAAGTGACTTACGAGTGAGTATAACTTGAGCAATTGAGGGTTAAGGGCCTTGCTCAGATAACCAACAGTGGCAACTTGGCAGCAGTAGGGCTGGAACCGGTAAGCTTCTGACTACATGTCAAGTATCTTAACCACTGAGCTACCACTGATCACTGCTGGGGGTCACCATAAATGTTAGAATTTAAAATGTTGGATACTAAACTATTTAAAAAAAACATTTTGGGACATTTATTTATTTAATTTCCCCTAACCTTTGACAGCACGGCTAGTACAGACCTCTGTATATCCATCTTCTTACCCCTTCTCTCTGCACACAAAAAATAAAACACATTGAGAAGAGACTAATTGCCCAAAGGATAAAAAATAAAATGACATATATAATGATAAAAGGAAAAGGTAACTAGATAACAGTAGATGTGTTAATATAAAATCAAAAGTCATCTAAACAGAACTCAATGCAATAAGTGTGTTTTGAGATGTTTTTGTTTTGCTGTTGTTTTTGTTTTGTTTTTTTTGTTTTTTTTTGCCTTCAAGTGCTAATGCCATTATGAGTTGCTAGACCATGAAGACATTTAAAGACATTTAAAGAATAATAAAATAATTAGATTTTGCTGTAAAAGACAGATGTCATGTTCACACTGCACAACTGCACTGCTTAATGTGAGCAGACATCTGGCAGACACGCTTATCTATAGCAACTTACAGTTTCAACTATATTACAGAGCTAGGTCCATATAGCGGTAGGAGTTTGATTCAGTTCAGTTCAGCTCACTCAGGCTTTCATTTCTGTTTTCTTGTCTTCAGGTTTTGTTTCATTGTCCCTAATAGGTCCAACTTGTGCTTGTCTACTCATGTCTCACTGTCCTCCTTTGCTTGATGTCACAACTTCATTGATACCTAAAGTGAATGTTGGAAATATCACATGTTCTTTGAGTAGGAATCAAACATCATTGCTCTAATACACTGGACTGATAGTGGACTCTGCCGAGGTACACCTACCCCTGATGTTGTGATGTTACTGAGCCTCATCCTGTCTCAGATGCCTTGGCTACTCCCATCATCCCCTGATGTCCCCTGTTGTAGCCCACACCACCTCCACCCCAAGCAGCTACTCTCTTTTGCCCTTAATGGACGTTCTCTTGTGACTTGGGTCTCGGACACATGCACACAAGTCTAGAACCTCCAGAAAGTTGGACTAAACATTAAATGCTTATTTTATTTTTTTATTTATGTCTCTCTTTAAACAGCCAGAGGAGGATGGGACCCCCTTTGAGTCTTGGTTCCTCTCAACGTTTCTTCCTCATGCTCTAGGGAGCTTTTCCTTGCCACTGTCACCCTTGGCTTGCTTACTGGGGGCTTGGACTTGGACATTTGAAAAGCTGCTTTGTAATAGCACCTGTTGTAAATAAAATAAAATAAAATACAATTTTAAAAAGTACTTTATAAATAAATTTTGAGTATTTGATTTTTATATGTAATCTTAAAATGTATAAGATAACTAAAATTTGTTTTTTAATCATTACATTTTTTCACTTAAAACAAAAATATAATTTGGATAGTCCCAATAATCTAGAAAAATCAAATCTCATCATTACAGTGCCAACAACACATCAACATCACCAGACTTCAAAGCACTTGTCTGAGAGGAAGATTTGTATGCCTGTAATTCTGTTGTTGAAGAGCCTATAAAATCAAAATAGGCTTTTAAATTTGAAATTTTAAACTCAAATAAATACAGCCTTATTTTAAATGCCTAAACACACACACACACAGTTACCTCACAGTGTGAATATTGTTGTTGGTGGAGAAAGTATCATAGATCCTCTTTGCTGACACATCAGTGATGTCATTGTGACTGAGGTTGAAATTAGATGGATTATAATTACCACATTGTTCAGGATTCCCAAACACACCTCCCTCTACTAAATCACCGTGTAGTACAAATACCTGTAGATTTATATATCAATGAATTAAAGTAATGAACGAATGAATGAATAAACGAATGATTGAATTAGCAAATCAATGAATAAGCAAAGAAATAAATAGTATATTTGTGTCAGTGGACCTGAGTCATTAATGGCCAGATAATTATGCATTCTGACATTTTAAACAAAATATCATTTATTTCAGTTCTTGTACACATGACTTGTTATCTATCAGGCATGACACTGTAAATCATAAAGAGTCTGTTATGCCTTATTTCTCTTTTTAATGAGAACATGTGTTTCTACAAGCAGTCTGGATATTTTGTAGACCACAGAGGTCCATCTTGCCAAGTACAGGCAGTGATCAGTGAACCAGTCAGCCAGTGAGAGAGGTCGTCATTTCCAAATAAAATCACCAAGAAAATCAAGCTTTTTGCTGTTTGCTTTTGAAAAAAATAAGTCCTTGAAGGAACACAGGATATGACTGAATGAGCAAAGTTACATTTATATAGAGCCTTTCAAGGAACATACAATGCTTTACAATGAACACACACAGCTTCTATGTTCAGTCACATGCCGGATTTTGTGTTAAATTGTGAGAAAAAGAGTAAAATGTGTTATATCTATGTTAGTGTTCACTGTGCACTCAACAATCAAGACTCTCTACACATTCCTCCTCCCGCTTGTCCACTCACTCCAGGATGTGGGCTTTGTGCTGGTGTGGGAACAGCAGCTGCAGGCAGTGGTCAGTGAGCTGACAGTGGTTAAGGTCCAGTTCTGACAGCCCTTCAGAATGTTCCAGAAACAGCGCCAGTGACCTACAGGCCATATCAGTCCCCACACAGAGAAGAGACAGGAACTGGAGCAGCATGGCTTTATTGCAGCTGAACACACTCAACATTCTCCAACATGTAGAGTCACAAAACACTAACACACTCACATAACTACTAACATTAATGCTATTTACACACATTTTGTTTCAGATGATAAAATTATTTTCCCTTTTCCAGAATGTTTCCCTAGTTTGTGTGGTGTTGAGTCATTGGCTTACTGAAGGGTGACTGTGTGTAAAATGGGGAAGAGTTGCCCTCACAGCCATGTAGAGTGAGCTGTGTGTGTGTGTGTGAGAGAGCTCACTCTCTGGATGACCATGGAGACAACTTTGCAGTCCTCAGTGCTCAGAGTCAGTAGGTGTGTGTGTCTGTGTGTCTCCTGTCAACACGGAGAAAATAAAACACACACAGACAGTGGCTGGGCAGTTAATTTCGGATTAATATAAATATTTCACTTAAATTTACCAATTTCCTCCAGAAAGTCATTTTATTCTAGGTAAATATCCATGGATATTGCTGATTACCTGACAGGAGTCTCAATAAAACCTAAATGATGCTGGCACAAAATGACTTTTGAGGAAACTCGTGAAAAACACATAAACGTACATAAACGTTTATATAACACTCCCTAAACAGACCAGTTCTGTCTTAAAATTCTGATTGTGAGAAAAGTTCAAGCCTGAGACGGGAGTCGTGTTAGAGCAGTGGCTCAATGCTCTCCAACTCCGCCTTTGGTATGGAGGTGAAAAGCAGGCTGAGAGAGACTGCTGTGCAGTGCTGGAGGGTGAAGCGCAGGGCAGCACAGTGGACAGAGTCCAGCTCTCTGCTGTTCAGGTTGATGCAGTTCTCTGCTGAACTCAACAAGCTGGACACACAGTGAGCAGAGCCAGTCTGATAGATCTCTCTGATGATGGACATTACAAAGCTGGAGCTCAGCCTGGGGAGAAGACACACACACACACATACACACATTTCCAGGTCTCATGCTGTACAGTATAATTAAAGTGTTTGGACTGTTACTAACTGTGTGAACAATCTGAGCCACACAACACATGACTGTATTCTCTCACCTTCTGATCTGAAGTCTGGCCAGTACAGGCAGAAGGTCTCTGGGATTTTGTTACTTAATGTTGGGGATGTGTAGTGGTCCCATGAGCTGGTGGAAGCTCGTCTACTTTGCCGTAACGTCACCCTTTCGCCTTGCTGTCTGGATGCGTACTGTCTGTCAGACTAGCAATTCATCTACACTTCTCACAGATAAAACTGCCACTAATGACGAAGAATAAACATGCTGCATTCAGTGCTCTGAAGCAGAACATAAGTCATGATGAAAAAGCAAAATGTTAACATTACTTATGTTTGTGGTAGTTCCTTAGATATAGTTTGTGATGATAAAATAGTTTTCCATGGAAGTTGCCAGTTTCCAGGTAGAAAGTAGTTAAATCCAACAAAACATTTGTTAAACAGATAGAGAGCAGTAAGAGCTAGTATGCTGAAACTACCTGTTTCAAAAACAGGAAGCTTCCTTATGAAGGAAAGAGGTTGTTATGAACCTCAGCATTTTGACAGCAAGTATTAACCATGGCTATAAAACCATGTGAATAATTCAGTTATGGGATTAATCCACAAAATAGAACATCAAATCTAATTATTTGGCCAGTACAGGGTTATGCAATATTCCTTCATCTCAGCAAAATGCAATAGCTTGACTTCCTTAACTGATTAATAATTAAAAAATATCTTTCTTGACTATAAGAATATAGCTTACCCATTAGAAAGATTAAACATCCAGTCAGTGTGTATCCTGGCATGTTAATGTAAAAGGCAGCTCCTACTGGATTTGGGGAAAGATTAGTAAAAGATTTCAAGTATCTGCAAAGCAGAAAACTGCCTATTCAACAGGCATGAATGATCTGCTACCGAAGTAGTTGTGTTATTTGCATAGCCTAATTAATATCATTAGATCATGTTCTATATTACCTATATAATTATATTAAAATTTTGCTATTGCTTTTTTGCTTCACAATTGTTACACATAATTGCTGCACCTGATACAAGGATAGGAATTTCAATTTATTCATACTGGATATAAGAATCATTAATGGCTGCTGAGTGAAGCACTTTCGTTGAAAATTCATCCACCAATTTTTTTTTTTTTTTTTTTTTTTGTAACTAGAAACAGGGCACATCAACCAGGAATACATTCCAGGTCTGTTTTAGAACACTGGCTGTGATTCATTACATTTTGGCAATTGTGAAAAGAAACTGGATGATACTTCTAAAAGTAATTGTGTTTGCAGTTTATTTGCACAGTTACATGAACAACACTGGTAGCATAGTCAACAGGCTTGATGGTTTTCCAGTGCACGACACTGTGATACCAGGGCTGGCCCAAGCCTGTGTGGGGCCCTATGCAGAAATCTGAGCTGCCACTGACATAACATAGGTAAAAAACAAATAGAAATAAATACATGGTCTTTGGCACCCTCTTGGCGGCCTTAGCAGGCTCTCATTTTGCTTATACGGCGGGACAATTGTTCTGCTGTTATCCTAGCTATTGAGCAGTCCTACCTAGATTTAATGTACTTATGTACATTACCCTTAGTCCAGGTTTCTGGTGTTTATTTTAGATGGATTTTTGGTTGTATATATTATAATTAGGCTACTGTGGACAATTGTATACCGTATAGCTACAGCACCTGTACTTCACACACATGTAGTAATCGGAACTAGAAAGTTGCCAACCCTATTAAAATATTAGGTTTATAGTATAATATTTGAATTAAACAGACAAAGCATTAATCACAATCATTTGCATGATGATTAAATCTTGAACCAAAAATGTATCAGAGAGCTGTAGTGTTTTTTACAGACACACACCCAATAAAACTGTGCTTGACCATTTCTTGCCCTCTATATCATTCTCTGCAGTTTACTGAGAAAGACCTGACACTGGGTAATGCCATTGTCTATTCGAAGGCCAAAACAACAACAATCTTGGTTATCAAAGACTCACTCCACCCTGACCACAGCCTCTTCTTTTAGAAGCCATGAGAAGACCACCATCGCAGCTTGAGAGCACAAATCTAGCCTCTTAAGAGGTGTTATGTTCCACAGGCAGATCGATATCTCAATGCGGTCCACATGAAAGCAATTTTCTTTCCATGAGTGCAAATTGCACTTTTAATGCCTGATATTTCAGCCACTCATTTCTCTCACTACATGACAAAACTCTCGAAACTTTTCTCCAAAAGCACTGAATGTTATTCTAACCATTTATGGCCTTTCTCCAATCATGTACACAAAGTCCAGTATGATTCCAAATGTCATCAAAAGATATATCTGTTTGTAGCTGAACAACTTATACAATACGATCTTTCTTCTTTGTGTCAAATGAACTTAACAATTGAAACATCCAAAACTGGCTGTGTTTCTTGCCAACATACTGGTGTTTGGACATGTGGGATTACTTGCATGTCGCTTTCAATAACTCAGTTGGTAGAGTAGAAGTTAAAACTGTCATCCTTAGGCTGTCGGCTCAACTCCAACTCACACAAACTTTATGTTTTAATGCAGAATCTGTCATTTTATATGAGCATAAAAAGAGGCTTTTCCCTGACCGGGAATCGAACCCGGGCCGCAGCGGTGAAAGCTCCAAATCCTAACCAGACAACCAGGGACAAAGCTACTGAGTTTACCTGACAAGACCATTTTTCAAAGTCTGCACTCCTACTATTCTGACAATGTTTGGATGCATACTGGACTTGGTATGCATGAGTGGAAAAAGGCCATAAAGCGAGTTATTTATCTTTCTCTTTGTTCTACAAAAAAATGAAGTTTGCAATAGTCAGGGCTCTTTTTTACCATCTGGGAAAAGAGGGAACGCTGGTGTCACTAACACATGGAAAGAGCTGTTATAGTATTCCCCATTTGTCTCCTTAATGTTTCTGACATTTTAGCCACTCATTTCTCTCTCTACATGAAAACACTCTAGAAAACTTTCTCCAAAAAATACGGAATGTTATTCTAAGTACTCAGAAAATAGTCTTTTCCTCCCCCTTCTGACGCGTGAACTTATAGACGCCCTTGATTGCACGGTGTCTCTGTAATTGACAGGAGAGAGAGCGTATGCCACTCCCTCTCTCCCTAAGAGTACAGCCAATTATGCTCTTCTAGACTCTCGGCCACAAATGGCTGTGACACCATCAGTTTCAAAGTTAAACACAACTCCTATAGTACTAATAAAAGCTTCACACTCACCTCAGCTGGGGCATGGCAGACACTGAAGGAAACTCCTCACTTCACTCTCTTCATCTGACCAGTCATTAAGCTCCACTGGTTTCTTCACTGTTTGGAGTTTCAGCACTTCTAGCACTTGTAATATTAGAATAGAATCCCTTTATTTACTAAAGGTACACAGAAATGTACACCGGTACACAGAAACTTACTGTATGTAAGAGTGCAATAGTTCAAAGCTGTATTAGTGCAGATAAATACAACTACAGTGCCATTGCAGCTTTTAATGCTGTTTCAGTATCAGGGTCTTCAGGAAGGCTCCACCTGGCAACCCTGAAGTGCCTTGCTATGCTTAAAACTACACACACACACACACACACACACACACACACACACACACACACACACACACACACACACACACAAACACAAACACTTAACAAGGTGAGTTCTGCTTATTTGTTATTGGAGATTTGTTAAGAAGGCTGATCGCCATTTAAAATTAGATTTCACAAACTGTAATTGTTACACTGGTGAGTTTGAGGTAGAGATGCACTTTCATTAATACTGCTTACACTCTGTTTCTTTACAACACGCATGGACGTGTTGAAGCATCTCATATGCATGGAACACTAATACTCAGAGCATTGGAAGGTTGAAAACAGAAGCTATCTGGCTCACACAATGTTTTAAATGTGCCAAGGGAAATTCCAAGTGTGGCCATCCTTGAGTGGAGTGGAAGATAAATATGTTTTCTTTGTATTTCAAAGCGGCTGTAAGAGTATAACAGGCAGTTTAGAACATGTCATTCCCTCCATGTAATTTGAGAGAAAATATCCTATGAAGATTGGACCAAGATTCCTGCAGAGTATTTTCAGCACATAGTGGAAACTATGCCAGAAAGAATTGCTGCAGTTCTGGAGGCCAAAGAAGGTCCAACATGCTATTAAATGGGTGTACTTAAGCCCACTGTGTCCTATAATAGGATGTTGCTGGAATGTATGTGAATGTTGTTGGAATGGTCGCAGTTGCGGCAGCAGTGCAGGTAAGCTGTAATCCTTTCCCCCATCCGAGTGAGTTTGCCCTATTGCACGGGGTCGAGTTATGATGTGAATGTTTAATTACACAGGATGGATTGTGGGCGACAGAACCGAACAGCCTTCAGGATTCAAGTAGAGAAAGGTGAAACTTCTCCAGCCTTTGAGTTAATCACAGGACTATTGCATAGCAATTAGAGATAACAGAACAGCTTTCGGGGGGTTTGGGTGGGTTGCCTTATCCGCCCCTTTAACAGAGTAGTCACAATTCAAATTTCCCTTGTTCCATTGTTTACAAGGCATTATACATGTGGTTTATTTATAGTGCACGGAGTAATATGCAGCAAGTCTGGTCTGTCTGCTTTGGAAGAGAAACATTTGGCCAAAAGAGCAAGACACAGCCAGGAGGATGATTGGTAAGAGCACATCATAATATGCACCTTAAAGCTGTGCTCTACAGCTAGGTCCTGTTCCATGACTGCATATATAAATTTACTACTGACATTGCCATTTATATCTGGCCATTTACAGTGCACTCTTGCTCAGTGCAGCACTTGAAGCTGATTTTCCATTGTGTAGTTATTATGTTCAAGAGATGTTTGACCCGGTCAGGGTGACACACTTTAGTGAGGGCAGCAGTATCCTAGAGGACACTACAGACAGTGACGGAGACATCTCAGAGCGCGAGGTGAGAGGTTGAGTTTTTTGTTACTCTCTCTACGACATACTTTTCATGCCAGGTACTATTGTCCAGTTCAGCTAAATTTAATTTACTGCCTTGTATTATCATATATAAATTGCTGAACATCTTATCACTCAGTTTCAAACATCCCCTCAGCTGTTTTAAGCCATTTCGGTTATTCAGAAGTACTGCTAAATGGATGTGGTGGGAAAATGAGAGCACATCAAACATAGACAGCTTTATGCATTGAGTAGTAAAGAGTAAAATTTTATTGAGTTCTGTCCCCTGTATAACAGAGTAAGAGGACTGACGCGCAGTACGGTCCCCCTCCCCTTATACAGAGAACAGAAGAAAGAGAAAAAAAAGAAAAACGACTCCTACAGAGTATCGGCTAATTCATGTTTTGGTCAGCCTGAGCGCTGAAGGCTTCTTCTATCTCTATGGTTAGAACGGTATGTGAGCAGCTGGTGTCCCTGACTCACACGCTTATCTGCAGACTGTTATGCTGTGACTATAGAAACATAAAGCAAAGTAAAATAAAGCAAAGTAAATTTCCACAAAATGAAGTAAGGTAAATTTCCACAACATTTCCCCCCTATATCACACATTATCACACATTTATTCAGCAAATAGCACTACAATGTCTTCATGTGGATCACCAGCACCGCCCATCTTGGGGAGCAGAATGTCTTCAAAGAGCTGGGGTTGGTCATTGGCATGGCCGCTGAACGCTGGCATGGTGAACACACTAGAAAGACGTCTGACACACAATGACAAAAAAGGAGGTAAACACAGAAGAAGAAGAAAAAGAAGAAGAATGAGTAGCAGAATGGGCAACGCTACAGCCGCTACTGGAACTGTAGGCTGCGGAGTGAAGGCAGATCACATAAGATTCATATAATCAGTAATATTAGCGCTGAGATCTGGAATGTAAAAACAGCAGGAAGTGTTAATCATTTTGCACACTCCTCCTTCCTTCATGGTTAGGAGATTTAATACCATTCTATGTTGAAGCACTGCTGCCCTTATCACTTGTTGTTCTATCTTTAAGGCACCTATTGCTGCTAAGGTGTCATTAACTACTTGCAGTAACTGATAAGCTAAGCCATTGATCTTTTGCAGGGCTGCTACTGTGCCACCGCCCAGGAAAAGGGACCAACCAATGGTTTCACCCGGAGTGGTCCATGGGTCCCTCAGAATTCTACCACAATAGTCTGTGCTGGTTATGTCTCTCCTCACCCTGTGCTGCTTGGCATGGGGAAGTGTATACACCTGCGTCCTTGGGCGCACTACAGCTGGATAACAACAACCAGTCCAGTTCTGTGGCAATTCGCCATAGGCCACCGAACCACCGACCCACATTACATTCCAATACCCCTGCAGGGTTGTCATGGAGCAATTCCACAGGGAACTGCTATTGGAGTCACTGCAAGTGCCATTGCTGTGCACCTGCACATAATCGATGCATCTGGACCAGACTTCCGGCACCTGCTGCTTCATCTGCTATACAAATATCTGACCCTTACTAGCTGCCACATGCAGCATCATTTTCGGTGGTGCGGGGTTAGTGGGACTGGGACAGTTTGAGGTCTGGTTAATAATCTGGCACATAGAGATTGTCATATTCACTTCTCCTACGTCTGCGTTTTTCAGAGGGATTACAGTCCTTGGAACACTGGTGTGCTGGCACACCAGGTACTCTTGCTCGATATGTTGGGCATGCACAAGGGCTGACATACACGCTGTATTTTGTTGGCATTTAGCTGCTAATCATTCTGCTTCAGTGGCGTTGGGACCCTGAAATGGTAACAAGTCTTCTCATAAGTCATGGGATTCTTCATCCATATTAATATTCAGTCTATGTTCTGACTGTGTTAGCTGTGTCTGATTTTCTCTACCGTCTCTTGACGGTTCCGAGTGTCGAAAGGGTAGGCCTTGCCTTTAACACCCTACTCAACACAGTTCTGACCTAGTCTGTTTGGGTGCTGCTGCTTGGAGTTGGGGCTGGTGTCGGAGCCTTCTTACGGTGTGTGTGATGTACCCAGGTTCCTCGTCCTTCTATTTTGACAGCAGCGTGGGTTGTTAACAGGAGGTTCTAGTTGTCTCCACCTGGTGCCTTCAGTGGCGGTAGCCCCTGACTGAATTTCCCGTAATGTGGCCTGCGGGGTAGCAGCGGTTTCCTGTATTGCTTGCACAGCGGTTTTAGTTGCAGCTGCCTTTGCTACTCTATCTGCAAAAGTATTCCCCTTGCTGATTTGGTCTTCTGTAGTCCTGTGAGCTGCACACTTAACAACTGCAATTGTCTTTGGCAGCGAAATGGCTTCTAGCAAGATGGTGATGTCTAATATATTTACCCGAGCTTGTCAGGAATTGCCTATGTTTCCATATGGCTCCAAAATCATTAACAGTTTTGTCTGCAGCTAGTTTGCATGCTTCCATCAGTGCTACTAGTTCAGCAGCCTGCGCTGAATAGGAGGATGGTAATACTTCTGTTTTAAGTATTTCATGATCTGTTACTACAGCGTATGCTTCCCTATTGACCCCTGTGTCGTCCCTGCATGCTGACCCATCCACATAGAGGCATAGGTCTGGGTTACTTATGGCTTCTTCAAAGAGATCAACCCGCGGTATATATACTTCAGCTAAGACTGCTGTGCAGTCTTGTGGATCTCCATCCTCCTCCGTAGGAAGGAGTGTAGCTGGGTTCAGTGTTATACACCTTTTGACAGTTATATTAGGCATATCTAAGAGGGTGGTGTGGTATCTCAGCTACCATTGGGCTGATAAGTGTGACACTCTTTGGTCCTGCAGTATTCGGTGTAATGCGTGTGGGACTAAAACAGTAAGAGGGGAGTATGCCACTATGGTTTAGGTAGCGAAATTATGGCTTGTGGTCGGTTTTGAGACAGCTTGTGTGTATTTCCCCCTTTAATGATATGCCCCAAGAACGTCACTTCCTCCTTACAATTCTGTAATTTTGCTCTACTAGGTCAGTTACATGTATATTACATCTGAAATATTTCCATGAGCTTTTATGCAACATACTAAACAAAGGTTAGGAACAGGCTAAGTCAAATCAGGCTAACTCTCAGCAGGTCAAAAGTACTTCAGACTGCAATCTATGATCTAGTATTTTATCAAATTTTATCATAATTGTAACACAGGGAGGCTTGGCAGGATACAAAAGAGGAGCAATGATGCATACAACGATGTTTATTTAGAGACATGGAAGACAACGTAGCACTAAGGCTATCGTGGGATCAAACACTGACAACGTTAACGTTTACACAAAGGACTTATATACGCAAACAATAACAACACAATGAAGGGCAGCCGTGAAACACAAGGGAGCATGGCCACAAGGATGAATACACACACACACACACACACACAAGCAAACACACACGGGGAGACGTTTGGGGGGGGGGCGTACCGTGACAAGAATATGTTCACACATGCTCACTCGCTCGCTCTCTCTCTCTCTCTCTCCCCATCCTTTCAGCCTTTGGGTTTCAATAATACCCCCAGGGCAGACAGAGCCACTATTCAAGCAATGTAATATTCTGTAATATTCTACTCTGGCTCCTCCTACCTCTGCAATGACATCCTCAGCTTTTATTTCAGTGGGTGGCGTGTGATGTCATAATGCAGAAATTGTTCATTTGAAAAATCTGTTCTTTGACTACATCATAAGCGATTATGATGTAGTCAAAGAACAGATTTTTCAAATGAACAATTTCTGTGACCCATTTTTAGACTACAGATCACAGATAACGGGTACACTAAATTTATTATGGGTCAGTGCGGTAGTTACAATTGCAATCCAAGACGCAAGGAACATGTTCCTTCTGAGAAATATGAAAAGGAAAAGCACGGGATATTTGGTAAATATGGGAAAAAGAAAAACAAAAAAACACGAGCCCAGAACCCTTCCAGAATAGAGGATGACTTCTTGGATGAACTGTGTGTGTGTGTGTCTGTCTGAGAGAGAGAGATCTACGTAGCAGTGTTCTAAGTATCTATACAATGCTAATAAGACATTTTCTGTTACTTTTTAAACAGATACTAGACCAAAGCGTTTAATGAAGAAGGACTTCACTACTCAGAGAACTCAATCAGCCATAGTAAGTAAAGTAGAACCAAGACAAATGATTTAAAGCCATACTGTGGCAATGGACAAAAGCCACAAAAAATGGAAAAACAGCTATGGTGAACAGTGATGCTAATTGAATGCTTGTACTTAAGTACACTGAAATGTCTTTGAATATAAATTACAAATGCATTTCAACAAATGTTCGAGAAATTAATTAAAAACACTAATGTAAATGTATTTAGAATATATTTAGGACACATACATTTAGCATATGCAATCTTTGTCAGTTACAGGAAAAAAAAATACTGTTGGTGGGTTTTTTGTTTGTTTGTTTTACATTCTCCTTACTATAGAATTAACAGTCGACTGTTCGGTGACTTTGCATGCTGAGTTGTAACACTGATTATTAGTATAATTGTGGCGAGAATCAAAATCAACACTAGCTAAAATGACTGAATGCATTGGAATTTATTATTCCAATAGCACAATTTGAATGGGTCTACGGTACCTTAGTGTGTCAGGTCCTGTTATTTCTGTTGAACATTTGATGTTTGGGGGCACATTTTTACATCATTAGGCCTGCAGGCTATGTGATTACGGCTATGCGATAAAAATTGTATTTGTTTCCTTTCCAGTCCAATACAAATTCTAAATTACAAATGTATCAAAATGTAATTAAAGTCATATTTCAATTAAATGTATTTAAATACTGTTCAACAATATTTCTACTCATATCTACAGGTGGAACCTAAAGATATGAATATCAATGAGAGGGATAAGTGTATTGAGGACCTGGAAGCCGTGTTTGCTAAAGTGAGAAAGTCTGCAGTGGAGCAGAGCAATCCTAACACTTGTTTTCCATAAATTCTCACAATGCTATGAACTATGCATTTCAAGTAGATGTAATTAAATATTGCTTAACACTGTTTCTCTTCATAGTTGGAGGTGAAACTGAATTCTTTTATAAAGATGGAATATGGTTCCTGTGAATATGATATGGGCCAACTGATTGAGGAGATGGAATCCACAGTTGTTAGAGTGAGAAAGTCTGCAATGCAGCAGAGCAATCCTAACACTTGTTTTCCATAAATACTAACAATGCAATTAAATATGCATTTCAAGTAGATGTAATTAAATATTGCTCAACACGGTATTTGTGTCTGCAGGTATTAGACGCCGTACTTGCTAGGGAGGATATGGCTGCATAACCTCTGACGACAGCAATAAACAGCATTAAAAATACTCTGACATTTTTCAGTCTAATCCTTGCCTATGTTGTCTGCAACACAGTCAATTATACCATGGATAGTAATTATATGTTATTTTTTTTTGTCTCAGAAACATTCTGAATGTACAGCGCATTTTGTTCAGGACATTCGCGACGATATATGTTCTAAATGGGATTATAAAATAACTAGCTAGCTAGCCATGCATTTAGACAGAACCTGAATTGTGTTAAATGGGGATTTTTATTCCATGTTTTTTAGGCTGCGTTATGTACCACCTAGTATAAATAAATACGCAAGAATGCAGAGCACGAATAGTCCATAGTTTATTTTCCCTTCTATATAAGCCCGCAGGTTCATAGGTGACTAGCTTTTATAATGTCATGTGTAATTTGAGCATAATGGTGGAAACTTCAAAGAACAATATGGAAAAAAAGGAGGGTTGTTTACATAATTGCCCTTGAAAAAGTTTATAAGAATTAAACTCTTGTGTACCCCTCAGACATTCTCCAGAGGGTCCCTCAAAAGCATGTTTATATTTAAGTTGCAATAAAGGACAGGACCAGCTATTCTCTTCAACTAATTCTGATATCAAGTGGAAACAAGTTGTCAGGTTCTGTTCCGCACCCAACCAGGAACGCACACACAGACACGTACACACATATCCGCACAAATCACCTACCACGACCACTGCTCGGTTCACAATCACACACTTATCAACCATCACGATGACCTGCTACTAATTAACTCTCTCCCTATTTAAACCCCTCATGTACCATCCTCCAGTGTTTCCCATTTAGCATACTGTGGACTAAAGCTGAGCCTGTCTTCATGAGCTTCCCCACATCTGTGTTTTTAAAACTTTTTGGCAGTGCTTTGTGTGACTAATATCCTGCCTTTTTATCCCTCACTCATGTCTTGCTCAGGTGTCAATATGTCACACAACTAAATTAGTGTTCTATTATTTTCTTAGTTTATACAAGAAGTACAAATATGTAGCTACCTAATGTTTATAATGTGTATTGTTTCTTATATTGTTAACATTAAAATGTAAAACCAAGTGAAAACATTTAAATGTAAAAACAGGTTTGACACTGCTTTGGATCTAGTGAAAATACTAGAAGCTGTCAACACCATGACCTGAGCAGACTGCATTTAACACAGAGAGACCCAGAGACGATGTACGACAACAACCAAAGGTATTCGGATCTTAAGGGAATCCTTTTACTTAGTCTTCAATTATGCACTCCATAGATGTCATGAGGGACAGCCTCACAAGAAAGGAGGCCTGGTGCATGGCATGCAGTGGTGCCTATCATGCGAACACAGAGAGAGACAGAGACAAGGTAGCAGACAACAACCAAAGGTGTTCAACTGCTGTCAGGTCTTTCTCAGTAAACTTCAGAGAATGAAGTACAGGGCAAGCACTTGAACATGCACATGTTCTTCCCTGGATACAGACACTTTGCCTCAAAGACAGTTGCCTCACAGGTTTGTTCCAAAATGACTTCCCTTGTCCCTTATTCCCTTATGCAACAGGAATCGAAAAGAAAGGTGTGAGCAAGTATACCCTCCACTGACAAGCTCCTGTTTTTTAAGTGTAAATGGATTCTGTGACTTGAACAAGTCTGCTCCTTCTCTCATCCAATATAGAAATTGCTCACCGAACTACAATAAGTGAATAAGGTGTAATGAACTTGCTGTGAGAATGATCTCAGTAATTAACTCAAAAATGATAGGCTCAGAAGTGTTGATTTTTTTTAAAGTAGGAAGGATTTTGATATTTCAAGCTTGCCAGCAGAACTAGCTAGCCTAACCTGGGATGACAGCCAATGCACAGCATCACAGCTGGGGGAAACGGATGTGAAATGTCAGTTTAATCGGCAAGGCTCAAGGCAACAGGGTCCTGTCCCTTGACTTAGGTTGATCTAGAGGTATTTCAAGAAACTTCTCAAGCACACTTTAGTGGCAAAGAACAATATTTTCACTTGAACAGGGACCTCAGATTAAAAGTCTGATGCTCTACTGACTGAGCTATTCAGGATAGAAGCAATATCAGAAACATTACAAGTGCAATGTACATGTATGCAAAGAAAATTGAGTTCATGTGTATCGCATTAAGATGTCAATCTGCCTATGGAACATAACACCTCTTACAAGGCTCGATTTTTGCTCTCAAGCTGGGATGGTTTTGTCATGTTGTCTAAGAGAAGAGGCTTTGGTCGGTGGAGTGAGTCTTTGATAACTAAGATTGTAACTAAGATTGAAACTGCTCACCGCACTACATCGAGTACACAAGGTGTAATGAACTCGCTATGAGAATGATCTCAATAAGTAACTCAAAAAGGATAGGCTCATCATGATGCATTAGCTGACAGTCGGCACTCCTACACAAGTGTGAATGTTCAACATTCATTCAAGCATCTCGAGGTCACAGTCTGTAGTGTGTACAAAAGGAATCTAAAGGAAAGGTTTGAGCAAGTGCATCCTCCACTGATAAGAGAGTCCATTTGTTTAAAATGTTCTTTGATGTGAAGGTCATATTATTTTGCCCCCACTTACGCAGAACTTGATTGTTGGAAGAATACAACAGGGGAACTTTCAGTTGTACTTCACATGACTGACACTGTGTAGACTTTAACTAATGTACAGTTGTGTAGCTTTAGAGTTGTGTACAATTGGAGCAAGTGACCTAAGCAACATGTATTGCATACACAGTTTGCCTTAACAAACCTATCACTTCATCATGGTCAGAATATTTGTTATAGATACATGTAATGCTTCAGCATTGCTACTAGTTCTAATACACTCAAACTAGTGCAACAGAGTGGGTGATGGTAATGGTACTGTTAGAAGCAAACCTATATGACTGGGGTTGGGCTTCCACACACTGTCCCTTTCTCCCAATTCACAGAGCGGAAACGACTCGTTTTCAGCCTGTTTTTTTTTTTTTTTACACAACCAATTTCCAACCTCTATAAATATATCGCTTGGAATTCAACAGGCACCTGTTGCTACTGCACCTTTAAGACGGATGTAAGATAAATGAGCTCCTTTATGATTGGCTGCCCTGTATTGTGCTTCATTCAAAACTGACTCAGAGCTGAATTGCCTGAGAAAGGCAATTTAAGTGGGTGTGCTAAACCTCTATAGGCTGAATAGGCAGAGATAGGTAAATAAAGTGTTCTTGTGACATTAGAAATACAAATTTCAAAAGGGGCATTTTTGGCAGCTTAACTGACATAGTTAAGAATTTTAACATTTAAAATATATATATTAAATGGAGAATGTTACTTATTTCACTCTGACTGTAAAACAGTGCATATTGTGTTAAATGGGATTTCCATCCCATGTTTTTAAGGCTGCCTTATGAATAAATAAATATGCAAGAATGCAGAGCATGAATAGGTCAGTCTTCCATTCTGTATCACATACCTACCCTTGATAACACCGTGGTAACTGGAAAAAAAAACAACCCTTTTTACTCAGTTGTCACTACTTCCAATAGACTTCACGCTAATCTCATAGAAGTCCACCCCTTTCCGTGTCCTCCGGAAACAGCACTTCCGTTGTGTTGTGACAGGATTTGTTCCTGAAGTTGTATGCGTTTTCTAAATTTGCACCGCATTTCTTTTGTTTGCTTTTTTACTTTCATTTTTTGTAGGGACTGTGATATATATTTTGTTATTTGAATGCATAATATAGCTTTGGGGCTCCCACAGACACTTGTGTATATAAACATATTAGGGGAGATTTTTTCATTGGTTTGTATATTTTTGTGAAGGAATGCACATAGTTCTTATGTTTGAACCACTTTAAAGATATTTTTTGACTTGTATCAAAAAGGAATGCAAGCATTTATTCATATCAACATTTTCCTTGCAGAATCAATTCAAAGACGATGCAACAGAATAGTTTTGCTTTTCTATTCTGTACTTTGTTTATTGACAGGTAATTCAACCCTCAACTTTTTAGGGTGCCTCCCCATAATTGCTCAGCTCTTCTGTGTAATAAAAGCAGGATTGGTTTGTATATCACATTGGTGTAGGTCGTTTTCACCTGTTATATAAAGAACATTCTAATGTCTTTGGGGGAAACGAACCAAATTAGTCCTTTATAATTGTAATTATATATTACTTTGCTTCATTAGAAGTTTGTGATTATTCCTGTTATTCATCAACTTAGGTACCGTGATTTACTGGGGTAGGTCAAATTAAAAGATAATTGCCTGCTTATATTAGGTAAAGAAAGTTTTTTATGTCATAGTTTTCACTTACTATGATTGGGACAATACATCTTTTACATGAGGATGGATTTTATCAAAGCTTATAGGGATCTGTATGCCATGCATAGGACGCTTATGCTTTATTTAGTTCACTAAATACAAGCAGTTCATTTTTGTTTTAAATGTTGATGTTCCACCTGCTCCATCAGACCCTCTGCTTTGACACTATGTCCACCTGGTGTACATCAGTAAGCACAGCCTATAACAAGGTATGTCTTAGCCACTTGTAATCTTCTAAGCATTAACTTTCACAACATTTTTATGACAATGTTAGTCTTTATAGTTTCCATAACTAGGTGCTTAACTGAAATCAGCTCCAGTGTTTCATGTTGATGTCTTTCATTTTTCATACATAGTCATGTATATATTTGTGACATGCTACATTTGTTACTGTTTTCACTTGAACAAGGAAAATCATACTCAAAACAGGTATATAAGTGGACAGTCAGGGTGAAATAAGTAACATTCTCCTTTTAATGTTATATTTTAATCAATAAAATATTAAAGGTCTTAAGTATGTCAGTGTTTTAGTTAGTCTTTTGGCCAATGTTTTTTTTTAAAAAGAGATAAGGAGATACCAGAACAAAATAGAAAAGCAAATAATAGAGGAAGATGGCATGGGATGGAGGGATGGAGGGATGATAAAAGACAGGGGTAGTAACGGATAATTTATTCTATTCTCTCAGCTATTCTCTTTAACTAATTCTGAAGTCTGCATCTTTATTTTCTATTTGAATGTTAACTTTACGACTAGCTGATTGGGGTTTAGGAACGACACTAGCGTTGATTTTGATTCTAGCCACAGTTCTAGTAATAAGCAGTGTTACAACTCTACATGCAAAGTCACTGAACAGTTGACTGTTAATTCTGTAGTAAGCATAATGCAAAAAATACAACAACATATTTTGTTGTGATTGAAAAAATTACGTCCTAAATACATGCGTTGTAAATACATTGACATTAGTATTTTTAATTAATTTCTAACATTCAGAGACATTCAGAGATGTTTCTATTAAGCCCAGAGTCAGCTAGGTCTCCACTCTCTAATTACTCAATGAACCTCAATGGTCTCCCAATCACATCTTCTCTAACAATTAAAGATCTTGGAGTTATGGATCCCAGTCTCTCGTTCGAAGCTCATGTAAATAAATAATGTTTCTAGGACCCCCTTTCTCCACCTTAGAAACATTTCAAAGATTAGGAACATGCTCTCCACACATAATGCAGAAAAGGTAGTCCATGCATTTATTACTTCAATATTGGACTACTGTAATCCCTTACTATCTAGCTGTGCTATTAAGTGCCTAAAGTGCCTAGCGAGTTCAAAATGCAGCAGCCATAGTTCTTAATAGAGCTAGAAAATTTGATCACATCAATCATATCTTAGCTGCTTTATTTTGGCTCCCAGTAAAATTTCGTATTGATTATAAACTACTTTTAATCATTCCAAATGTGCATTAGACTTTACAATAACCTAAGACAACCCTTTTGCATGAAGGGAACTGGTAACTATGCTCACCCTCCATAATGTGCAAAAGATATTTAAAGTGTAGGACAGTCGAAGCATTATGTGTGCGTGTGCGTGATGTTATTAACGTGACAGTAAAAGCTTACCATTTTTAAACGGGGGCTGATCGACTTTCCACTTATGCAAGACTTATGTCAAGAGTACATGTCAAAAATTAGAGACGAAATGAGGTGCTAAATGCCGCAATTAGGCATACAGCAGTCAAAGGCAATTTGGAAACACACTTAGAAAACTTTCAAAAAGCTTATCAACGTGACGAGAATGTGAGGTTTAGGTTCATCTATAGTGTTACAGTATCAATGTGAAATATGGATATCGAGGTCAGCAGCACGTAAGAATGTATATGTGTGAAACATCTTCGTCGCCATAAATGTTGTGTTGTTACATAATTAAGCAGTCCATCCAGTTTCATTTACTTGATTTATTAGCAACCTGTGTCCACTGTCTAACTCAAGTATTTTTATTTTAATTTCCTCCATGTTGTTTATAATAGGCCTACAGTAAGAAATCCTTTTAACTGATTAATAATTAAAAAATATCTTTCTTGACTATAAGAATATAGCTTAACCATTAGAAAGATTAAACATCCAGTGAGTGTGTATCCTGGCATGTTAATGTAAAAGGCAGCTCCTACTGGATTTGGGGAAAGATTAGTAAAAGATTTCAAATATCTGCAAAGCAGAAAACTGCCTATTCAACAGGCATAAATGATGTACTACCGAAGTAGTTGTGTTATTTGCATAGCCTAATTAATATCATTAGATCAAGTTCTATATTACCTATATTGTTATATTACAATTTTGCTTTTGCTTTTTTGCTTCACAATTGTTACACATAATTGCTGCACCTGATACGAGGATAGGAATTTCAATTTATTCATACTGGATATAAGAATCATTAATGGCTGCTGAGTGAAGCACTTTCATTGAAAATTCATCCACCAATTTTTTTTTTATTTATTTTTATTTTTTTATATAACCAGAAACAGGGCACATCAGCCAGGAATACATTCCAGCTCTGTTTTAGAACACTGGCTGTGATTCATTACATTTTGGCAATTGTGAAAACAAACTGGATGATACTTCTAAAAGTAATTGTGTTTGCAGTTTATTTGCATTTAAATCTTATTTAAATCTTGAACGAAAAATGTATCAGAGAGCTCTAGTGTTTTTCACAGACACACACCCAATTAAACTGTGCTTGACCATTTCTTGCCCTCTATATCATTCTCTGCAGTTTACTGAGAAAGACCTGACACTGGGTAATGCCATTGTCTATTCGAAGGCCAAAACAACAACAATCTTGGTTATCAAAGATTCACTCCACCCTGACCACAGCCTCTTCTTTTAGAAGCTATGAAAAAACCACCATCGCAGCTTGTGAGCACAAATCTAGCCTCTTAAAAATACTCGCCTGGAATTAAACCTAGTAGAGTTCCACAACGAGGTGCAATTTGTAAAAGGACGTCTTTTTCTCTCAGAGTTAGAAATCTGCAGAAATAAATACATCAGTTAAATTTTTAAATATGTAGGTTAGAAATCCAAGTATAAAGAGCAGATATATTATCTGTGCTAATTAATAAATGTATTTAAAGTATACATTTAGTAGGCCTAAAAATATAACTCGTATGTAAATCATATCTAAATCTTTTTATTTAGAGTAAATTACATGCGACATATTGAAGATTTTGATTTTTTTGGCCCGCTACCACCATACCGCCTCATCGGGAACTGTTACACTTTATTTTTTATTTATTTTTATTTATAACTTAAAAATAATCACCTGGAATGTAAACCTAGCCGAGGTCCACAACGAGGTACAATTTGTAAAAGGACGTTTTTTTTCTCTCAGAGTTAGAAATCTGGAGAAATAAATATATGAATTTATTACCCCCCATCAGTGGACCTTTAGAGCTTTATTATTAAAAATAAGACAGACAGATGAACAGACAAACGCAAAATGTATATAGAATATTTTTAAGTATTTGCCATCTGCACCATTACAGGAATGATGTGTGTGTGTGTGTGTGTGTGGTTATGTGCGAGTACATGTATGTTGGATTGTATATGTACACGTATTAGAGTGTGATATTTATCGTTTATGGATTGGCTCTGTATGGATTTTATCAAAGGTGTCCAGTCTAGATTATTGGTTCTGTTATTGATTAATTCTGAGAATTATTGATATATATACTCTATCAATAGATTTTTCTATTGGGTGACACTAATATTATTTTTTGTTTTCCAGTTCATGAGTATGTTTTTTGTTTGTTGTTTTTTTGCAAGAATATTTTTATTATATCAATATAATAATGTTATACATAGTATCCTGTCATATTGGTTGATGATATGTCTCCTAGGAGACATAAAGAGGGTGTTGGATGGATATGGTTATTTAAAGCATGGGATATGTTGGTGATGCACTATATTGGACTGTTTGCACTTGTGTAGCATGTTGTCTGTTGCACTGTTGTTTTTATGTTGCACCATGGCCCTGGAGGAACGTTGTCTCGTTTTTGTTGTGTACTTGTATATATAGCTGAAATGACAATAAAACCACTTGAACTTGAACTCGAACTTGATGACGACTTGCCAAAATTGCTTGATAGGTGTGCTCTGCCACGTGGCGTGAATGTAATCGTCAACTGTGATTTGAGTAAAGTATGTACAGATTGCTGAGCTTGTGAAACCAATTTTAAACATCCAATGTGTAGTATAATGTACTCTGTATTATTTTGTACTGAATGCATTGTAGGTTAGTGCTGCTGTCATGTGGTAATTATTATTACAAATTTTAATCCAAACTGCAGCGTCAGGGGCTAGTAATAAATGTTCCTCCTATTGTCTCGATGGGAGAGTAACTGTGAGATTTGATTTCACTATTATTTTGTATATCTTAGATAATAGGTTTTTTGTATTAAGAATGTTTGTTTATAAATTCTGATATGGATGTAGGTATCGGAATTGATTTTTGAACACATAGGTGATCTTAGCTGATGGTATTGTTGGAACTGGGGGCTTTCTATAGCATATTTTGGGGCTAGTTGTGGGCGTGACATGAAACAAGTCTTAGGATAAATATGTTTAAGGTTTGTAATGCCTTTTTCTATCCAAGATGTAAAGTTTAATATTTTTGTTCATGGTAAAGCCTGGATTGTTCCAAATGGGAGAATGAATAGTTCGTGTGAGTATGGAGTTTGATATCTTGTGGAATTTCCACCAGACTGTTAGTGTCATGGCCACCTTCAAACTGTTGAAACATGGATATTTTTGAATATGAGTCTGGGCACATTTGAAACACCTGCCGCAAACATTACTGACATTATATCTTGTTTATGTGATTGGCTGTGCTTCTCTAGCCACAAGTACTTTTTGATTTATTTATTTTTTAATTTGGTAATTTTATATATAACAGCAACAAATGACATCTTAAGTTTTATGACAAAATGTGCAAACAAGCTGGTCTGAGAGGTGTGTAGCGGGATATGACTCAGTGCATCTCTGGTGCTGCTTTTGATGAGTACAGTGTCATAAGTGTGTCTGTCCAGCAGCGCAAAAAGGGGATACAGCTTCTTCTCCCGGAGGTTTCCGATAAATATGTAGATATATTAGTATGTAACAGAAAGACAGCTGTCCATCCTCATAGTCTAGGTACATGCCCACATTCCTGGGCAGTTGTGTCAGGGGCAGAGGGGTCTCAGGCATGGTGCAGGTGTACAACTTCTGGGTGTTCCTCCAGAGCACCCAGAAACCCTCACAGTGGCTTTCTCAACTTGCTCAGACTCAAATCTGAATATCGGCATCCGAACCGTCTTAGAGAGGACCAAAAAACACAACTCATTTGATTAAATTGTTCCAGTATAAATATGGTTATCAAACATGCTTTTAAAAATATACTTCCATGGAGATGGTGCCCTACAGGGTAGTGTTGGAACAGTGTGTACAGGCTTAGTGTCATGTTGTGGCCCCGCCCCCTCCTCAAAGATCTTGGTGTGTGTGTGTTCGTCTGTGTTGCCACACCCTCTCGTGTCGTTCGCCTGTTCTCTGTTATGTGTAATCGGCTTGGGTGTATATATGTCTCGTGTGTCATAGTACGTGTGTTGGTGTTTGAGATGTGCATAGTGTTTGAGCTTTGTTGTATGTTTTGCATGTTTGCAAAAACAAAAGTGCGTTTCATCGTGCCTCGTCCCCGCATCCTGCTTATCCTCGCAACGTCACAACTAGACCACTTTAGATGTAACTTAGAACCTCCAGTGACCTCTGTATGTGTTTCTTTAGTTGTATGAGCTCCACTGGAGGACTCTGAATAGTTGACAATGGAAGAGGGGTATATCAGATTCACCCCTTCTGCCTCGGTGTGACAGATTAACACACTGCATTAACGTTTAGAAATAAAAACATATGGTAAACACAGTCTAGAAAATATTACCTTGTAACAATTCATTCAGTATATGAACTGTTTTCTGTGTCCTTATGTCTATAAATTAAAAGTAATAAAACATTTAAATGATAAATAAATTACAATGAATGTATAAATGTTCACAAATAAGAAACTACATTGATCTGCACTTTTCTCCACAGATTCAAGGAACTCATGAAAGTTGGAAGCTATAGAAACACATAATACAGAATTATAGACTGACTGATGTGTGAGCAGAAAGATCACTGTGATGTTCTCATATCTAAAGCACTCAAAGCATTGATGTTATGTAAATGAACTGTGATCTGATTGGTTTAAGGAAATAGATTCATCTACTTTGAAGTTCAAGTTTTTATCAAAAGGTTAGAACTGGTTGACTATACTTTGTCTGTCCTGCAACAGGAAATTTAAACATTTATATCCAAAGTATTACGCGATAGAAATCAATTCAAGACTACCCGTTATTGACCGCTAGATGACGGAAGATACTAAGAAATAAATGAGTCCAGATCCTCCTGCCCGACTTTACGGTGAGACTCTGCTTTTACGTCATTAAAACGCTAAAGAAAAAAGGCCGCCATAATTGTAGTTCCACAACGTGAAAAAGCGTCATTTTGTATGCCGAAGAATGAATAAACACCATGCCATGCTTTGAAGACGACGAAATTGCAATTTATTTAGCTAGCCATAAGAATAAGAATAGCTGTTTAATTTACATAATCACAAATATATTGCATGTACATACAGCTACATTTCAGTCGATCAAAATGTTTCACGTATTTATAACCGCAACTTTATGTTACAGTGGTCATATCAGAGATTTACCAATATAAAACGCAAGAGGTGTCGTGTTCTGTAATAGAACATTTTAACATTTATATCCATATTACACATAAGCAAGGTGTAATATAACCATATGTACTGAACAGACATGAACAGCCTGTGTATTGTGAAAATACATGTATGTGTCTTCTACAGCAATTACTGTGCCGTGCACACTTTAAGTTTGGCATGAAGTGTTTGCTTTTTCCAAAGCAAGTAGTATTAAATTATTCTCATAGAATAAATTTCACAAAGACATGGACTTCTCGGTTGACCGTAGAAAGATGGGGTTTTTTTTGTATTTAATTGATTTAATGCGAATCGTATGTAGGTTACCACTGCTAAGCTTCACCACTGTCAAGGTAAGACCTCGAAAAGACGCAGAAAATTATTTTAATAACAGCTTCTGCTGATTTATTCAATAACTGTATGACACCGTTTGAGTGTACGTACCGACTGAAAACAAACCCAAATTATTAGAGACACTCTTACTGCGTCTCCACATTGAAACATATCAGTTAGTTAGCTAGGCTGGCTAACTAGCTTAGCTTTATTAGCTAGCTAAGCTAATTGCGAAGAGGATTACGTTAAAGAACCCCCGGTCTACAGTTGTGCACATACAGGAAAATTAATGAATAGCATGGTAATACACGCATTTATTGGAACAGTTATGTAGCTAATATGCATTTGTAGTATGTGCGCCTGGCGTAGAAATGAGTCTTCGTTAGCCCATTAAGGTTAGCTTAGCTAGGCTAGTTCGAGCAAGCTATTGTTGGTTGTTATGACAACGGGCTTGGTGTATTTTGCGAGCTTGTCGGCTACATAACACAAGTGTTTATCGCTTTACTACTGCGGTGAAATGTTATTATTGTAAAACTCTGCCAATGCCAGATGTGTAGAATAATTCACTAGTGATGTTTACTTCGAGACTTTGACAGTTTTAAGATGGATAGAAAGCGAATGAGCCAGCTAGCTGTCCAAGCTAACATGCAACCTTCTGTACATCCCGGGTACTCCCAGCCCTTATCAGGACCTCACAGTTCCCTTTGAGAACTCCCTGGTATCACGATCATAACTTTGGACAACCAGTTGTCATTCTCAACTCATGTTTCAAATCATGTTTCAGATTTCTCCCTTGTAACATACGAAGGATTTGGCCCTTTCTTTCGCAGGAAGCTACCCAGGTGTTTGTGCGGTCTCTTGTGATCTCAAAGCTAAACTACTGCAACTTACTACTTGCTGGTCTAGTAGTACTCTAGTACTTATTGTTTATTGCACTTATCAATGTTTAAGGTAGACCTTATGTATTTTGTACTTCTTGTTAGGAACTGGTTCAAAGTGACAAGTCCTTCAGGTTCAATCTCCTCCAAGTTACCCTCTGCCCTCCGTCCTCTGTAGCCGGATCCGGGGAAGTCAAGAGATACTGACACCAAGGTAGTGAATCGAGAGTTCCACTTTATTGAGGAAAGCACAGAGTATATATGTGTCCTATATCTACTATCTAAATCTACAGGATGATGGAGAAAAGTGAGGCATGTTCTAAGGGTCTACGTAGAAAGGAAAGGGACAAGGTTATTAAAGATTAGATGTTCTCTGCATGAACGAGCCACGAGCTGTTCCCTTGCCCGCCATTAGCCACTCCTGTGCTTAAAGAGAGACGGAGAGAGAGAAAGGGAGGGGTAAAGGAGACAAGAAGAGGGAGCGGATGACCTAGGGCGACCAGCTTGTGGTCAAGCCGCCATGTCATGGCTGATAGGCAGAGACCTTGCGTTGGGTGCCTGAATAGAGAAAGGCTCCAGTATCTAACACTTCTAGGCATCAGCAGTAATCCCTGTATTTCTACAGTATTCTAGATCATTGCTATATTGGACTCTAACCTATTGGACTGGCTAGGATGTATTCTATGAATAAATAACAAAGCACTTTTGTAAGTCGCTCTGGATAAGAGTGTCTGCTAAATGCAGTAAATGTAAATGTCCAAGGAAAGCCGACACTAGCAGGCAAACCGAGCATTGCACAGGCCATATTTGAAATTCCCACAATGCTTTTCTCACCGAGCGTATGTCCGGGCAATAACGTCAGTTGGTCCTACCAGACAATTATCAGCATGACGAGAGTCTTTCATATCAATAAATTCTGACAACACTTTGAAAGTGATAAGCAGTGGTTAGCTCGAAAGTTATTCATAAACAAGCACGTTGAAAATTACGAAACAAGAGACTTAGATCAGCTGTTGTCTCTATCGATGGTGTGGGTGACCCATGTGTTCTTAGGATGCAGGTAGGGTCTAACGCCTTCTGTGCTGAGTTGCTGTTTCCATATTTTAAAAATAGAACATTGTTAAACGGCATCTGTAATAGTTAAGGAAAATGTGTTATAAGTATAAAGTGTTACAGTAAGTGTTTTGGCCCCTGACTGCCATTAGGACAAGCCAAGACAACCGCACACTACGTTATCTTATCTACTTGTTAAATCAGCCTGAAATTAAGATACAGATAAAAGTGTTGATTTTTATACTAACATTATAACAACTTCAGCCAAAGTATTCAGAATGTAAATGTTTGGTCTAGCAGATATGGCCCACAACTGATGCAGAGAGTGCATGACATGGCAGAGGGGATTCATGTTGGCAAAATGCCCTCCTACGAATTAGTCCCAAATACTGAAGCAAAAAAGAGGCCGAATTCATCTGATGGAAGTAAGTCTAAAAGGGCTTCTTGATGATGTTACCCTGGTGACTTGCATTCTTTCCAGATGCTCAACAACCATTAAAAGTAGTGCATTGCTAAAAACTACTACTTGTTGTGCTGGAGGTGTTGAAAATATGGTTTCCTTGTCATTGTCAGTTTGATTTTATAAGGTTCTACGTGGGTATCGATAGGAGCTGAAACTGTGCATGTGTTGCCCCTCTGAGGAGATGAGCCAATGAGGAAGATGCCCGTGTTCAAATTTGACTCTAGACCACGCTTTGAGCCGGTGCACTTTGTCAGCGTTTGAAGTTGCAGCAGCATTGGCGGAGTGGGACGCAATGGTGAGAAGGAGAACGAGAAGGATCTCAGGAGTGAAGCTGAACAGCGGCAAGCAGCGGGAGGCTGGAGACAAAGCCTCTCCTCTCCCTTCTCTGACACAAACACAGTCACGTGTTATATACTCACATAATCCAAAATCTAGCATCTTTTATTTGCTGTTAGCTGGCGAAGAGTAATCAGTATAGTCAGATTCCTTTAATGTAAACACTTGGGAAAATTCCTGCCATGAGATCACTTTGGACACAGGGAAGATCTGATAGTAAATATTATGACAGGGTGAGGTCATGACTGCTTAGAAAAGTTTATAATGAAGGTCATGAAAGGTCAGTTTTGACTAATTGCAAAAAACGCCATGTAAACATTAGAATGGGAAAATCAAGCGGTCTGAGCGAAGCGAACTGCGAACGAGGCATGGAACAGACTAGCCAGGACCAATATTTTGAAAGGGATCAGAAGAGGATGACATCAAGAATCATTCTGATGATCATGTGGCGCACGGTCAAGCAAATTGCAGCCAGATACAATGCTGTTGCTCCAACTAACATGTCTGAAGGCACACCATGGGTCCTCTGAAATCAGTAGATGTTTGAACAGAAGGGCTTACCTATGTATTGTGACCAAGTGCATCCCTTCATGCAGCTGCTTAAACTATGGCAGAAGGACACTTTCAACAAGACAAGAAACCCTGCCGCAAGGGTTGTATAATCACGGATTTGTTCCAGTATCAAGACAGCAAATTTTCAATGTTTCCCTGGCCTTCACAGTCCCCAGATCTTAATCCTATAGAACATCCCTGGGTAAAGGTATAACAGGCAGTTTAGAACATGTCAGTCCCTCCAAGTAATTTAAGAGAAAATATCCTATGAAGATTGGACCAAGATTCCTGCAGAGCATTTTCAGCATATAGTGGAAACTATGCCAGAAAGAATTGCTGCAGTTCTGGAGGCCAAAGAAGGTCCAACATGCTATTAAATGGGTGTACTTAAGCCAGATACACTGTGTCCTATAATAGGATGTTGCTGGAATGTATGTGGATGTTGTTGGAATGGCCGCAGAGTTGCGGCAGCAGTACAGGTAGTCTGTGATCCTTTCCCCCATCCGAGTGAGTTTGCCCTTTTACACGGGGTCGAGTTATGATGTGAATATTTAATTACACAGGATGGATTGTGGGTGACAGAACCGAACAGCCTTCAGGATTCAAATAGAGAAAGGTGAAACTTCTCCAGCCTTTGAGTTAATCACAGGACTATTGCATAGCAATTAGGGATAACAGAACAGCTTTCGGGGGGTTTGGGTGGGGTGCCTTATCCGCCCCTTTAACAGAGTAGTCACAATTCAAATTTCCCTTCTTCCATTGTTTACAAGGCATTATACATGTGGTTTATTTATAGTGCACGGAGTAATATGCAGCGAGTCTGGTCTGTCTGCTTTGGAAGAGAAACATTTGGCCAAAAGAGCAAGACACAGCCAGGAGGATTATTGGTAAGAGCACATCATAATATGCACCTTAAAGCTGTGCTCTACAGCTAGGTCCTGTTCCATGACTGCATATATAAATTTACTACTGACATTGCCATTTATATCTGGCCATTTACAGTGCACTCTTGCTCAATGCAGCACTTGAAGCTGATTTTCCATTGTGTAGTTATTATGTTCAAGAGATGTTTGACCCGGTCAGGGTGACACACTTTAGTGAGGGCAGCAGTATCCTAGAGGACACTACAGACAGTGACGGAGACATCTCAGAGCGCGAGGTGAGAGGTTGAGTTTTTTGTTACTCTCTCTACGACATACTTTTCATGCCAGGTACTATTGTCCAGTTCAGCCCAATTTAATTTACTGCCTTGTATTATCATATATAAATTGCTGAACATCTTATCACTCAGTTTCAAACATCCCCTCAGCTGTTTTAAGCCATTTCGGTTATTCAGAAGTACTGCTAAATGGATGTGGTGGGAAAATGAGAACACATCAAACACAGACAGCTTTATGCATTGAGTAGTAAAGAGTAAAAGTTTATTGAGTTTGTAAAGGGAAAGAAATGTGAGTTCCACCTTCCAACTATAACTTTTCTAGGATACGTGATCAGCCATGGTGAAATCACTACGGATGATAAGAAGATCAAAGCCATCTTCCAGTGGCCCATTACTATTATAGTTAAAAAACTCCAGAGATTCTTGGGATTTGCAAACTTTTACCGATGCTTCATATGGAATTTTAGCAGCATTGCAGCTCCTCTCACAGCCCTCCTGAAAGGAGCAATGACCAAGCTACTTTGGAATCAGGAGGCTGATCAAGCATTCAGGAAACTGAAAGAAGCTTTTACCACGACTAGCATACGTCGACATCCTGATCCTTCCATTCCATTTGTCGTGGAAGCTGATGCTGCTAACATCGGGGTAGGAGCTGTACTTTCACAACGATACGACAAGTCCAAGTTACAATAGATGATTAAATAGACAAGTGCATATAAAATAGATGATGGAATAAACAAGCCATACAAGACACAGTCATCCCAATGGAATGTCTGTCGGGAAAACATTACCTACCTTGTGCTGTGACCATCTGTTGAAGTGGGCTCATTCTTCGCTGGTTCAGGGCTATGACAAGCGATATTCATAAGTATGTTTCTTCATGTTCAATTTGCAGTCAAAGCAAGATGCCTAAGACCCTACCCACAGGAAAGCTCATGCTTCTTCCCGTACCAGAAAGTCCTTGGTCTCACATCACCTTAGATTGCGTTACTGACCTCTCTGTCCTCACTGTAGTTGATGGATTCTCCAGGGGTGTGTGGTTCATTGTGTTTCCGAGTATGCCTACAGCCTGCCAAACTGTGGAAGCCTTGTTTAACCAGGTGTTCCGTATATTTGGCATCCCAGAGGACATAATATCATATTGGGGACATCAATTCACATCTCGAGTTTGGGCTTCCTATATTGAACACATCGGGGTAGCTATTAGTTTTACATCCACAGTCAAATGGCCAATTCCTACATTGTTTTTATATGAACAATCCATCAGACCGGTCCAAGTTCCTCTTATTGGCAGAAATGGCCCAAAATTCACTTACTAGTTCATCCACTGGCTTGACTCCTTTTTATTGTATTTTAGGTTATCAGCCTCAAATGTCCCATGGATTTCCATATCAGCTGGTTTCCCAGCTGTGGATGAGTGGATGCAGCGGAGCGAAAGGGTATGGGAGGAAACAGATCAGTGTATTGTATGAGCTCTCTGAATGTATAAGGAAATTGCGGACAGGCACAGAGGGGAGAACCCGATATACCAACCTGGTGACAGAGTGTGGCTCTCTACACAGGACTTCCGCAAGCCGGGGTCATGTCGCAGGTTAGGTCCCAAGTATATCGGTCCATATGAAATTACCAAGCACATTAATGAAGTCACATATCAACTCAACTTACCTGCTCACTTTGTGTTTTGAGGTCATTTCATGTGTCCCTTCTTAAGCCTGTTGTTCCTGTTCTGGCCTTTGGATGAGGTCACCCCTGAGGTCACTCCTGTATTAAGTATGTTGGTTGCTGTCATTAGAGTGTATTGTTTCTGAAGGTTTTTTTGCATTATGCAATGCCTCTTCGCAGAGTGTGATTTTCAAGAACTTTAGTAAGCAGATGACTTATTTGCATCACCTTTTTTGGTAGGACAAAGCCCATCCATGAGCCAAAGGAAGCTGAGGTAGGCCCCATTCCATGAAAACACAGGGAGTGTGTGAACCAGGATACCAACACAAGCATACATGCAAGCTGACACCTACCCTCCCCTTGTCCAGTGGTTTGGCCAGTAGACAACTAATGAAAAACATTTCAAAAGCATTTATACAGAAGCCAATGTTCAAATGGCTCTCTGTGCAGTGAGGAAACATATCATAAGGAAGTGCAAATTCCACTAAAGTTTAAGTAGGATCACTGAATTCAAAGTCTAGAGCACTATTACACTATGACTTCTAACAATAGCGTAAAAACAGTAATGTCATTCGTTTTTAGGAAAGGAATGTAAAAGTTTATGAAATATTCTTAAAAAGAGGACAATTTGATGAGGAGCTTGGTCTTGCACAGCTACCAAAACCCAGGACTGAACTAGGAGTCTTTTGATATTCAATCTAACACTCACCCAGGTGAGCTATTTCAGCTAGTGACTAAATACATTTGCCTGGTTTCGATCAAAATGTTACCAATGAATGTAGCTCATGTTCATGTCAGAGGAAACTGTCACCTTTATCCCTGGTGAGCTAGTGGCTAGGATTCTCTTTCAAACTTAATTTTTATGTGGAATAAAAAGAAATATGAATACCTCTCTTTATGACCTCCTAATGCTCATGCATACCAAGTCCAGTATGCATACAAACATCGTCAGTATACTAGGAATACAGAGTTTGAAAAATGTTTGTCAGAAGCATCTGAGCTTTATTGCTGGTGGGTGAGTGGCTAGGATTCAACACTTTCACCACTGCGACTTGGGCTTGATTCCTGGTCAGGGGATGCTCTTTTTGCTCACTTAAAAAAGAAGCTTGTATGTGAAAAAACAAACTTCCTTTGAGTCAGATTTTAACTGACAGACTAAGGATAACAGTTTTAAATTCTACAGTCCTCCACTCTACCAACTAAGATATTGAAGGCAACAGACATGTAATCCCATAAGTCCAAACACCAGTATGTTGGCAAGAAACACGGCCAGTTATGGATGTTTGAATTGTTAAGTTCATTTGACACAAAGAAGAAACATTGCATTGTACGAGTTGGAGATGTTCAGCTACCAACAGATATCTCTTGATTACATTTGGATGCATACTGGACTTTGTGTACAATCAATAACTACTGGTACTAACTCAAAGTATGTTTCCCCCTTCAGTTTTATTTTATGCCAGAATAAAGACTTTCTGTCTTTAGAATTCTACATGACTCAAACTGAGATGCAGCAGATCACTTAGCTAGAACAAAGGGTCTTGTACTACAATAATGACTTTTGCTTTATTGCCCATAAGGTCCACCTCTTTTTTCTTTAACCCTCAGATCATCCCGTAGATGTTAGAATTATTCTAATGAAATTATAATTAACATAAAAAAAAATTCCTTAACATCACTCTTAAAATAACTTTTACCTTACAAATGATTTCTTTACCAGCAAATTTGAGTTGGTATGAATTCATCTATTAATTTTTCGTTATTATTTCATTAAATACATGCCCCCCCCCCGCCCCCTAAAAAAAGAATAACAGTCCAAATAAAAGGTCTAAATGAATCTTTGCAGTAACAACAGTCTTTTATGCTCTTCCAACCACCCCACCTCCCCCCAGTGGACACACCATGCTCCAGTACATGATTCTGGAGTGCTGTGCTATCTGTGCTCCCCACTAACTCTTCCTACCTGCTGGGGTTTCTCCTTCCTGGACCTGCCTTAAAATGCTTAAAATGACAGCACCAGCCCTCCATTTACCTGCAACATTCTGCACTGTCACAAACAATATTTATGTGCAGATTAGCAGATGAACCTCACCTGGATGATCCACATTTCATTTCTTTGTACTGTTATAATAATGAGTTACTGTATTTCTACCCAGGTGTTCTATCCAGGTGAACTGTGCTCTGTTTCTATCTCCTATGATGTCTTTGTGTAGGAATGCTGTAGTGTATCTTTCATGCTTACAATTTGTCAGCCATCCTCTACCCAACTCATCTTTGCCCAGGTTTATCCAGGGTTAACCAAAGGAGGATGAGTTCCCTTTTGAGTCTGACACCTTCCAAGTCCCTTCCACCATTCCAGTGAGTTTTTCCTACTGTCACCCTTGCCAATGTCATTTGGCTTATTTATCAGTTGTCACAAGGTGTTAACGTTATTATGCACATGTATATAAAATGTGTACATACATAAATATATATATATATATATATATATATATATATATATATATATATATATATATATATATATATATATATATTGCATTATTCTCTGCGCCTTACATGTTATTTGCAGTTTGGATTGGATTATAAAGTGAATTTCATTGGTGAGTACTATATTTTTTGGTGACAAACTATAATCTAATCTTTACAAAGCAGTGACCAGAAAGGAAGAGCTGGATGAGGCTTTGGTCTCCATGATAGTTAGAGACACACAGCCATTTAGCTTAGTTGAGGATAAAAGCTTCAGGGACTTGGTAGCAAAATTGGATTCAACTTACATTCTCCCAACTAGGAAGGTATGTGTGGTGACATGGATACATTATGAGAGTAGTATTAAAAATATATATAATTATTTTCTTCCTTCCCTTTAGACTGTAAAGGCCATGGTTGAGGCCAAATGTCAACAAGAGAAAGAGAAGGCCAAAGCTGAGGTCCAGAAAGTTCTTGCAATGAGTTTGACAGCAGACATGTGGACATCTCTTAATGTGGATGCCTTCTTGGCTGTGACCTGCCATTTTATAGATGACAACACATTTCTGAAGTCTACACTACTTGGTGTTGTGAAATTCCTGCAGGCGCATACGGCTGAAAATTTGGCCTGTGTGAAATCCTCTTTTATGGAAGAATGGGGAATAAAATAAAGTCACATGGTTACTGATGGCACATCTAATATGATTGCCTGTGGCAAATAGCTGAAGCTGCCTCATGCACTCTGCATTGCTCACACCCTGAATATAGTTGTTTAAAAGGCTCTTGAACTAACCCCAGTACTATCTGCCATTTGTACAAAGTCAAGGAAGCTGGTGGGCTATTTTAGAAGCAGCACAACTGCCAAAGTTAGTAACATTATTTTCACATTGTTTACATATTGTTTTATATTGCTACATGTGTAACGTTTACTGTTTTATTGTTAAAGGAGATGTGGGACCTTGTTCAAGAGCATATGGGAAAATAAAAATAAAAAAAAAACTGAGGTTGAAACAAGGTGTTGGAGCGATTAGTAGAACTCAGGGAGCCTGTGGGGGCAGATTTGGCAAGCTTACAAACTGACATTCCTGCGCTGACCTCTGATGTGTACAGTAATGTTTGTGGGTGCCTTTCTATACTGTATTCTTTTCACAAGGCCACTGTGCAGCTGTCAGAAGAGAAAAAGGTATCTTTTTCAAAGTGGTGCCATTATTGAAAATGGTTTAAAAAATCTTCCTGGAAGAGGCACAGGGCACATATGGAGATCAAACCCATGACCTTGGCATTATTAGCACCCCACTCTGACCAACTGAGCTAATCGGCCTTTCTCAGTTCCTTTTGCAGTTCTCGGTGCAGCAGGGAAGGGAACCTTTCCATGAAATTGTAGACTTGGTGTCAACAAGATTACGGCCACTTTTCGACCGAGCATAGGTGAAAGTTGACACATATTGTTCCCTCTGACAAATGGTTATTCTGCAGCCAACTTTTGAATTAAACTTCAAAAGCAAATGTGCAGAAGCTTTTGTTAAAGAGCAATTCAGTGCAGTTGTACACAGTGACGAAATCATCAATTGCAAAGTCCACTGAGCTTTATTGCTGCGAGTTACATAGTGCTGTCTATTACACCATGAAATCTGCCATAACAACAAAAATGTAATGTCTGATTCTGTGAGCCAAGGAATATAAACCTTTTAGGGACATATTTAAAATATCAGATTTTCTGCCTGAGCACAGAGTAGGCATTTTTTTCTAGCTTTAACCATACGTCCTCTTTCTTTGGAAATCTGGGTCATTGCTGCATGAATAAGCAAAAAGATTTTGAGCAATTTTTTTGTCTGGGTCTAAGGGGCAATTTATTCAAACCAAAAGATGCTATTTTAGCTAGTTTGTCAAATGAACATGTCAAACCTACAGAGACAATGTGTCTAGCTACAGAGCTCTGCAAGGTTTAATTCTTGGAAGTATTTGAAGCCATAGAAAGTTATTCTGTAAGCATTGCTTAACTCATTAAAAAGAGACAGTTAGAGCCAATGGCTGCCAGATCGAACATAGCTCACATTTTATAGTGTTTGCATAGCATATCAGAATCTGCAAGAACTATTCCTGTCATTTCAGGAATAAGCTTTTTTGACTTCACAGCTAGATGAAATATTTAGGGTGGATACAGGATTTGGTATGATCTCCTAGAGAATTGCCATTCCACTGTGTCTTCAGCTTTTGTCTGATCTGCAAACAAGTCCCACTCTAGGAGAACTAGCTCAAGTGGTAGAGTGCTCTTTTAGTATGTGAGTGTTAGTGGGATTGATGCTCACATTCTCAAGTCTAGAATTTGTAGTTTTTTTCTATGATGAAATCATTTCTGATAGCAAATGTTTTCAGGACCTGCAGATATGCTTATGCCATGCACACATTACGTGACTTTTGAAGTTTTCAAATTGATGGATGGCTCACACTGCACAACTGTATGTCTTGGAATCTGGAGTGCTTAATTTGTGGTATCTCAGTGGCAGGCATAATCAGTGATAAACCGCTGATATGTCAACTGGTCTTAACACAGACAGATTTAACTTACTCTGTGGAGACTGTGTCTAACTTAAACCTTTCCTTCAAATAGAAGAGATCCTTGTTGCAGAGGTAATGTTTTTACCTTTATATGGTTTTTCCACTCATAGTCATGCAACACACACAAATGCAAACCTCTCACAGACTGTCTCACACACATCCAGTTATTCATCTGAACACATGATGTTTCTGTCTCTGTACCGCTATTAGTTATGCAATGTTTCGTCAATACTAGCACTAACTGAACAGCGTTCTGTATAAATATGATCTTTATAACAGCTGCCATAACAGCAAAAATGTAATGTCTGATTCTGTGAGCCAAGGAAGTATTATTGATATTGTGAATATTTAATAACCTCCAATGCCAGCAAATTAAATTTTCACAATATTGTGAAAATTGTAAAGGATACTTTATTCATGTCCTCATTGCTAAAGATTGTATCGCTTTATCACAGCGATAAGCTAGTTAGCTAGCTAATAGTTGAGGTCAGCGAGTGTCAAACTCGGGGCTATAAACCATTCCTTGTGGAACCATTTCATTGTTCAGCTTTCAACTTTGATCGTTTAGGTGCTGGTAGTTTGTTAGCTAGCTAACTGTTCAGCAATAGAAAACCTACTTTTGTATGATTTAGAGACCCAAATTCACAAACCTGTGGGTTTTCAAATTGATCGTTCTCTCTAAATAAGCAAAATGAGTTAAGCCATTACTACAGCTATTGGACTGTTTGAACTACATTATTCGACTGTTCATTTATTGTTAATTAGATTAAATTAACTTTCATAAACATTCTGCATTAATAGAATGTAGTTTTTAATGACTGATTAACTGTGTATATTCAACATGAAGCTATTCATATAAAGTTTCAAGTTTGGTTTATTTGTAACATACATTTATTTGTCACTTTCATTTTTAGGCTGTAGAATGAAAGATCCTTGCTCACAATCATTGCTACAGTTTGATCAAATTCAGTTATATATATAAACTCCCTATTCAATGGGAAGAAACCAGTTCATGCCATTGTGAATTGCTTTTTCTGTAATCAAAACACTGAGGTTCCATATGGGAACAGAAACTGCTGGGACTGTCCATTCTGTGTGCAGTACAATGGCTTCTAAGAGGTATTGCTGTATTTGAGACATGGTGAGGACATATTTTAGTGAAAGTCTTCCAATGATGCACCCTTAACTGAACCATTTTATGCTGTTGCTGCTGTTAAAAAAATGCAGAATGGTGATTATAACGAACCGATCCTTGCACAATATATGGAGCACCTCAACCATGGGGTATCAGCTGGTGTCCCTGTGCTTGATGCATCCAAGACTCAACCAGACACTGAAGATCAAGCAGCTGGCTTCCTTCACTCCCAGAAAGGAAGTAGGTTTTCCATTTGAACTGTTGCCTTCTTAGTTAAGACGTATGCAGGGTTTATTGCAGGGCCAGAGTTGTGAAACTGTGCAAGGTAATGCATGTCCAGTGCTGGAATTAAGATCATAGCTCTAAATAGTCTCTGACTTGGGCAGAGATTGTGAGTGGGTCTTCAAGGGCAAACAGGATCTGATGGCCCACATGTAGTTTGATATTATTCCTAAATAACTAAGTTGACTAAGTTTACATGGCTATTTGAAAGAAGCTGATCATGTAAGCAGCAAAGACAGAATATCATTCTCTGACTAAGGATTTAGTTGACTCATGTTTAGCCCAACTAAACTTTGGTCCTGGCTGATTTTAGTTGGACTATTGAGCCACTGACTCATGCACAGAGTTCTCTGAGTATTTTGCAGTTTCTTACTCTACTGAGTTCTTACTGAGTATAACACCAACTTTGATGCATTTGTTTTCTTTTCACCGAACAAAGCCTTCAACTTTGACTGTGGTGACATGAATTCCAGATCTGCAGAGTATTTTTTTAGTAATGCATCTTTTGCCCGTGCATTTTGATTGCAGTGTTAGGAGGTCATAACTGCTGATCAGAACTTTGGACAAGAGGGCTTATCCTCATGGCTCACTGACTTTCATGTACAACAAACAATCTTTTCTTATTTATTTTTTTCCAGTTGTAACAAACCGTTCTGCTGTTTTTTAACTTCTGTCAAGTTTTTAATGGTTGTATAGGACAATTACGATGGAAATTGAGGTGTACAAGCGCCACCTTGAACAGACCTACGAGTTGTGCGTGCCTGTCAGACAGCTAAGCAGTATGACATCCAGCACCAGAACCGACAGCTGCGGGCCTGCTTTTCAACCACCAGCTCAGATACGGCCAAGATGCGGACAAAGCATTCATTAAGGTGCGTAATTATTGTCAATGGTTGTCTTAGAATGGTGCTAAAGTGCTTAAGATACTTTTTGGCGATTCCATAGCCAAGAATTCTCAAGGTCACAACTAGCTGCATTCCTGTTGGGTGTGAATGACAGTTGCTCCTTCCCGGTTGATACAAAGTCACGATAGAAAAAAAGGCATACACGGAACTGGTAGTGAACACTGTCCTTCAAGTGCATATAAGTGCATACAGTGTTTGAGCCTGCAATCCATTTCATTACCCTGTCCAACAGGCTCCCAGGTTCCCCTCCACATCTTCCTTGTCAGAGATGAAAATTGATATAAAACAAATGAGGAACAGTTGAAATGACTGAGCCAATACACTGCACATTTCACCTTGAATACTTTTGGTTACTTTTTTGTTCCTGGCTACCATGCTTTTTTAAGCATTGATTATCTCAAACATTGATTTATCTAAGATAAGCAAAGACCTGTTCTCTCTTGCTGCATTTTGTGGGTTTTTTTTTTTTTTGTTTGTTTTTTTCCAAATGAAGCTGTTGTTTTCATTTTTGGTGGGTTTCATACTATCCACACCAGCTTCCAGGTTTCTCTCCTTTTACATACCAAGCAATCAGCTTCCTTTCTCTTTGCTACAGAGCACCTCTTTTCTGTCCACACCTGCTTGGCTGGTAGCTCTCAGAAGCCTTGCCTTCCTCGCCTGTGCTTTTCTGGTTGCGCTGGCCATATGTGGGTCTGGATGTGACTCTGGAGACACATCCTCTCTCCACAACAGCCCGCACACTCTCAGCGGGGGAATCATCCCACCCAAAGAAGCCCACCAGACATTGAAGCCAAAGCAAAGAGCATCACCAAAACTATGCAAATGTGGAATGACCTGGTGGGTATTCTGCCAGAGAGAGGCAATAGCGAATATCAAGCTGATCTGGTAGTCTGGAAGCAACCACTAGATGGCTGTTGCTTCCGTTGGCCTTTTGACTTCCATTAACATCTACTCAGGCAGTAAAAAGAAATGGTGTACTGGGAGGTAGTAAATCTTGCTAATCAGTACTTGTTTTTGGCCTGTGAAAATACAAACAAACAATACACATATTCAAACACTTCTGAACTACAGTTGCTTATCAGGATTTACACAGGCTTATGTTCTTAATAGCTCTTTGCTTACAACTTCATCAAAGCGGTTTTGTTCTACAGTATGTGCAAAGTCTACTTTCCCACACAGTTCACATCAGTCTTGGTTCGTCCTGCTGGTTCTTCATGTCTGTGAATGTGAAAAATCAAACTTTTTTGCTTGGCTTCAAGCAGTGATCCTTTGATTGCGTCATTCATGATTCATTTAGGATTACAACCAAGTGGTTCAATATCCAGCCAGAGGTGTACTCAAGTGAGGTAATAAAATGAAATTATTAATGTAATAATATGATGGCAGGAATTGTAAAAGACCAAATTAGGCTTTTGAAGTAAGCAGGAAGTGAGAATGACCAAATATGGCCTCTGTGGCAAGTCCAGGATTGAGGCCAGGATACCACCTAAAGATACAATTTTAATAAAAAATGGTTTTGTAACTTGATGAAAATGTATAAAGATTGAATCCACCTGAGACTGTTAGACATTCTGTGGACAATGCCTCGTCTGTATGCAACATTGAGCTCAGAATAAAGATGGCACCAGCTATTCTCTTCAATTAATTACTGCATCTATATCTTTATTTTCTATTTAAAGTGTACTTGAGAAAATGAATGGAATGTGGCAAAAATCTAGGAACCACACAAGAATGTCTGGAGGTAAAAAGTCAAGGCTGCATAGCCATACCTTAATGTGAGAGATCCTCCATTTCAAAGTCTGCTGTGTGAGAGTCCTGTGCCTTTTTTCTCTAGATTGGAATAGGACTGTTGCTTCTGCTTCTTAAGGTTTTCAATCAACAAGGACGGTGGCTCCACCTGCAATGAACCATGAGCTTGTTATATTAAACTGCACAAGACAGTAAATTAACACTTGTATTCATTCTGTATGAAGTGCGCCTCACTTGAGATGTCAGCCAAAGTTTAGCAGTAAATATGGTTATCTGCAGTTGTGTTGCTATTGATAGACATCTTCAGCTAAAAATAAGTCTTCCTTGACCCTACTACACCAAGCCCAGATACAACACAGACATGCTTGTGCTGTAGTTGGCTTCAAAACATTCAATGAACTTGTCATCAACATGGTCCAGTTTCCTGCAGCATGTGACATGCGTCTGCACGCATCCTGCCCCCACAGTCTCTGCCTGGCTCCCCCCACCCTCCTCCACCCCCAGTTTGCTCTCTCATCCTGCCCACCAGCAGCTAATGTCCGCCGCCGCAGCGCAGCACCTCCCACTGTATGCTGCATGCTCCTCTGTGTGCCTGTGGTAAAACCTCGCCAAGTTTAGTGTTCTAGCCACTGCACTCCCCTCCCCAACTCACACATCAATCTCAGAGGCAGATGGATTCCTGTCTCCCAGCCGCATCCCATGCTAGTTCATTCACCCTTGTATTAGTGCCATGCCAACAGACTCTTGAAAGGTTTTCTTTTTGTATCTTGCATGCCTAGCATAATAGGACATTCAAAATCCCTTAAATTTTAAACTTTTTTTTTTTATGTATATATCTCCTCAACATTCCCAGTACAACTGCTGTAGAGTCCACGACTCAACTCTTGACTAAAGTCTTCACTCCGAGCGTCTGAGCCGGCTGCTGCGGCATACGCCACGCTGCTCTGTGACCCTCACTCTCCACTCCTCTCCTCTCCCAGCTTTTCCAGATCCCTCAGATGCAGACAGCCCAGCCTGCCATTCCAAGTAACAGCGCTTCCTTTCGACCCGTGTCCAGCCAGCCCATCATGATGTTCCTGACGCCCATGCCCTTCACCTCATCCTAGACCGGCCAGTACTACGTACTCCAGTACTACGTGCCTCAGGTACCCAGAGCAGAGAAAAGCGCCTGTGCAAATATGTACACAGTGTAGCAAATGGGTTGAAAATCTGTCTATAAACAGGTTGGCCAGCAATAAATAAACTGCTCCTAAAATGTGTAGCTAGAAATATGTTTTATCTTGGAAGCAGAAATGAGAAATTCTAGTTTATTTTTTTTTCAGTGTAAAAACTAAATGTTTTTGTATTTTTTGTTTGTTTACTGCTTTGAATATCTCTTTTAGGAGTGTCCTATATGAATGGCCATGTCTGGTGCTAGGCCCTTTACCTCTGCTGTTCTGTTTCATTCTCAGTATCACCACAGTGGCCGTCCCTACGTGGGACATCCCCAGCAGTACTCCGTCCAGCCCACAGGACCCAGTACATTCTACCCTGGGCTCTTTCCTGCAGACTGCCCACTAGCATATGGTGAGTTTGGACTTCGCTTTCTCTACCCCCACCTGGGAAACGTACATGCGTGCTCTCACCGATAAAGAGACCTTTCTTCTGGGTATTCCTGCTGGCTGAAACTGGTTTTTCTTTTGCTCTCTAACTGAAACCAGTGCTTTTTTTTGGTCACCACTAGTGGCAGGGCCTTCATACTATCCTGGCCAGACCATATACACCAAATCTCCATCCATAATAGTGCATACAGCTCAGCAGCCTCCACCCACTAAGAGGGTAAAGAAAACAGTGAGTATTCCCCCTGCCTCAGAGGTGAAATTAATTTAATTGTGGATTGACTTAATAGATGCAAATAACTTGCTGTTCGCTAAGATCCGTATCCAAGACCCTAACCAGGATGGCAAGGATATCACAGAGGAGATCATGTCAGGAGTAGGCATTAGCCAGAACACAAGCCCACCAGTGGGACGTCCCTGCACTACCCCTACTGCTCCACAGGTAAGCCATTCAGTCCCACAGCCCGAGCCTCTGATCGGCTGCAGGCCGCTGCTTCACGTGATCCACTCCACAGGTCAAAGTACTCTCTCATCTAGTCCTCCCTCATAATAAGCTCTGAGCTGATTGTTTGGTTGTTTGGCTGGCTTTCATTGTCTTGTCCTATTAAAAGCATCATACAATCAGCAACAAAATCTGATGGTGTAGTTTGATTTCCGGCCATTCTCTCTTCCTTCTTCAGTGATTCGGTCACACCGTTGACCCTCCTCCGTCATATTTGACTGGTTCCAGTAGCTTGTGTGATTGTGGCTGTTCTGATTTAAGAAGGCTTCTCAGATGTGTTTTGATGTTCCGACTTGCCGTGCCTATTCTTTCGTCTGCCTCCATCTTAGTTCTCCCTCACAGCCACTCGAATCCTCCTGATCTTCCCTCGTGTTCCCTCTACACAGACAGCCCACGTAAAGGCCCTGTAAGAAGGATTCAGCCAAACCCTGAGCACCTCAGCTCCTCTGAGGAAAGGCCTCTCTGTAAAGGGAACACTCACTACTGCGCTGTTGCACTTACTTTGTGTCCTCTTTCCCTAAATGTTAACAGTGTTCCTCTTTCCTCTCTTTCTCTATTTCTCCTGCCCATTTATTTAAGCACCCCATGCTTGTCTGCTGTCTCTTGCTGTCTTTGTGTCTTCACCCCCCCCCCCCCCCCCACCTCCACACACACACATTTTGTGCCTTTGCGGCTGGATCTTTTGCCCTCTTGTGCTTTCTCATTTCCTCTCTCTCTCTTTGCCTCTTTCTCTACTCACTTCTCTAATTATGCTGTGCTGTGCTGTGCGGTGCTGTGCTGTGCTGTGCTCACCCCCCCCACCCTCATTGCCATTCCCCTTCTTCTGCATGTGTGTGCAGTATCTCTCTCTCTCTCCATCTTTTCCGTCTTTTGCTAGTTTTTATGTCCACACCCTCATTATCCTCGCATTTTCTACCTCAAATCCCAGCAGCTGAACAGCCAGGTAGCAGAGCAGGGGAATGTCAATGTCGGCCTGGCCCTGGAGGCCCACTGTCCGGCGAAGGCTGCAAGTCCAGCAGCCGGAGAGGCGGTTGCCTCAGGCACGCTGACGCCCTCATTGCCTTCCAGCACTGCTGCTCCTTCAGGCCTCACTCTCCCAGGCCAGGCTGTTATAGAGGCAGTCCAGGCCTGTGGAGCCTCCACTGGGGCAGAGCTGAAAGAGACTGGGAAGGAGCCAGAGGTCTTGCTGGAGGATAAAGTGGAGCCCATCTTACAGTCCAAGCTTAGGCAAAGCTTGAGTCAAGGTAAATAACCACATGCATGACATGCTATGTTAGGACACTAAAAAGACACCAGACTGATTTGTTATGTTTTACAGCAATTAGTTTATCCAACACCTGGAAGAAGCCAAAAGAGGACACTCCTGTGGGGCAGGCCCAGTGTCCTGACAGAGAGGTGATTCCTCTCTCCAGGTGCTCACTGTACCCCTCTCTGCATGCAGAACCAGAGCTGAAGGATGGGAAGAGGCAGTATGATAGAGACTTCCTGTTGGCCTTCCAGTTCATGCCTGCCTGCATGCAGAAGCCAGAGGGGCTTCCTCCCATCTCTGATGTGGTACTGGACAAGGTAAGCCTGCTAAAACATTGGCCTTAGGGGACCTTTAAAACCATTCCATGGAGAGGGGCTGATGGACTTCGACTTGACTCTGTTGTTTTCTAGATCAAACAAAACAAGCTGCCCCTGCAGCAGGTGGGCCCTCGCATTATCGCCAGAGACCCAGACTTCAACCCAGCCTCTGCAGACTTCAGCAGGGCAATTCCTGGAGGCAGGGGTGCACCGGTGGGTCTCTCCGCTCATCCCTTCTCTTCTATCACAAATGAATGAGCGCCTGGTCATCTTATGTGACCGAGGTCTTTGTGACATTGTTACCGCCCATAATAAAGAGCACCCATTCGTTGCTTCAGCTGCTCAGTGTAGGCCCGAGACGGCCGCCTCCCCGCAAGATCATTACCAACGTGTCCGTGAACGACGAAGTGCAGCTGAAGAAGGCCGAGAATGCCTGGAAGCCTGGCATGAAAAGGGAGAACACCCAGAACCCCCAGACCCAGAAAACTCAGGTCAGCACCTCACTCCGCTGTGCCCTGTTTTCAGATTTCAGAGTCACAGCCTGTTATGGTGGGCTTGAAAGCTACTTAATTTTTTTTGCGATATGCTCTTCAAGAATTGGATGTTTAAATTATAGAGTCGTTGTTTAATTGGGTGGGTGTGCGGGGAGTGTGCACGAATGTAGCTATGCAGGGGGACATTGGTTTCTAGTGTAAACAGGGGGTGTGATGATACTGAGGACCAGATCTTGTGTGCTTGTTGTTCCTTGTGTTGATTGTGGTGTTGATTTTGGTGAGAGAGTATTGTAGATATTGTAGTGTATTCTGTGGATGATCTTGTATATATTATAGGTTAACACCCAATGGTTGTGTTAAAAATATTCTTGCAAATTTGTGTGCAATTCAGCATTTGGAGAGATTGACAGATCTTCATTGCATTGTCTGGTCGGTAGGGTTATTATTGGATCAGATTTGGTTATTATGTTTTGTTTTGTTTTTTTTGTAGGAGTTATATGTTGATTAAATCTTAAATTCTTGTAGCTGGTTCTAATGGGTTTTCTTTTAATTTGAATTTGGAGCACATGAGGGGTTTTAGTTGATAAGATTTGATAAACTGTTTGCTGCCAGTGCTTCACTTCTCGGAAAGTGTGATTGATGTATGATGCCTTTATCGGTCTATATAGCAAAGTTGAGTGATTTTTGTTCATGACGAAGTTCCAAATGGCAGAGTAAATATTTGGTGAAAGTGAGGAGTTAGTCATTATGTGGAAGAACTGCTGAATTTAACAAAAGATTGGGATCTTTGTAATGGAAAGCTTAGTCGGTAGTCTGTTTTCCTCTCCAGGAGCTTTTCCAGAAGGTGCGCAGTATCCTGAACAAACTGACACCGCAGATGTTTAACCAGCTGATGAAGCAGGTGATGGACCTCACCATCGACACAGAGGAGCGCCTCAAAGGCGTGGTTGACCTGGTTTTTGAAAAAGCCATCGATGAGCCCAGCTTCTCTATGGTCTATGGCAATATGTGCAGCTGCCTGGCTATGGTGAGTAACATGTTCCCATACATTGCTGCTGAAGTTCCATACAAAGGCAAATGCCACACAGAAGTGAACTCTGTTTGAACCACTCTAAACTGACATGGAGCTTTAATCAGCTTCTATTTAGTAACAGAACTCTCAACACTGTCTTATACCCAAGTGTTTCTCCTACATGTCTTTCCTGTGTAGTTAAAAGTGCCCATGGCAGACAAGCCCACCAGCACTGTGGGTTTCCAAAAGCTGCTGCTGAACCGCTGTCAGAAGGAGTTTGAGAAGGACAAGGTCAACGATGATGTTTTGGAGAAGCTGCGGCACCAGCTGGAAGCGGCCACTTCAGTAAGCAGCACTCCTGTCTAGTTTACCCGACTCACCAACCCACAGATCAGGAGAAAGGGGACTGAAATCGGCAGCAGTGCTGGGAGGCGGCCTGGTCGTTATCGGGTCCAAACGCGCTGTTTCTTGCTTTTGTCTTTGTTCTGGTTACTCCTCGCAAGGCCAGCGAGCGGGAGAGGCTGGAGGAGGATCTGGAGGAGGCGAAGGACAAGGCCCACAGGAGGTCCATCGGTAACATCAAGTTCATCGGGGAGCTGTTCAAGCTGCACATGCTGTCAGAGGCCATCATGCACGACTGTGTGGTCAAGCTGTTCATGAACCACAGCGAGGAGAGCCTGGAGCGTCTGTGCCACCTCCTCACAGCCATCGGCAAAGACCTGGACTTGGAGAAGGCCAGGGTAAGCAGGCCGCGGGCCTGGTCTGGGTTGATTTAATATTCTCAGCAGATGCTCAGCACTTGCATCGGTTTATCTTTAATATGTCATGTAAAGGTTTACGGCGCATGTGTAGATGAGTGCTAGTGTGCAGTGCAGCGGCTGTGCGGATTTTGTCCAGATTTGGTCTGTGTTGCGTTTTTCACAACAAGTACTTTACACATCGAAACTGGATGAAGAAGTTTTGGATATTGTATATTGACTGTCAATTTTGTCTCTAGTAGGAATGGCAGTTGTGATGTTGACAGTTCAGTCACCAACTAGTGTGACAATTATTTGTGTTCAAGTTTCCTGGTCTTTTTTATTGTGGTTTTTTTTTCCATGCACGCTTTTAACCAAAAAACAAGCATGTTGAAATGTTGTTTATAAAAGTTTTGCCGTCAGTGTTTTCTGTTGCTTGCCTGTTGCCTGCACTCTGACTACAGGGTAGCCAACTAATTAGGATCATCATCTATAGTGCGACTAGCATGCTGTGCTGATATCAGTGTATTATTAGGCCTTGGCAATGATTTTAAAAGTGTCCAAGTTCATGTTGTTAGTGAAGTTGTTAGTGTGGTTGTTAGCTCTGCTCCTACTGCAGCTGACAAAATGAAAGGCTTTTATTCAGGACTGGTCAGCTGTTAGAAGGTTTTGCTCTCACAGCCTCCTCCACGTTTGCCACCTCCTGCTGCTGCACCCTGGATTCCCCAAAGCCAAGTGCAGCTGATGACAGCACAGCTACACCCACAGTGGCAGTGAACTGCTTTACAGCACTGACCAACGTGCAAGGCAGCAGGGTTTACATAAGAGTCATAAACGTCTTGTGACATGAGTTCAGCTGAGAGCACACCTGATCGAATCGAAAGGTGAAGAATATCTGAAATTTGTCGACGTTTCTCTTACACTCTCTCTCTCTCTCTCTCTCTCTCTCTCTCAGCCAAAAATGGATCATTACTTTAAATATATAGAAAAGACAGTGAAGGAGAGGAGGGGTTCCTCACGCATTCGGTTCCTGCTCCAGGACGTCATCGACCTGCGACTGGTTAGAGACTCTGCCTGTGTTTGTGTGTTTGTGTTTGCCATTCCAGCGCATGGTGATGCAAAAGTATGCATCTGCTGATTTTGCTTTTCTAGAATAACTGGGTGTCGCGGCGAGCTGACCACGGGCCCAAGACCATCGAGCAGATTCATAAGGAGGCCAAACTTGAGGAGCAGGAGGAGCAGAGGAAGGTGCACCAGCAGCTGCTGTCCAAGCACAACAAGAGGCAAAGGTGTGGCCCTCAATTCCGTGACAGCCTTTTTCACCTGGCTGTGTGAGGCCGAGGACAAGTCCAAGGACAATCGACAAGAGGATGGACACATTTGCCAACGTGTGCTAAAAGACAATACAATAATTCAAAAAAATAATAAAACTGTGTGACAAAGAAACAAAAGTTCTGACTCTATTGTATTTTTGCTTTTTCCTTTATGAACTGCATGCAAAACTATATTTAACATTTGCAGATGTTCAAAAGAAAAGACAGAGGTGAATATAGAAATAATATTATTTATTTTTTATTTTATTCTTCCTTGGCTTCTCCTGAATTCAGATAGGCTCTGCCCATTAGATTTCACTTTTTTGTTTGTTTGTTTTTTTATTTTTTTGCTAATTTCAAACCAGTCCTAGGATTTTCACACAATCTGAGTGAAATTGGTGTCAAAATATTTGCAAGAGTCTGAATCTAAATAATTATTTAAACAAAAACCTGACATAAAAAATACAGCTGTCCTATTCCAGTCTAATATTAGTAGTACAAATTAGTAGTACATAGGTCAGGCTTTAACTTTAACTTTAACTAGCTGTCACTCCTGAAGGACATGTTCAGATTTCATGAAATTTAAAAGACTTATACCAGTATTGACTTTGAGGTAGCTTACCAAATGTAGCAGTTTTGTCAATATGGGGCATTATAATATGCAAATAACTGTTTCTCAATGACTGCTCTTCTGATCAAGATGAAATTTTGCATACTGCTTCTGTAAGCAAGCTGAAGGATTCCTAAGGATGACTCAAACACTGGCTAATGTTTTTCAGGTAATGGGCTAATCATAGAACTGGCTTCAGTGGACTTCTATAACGTTGATTCTTGTAGAAATAACTTTAAATTTAAATATCCTACTACTTTTTATGTTGCTGATGAACTGTAACACACTAGTCGTAGGACCTTTCTCCAATCTTCCCAAATTTGGTATCAAAATGTTGATGAGACTGAAACATGTTGATATTTGTATGGTATATGGCACTTACATACCTATCAATCCTTCCAAGGTGTACTGATTCATTCAAAACAGCTGAAAAAAAATTAAGACTTCTTTGAGTAATTCTTATGAAACTTGACATGAGTATTGATTTATGGACTTTGAGCTAGCATGGGAATTATAGGACATTTTTGCCAACAGAGCCCCTCTGACATATGAAAAGGTATTTAAAAACAGAAAAATGAGTCAATCCCATTGTGTACCAATTGTGCATGAGAAATGCAGTTTATACAGTGCAATACTTTGTGACTATTTCATAAAAAAAGTTCAATACGTTTCGTAAACCTTTTTTTAGCCTGATTTTTGATACCTAAATTAGTTGGGCAAATGCACCTTTCAAACAAGTCAGTGACCTTTTGATCTAGAGATACCTTTTAAATATAAAAAATGCAGATCTTCTTGTAAATAATGATCAAAAATATGTGTATTTAACTATCAATCCCCAAGAGCAGGATTTTTATTAATAGGCTAAAACTTAGCCATAGAGTGTTAGATTATCACCAAACTTCAATGGTGTATATGAACATACTGTGAATGCAAGTACATTTGGGGTGAACTGACCTTCTGGGGAAACTATATTTCTTAGTTATGTCGAATCAGAAAAATAATATTTATATAAAGCAATTCAGCAGAGATAATTGAGAGATTGGTTTCAAAATACAACATTCCTGGAAACAAAACCTCAAAACCAACCACAAAGGCTGGTGAACTTTATATGGGATGTCATCAGCAACCAAGTTGTGCAGATGTGATAAAATGATTGGACCCTTTACTTGCCACCTGCAGCTATAATAAATGTAATTCTAATGTATGTCATGAATTCCCTAGATGAAGGAAGTTAGACATTTCAATAGCAACACACCTCCCTTGATGAAATGACTGGGTACAGAAATTAGTTGACCAGAAAGGCCAGAAAAATAGCACAACCACAGCCTTCAAACCTGACAACAAACCTGCTTAATGCTGACAGTTTTATTTTTTTTCAAATACAAAATACAGACTCACTCTCAATAAATAACCATTTGATGAACTAATGCAGAATATAAATTAAGACACTGACACAAGCTTTACTTTAGTTACTAAGCATTTAGGTTTGGGTGTTTTTCGTACTTGGTGGGATGGTTACGAGAAAATATTGGCATATTAGATAAGCAGAAAAATACTATGGATGGGTTCAACACATGATGTGCGTACTCGTTTGACTTTGGATCTATTGGATCACGCCAATAACTGTTGAAAAGAAAAATGACCACCTGAATGCTAAAACATATAATGGAAATAAATGTCTTATGCAATACGAGAATTATGGAAATCGGGTCAGCTTTGGAATAGAGAGGAGCGATAGGCACATACTAATAATATTAATACATTTTCAGAGACACACAATATCCATCCTGCCAAGGACAGGCAGTGATCAGTGAACCAGGCAGCCAGTAAGAGAAATAAAATCACCAAGAAAGTCAGGCTTTTTGCTGTTTGTTTTCAAAAAAATGTCCTTCACAGAACACAAGATATGACTGAATGAGCAAAGTTACATTTACATAGAGCCTTTCAAAGAACATACAATGCTTGAACTAATAACAGACACCTGTTCATTTCAACACAATGGGAGAAATTACTCTGCTCACAGAGCTTAGTAACGCGTTAGATCAAAATTCGCTGCTGCACTTTAAAACACTGAGCGTTTTTCTTAAAACACATAAAAGGTGCAAGATCACGCGTTGTCGTGTGAGCACCTCAGTCGTAAAAAGGGCTGAGTTGTCATGAATACGTTATGATCAGGAGTAGTCGGCCGTACTGCTGCGACATCCGGTCAAATCAACCGTCCTCTAAGAATCAGCGCAGTACTAGTTTTGGTAATAGCAGCATCTATGGACATAAACGGCGGCGAAACGGATGGTTTTTTTCTCGTCAACTTTATAGTCCATCACACTTGCTCCTATAGATCGGGATAAAATCTCCATACCAAAACCTCTGTGCATTGGCATGGTGAAAATTTAGAGCACGCAAATCCTTCACTTCTGAAACAGCAGAAATTATGTAATTTTACACAGATTAAAAAAACCCTCAACGTTAAAGATTGCTGTTGACGGAGTTTTAATGTAAATATAGTAGGTTGGGGAAGTGTAACGATGAGCAGTGTGTGGAAAAGAGTGAGATTTATTAGGGGCAAATCCAAAGTCCAGGGTCAAATTATTAACATGGAGTGTCCGAGAATTCATGATAAACTAAAGTAAAGAAAAGCGCACGAAGACAAACCAGGGATGCAGGCTGTAACATTGGGGCGAGGATAAACATTCAGGCTTATATTCACATGCACGGAAGCCTCGATTAACAAACAGCAGCTGGACTTACAATAAATAGCAACAAGACTAAACTAAAACAGGGCTTAAAAACATGGTCAAATGAGCATTAAACCAGACACAAGTGCAAATTATGAGGGGTGCAGAAAACGAAACGAAGGAATGGAACCACAACAAGGGAGTAAATCAAAATAAAGACACTAGACAGGGAAACCGTGGAGACATGAACGCTAGGAGGGTGGTCAGTGGTGACAGGAAGCTTGTTTCAGTCATGGATGTCTTTGGCAAAATGAATGCAACTAAAATGCTTTCCTCATGTGTCCTAATAACCAAATAATAACCAAGTTCTTCTTTATTTCTAAATAATATGCCTTTCGGAAATTGTATAACTGCTTGTGTTATATTACTTTCTTTTATCCAGAAACACAGGAGACTCAGGTGAAAAGTGTGATGGAAATAATACACTTATTATTATATCCTAAAACTTGTCTCACCTAATCGTAGTCATCAGTATATTAGATAAATGCATACCTATTTTTATGTTTGTGTTTCACATGTTCCATCCCTTTTCTCTTCTTTGAAAGAAAAATTCCTTAACTTAATCAAAGACTAGGATTAAAAAAATAAAATAAAATAAAATCATAGACAGGTCAGCTGAGCACACTCCCTTGTCGTAATGTCCCCATATTGACAGTTAAATACCACATATTAAATACAATAGAGACTGGAGTGTCTTGTTTTTCTCTGAACATTCCACAGTGCATCTAGAATTTTAATAGTTGTTTATTTCTGCTCAGTTTTTCTGCTCTTATTTTAATTTGTTTTTGTCTTAAGGAGAAAAAAAATGCGACAAACGAGACCTGTGACCCCAGGGGGAAATCATGGATCAGATGCCTCACACCCAGTCACTGTGTAAACAACACCAGGTTCATGTTTTAGTGTGAGGAATGAGTGCAGGAGTGTTTTGAAAGAACAAATACAAACACTAACAAGAAGAGAACAAAGAAAACAGGAAGGAGAAGCTCCTTTCCTTTTTGAGTTACTTACTGAGATCATTCTCATAGCAAGTTCATTACACCTTGTGTACTTGTTGTAGTGCGGTTAGCTGTTTCTATATTGGCTGAGAGAAGGAGCAGACCTGTTCCATTTACATTTAAACAACAGAATCTTGTCAGTGGAGGATGTACTTTCTCAAACCTTTTTAACTGGTATCTCGCCTCTGTGTCTCTCTGTGTTCGCAGGACAGGGACCACTGCACGCCTCGCACCAGGACACCTTTCCAGTGATGACTCCCCTCGTGTGGAATTAGTTCACAGCTGTTTAGTCTTATACTTATCCACAACTAGGATTAGTCCATTTACTATTTCTTACAAGTGGGGATCAAGAACATTGGAAGACGTGAGTAGTTTTTTGGAGCAATAAAGATCAATACATAAAAACAGGCAAATGACCTGGTTATACCCAAATACATCAATAAACACATCAAACAAGGTAATGCTTAGGTATGAATTTTCTTGACTTCGTGACTTATTATGAAGCTTAACTTGTTATGAACTGACACGTGATAATGTTCACACATTTAGCTGCAATTCTTTGTTTAACTTCAGAGGGTTAAATGGAGCTTACTCAGATGATGGTGTTGACTGCTTCAAGGATTTTCACTAGAAGTTATATAACTGCAAGTTATATTACCGATGTCTAAGTGTATGCAGCGCAGAATTCTTTATTCGTAATGTAATACATGTCCTATTTAATTCTACAAGATAAACAGGTTGGAAAATATTTGTGTAAAATAGATTATGATTATTTTTGGAACATAAAGCCATGCAAACATTGTAAGTGGACATCAAGGAAAAATATAAAATAAAAGAATAGTATAGCATACAGTTACAGGGTATGCCTGTTTTCATTGATTACTAGGGAAGCTCTTTGTCTCCCTCTTGTGGCCATTGTTGTCTGAGCCAACAACCATATCAGCATAAGTGACATGAAGTTACAGAAATTAATTACAACTAAAACGTATTTTTATAAACACGATTTGACAGTGTGTTTTACATATTCTGGTTGAATATGACATTTATGTGTACAAGATTATAAAAAACACAATCATACATTTACCTGATACTTATATCCAAAGTGACTTACGAGTGAGTATAACTTGAGCAATTGAGGGTTAAGGGCCTTGCTCAGAGAACCAACAGTGGCAACTTGGCAGCAGTAGGGCTGGAACAGGTAAGCTTCTGACTACATGTCAAGTATCTTAACCACTGAGCTACCACTGATCACTGCTGGGGGTAACCATAAATGTTAGAATTTAAAATGTTGGATACTAAACTATTTAAAAAACATTTTGGAACATTTATTTATTTCATTTCCCCTAACCTTTGACAGCACGGCTAGTCCAGACCTCTGTATATGCATCTTCTTACCCCTTCTCTCTGCACACAAAAAATAAAACGCATTGAGAAGAGACTAATTGCACAAAGGATAAAAAATAAAATGACATATATAATGATAAAAGGAAAAGGTAAATAGATAACAGTAGATGTGTTAATATAAAATCAAAAGTCATCTAAACAGAACTCAATGCAATAAGTGTGTTTTGAGATGTTTTTGTTTTGCTGTTGGTTTGTTTTTTTTTTCTGTTTTTTTGCTTTCAAGTGCTAATGCCATTATGAGTTGCTAGACCATGAAGACATTTAAAGACATTTAAAGAATAATAAAATAATTAGATTTTGCTGTAAAAGACAGATGTCATGTTCACACTGCACAACTGCACTGCTTAATGTGAGCAGACATCTGGCAGACACGCTTATCTATAGCAACTTACAGTTTCAACTATATTACAGAGCTAAGTCCATATAGCGGTAGGAGTTTGATTCAGTTCAGTTCAGCTCACTCAGGCTTTCATTTCTGTTTTCTTGTCTTCAGGTTTTGTTTCATTGTCCCTAATAGGTCCAACTTGTGCTTGTCTACTCATGTCTCACTGTTCTCCTTTGCTTGATGTCACAACTTCATTGATACCTAAAGTGAATGTTGGAAATATCACATGTTCTTTGAGTAGGAATCAAACATCATTGCTCTAATACACTGGACTGATAGTGGACTCTGCCGAGGTACACCTACCCCTGATGTTGTGATGTTACTGAGCCTCATCCTGTCTCAGATGCCTTGGCTACTCCCATCATCCCCTGATGTCCCCTGTTGTAGCCCACACCACCTCCTCCCGAACCAGCTACTCTCTGTTGCCCTTAATGGACGTTCTCTTGCGACTTGGGTCTCGGACACATGCACACAAGTCTAGAACCTCCAGAAAGTTGGACTAAACATTAAATGCTTATTTCATTTTTTAATTTATGTCTCTCTTTAAACAGCCAGAGGAGGATGGGACCCCCTTTGAGTCTTGGTTCCTCTCGACGTTTCTTCCTCATGCTCTAGGGAGCTTTTCCTTGCCACTGTCACCCTTGGCTTGCTTACTGGGGGCTTGGACTTGGACATTTGAAAAGCTGCTTTGTAATAGCACCTGTTGTAAATAAAATAAAATAAAATAAAATACAATTTTAAAAAGTACTTTATAAATAAATTTTGAGTATTTGATTTTTATATGTAATCTTAAAATGTATAAGATAACTAAAATTTGTTTTTTAATCATTACATTTTTTCACTTAAAACAAAAATATAATTTGGATAGTCCCAATAATCTAGAAAAATCAAATCTCATCATTACAGTGCCAACAACACATCAACATCACCAGACTTCAAAGCACTTGTCTGAGAGGAAGATTTGTATGCCTGTAATTCTGTTGTTGAAGAGCCTATAAAATCAAAATAGGCTTTTAAATTTGAAATTTTAAACTCAAATAAATACAGCCTTATTTTAAATGCCTAAACACACACACACACACACACACACAGTTACCTCACAGTGTGAATATTGTTGTTGGTGGAGAAAGTATCATAGATCCTCTTTGCTGACACATCAGTGATGTCATTGTGACTGAGGTTGAAATTAGATGGATTATAATTACCACATTGTTCAGGATTCCCAAACACACCTCCCTCTACTAAATCACCGTGTAGTAGTACAAACACCTGTAGATTTATATATCAATGAATTAAAGTAATGAACGAATGAATTAATAAACGAATGATTGAATTAGCAAATGAATGAATAAGCAAAGCAATAAATAGTATATTTGTGTCAGTGGACCTGAGTCATTAATGGCCAGATAATTATGCATTTTGACATTTTAAACAAAATATCATTTCTTTCAGTTCTTGTACACATGACTTGTTATCTATCAGGCATGAAACTGTAAATCATAATGAGTCTGTTATGCCTTATTTCTCTTTTTAATGAGAACATGTGTTTCTACAAGCAGTCTGGATATTCTGTAGACCACAGAGATCCATCCTGCCAAGTACAGGCAGTGATCAGTGATCCAGGCAGCCAGTGAGAGAGGTCGTCATTTCCAAATAAAATCACCAAGAAAATCAAGCTTTTTGCTGTTTGCTTTTGAAAAATAAAGTCCTTGAAGGAACACAGGATATGACTGAATGAGCAAAGTTAAATTTATATAGAGCCTTTCAAGGAACATACAATGCTTTACAATGAACACGCACAGCTTCTATGTTCAGTCACCCTGCCGGATTTTGTGTTAAATTGTGAGAAAAAGAGTAAAATGTGTTATATCTATGTTAGTGCTCACTGTGCACTCAACAATCAAGACTCTCTACACATCCCTCCTCCCTCTTGTCCACTCACTCCAGGATGTGGGCTTTGTGCTGGTGTGCGAACAGCATCTGCAGGCAGTGGTTAGTGAGCTGACAGTGGCTAAGGTCCAGTTCTGACAGCCCTTCAGAATGTTCCAGAAACAGTGCCAGTGACCTACAGGCCTGCTGGTCCAGCCGGGTCTGACTGAGGATCACCATCTTACCCAGAGCCCGGGAGAGAGCCACAGCGCGTCTCACACACTCCACATCAGTCCCCACACAGAGAAGAGACAGGAACTGGAGCAGCATGGCTTTATTGCTGCTGAACACACTCAACATTCTCCAACATGTAGAGTCACAAAACACTAACACACTCACATAACTACTAACATTAATGCTATTTACACACATTTTGTTTCAAATGATAAAATTCTTTTCCCTTTTCCAGAATGCTTCCCTAGTTTGTGTGGTGTTGAGTCAGTGGCTTACTGAAGGGTGACTGTGTGTAAAATGGGGAAGAGTTGCCCTCACAGCCGTGTAGAGTGAGCTGTGTGTGTGTGTGTGTGAGAGCTCACTCTCTGGATGACCATGGAGACGACTCTGCAGTCCTCAGTGCTCAGAGTCAGTGTGTGTTTCTGTGTGTCTGCTGTGAGGTCCAGAGCAGAGCAGCAGGAGAAATCCAGTCTGTGCTGCAGAGCGAGGAGCAGATCTGTTGCTGCTGCCCCCTGCTGTAGTTCAGAGACACTGTAGCAGTGGAGCAGCCTCAGCAACAGCAGCCTGTCAACACGGAGAAAACAAAACACACACAGACAGTGGCAGGGCAGTTAATTTCAGGTTAATATAAATATTTCACCTAAATTTAATTTTATTCTGAAGTAAATATCCATGGATATTGCTGATTACCTGACAGGAGTCTCAATAAAACCTAAATGATGCTGGCACAAAATGACTTTTGAGGAAACTCATGAAAAACACATAAACGTACATAAACGTTTATATAACACTCCCTAAACAGACCAGTTCTGTGTTAAAATTCTGATTGTGAGAAAAGTTCAAGCCTGAGACGGGAGACGTGTTAGAGCAGTGGCTCAATGCTCTCCAGCTCCGCCTTTGGTATGGAGGTGAAAAGCAGGCTGAGAGAGACTGCTGTGCAGTGCTGGAGGGTGAAGCGCAGGGCAGCACAGTGGACAGAGTCCAGCTCTCTGCTGTTCAGGTTGATGCAGTTCTCTGCTGAATTCAACAAGCTGGACACACAGTGAGCAGAGCCAGTCTGATAGATCTCTCTGATGATGGACAGTACAAAGCTGGAGCTCAGCCTGGGGAGAAGACACACACACACACACAAAAACACAGACACACATTTCCAGGTCTCATGCTGTACAGTATAATTAAAGTGTTTGGACTGTTACTAACTGTGTGAACAATCTGAGCCACACAACACATGACTGTATTCTCTCACCTTCTGATCTGAAGTCTGGCCAGTACAGGCAGAAGGTCTCTGGGATTTTGTTACTTAATGTTGGGGATGTGTAGTGGTCCCATGAGCTGGTGGAAGCTCGTCTACTTTGCCGTAACGTCACCCTTTCGCCTTGCTGTCTGGATGCGTACTGTCTGTCAGACTAGCAATTCATCTACACTTCTCACAGATAAAACTGCCACTAATGACGAAGAATAAACATGCTGCATTCAGTGCTCTGAAACAGAACATAAGTCATGATGAAAAAGCAAAATGTTAACATTACTTATGTTTGTGGTAGTTCCTTAGATATAGTTTGTGATGATAAAATAGTTTTCCATGGAAGTTGCCAGTTTCCAGGTAGAAAGTAGTTAAATCCAACAAAACATTTGTTAAACAGATAGAGAGCAGTAAGAGCTAGTATGCTGAAACTACCTGTTTCAAAAACAGGAAGCTTCCTTATGAAGGAAAGAGGTTCTTATGAACCTCAGCATTTTGACAGCAAGTATTAACCATGGCTATAAAACCATGTGAATAATTCAGTTATGGGATTAATCCACAAAATAGAACATCAAATCTAATTATTTGGCCAGTACAGGGTTATGCAATATTCCTTCATCTCAGCAAAATGCAATAGCTTGACTTCCTTAACTGATTAATAATTAAAAAATATCTTTCTTGACTATAAGAATATAGCTTACCCATTAGAAAGATTAAACATCCAGTCAGCGTGTATCCTGGCATGTTAATGTAAAAGGCAGCTCCTACTGGATTTGGGGAAAGATTAGTAAAATATTTCAAGTATCTGCAAAGCAGAAAACTGCCTATTCAACAGGCATGAATGATCTGCTACCGAAGTAGTTGTGTTATTTGCATAGCCTAATTAATATCATTAGATCAAGTTCTATATTACCTATATTGTTATATTAAAATGTTGCTATTGCTTTTTTGCTTCACAATTGTTACACATAATTGCTGCACCTGATACAAGGATAGGAATTTCAATTTATTCATACTGGATATAAGAATCATTAATGGCTGCTGAGTGAAGCACTTTCATTGAAAATTCATCCACCAATTTTTTTTTTTTTTTTTTTTTTTTGGAACTAGAAACAGGGCACATCAACCAGGAATACATTCCAGGTCTGTTTTAGAACACTGGCTGTGATTCATTACATTTTGGCAATTGTGAAAAGAAACTGGATGATACTTCTAAAAGTAATTGTGTTTGCAGTTTATTTGCACAGTTACATGAACAACACTGGTAGCATAGTCAACAGGCTTGATGGTTTTCCAGTGCACGACACTGTGATACCAGGGCTGGCCCAAGCCTGTGTGGGGCCCTATGCAGAAATCTGAGCTGCCACTGACATAACATAGGTAAAAAACAAATAGAAATAAATACATGGTCTTTGGCACCCTCTTGGCGGCCTTAGCAGGCTCTCATTTTGCTTATACGGCGGGACAATTGTTCTGCTGTTATCCTAGCTATTGAGCAGTCCTACCTAGATTTAATGTACTTATGTACATTACCCTTAGTCCAGGTTTCTGGTGTTTATTTTAGATGGATTTTTGGTTGTATATATTATAATTAGGCTACTGTGGACAATTGTATACCGTATAGCTACAGCACCTGTACTTCACACACATGTAGTAATCGGAACTAGAAAGTTGCCAACCCTATTAAAATATTAGGTTTATAGTATAATATTTGAATTAAACAGACAAAGCATTAATCACAATCATTTGCATGATGATTAAATCTTGAACCAAAAATGTATCAGAGAGCTGTAGTGTTTTTTATAGACACACACCCAATAAAACTTTGCTTGACCATTTCTTGCCCTCTATATCATTCTCTGCAGTTTACTGAGAAAGACCTGACACTGGGTAATGCCATTGTCTATTCGAAGGCCAAAACAACAACAATCTTGGTTATCAAAGACTCACTCCACCCTGACCACAGCCTCTTCTTTTAGAAGCCATGAGAAAACCACCATCGCAGCTTGAGAGCACAAATCTAGCCTCTTAAGAGGTGTTTTGTTTCACAGGCAGATCGATATCTCAATGCGGTCCACATGAAAGCAATTTTCTTTCCCTGAGTGCAAATTGCACTTTTAATGCCTGATATTTCAGCCACTCATTTCTCTCACTACATGACAAAACTCTCGAAACTTTTCTCCAAAAGCACTGAATGTTATTCTAACCATTTATGGCCTTTCTCCATTCATGTACACAAAGTCCAGTATGATTCCAAATGTCATCAAAAGATATATCTGTTTGTAGCTGAACAACTTATACAATGCGATCTTTCTTCTTTGTGTCAAATGAACTTAACAATTGAAACATCCAAAACTGGCTGTGTTTCTTGCCAACATACTGGTGTTTGGACATGTGGGATTACTTGCATGTCGCTTTCAATAACTCAGTTGGTAGAGTAGAAGTTAAAACTGTCATCCTTTGGCTGTCGGCTCAACTCCAACTCACACAAACTTTATGTTTTAATGCAGAATCTGTCGTTTTATATGAGCATAAAAAGAGGTTTTTCCCTGACCGGGAATCGAACCCGGGCCGCGGGGGTGAAAGCGCCGAATCCTAACCACTAGACAACCAGGGACAAAGCTGCTGAATTTACATGAGAAGACCATTTTTCAAAGTCTGCACTCCTACTATTCTGACAATGTTTGGATGCATACTGGACTTGGTATGCATGAGTGGAAAAAGGCCATAAAGCGAGTTATTCATCTTTCTCTTTGTTCTACAAAAAAATGAAGTTTGCAAGAGTCAGGGCTCTTTTTTACCATCTGGGAAAAGAGGGAACGCTGGTGTCACTAACACATGGAAAGAGCTGTTATATATTCCCCATTTGTCTCCTTAATGTTTCTGACAATTTAGCCACTCATTTCTCTCTCTACATGAAAACACTCTAGAAAATGTTCTCCAAAAAATACGGAATGTTATTCTAAGTACTCAGAAAATAGTCTTTTCCTCCCCCTTCTGACGCGTGAACTTATAGACGCCCTTGATTGCACGGTGTCTCTGTAATTGACAGGGGAGAGAGCGTATGCCACTCCCTCTCTCCCTAAGAGTACAGCCAATTATGCTCTTCTAGACTCTCGGCCACAAATGGCTGTGACACCATCAGTTTCAAAGTTAAACACAACTCCTATAGTACCAATAAAAGCTTCACACTCACCTCAGCTGGGACATGGCAGACACTGAAGGAAACTCCTCACTTCACTCTCTTCATCTGACCAGTCATTAAGCTCCACTGGTTTCTTCACTGTTTTGAGTTTCAGCACTTCTAGCACTTGTAATATTAGAATAGAATCCCTTTAGTTACTAAAGGTACACAGAAATGTACACCGGTACATAGAAACTTACTGTATGTAAGAGTGCAATAGTTCAAAGCTGTATTAGTGCAGATAAATACAACTACAGTGCCATTGCAGCTTTTAATGCTGTTTCAGTATCAGGGTCTTCAGGAAGGCTCCACCTGGCAACCCTGAAGTGCCTTGCTATGCTTAAAACTACACACACACACACACACACACACACAAACAAACAAACACAAACACTTAACAAGGTGAGTTCTGCTTATTTGTTAAGAAGGCTGATCGCCATTTAAAATTAGATTTCACAAACTATAATTGTTACACTGGTGAGTTTGAGGTAGAGATGCACTTTCATTAATACTGCTTACACTGTGTTTCTTTACAACACGCATGGACGTGTTGAAGCATCTCATATGCATAGAACACTAATACTCAGAGCATTGGAAGGTTGAAAACAGAAGCTATCTGGCTCACACAATGTTTTAAATGTGCCAAGGGAAATTCCAAGTGTGGCCATCCTTGAGTGGAGTGGAAGATAAATATGTTTTTTTTGTATTTCAAAGCGGCTGTAAGAGTATAACAGGCAGTTTAGAACATGTCAGTCCCTCCATGTAATTTCAGAGAAAATATCCTATGAAGATTGGACCAAGATTCCTGCAGAGTATTTTCAGCACATAGTGGAAACTATGCCAGAAAGAATTGCTGCAGTTCTGGAGGCCAAAGAAGGTCCAACATGCTATTAAATGGGTGTATTTAAGCCCACTGTGTCCTATAATAGGATGTTGCTGGAATGTATGTGGATGTTGTTGGAATGGCCGCAGAGTTGCGGCAGCAGTACAGGTAGTCTGTAATCCTTTCCCCCATGCGAGTGAGTTTGCCCTACTGCACGGGGTCGAGTTATGATGTGAATATTTAATGTTAATGTTTAGAGATAACAGAACAGCTTTCGGGGGGTTTGGGTGGGTTGCCTTATCCGCCCCTTTAACAGAGTAGTCACAATTCAAATTTCCCTTGTTCCATTGTTTACAAGACATTATACATGTGGTTTATTTATAGTGCACGGAGTAATATGCAGCAAGTCTGGTCTGTCTGCTTTGGAAGAGAAACATTTGGCCAAAAGAGCAAAACACAGCCGGGAGGATGATTGGTAAGAGCACATCATAATATGCACCTTAAAGCTGTGCTCTACAGCTAGGTCCTGTTCCATGACTGCATATATAAATTTACTACTGACATTGCCATTTATATCTGGCCATTTACAGTGCACTCTTGCTCAGTGCAGCACTTGAAGCTGATTTTCCATTATGTTCAAGAGATGTTTGACCCGGTCAGGGTGACACACTTTAGTGAGGGCAGCAGTATCCTAGAGGACACTACAGACAGTGACGGAGACATTTCAGAGCGCGAGGTGAGAGGTTGAGTTTTTTGTTACTCTCTACGACATACTTTTCATGCCAGGTACTATTGTCCAGTTCAGCCCAATTTAATTTACTGCCTTGTATTATCATATATAAATTGCTGAACATCTTATCACTCAGTTTCAAACATCCCCTCAGCTGTTTTAAGCCATTTCGGTTATTCAGTACTGCTAAATGGATGTGGTGGGAAAATGAGAGCACATCAAACACAGACAGCTTTATGCATTGAGTAGTAAAGAGTAAAAGTTTATTGAGTTCTGTCCCCTGTATAACAGAGTAAAAGCACTGACGCGCAGTACGGTCCCCCTCCCCTTATACAGAGAACAGAAGAAAGAGAAAAAAAAGAAAAACGACTCCTACAGAGTATCGGCTAATTCATGTTTTGGTTAGCCTGAGCGCTGAAGGCTTCTTCTATCTCTATGGTTAGAATGGTATGTGAGCAGCTGGTGTACCTGACTCACATGCTTATCTGCAGACTGTTATGCTGTGACTATAGAAACATAAAGCAAAGTAAAATAAAGCAAAGTAAATTTCCACAACATTTCCCCCCTTTATTTTATATCACACATTATCACACTTTTATTCAGCAAATAGCACTACGATGTCTTCATGTGGATCACCAGCACCGCCCATCTTGGGGAGCAGAATGTCTTCAAAGAGCTGGGGTTGGTCATTGGCATGGCCGCTGAGCGCTGGCATGGTGAACACACTAGAAAGACGTCTGACACGCAATGACAAAAAAGGAGGTAAACACAGAAGAAGAAGAAAAAGAAGAAGAATGAGTAGCAGAATGGGCAACGCTACAGCCGCTACTGGAACTGTAGGCTGCGGAGTGAAGGCAGATCACATAAGATTCATATAATCAGTAATATTAGCGCTGAGATCTGGAATGTAAAAACAGCAGGAAGTGTTAATCATTTTGCACACTCCTCCTTCCTTCATGGTTAGGAGATTTAGTACCATTCTATGTTGAAGCACTGCTGCCCTTATCACTTGTTGTTCTATCTTTAAGGCACCTATTGCTGCTAAGGTGTCATTAACTATTTGCAGTAACTGATAAGCTAAGCCATCTTTTGCAGGGCTGCTACTGTGCCACCGCCCAGGAAAAGGGACCAACCAATGGTTTCACCCGGAGTGGTCCATGGGTCCCTCAGAATTCTACCACAATAGTCTGTGCTGGTTATGTCTCTCCTCACCCTGCGTCCTTGGGCGCACTACAGCTGGATAACAACAACCAGTCCAGTTCTGTGGCAATTCACCATAGGCCACCGAACCACCGACCCACATTACATTCCAATACCCCTGCAGGGTTGTCATGGAGCAATTCCACAGGGAACTGCTATTGGAGTCACTGCAAGTGCCATTGCTGTGCACCTGCACATAATCGATGCATCTGGACCAGACTTCCGGCACCTGCTGCTTCATCTGCTATACAAATATCTCACCCTTACTAGCTGCCACATGCAGCATCATTTTCGGTGGTGCGGGGTTAGTGGGACTGGGACAGTTTGAGGTCTGGTTAATAACCTGGCACATAGAGATTGTCATATTCACTTCTCCTACATCTGCGTTTTTCAGAGGGATTACAGTCCTTGGAACACTGGTGTGCTGGCACACCAGGTACTCTTGCTCGATATGTTGGGCATGCACAATGGCTGACATACACGCTGTATTTTGTTGGCATTTAGCTGCTAATCATTCTGCTTCAGTGGCGTTGGGACCCTGAAATGGTAACAAGTCTTCTCATAAGTCATGGGATTCTTCATCCATATTAATATTCAGTCTATGTTCTGACTGTGTTAGCTGTGTCTGATTTTCTCTACCGTCTCTTGACGGTTCCGAGTGTCGAAAGGGTAGGCCTTGCCGTTAACACCCTACTCAACACAGTTCCGACCTAGTCTGTTTGGGTGCTGCTGCTTGGAGTTGGGGCTGGTGTCGGAGCCTTCTTACGGTGTGTGTGATGTACCCAGGTTCCTCGTCCTTCTATTTTGACAGCAGTGTGGGTTGTTAACAGGAGGTTCTAGTTGTCTCCACCTGGTGCCTTCAGTGGCGGGAGCCCCTGACTGAATTTCCCGTAATGTGGCCTGCGGGGTAGCAGCGGTTTCCTGTATTGCTTGCACAGCGGTTTTAGTTGCAGCTGCCTTTGCTACTCTATCTGCAAAATTATTCCCCTTGCTGATTTGGTCTTCTGTAGTCCTGTGAGCTGCACACTTAACAACTGCAATTGTCTTTGGCAGCAAAATGGCTTCTAGCAAGATGGTGATGTCTAATATATTTACCCGAGCTTGTCAGGAATTGCCTATGTTTCCATATGGCTCCAAAATCATTAACAGTTTTGTCTGCAGCTAGTTTGCATGCTTCCATCAGTGCTACTAGTTCAGCAGCCTGCGCTGAATAGGAGGATGGTAATACTTCTGTTTTAAATATTTCATGATCTGTTACTACCGCGTATGCTTCCCTATTGACCCCTGTGTCGTCCCTGCATGCTGACCCATCCACATAGAGGCATAGGTCTGGGTTACTTATGGCTTCTTCAAAGAGATCAACCCGCGGTATATATACTTCAGCTAAGACTGCTGTGCAGTCTTGTGGATCTCCATCCTCCTCCGTAGGAAGGAGTGTAGCTGGGTTCAGTGTTATACACCTTTTGACAGTTATATTAGGCATATCTAAGAGGGTGGTGTGGTATCTCAGCTACCACTGGGCTGATAAATGTGACACTCTTTGGTCCTGCAGTATTCGGTGTAATGCGTGTGGGACTAAAACAGTAAGAGGGGAGTATGCCACTATGGTTTAGGTAGCGAAATTATGGCTTGTGCTCGGTTTTGAGACAGCTTGTGTGTATTTCCCCCTTTAATGATATGCCCCAAGAACGTCACTTCCTCCTTACAATTCTGTAATTTTGCTCTACTAGGTCAGTTACATGTATGTTACATCTGAAATATTTCCATGAGCTTTTATGCAACATACTAAACAAAGGTTAGGAACAGGCTAAGTCAAATCAGGCTAACTCTCAGCAGGTCAAAAGTACGTTAACGTTTACACAAAGGACTTATATACGCAAACAATAACAACACAATGAAGGGCAGCCGTGAAACACAAGGGAGCATGGCCACACGGATGAACACACACACACACACACACACACAAGCAAACACACACGGGGAGACCTTTGGGGGGGGGGGGGGCATACCGTGACAAGAATATGTTCACACATGGTCGCTCGCTCGCTCTCTCTCTCTCTCTCTCCCTCCCCATCCTTTCAGCCTTTGGGTTTCAATAATACCCCCAGGGCAGACAGAGCCACTATTCAAGCAATGTAATATTCTGTAATATTCTACTCTGGCTCCTCCTACCTCTGCAATGACATCCTCAGCTTTTATTTCAGTGGGTGGCGTGTGATGTCATCATGCAGCCGCATCAATTAAGCGATTATGATGTAGTCAAAGAACAGATTTTTCAAATGAACAATTTCTGTGACCCATTTTTAGACTTCAGATCACAGATAACGGGTACACTAAATTTATTATGGGTCAGTGCGGTAGTTACAATTGCAATCCAAGACGCAAGGAACATGTTCCTACTGAGAAATATGAAAAGGAAAAGCACGGGATATTTGGTAAATATGGGAAAAAGAAAAACGAAAAAACACGAGCCCAGATCCCTGCCAGAATAGAGGATGACTTCTTGGATGAACTGTGTGTGTGTGTGTGTTTGTCTGAGAGAGAGAGATCTACGTAGAAGTGTTCTAAGTATCTATACAACGCTAATAAGACATTTTCTGTTACTTTTTAAACAGATACTAGAACAAAGAATTTAATCAAGAAGGACTTCTCTACTGAGAGAACTCAATCAGCCATAGTAAGTAAAGTAGAACCAAGACAAATGATTTAAAGCCATACTGTGGCAATGGACAAAAGCCACAAAAAATGGAAAAACAGCTATGGTGAACAGTGATGCTAATTGAATGCTTGTACTTAAGTACACTGAAATATCTCTGAATATAAATTACAAATGCATTTCAACAAATGTTCGAGAAATTAATTAAAAACACTAATGTAAATGTATTTAGAATATATTTAGGACACATACATTTAGCATATGCAATCTTTGTCAGTTACAGGAAAAAAAAATACTGTTGGTGGGTTTTTTGTTTGTTTGTTTTACATTCTCCTTACTATAGAATTAACAGTCGACTGTTCGGTGACTTTGCATGCTGAGTTGTAACACTGATTATTAGTATAATTGTGGCAAGAATCAAAATCAACACTAGCTAAAATGACTGAATGCATTGGAATTTATTATTCCAATAGTACAATTTGAATGGGTCTACGGTACCTTAGTGTGTCAGGTCCTGTTATTTCTGCTGAACATTTGATGTTTGGGGGCACATTTTTACATCATTAGGCCTGCAGGCTATGTGATTACGGCTATGCGATAAAAATTGTATTTGTTTCCTTTCCAGTCCAATACAAATTATAAATTACAAATGTATCAAAATGTAATTAAAGTCATATTTCAATTAAATGTATTTAAATACTGTTCAACAATATTTCTACTCATATGTACAGGTGGAACCTAAAGATATGAATGTCAGTGAGAGGGATAAATGCATTGAGGACCTGGAAGCCGTGTTTGCTAAAGTGAGAAAGTCTGCAGTGGAGCAGAGCAATCCTAACGCTTGTTTTCCATAAATTCTCACAATGCTATGAACTATGCATTTCAAGTAGATGTAATTAAATATTGCTTAACACTGTTTCTCTTCATAGTTGGAGGTGAAATTGAATTCTTTTATAAAGATGGAATATGGTTCCTGTCAACATGATATGGGCCAACTGATTGAGGAGATGGAATCCACAGTTGCTAGAGTGAGAAAGTCTGCAATGGAGCAGAGCAATCCTAACACTTGTTTTCCATAAATACTAACAATGCAATTAAATATGCATTTCAAGTAGATGTAATTAAATATTGCTCAACACGGTATTTGTGTCTGCAGGCGGCCAAACTGTTAGGATTAGAAGCCGTACTTGCTCGGGAGGATATGGCTGCATAACCTCTGATGACAGCAATAAAGAGCATTAAAAATACTCTGACATTTTTCAGTCTAATCCCTGCCTATGTTGTCTGCAACACAGTCAATTATACCATGGATAGTAATTATATCTTTTTTTTTTTTTGTCTCACAAACATTCTGAATGTAACATTTCCTACAACTTTAAAAATACAATCACCATACTTGGCACCCACACTATTTTTTCCCTTCATGTCCACTTACATCTATGTGACTTAACAATCACAATTCATTTTTAGACAACCAATTTCCAACCTCTATATATATATCGCTCGGAATTCAACAGACACCTGACTCAAGTATTTTTATTTTAATTTCCTCCATGTTGTTTATAATAGGCCTACAGTAAGAAATCCTTTTAAAGGTGATCGCCATTTCTACCACTGTATACTGTTGAAGCATACAAGTTTTTATTCAGTGAGAGATATGTCATTTATGGGGATTAGGTACAGCGTGTTTTGTTCAGGACATTCACGACGATATATGTTCTAAATGGGATTGTAAAATAACTAGCTAGCTAGCCATGTATTTAGACAGAACCTGAATTGTGTTACATGGGGATTTTTATCCTATGTTTTTAAGGCTGCATTATGTACAGCCTAGCATAAATAAATACGCAAGAATGCAGAGCACAAATAGTCCATAGTTTATTTTCCCTTCTATATAAGCCCGCAGGTTCATAGGTGACTAGCTTTTATAATGTCATGTGTAATTTGAGCATAATGGTGGAAACTTCAAAGAACAATATGGAAAAAAAGGAGGGTTGTTTACATAATTGCCCTTGAAAAAGTTTATAAGAATTAAACTCTTGTGTACCCCTCAGACATTCTCCAGAGGGTCCCTCAAAAGCATGTTTATATTTAAGTTGCAATAAAGGACAGGACCAGCTATTCTCTTCAACTAATTCTGATATCAAGTGGAAACAAGTTGTCAGGTTCTGGTCCGCACCCAACCAGGAACGCACACACAGACACGTACACACATATCCGCACAAATCACCTACCACGACCACTGCTCGGTTCACAATCACACACTTATCAACCATCACGATCACCTGCTTCTAATTAACTCTCTCCCTATTTAAACCCCTCATGTACCATCCTCCAGTGTTTCCCATTTAGCATACTGTGGACTAAAGCTGAGCCTGTCTTCATGAGCTTCCCCACATCTGTGTTTTTAAAACTTTTTGGCAGTGCTTTGTGTGACTAATATCCTGCCTTTTTATCCCTCACCCATGTCTTGCTCAGGTGTCAATATGTCACATAACTAAATTAGTGTTCTATTATTTTCTTAGTTTGTACAAGAAGTACAAATATGTAGCTATCTAACATTTATAATGTGTATTGTTTCTTATTTTGTTAACATTAAAATGTAAAACCAAGTGAAAACATTTAAATGTAAAAACAGGTTTGACACTGCTTTGGATCTAGTGAAAATACTAGAAGCTGTCAACACCATGACCTGAGCAGTCTGCATTTAACACATAGAGAGAGAGAGACAGAGACGATGTACGACAACAACCAAAGGTATTCAGATCTTAAGGGAATCCTTTCACTTAGTCTTCAATTATGCACTCCATAGATGTCATGAGGGACAGCCTCACAAGAAAGGAGGCCTGGTGCATGGCATGCAGTGGTGCCTATCATGCGAACACAGAGAGAGACAGAGACAAGGTAGCAGACAACAACCAAACGTGTTCAACTGCTGTCAGGTCTTTCTCAGTAAACTTCAGAGAATGAAGTACAGGGCAAGCACTTGAACATGCACATGTTCTTCCCTGGATACAGACACTTTGCCTCAAAGACAGTTGCCTCACAGGTTTGTTCCAAAATGACTTCCCTTGTCCCTTATTCCCTTATGCAACAGGAATTGAAAAGAAAGGTGTGAGCAAGTACACCCTCCACTGACAAGCTCCTGTTGTTTAAGTGTGAATGGATTCTGTGACTTGAACAAGTCTGCTCCTTCTCTCATCCAATATAGAAATTGCTCACCGAACTACAATGAGTGAACAAGGTCTAATGAACTTGCTGTGAGAATGATCTCAGTAATTAACTCAAAAAGGATAGGCTCAGAAGTGATTTTTTTTTTTTTTAAGTAGGAAGGATTTTGATATTTCAAGCTTGCCAGCAGAACTAGCTAGCCTAACCTGGGATGACAGCCAATGCACAGCATCACAGCTGGGGGAAACGGATGTGAAATGTCAGTTTAATCGGCAAGGCTCAAGGCAACAGGGTCCTGTCCCTTGACTTAGGTTGATCTAGAGGTATTTCAAGAAACTTATCAAGCGCACTTTAGTGGCAAAGAACAATATTTTCACTTGAACAGGGACCACAGATTAAAAGTCTGATGCTCTACTGACTGAGCTATTCAGGAGAGAAGCAATATCAGAAACATTACAAGTGCAATGTACATGTATGCAAAGAAAATTGAGTTCATGTGTATCGCATTAAGATGTCAATCTGCCTATGGAACATAACACCTCTTACGAGGCTCGATTTTTGCTCTCAAGCTGCGATGGTTTTGTCATGTTGTCTAAGAGAAGAGGCTTTGGTCGGTGGAGTGAGTCTTTGATAACTAAGATTGTAACTAAGATTGAAACTGCTCACCGCACTACATCGAGTACACAAGGTGTAATGAACTTGCTATGAGAATGATCTCAGTAAGTAACTCAAAAAGGATAGGCTCATCATGATGCATTAGCTAACAATCGGCACTCATACACAAGTGTGAATGTTCAACATTCATTCAAGCATCTCGAGGTCACAGTCTGTAGTGTGTACAAAAGGAATCTAAAGAAAAGGTTTGAGCAAGTGCATCCTCCACTGATAAGAGATATAACTTTAGACTCCAATTGTAACATTAGAAAAAAGATGTACATACAGTCCATTTGTTTAAAATGTTCTTTGATGTGAAGCTCATATTATTTTGCCCCCACTTACGCAGAACTTGATTGTTGGAAGAATACAACAGGGGAACTTTCAGTTGTACTTCACATCACTGACACTGTGTAGACTTTAACTAATGTACAGTTGTGTAGCTTTAGAGTTGTGTACAATTGGAGCAAGTGACCTAAGCAACATGTATTGCATACACAGTTTGCCTTAACAAACCTATCACTTCATCATGGTCAGAATATTTGTTATAGATACATGTAATGCTTCAGCATTGCTACTAGTTCTAATACACTCAAACTAGTGCACCAGAGTGGGTGATGGTAATGGTACTGTTAGAAGCAAACCTATATGACTGGGGTTGGGCTTCCACACACTGTCCCTTTCTCCCAATTCACAGAGCGGAAACGACTCGTTTTCAGCCTGTTTTTTTTTTTTTTTTACACAACCAATTTCCAACCTCTATAGATATCGCTTGGAATTCAACAGGCACCTGTTGCTACTGCACCTTTAAGACGGATGTAAGATAAATGAGCTCCTTTATGATTGACTGCCCTGTATTGTGCTTCATTCAAAAGGTACTCAGAGCTGAAATGCCTGAGAAAGGCAATTTAAGTGGGTGTGCTAAACCTCTATAGGCTGAATAGGCAGAGATAGGTCAATAAAGTGTTCTTGTGACATTAGAAATACAAATTTCAAAAGGGGCATTTTTGGCAGCTTAACTGACATAGTTAAGAATTTTAACATTTAAAATATATATATTAAAAGGAGAATGTTACTTATTTCACTCTGACTGTAAAACAGTGCATATTTTGTTAAATGGGATTTCCATCCCATGTTTTTAAGGCTGCCTTATGTATAAATAAATATGCAAGAATGCAGAGCATGAATAGGTCAGTCTTCCATTCTGTATCACACACCTACCCTTGATAACACCGTGGTAACTGGAAAAAAAAACAACCCTTTTTACTCAGTTGTCAGTACTTCCAATAGACTTCACGCTAATCTCATAGAAGTCCACCCCTTTCCGTGTCCTCCGGAAACAGCACTTCCGTTGTGTTGTGACAGGATTTGTTCCTGAAGTTGTATGCGTTTTCTAAATTTGCACCACATTTCTAAAGTGTGTTACCACTTTGATGAATATGCTTTGTGTATTTGCAGCACGATGGGTTTTCCAGGACACCGTAATTTATGCATGTTTAATTCCATCTTTTATTAACGTACTAAGCCCAACTCTATAGGCTAATATTTCTAAAACCGAGATAACCATAGAAACGTCTTCATCTGTGCTTGATACTTTCACGGAAAAACGGAACTGCTGCTTGTCAAGCTTGTTTCATCAGGTTTTATATCATCGTCATGACGTGTTTGAATTGATCCCAGGCATATGCAGTCCTCATCAAAATCCATGCATGTCCTAGGCTGTGAGTAATGTTATGTGAGCATGTCCTAGGCTGTGAGCTATGTTCTCTCTCTGGTCACAGTTGGCAAATAAATTGTGCATATAGATTGTGGGGAAAACACTTGAGCACGTGTTCTCCAAAGAAGTGTCTTAATATGAGCTATCTAGCTAGTTCCAATGTCAACTGTACTCATAACACTGGGTTTCTCTCTGTGCTCAGGTGTCTTATTCGCATGCCAGTAACATGTTAGCGATATTGTAGTAGTGTGAATTTTTATGTTGCCCGTGATGAAAGGTGACAGCGAATAAAAATCCAAACATTTTTTTTGTTCAGGTCTTTTTAACGGTCATAACCGACACATATTTATCTAACAAAAAAATCAGGTTCCTCTAAATGTGTGGAAGAACTGCTGTGTATATTTTTGTTTCCAGTGGCCTGAGTACCTAAAATATGTCACCATTTTAGGAAGCAGGAAAGCAGGGCTGCTTACAAACATGACATTAGTAAATGGGATATTTTCATTTATGATTTTCCCCTTTTTGTTGTTTGTTTGCTTTTTTACTTTCATTTTTTGTAGGGACTGTGATATATATTTTGTTATTTGAATGCATAATATAGCTTTGGGGCTCCCACAGACACTTGTGTATATAAACATAGGGGAGATTTTTTTCATTGATTTGTATATGTTTGTGAAGGAATGCACATAGTTCTCATGTTTGAGCCACTTTAAAGATATTTTTTGACTTGTATCAGAAAGGAATACAAGCATTTATTCATATCAACATTTTCCTTGCAGAGTCATTTCAAAGATGATGCAACAGAATAGTTTTGCTTATCTATTCTGTACTTTGTTTATTGACAGGTAATTCCACCCTCAACTTTTTAGGGTGCCTCCCCATAATTGCTCAGCTCTTCTGTGTAATAAAAGCAGGATTGGTTTGTATATCACATTGGTGTAGGTCGTTTTCACCTGTTATATAAAGAACATTCTAATGCCTTTGGGGGAGACAAACCAAATTAGTCCTTTATAATTGTAATTATATATTACTTTGCTTCATTAGAAGTTTGTGATTATTCCTGTTATTCATCAACTTAGGTACCGTGATTTACTGGGGTAGGTCAAATTAAAAGATAATTGCCTGCTTGTATTAGGTAAGGAAAGTTTTTTATGTCATAGTTTTCACTTACTATGATTGGGACAATACATCTTTTACATGAGGATGGATTTTATCAAAGCTTATATGGATCTGTATGCCATGCATAGGACGCTTATGCTTTATTTAGTTCACTAAGTACAAGCAGTTCATTTTTGTTTTAAATGTTGATGTTCCACCTGCTCCATCAGACCCTCTGCTTTGACACTATGTCCACCTGGTGTACATCAGTAAGCACAGCCTATAACAACGTATGTCTTAGCCACTTGTAATCTTCTAAGCATTAACTTTCACAACATTTTTATGACAATGTTAGTCTTTATAGTTTCCATAACTAGGTGCTTAACTGAAATCAGCTCCGGTGTTTCATGTTGATGTCTTTCATTTTTCATACATAGTAATGTATATATTTGTGACATGCTACATTTGTTACTGTTTTCACTTGAACAAGGAAAATCATACTCAAAACAGATATATAAGTGGACAGTCAGGGTGAAATAAGTAACATTCTCCTTTTAATGTTATATTTTATAAAAATATTAAAGGTCTTAAGTATGTCAGTGTTTTAGTTAGTCTTTTGGCCAATGTCTTTTTTAAAAAGAGATAAGGAGATACCAGAACAAAATAGAAAAGCAAATAATAGAGGAAGATGGCATGGGATGGAGGGATGGAAGGATGATAAAAGACAGGGGTAGTAATGGATAATTTATTCTATTCTCTCAGCTATTCTCTTTAACTAATTCTGAAGTCTGCATCTTTATTTTCTATTTGAATGTTAACTTTACGACTAGCTGATTGGGGATTTAGGAACGACACTAGCGTTGATTTTGATTCTAGCCACAGTTCTAGTAATAAGCAGTGTTACAACTCTACATGCAGTCACTGAACAGTTGACTGTTAATTCTGTAGTAAGCATAATGCAAAAAATACAACAACATATTTTGTTGTGATTGAAAAAATTACGTCCTAAATACATGCGTTGTAAATACATTGACATTAGTATTTTTAATTAATTTCTAACATTCAGAGACATTCAGAGGTGTTTCTATTAAGCCCAGAGTCAGCTAGGTCTCCACTCTCTAATTACTCAATGAACCTCAATGGTCTCCCAATCACATCTTCTCTAACAGTTAAAGATCTTGGAGTTATGGATCCCAGTCTCTCGTTCGAAGCTCACGTAAATAAATAATGTTTCTAGGACCCCCTTTCTCCACCTTAGAAACATTTCAAAGATTAGGAGCATGCTCTCCACACATAATGCAGAAAAGGTAGTCCATGCATTTATTACTTCAATATTGGACTACTGTAATCCCTTACTATCTAGCTGTGCTATTAAGTGCCTAAAGTGCCTAGCGAGTTCAAAATGCAGCAGCCATAGTTCTTAATAGAGCTAGAAAATTTGATCACATCAATCATATCTTAGCTACTTTACTTTAGCTCCCAGTAAAACTTCGTATTGATTATAAACTACTTTTAATAATTCCAAATGTGCATTAGACTTTACAGTAACCTAAGACAACCCTTTTGCATGAAGGGAACTGGTAACTATGCTCACCCTCCATAATGTGCAAAAGATATTTAAAGTGTAGGACAGTCGAAGCATTATGTGTGCGTGTGTGTGATGTTATTAACGTGACAGTAAAAGCTTACCATTTTTAAACGGGGGCTGATTGACTTTCCACTTATGCAAGACTTATGTCAAGAGTACATGTCAAAAATTAGAGACGAAATGAGGTGCTAAATGCCGCAATTAGGCATACAGCAGTCAAAGGCAATTTGGAAACACACTTAGAAAACAAAGATCATGATCTTTGATCATGATCAAACTTTCAAAAAGCTTATCAATGTGACGAGAATGTGAGGTTTAGGTTCATCTATAGTGTTACAGTATCAATGTGAAATATGGATATCGAGGTCAGCATCACGTAAGAATGTATATGTGTGAAACATCTTCGTCGCCATAAATGTTGTGTTGTTACATAATTAAGCAGTCCATCCAGTTTCATTTACTTGATTTATTAGCAACCTGTGTCCACTGTCTAACTCAAGTATTTTTATTTTAATTTCCTCCATGTTGTTTATAATAGGCCTACAGTAAGAAATCCTTTTAACTGATTAATAATTAAAAAATATCTTTCTTGACTATAAGAATATAGCTTAACCACTAGAAAGATTAAACATCCAGTGAGTGTGTATCCTGGCATGTTAATGTAAAAGGCAGCTCCTACTGGATTTGGGGAAAGATTAGTAAAAGATTTCAAGTATCTGCAAAGCAAAAAACTGCCTATTCAACAGGCATGAATGATGTGCTACCGAAGTAGTTGTTTTATTTGCATAGCCTAATTAATATCATTAGATCAAGTTCTATATTACCTATATTGTTATATTACAATTTTGCTTTTGCTTTTTTGCTTCACAATTGTTACACATAATTGCTGCACCTGATACAAGGATAGGAATTTCAATTTATTCATACTGGATATAAGAATCATTAATGGCTGCTGAGTGAAGCACTTTCATTGAAAATTCATCCACCAATTTTTTTTTTTTTTTTTTTATTATTATTTTTTTATATATTATATAACCAGAAACAGGGCACATCAACCAGGAATACATTCCAGCTCTGTTTTAGAACACTGGCTGTGATTCATTACATTTTGGCAATTGTGAAAACAAACTGGATGATACTTCTAAAAGTAATTGTGTTTGCAGTTTATTTGCACAGTTACATGAACAACACATGTAGTAATCGGATCTAGAAAGTTGCCAACCCTATTAAAATATTAGGTTTATAGTATAATATTTGAATTAAACAGACAAAGCATTAATCACAATCATTTGCATGATTATTAAATCTTGAACCAAAAATGTATCAGAGAGCTCTAGTGTTTTTCACAAACACACAACCAATTAAACTGTGCTTGACCATTTCTTGCCCACTATATCATTCTCTGCAGTTTACTGAGAAAGACCTGACACTGGATAATGCCATTGTCTATTCGAAGGCCAAAACAACAACAATCTTGGTTATCAAAGATTCACTCCACCCTGACCACAGCCTCTTCTTTTAGAAGCTATGAAAAAACCACCATCGCAGCTTGTGAGCACAAATCTAGCCTCTTAAAAATACTCGCCTGGAATTAAACCTAGTAGAGTTCCACAACGAGGTGCAATTTGTAAAAGGACGTCTTTTTCTCTCAGAGTTAGAAATCTGCAGAAATAAATACATCAGTTAAATTTTTAAATATGTAGGTTAGAAATCCAAGTATAAAGAGCAGATATATTATCTGTGCTAATTAATAAACGTATTTAAAGTATACATTTAGTAGGCCTAAAAATATAACTCGTATGTAAATCATATCTAAATATTTTTATTTAGAGTAAATTACATGCGACATATTGAAGATTTTGATTTTTTTGGCCCGCTTCCACCATACCGCCTCATCGGGAACTGTTACACTTTATTTTTTATTTCTTTTTATTTATAACTTAAAAATAATCACCTGGAATGTAAACCTAGCCGAGGTCCACAACGAGGTGCAATTTGTAAAAGGACGTTTTTTTTCTCTCAGAGTTAGAAATCTGGAGAAATAAATATATGAATTTATTACCCCCCATCAGTGGACCTTTAGAGCTTTATTATTCAAAATAAGACAGACAGATGAACAGACAAACGCAAAATGTATATATAATATTTTTAAGTATTCGCCATCTGCACCATTACAGGAATGATGTGTGTGTGTGTGTGTGTGTGTGTGTGTGTGTGTGTGTGTGTGTGTGTGTGTGTGTGTGTGTGTGTGTGTGTATGTATGTATGTATGTATGTATCTATGTATATGGTTATGTGTGAGTACATGTATGTTGGATTGTATATGTACACGTATTAGAGTGTGATATTTATCGTTTATGGATTGGCTCTGTATGGATTTTATCAAAGGTGTCCACTCTAGATTATTGGTTCTGTTATTGATTAATTCTGAGAATTATTCTATTGATATATATACTCTATCAATAGATTTTTCTATTGGGTGACACTAATATTATTTTTTGTTTTCCAGTTCATGAATATGTTTTTTGTTTGTTGTTTTTTTGCAAGAATATTTTTATTATATCAATATAATAATGTTATACATAGTATCCTGTCATATTGGTTGATGATATGTCTCCTAGGAGACATAAAGAGGGTGTTGGATGGATATGGTTATTTAAAGCATGGGATATGTTGGTGATGCACTATATTGGACTGTTTGCACTTGTGTAGCATGTTGTCTGTTGCACTGTTGTTTTTATGTTGCACCATGGCCCTGGAGGAACGTTGTCTCGTTTTTGTTGTGTACTTGTATATATAGCTGAAATGACAATAAAACCACTTGAACTTGAACTCGAACTTGATGACGACTTGCCAAAATTGCTTGATAGGTGTGCTCTGCCACGTGGCGTGAATGTAATCGTCAACTGTGATTTGAGTAAAGTATGTACAGATTGCTGAGCTTGTGAAACCAATTTTAAACATCCAATGTGTAGTATAATGTACTCTGTATTATTTTGTACTGAATGCATTGTAGGTCAGTGTTGCTGTCATGTGGTAATTATTGTTACACATTTTAATCCAAACTGCAGCGTCATGGGCTAGTAATAAATGTTCCTTCTATTGTCTCAATGGGAGAGTAACTGTGAGATTTGATTTCACTATTATTTTGTATATCTTAGATAATAGGTTTTTTGTATTAAGAATGTTTGTTTATAAATTCTGATATGGATGTAGGTATCGGAATTGATTTTTGAACACATAGGTGATCTTAGCTGATGGTATTGTAGGAACTGGGGGCTTTCTATAGCATATTTTGTGGCTAGTTGTGGGCGTGACATGAAACAAGTCTTAGGATAAATATGTTTAAGGTTTGTAATGCCTTTTTCTGTCCAAGATGTAAAGTTTAATATTTTTGTTCATGGTAAAGCCTGGATTGTTCCAAATGGGAGAATGAATAGTTCGTGTGAGTGTGGAGTTTGATATCTTGTGGAATTTCCACCAAACTGTTAGTGTCATGGCCACCTTCAAACTGTTGAAACATGGATATTTTTGAATATGAGTCTGGGCACATTTGAAACACCTGCCGCAAACATTACTGACATTATATCTTGTTTATGTGATTGGCTGTGCTTCTCTAGCCACAAGTACTTTTTGATTTATTTATTTTTTAATTTGGTAATTTTATATATAACAGCAACAAATGACAGCTTAAGTTTTATGACAAAATGTGCAAACAAGCTGGCCTGAGAGGTGTGTAGCGGGATATGACTCAGTGCATCTCTGGTGCTGCTTTTGATGAGTACAGTGTCATAAGTGTGTCTGTCCAGCAGCGCAAAGAGGAGATACAGCTTCTTCTCCCGGAGGTTTCCGATAAATATGTAGATATGTTAGTATGTAATAGAAAGACAGCTGTCCATCCTCATAGTCTAGGTACATGCCCGCATTCCTGGGCAATTGTGTCAGGGGCAGAGGGGTCTCAGGCTTGGTGCAGGTGTACGACTTCTGGGTGCTCCTCCAGAGCACCCAGAAACCCTCACAGTGGGTTTCTCAACTTGCTCAGACTCAAATCTCAATATCGGCATCCGAACCGTCTTAGAGAGGAACAAAAAACACAACTCATTTGATTAAATTGTTCCAGTATAAATATGGTTATCAAACATGCTTTTAAAAATATACTTCCATGGAGATGGTGCCCTACAGGGTAGTGTTGGAACAGTGTGTACAGGCTTAGTGTCATGTTGTGGCCCCGCCCCCTCCTCAAACATCTTGGTGTGTGTGTGTTCGTCTGTGTTGCCACACCCTCTCGTGTCGTTCACCTGTTCTCTGTTATGTGTAATCGGCTTGGGTGTATATATGTCTCGTGTGTCATAGTACGTGTGTTGGTGTTTGAGATGTGCATAGTATTTGAGCTTTGTTGTATGTTTTGCATGTTTGCAAAAATAAAAGTGCGTTTCATCGTGCCTCGTCCCCGCATCCTGCTTATCCTCGCAACGTCACAACTAGACCACTTTAGATGTAACTTAGAACCTCCAGTGACCTCTGTATGTGTTTCTTTAGTTGTATGAGCTCCACTGGAGGACTCTGAATAGTTGACAATGGAAGAGGGGTATATCAGATTCACCCCTTCTGCCTCGGTGTGACAGATTAACACACTGCATTAACGTTTAGAAATAAAAACATATGGTAAACACAATCTAGAAAATATTACCTTGTAACAATTCATTCAGTATATGAACTGTTTTCTGTGTCCTTATGTCTATAAATTAAAAGTAATAAAACATTTAAATGATAAATAAATTACAATGAATGTATAAATGTTCACAAATAAGAAACTACATTGGTCTGCACTTTTCTCCACAGATTCAAGGAACTCATGAAAGTTGGAAGCTATAAAAACACATAATACAGAATTATAGACTGACTGATGTTTGAGCAGAAAGATCACTGTGATGTTCTCATATCTAAAGCACTCAAAGCATTGATGTTATGTAAATGAACTGTGATCTGATTGGTTTAAGGAAATAGATTCACCTACTTTGAAGTTCAAGTTTTTATCAAAAGGTTAGAACTGGTTGACTATACTTTGTCTGTCCTGCAACAGGAAATTTAAACATTTATATCCAAAGTATTACGCGATAGAAATCAATTCAAGACTACCCGTTATTGACCGCTAGATGGGGAAAGATACGAAGAAATAAATGAGTCCAGCTCCTCCTGCCCGACTTTACGGTGAGACTCTGCTTTTACGTCATTAAAACGCTAAAGAAAAAAGGCCGCCATATTTGTAGTTCCACAACGTGAAAAGGCGTCATTTTGTATGCCGAAGAATGAATAAACACCATGCCATGCCTTGAAGACGACGAAATTGCAATTTATTTAGCTAGCCATAAGAATAAGAATAGCTGTTTAATTTACATAATCACAAATATATTGCATGTACATACAGCTACATTTCAGTCGATCAAAAATGTTTCACGTATTTATAACCGCAACTTTATGTTACAGTGGTCATATCAGAGATTTACCAATATAAAACGCAACAGGTGTCGTGTTCTGTAATAGAACATTTTAACATTTATATCCATATTACACATAACCAAGGTGTAATATAACCATATGTACTGAACAGACATAAACAGCCTGTGTAAAATACATGTATGTGTCTTCTACAGCAATTACTGTGCCGTGCACACCTTAAGTTTGGCATGAAGTGTTTGCTTTTTCCAAAGCAAGTAGTATTAAATTATTCTCATAGAATAAATTTCACAAAGACATGGACTTCTCAGTTGACCGTAGAAAGATGTTTGTGTTTTTTTTTGTATTTAATTTATTTAATGCGAATCGTATGTAGGTTACCACTGCTAAGCTTCACCACTGTCAAGATAAGACCTCGAAAAGACGCAGAAATTTATTTTAATAACAGCTTCTGCTGATTTATTCAATAACTGTATGACACCGTTTGAGCGTACGTACCGACTGAAAACAAACTCAAATTATTAGAGACACTCTTACTGCGTCTCCACATTGAAACATATCAGTTAGTTAGCTAGGCTGGCTAACTAGCTTAGCTTTATTAGCTAGCTAAGCTAATTGCGAAGAGGATTACGTTAAAGAACCCCCGGTCTACAGTTGTGCACATACAGGAAAATTAATGAATAGCATGGTAATACACGCATTTATTGGAACAGTTATGTAGCTAATATGCATTTGTAGTATGTGCGCCTGGCGTAGAAATGAGTCTTTGTTAGCCCATTAAGGCTATCTTAGCTAGGCTAGTCCGAGCAAGCTAAGTGCTGGTTGCTATGACAACGGGCTTGGTGTATTTTGCGAGCTTGTCGGCTACCGACAAGGCTCAAGGCAACAGGGTCCTGTCCCTTGACTTAGGTTGATCTAGAGGTATTTCAAGAAACTTCTCAAGCGCACTTTAGTGGCAAAGAACAATATTTTCACTTGAACAGGGACCTCAGATTAAAAGTCTGATGCTCTACTGACTGAGCTATTCAGGAGAGAAGCAATATCAGAAACATTACAAGTGCAATGTACATGTATGCAAAGAAAATTGAGTTCATGTGTATCGCATTAAGATGTCAATCTGCCTATGGAACATAACACCTCTTACAAGGCTCGATTTTTGCTCTCAAGCTGCAATGGTTTTGTCATGTTGTCTAAGAGAAGAGGCTTTGGTCGGTGGAGTGAGTCTTTGATAACTAAGATTGTAACTAAGATTGAAACTGCTCACCGCACTACATCGAGTACACAAGGTGTAATGAACTCGCTATGAGAATGATCTCAATAAGTAACTCAAAAAGGATAGGCTCATCATGATGCATTAGCTAACAGTCTGCACTCATGCACAAGTGTGAATGTTCAACATTCATTCAAGCATCTCGAGGTCACAGTCTGTAGTGTGTACAAAAGGAATCTAAAGGAAAGGTTTGAGCAAGTGCATCCTCCACTGATAAGAGATATAACTTTAGACTTCAATTGTAACATTAGAAAAAAGATGTACATACAGTCCATTTGTTTAAAATGTTCTTTGATGTGAAGCTCATATTATTTTGCCCCAACTTACGCAGAACTTGATTGTTGGAAGAATACAACAGGGGAACTTTCAGTTGTACTTCACATGACTGACACTGTGTAGACTTTAACTAATGTACAGTTGTGTAGCTTTAGAGTTGTGTACAATTAGAGCAAGTGACCTAAGCAACATGTATTGCATACACAGTTTGCCTTAACAAACCTATCACTTCATCATGGTCAGAATATTTGTTATAGATACATGTAATGCTTCAGCATTGCTACTAGTTCTAATACACTCAAACTAGTGCACCAGAGTGGGTGATGGTAATGGTACTGTTAGAAGCAAACCTATATGACTGGGGTTGGGCTTCCACACACTGTCCCTTTCTCCCAATTCACAGAGCGGAAACGACTCGTTTTCAGCCTGGTTTTTTTTTTTTTTTGCACAACCAATTTCCAACCTCTCTATATATATATCGCTTGGAATTCAACAGGCACCTGTTGCTACTGCACCTTTAAGACGGATGTAAGATAAATGAGCTCCTTTATGATTGGCTGCCCTGTATTGTGCTTCATTCAAAAGGTACTCAGAGCTGAAATGCCTGAGAAAGGCAATTTAAGTGGGTGTGCTAAACCTCTATAGGCTGAATAGGCAGAGATAGGTCAATAAAGTGTTCTTGTGACATTAGAAATACAAATTTCAAAAGGGGCATTTTTGGCAGCTTAACTGACATAGTTAAGAATTTTAACATTTAAAATATATATATTAAAAGGAGAATGTTACTCATTTCACTCTGACTGTAAAACAGTGCATATTGTGTTAAATGGGATTTCCATCCCATGTTTTTAAGGCTGCCTTATGTATAAATAAATATGCAAGAATGCAGAGCATGAATAGGTCAGTCTTCAATTCTGTATCACATACCTACCCTTGATAACACCGTGGTAACTGGAAAAAAACAACCCTTTTTACTCAGTTGTCACTACTTCCAATAGACTTCACGCTAATCTCATAGAAGTCCACCCCTTTCCGTGTCCTCCGGAAACAGCACTTCCGTTATGTTGTGACAGGATTTGTTCCTGAAGTTGTATGTGTTTTCTAAATTTGCACCGCATTTCTAAAGTGTGTTACCACTTTGATGAATATGCTTTGTTTATTTGCAGCACGATGGGTTTTCCAGGACACCGTAATTTATGCATGTTTAATTCCATCTTTTATTCACGTACTAAGCCCAACTCTATAGGCTAATATTTATAAAACCGAGATAACCATAGAAACGTCTTCATCTGTGTTTGATACTTTGTTCCTGAAGTTGTATGCGTTTTCTAAATTTGCAGCGCATTTCGAAAGTGTAGAGATGCACTGTTGAGGTAGAGATGCACTTTCATTAATACTGCTTACACTGTGTTTCTTTACAACACGCATGGACGTGTTGAAGCAACTCATATGCATGGAACACTAATACTCAGAGCATTGGAAGGTTGAAATCAGAAGCTATCTGGCTCACACAATGTTTTAAATGTGCCAAGGGAAATTCCAAGTGTGGCCATCCTTGAGTGGAGTGGAAGATAAATATGTTTTTTTTGTATTTCAAAGCGGCTGTAAGAGTATAACAGGCAGTTTAGAACATGTCAGTCCCTCCATGTAATTTGAGAGAAAATATCCTATGAAGATTGGACCAAGATTCCTGCAGAGTATTTTCAGCACATAGTGGAAACTATGCCAGAAAGAATTTCTGCAGTTCTGGAGGCCAAAGAAGGTCCAACATGCTATTAAATGGGTGTACTTAAGCCCACTGTGTCCTATAATAGGATGTTGCTGGAATGTATGTGGATGTTGTTGGAATGGCCGCAGAGTTGCGGCAGCAGTACAGGTAGTCTGTGATCCTTTCCCCCATCCGAGTGAGTTTGCCCTATTGCACGGGGTCGAGTTATGATGTGAATGTTTAATTACACAGGATGGATTGTGGGCTACAGAACCAAACAGCCTTCAGGATTCAAGTAGAGAAAGGTGAAACTTCTCCAGCCTTTGAGTTAATCACAGGACTATTGCATAGCAATTAGGGATAACAGAACAGCTTTCGGGGGGTTTGGGTGGGGTGCCTTATCCGCCCCTTTAACAGAGTAGTCACAATTCAAATTTCCCTTCTTCCATTGTTTACAAGGCATTATACATGTGGTTTATTTATAGTGCACGGAGTAATATGCAGCGAGTCTGGTCTGTCTGCTTTGGAAGAGAAACATTTGGCCAAAAGAGCAAGACACAGCCAGGAGGATGATTGCTAAGAGCACATCATAATATGCACCTTAAAGCTGTGCTCTACAGCTAGGTCCTGTTCCATGACTGCATATATAAATTTACTACTGACATTGCCATTTATATCTGGCCATTTACAGTGCACTCTTGCTCAGTGCAGCACTTGAAGCTGATTTTCCATTGTGTAGTTATTATGTTCAAGAGATGTTTGACCCGGTCAGGGTGACACACTTTAGTGAGGGCAGCAGTATCCTAGAGGACACTACAGACAGTGACGGAGACATCTCAGAGCGCGAGGTGAGAGGTTGAGTTTTTTGTTACTCTCTCTACGACATACTTTTCATGCCAGGTACTATTGTCCAGTTCAGCCCAATTTAATTTACTGCCTTGTATTATCATATATAAATTGCTGAACATCTTATCACTCAGTTTCAAACATCCCCTCAGCTGTTTTAAGCCATTTCGGTTATTCAGAAGTACTGCTAAATGGATGTGGTGGGAAAATGAGAGCACATCAAACACAGACAGCTTTATGCATTGAGTAGTAAAGAGTAAAAGTTTATTGAGTTTGTAAAGGGAAAGAAATGTGAGTTCCACCTTCCAACTATAACTTTTCTAGGATACGTGATCAGCCATGGTGAAATCACTACGGATGATAAGAAGATCAATGCCATCTTCCAGTGGCCCATTACTATTATAGTTAAAAAACTCCAGAGATTCTTGGGATTTGCAAACTTTTACCGATGCTTCATATGGAATTTTAGCAGCATTGCAGCTCCTCTCACAGCCCTCCTGAAAGGAGCAATGACCAAGCTACTTTGGAATCAGGAGGCTGATCAAGCATTCAGGAAACTGAAAGAAGCTTTTACCACGACTAGCATACGTCGACATCCTGATCCTTCCATTCCATTTGTCGTGGAAGCTGATGCTGCTAACATCGGGGTAGGAGCTGTACTTTCACAACGATACGACAAGTCCAAGTTACAATAGATGATTAAATAGACAAGTGTATATAAAATAGATGATGGAATAAACAAGCCATACAAGACACAGTCATCCCAATGGAATGTCTGTCGGGAAAACATTACCTACCTTGTGCTGTGACCATCTGTTGAAGTGGGCTCATTCTTCGCTGGTTCAGGGCTATGACAAGCGATATTTATAAGTATGTTTCTTCATGTTCAATTTGCAGTCAAAGCAAGATGCCTAAGACCCTACCCACAGGAAAGCTCATGCTTCTTCCCGTACCAGAAAGTCCTTGGTCTCACATCACCTTAGATTGCGTTACTGACCTCTCTGTCCTCACTGTAGTTGATGGATTCTCCAGGGGTGTGTGGTTCATTGTGTTTCCGAGTATGCCTACAGCCTGCCAAACTGTGGAAGCCTTGTTTAACCAGGTGTTCCGTATATTTGGCATCCCAGAGGACATAATATCATATTGGGGACATCAATTCACATCTCGAGTTTGGGCTTCCTATATTGAACACATCGGGGTAGCTATTAGTTTTACATCCACAGTCAAATGGCCAATTCCTACATTGTTTTTATATGAACAATCCATCAGACCGGTCCAAGTTCCTCTTATTGGCAGAAATGGCCCAAAATTCACTTACTAGTTCATCCACTGGCTTGACTCCTTTTTATTGTATTTTAGGTTATCAGCCTCAAATGTCCCATGGACTTCCATATCAGCTGGTTTCCCCGCTGTGGATGAGTGGATGCAGCGGAGCGAAAGGGTATGGGAGGAAACAGATCAGTGTATTGTATGAGTTCTCTGAACGTATAAGGAAATTGCGGACAGGCACAGAGGGGAGAACCCGATATACCAACCTGGTGACAGAGTGTGGCTCTCTACACAGGACTACCGCAAGCCGGGGTCATGTCGCAGGTTAGGTCCCAAGTATATCGGTCCATATGAAATGACCAAGCACATTAATGAAGTCACATATCAACTCAACTTACCTGCTCACTTTTGTGTTTTGAGGTCATTTCATGTGTCCCTTCTTAAGCCTGTTGTTCCTGTTGTGGCCTTTGGATGAGATCACCCCTGAGGTCACTCCTGTATTAAGTATGTTGGTTGCTGTCATTAGAGTGTATTGTTTCTGAAGGTTTTTTTGCATTATGCAATGCCTCTTCGCAGAGTGTGATTTTCAAGAACTTTAGTAAGCAGATGACTTATTTGCATCACCTTTTTTGGTAGGACAAAGCCCATCCATGAGCCAAAGGAAGCTGAGGTAGGCCCCATTCCATGAAAACACAGGGAGTGTGTGAACCAGGATACCAACACAAGCATACATGCAAGCTGACACCTACCCTCCCCTTGTCCAGTGGTTTGGCCAGTAGACAACTAATGAAAAACATTTCAAAAGCGTTTATACAGAAGCCAATGTTCAAATGGCTCTCTGTGCAGTGAGGAAACATATCATAAGGAAGTGCAAATTCCACTAAAGTTTAAGTAGGATCACTGAATTCAAAGTCTAGAGCACTATTACACTATGACTTCTAACAATAGCGTAAAAACAGTAATGTCATTCGTTTTTAGGAAAGGAATGTAAAAGTTTATGAAATATTCTTAAAAAGAGGACAGTTTGATGAGGAGCTTGGTCTTGCACAGCTACCAAAACCCAGGACTGAACTAGGAGTCTTTTGATATTCAATCTAACACTCACCCAGCTGAGCTATTTCAGCTAGTGACTAAATACTTTTGCCTGGTTTCGATCAAAATGTTACCAATGAATGTAGGTCATGTTCATGTCAGAGGAAACTGTCACCTTTATCCCTGGTGAGCTAGTGGCTAGGATTCTCTTTCAAACTTAATTTTTATGTGGAATAAAAAGAAATATGAATACCTCTCTTTATGACCTCCTAATGCTCATGCATACCAAGTCCAGTATGCATACAAACATCGTCAGTATACTAGGAATACAGAGTTTGAAAAATGTTTGTCAGAAGCATCTGAGCTTTATTGCTGGTGGGTGAGTGGCTAGGATTCAACACTTTCACCACTGCAACTTGGGCTTGATTCCTGGTCAGGGGACGCTCTTTTTGCTCACTTAAAAAAGAAGCTTGTATGTGAAAAAACAAACTTCCTTTGAGTCAGATTTTAACTGACAGACTAAGGATAACAGTTTTAAATTCTACAGTCCTCCACTCTACCAACTAAGCTATTGAAGGCAACAGACATGTAATCCCATAAGTCCAAACACCAGTATGTTGGCAAGAAACACGGCCAGTTATGGATGTTTGAATTGTTAAGTTCATTTGACACAAAGAAGAAACATTGCATTGTACGAGTTGGAGATGTTCAGCTCCAACAGATATCTCTTGATTACATTTGGATGCATACTGGACTTTGTGTACAATCAATAACTACTGGTACTAACTCAAAGTATGTTTCCCCCTTCAGTTTTATTTTATGCCAGAATAAAGACTTTCTGTCTTTAGAATTCTACATGACTCAAACTGAGATGCAGCAGATCACTTAGCTAGAACAAAGGGTCTTGTACTACAATAACGACTTTTGCTTTATTGCCCATAAGGTCCACCTCTTTTTTCTTTAACCCTCAGATCATCCCGTAGATGTTAGAATTATTCTAATGAAATTATAATTAACATTTAAAAAAATTCCTTAACATCACTCTTAAAATAACTTTTACCTTACAAATGATTTCTTTACCAGCAAATTTGAGTTGGTATGAATTCATCTATTAATTTTTCGTTATTATTTCATTAAATACATGCCCCCCCCCCGCCCCCTAAAAAAAGAATAACAGTCCAAATGAAAGGTCTAAATGAATCTTTGCAGTAACAACAGTCTTTTATGCTCTTCCAACCACCCCACCTCCTCCCAGTGGACACACCATGCTCCAGTACATGATTCTGGAGTGCTGTGCTATCTGTGCTCCCCACTAACTTTTCCTACCTGCTGGGGTTTCTCCTTCCTGGACCTGCCTTAAAATGCTTAAAATGACAGCACCTTGCCCTCCATTTACCTGCAACATTCTGCACTGTCACAAACAATATTTATGTGCAGATTAGCAGATGAACCTCACCTGGATGATCCACATTTCATTTCTTTGTACTGTTATAATAATGAGTTACTGTATTTCTACCCAGGTGTTCTATCCAGGTGAACTGTGCTCTGTTTCTATCTCCTATGATGTCTTTGTGTAGGAATGCTGTAGTGTATCTTTCATGCTTACAATTTGTCAGCCATCCTCTACCCAACTCATCTTTGCCCAGGTTTATCCAGGGTTAACCGAAGGAGGATGAGTTCCCTTTTGAGTCTGACACCTTCCAAGTCCCTTCCACCATTCCAGTGAGTTTTTCCTACTGTCACCCTTGCCAATGTCATTTGGCTTATTTATCAGTTGTCACAAGGTGTTAACGTTATTATGCACATGTATATAAAATGTGTATATACTCTATATACATATATATATATATATATATATATATATATATATATATATATATATATATATATATATATATATATATATATATATATATATATATATATATTGCATTATTCTCTGCACCTTACATGTTATTTGCAGTTTGGATTGGATTATAAAGTGAATTTCATTGGTGAGTACTATATTTTTTGGTGACAAAGTATAATCTAATCTTTACAAAGCAGTGACCAGAAAGGAAGACCTGGATGAGGCTTTGGTCCCCATGATAGTTAGAGACACACAGCCATTTAGCATAGTTGAGGATAAAAGCTTCAGGGACTTGGTAGCAAAATTGGATTCAACTTATATTCTCCTAACTAGGAAGGTATGTGTGGTGACATGGATACATTATGAGAGTAGTATTAAAAATATATATAATTATTTTCTTCCTTCCCTTTAGACTGTAAAGGCCATGGTTGAGGCCAAATGCCAATAAGAGAAAGAGAAGGCCAAAGCTGAGGTCCAGAAAATTCCTGCAATGAGTTTGTCAGCAGATATGTGGACATCTCTTAATGTGGATGCCTTCTTGGCTGTGACCTGCCATTTTATAGATGACAACACATTTCTGAAGTCTACACTACTTGGTGTTGTGAAATTCCTGCAGGCGCATACGGCTGAAAATTTGGCCTGTGTGAAATCCTCTCTTATGGAAGAATGGGGAATAAAATAAAGTCACATGTCTGGTTACTGATGGCACATCTAATATGATTGCCTGTGGAAATAGCTGAAGCTGCCTCATGCGCTTCAAAAAAAAAGAAACTGAGGTTGAAACAAGGTGTTGGAGCGATTAGTAGAACTCAGGGAGCCTGTGGGGGCAGATTTGGCGGGTTTACAAACTGATATTCCTGCGCTGATCTCTGATGTGTACAGTAATGTATGTGGGTGCCGGTCTATACTGTATTCTTTTCACAAGGCAACTGTGGAGCTGTCAGACCTCAGTGGCAGGCATAATCATATCCCAACACATTTCAGACTAAAGGATTTGAACTCCCTGGCACTGCCAGACACCTAACTGGCTATAATTTGATGGGGAGGATGCAGGTTGTCTGCATGCCTCTGGAATTGCTTCTTTGACCTATTCACACAGCGATCGAGAGCCTTACACTAATGCCAGAGTCCCTCTGATTTCATACTTTTCTCTGCATTGTCCAAGATTTGTAAACAAGCACAAATCCATGGGCAAAGTTTTGTAATCAAGAACACACTCTCATGTACTTGGAACATGTCTTAGCAGATTGTGATTTACAAGCAATGTTATAAGCAACACAAGTTCAAACAGGTGGTTTGTTGACAAGGGGTCATTCATCAAACAAAACCCACATGGCCCATATGGGGATCGAACCCATGACCTTCGCGTTATTAGCACCACGCTCTGACCAACTGAGCTAATCGGCCTTTCTCCGTTCATTTCGCAGTTTTTGGTGCAGCACTGAAGGGAACCTTTCCATGAAATTGTAGACTTGGTGTCAACGAGATTACGGCCACTTTTTCGACCGAGCATAGGTGAAAGTTGACACTTATTGTTCCCTCTGACAAATGGTTATTCTGTAGCCAACTTTTGAATTAAACTTCAAAAGCAAATGTGGAGAAGCTTTTGTTAAAGAGCAATTCAGTGCAGTTGTACACAGTGACGAAATCATCAATTGCAAAGTCCACTGAGCTTTATTGCTGCGAGTTACATAGTGCTGTCTATTACACCATGAAATCTGCCATAACAACAAAAATGTAATGTCTGATTCTGTGAGCCAAGGAATATAAACCTTTTAGGGACATATTTAAAATATCAGATTTTCTGCCTGAGCACAGAGTAGGCATTTTTTTCTAGCTTTAACCATACGTCCTCTTTCTTTGGAAATCTGTGTCATTGCTGCATGAATAAGCAGAAAGATTTTGAGCAATTTTTTGTCTGGGTCTAAGGGGCAATTTATTCAAACCAAAAGATGCTATTTTAGCTAGTTTGTCAAATGAACATGTCAAACCTACAGAGACAATGTGTCTAGCTACAGAGCTCTGCAAGGTTTAATTCTTGGAAGTATTTGAAGCCATAGAAAGTTATTCTGTAAGCATTGCTTAACTCAATAAAAAGAGACAGTTAGAGCCAATGGCTGCCAGATCTAACATAGCTCACATTTTATAGTGTTTGCATAGCATATCAGAATCTGCAAGAACTATTCCTGTCATTTCAGGAATAAGCTTTTTTGACTTCACAGCTAGATGAAATATTTAGGGTGGATGCAGGATTTGGTATGATCTCCTAGAGAATTGCCATTCCACTGTGTCTTCAGCTTTTGTCCGATCTGCAAACAAGTCCCACTCTAGGAGAACTAGGTCAAGTGGTAGAGTGCTCTTTTAGTATGTGAGTGTTAGTGGGATTGATGCTCACATTCTCAAGTCTAGAATTTGTAGTTTTTTTTCTATGATGAAATCCTTTCTGATAGCAAATGTTTTCGGGACCTGCTAATACGCTTATGCCATGCACACATTACGTGACTTTTGAAGTTTTCAAATTGATGTATGGCTCACACTGCACAACTGTATGTCTTGGAATCTGGAAAGCTTAATTTGTGGTATCTCAGTGGCAGACATAATCAGTGATAAACCACTGATATGTCAACTGGTCTTAACACAGACAGATTTAACTTACTCTGTTGAGACTGTGTCTAACTTAAACCTTTCCTTCAAATAGAAGAGATCCTTGTTGCAGAGGTAATGTTTTTACCTTTATATGGTTTTCCCACTCATAGTCATGCAACACACAAATGCAAACCTCTCACAGACTGTCTCACACACATCCAGTTATTCATCTGAACACATGATGTTTCTGTCTCTGTACCGCTATTAGTTATGCAATGGTTCCTCAATACTAGCACTAACTGAACAGGGTTCTGTATAAATATGATCTTTATAACAGCTGCCATAACAGCAAAAATGTAATGTCTGATTCTGTGAGCCAAGGAATTATTATTGATATTGTGAATATTTAATAACCTCCAATGCCAGCAAATTAAATTTCACAATATTGTGAAAATTGTAAAGGATACTTTATTCATGTCCTCATTGCTAAAGATTGTATCGCTTTATCACAGCGATACGCTAGTTAGCTAGCTAACAGTTGAGGTCAGCGAGTGTGAAACTCGGGGCTATAAACCATTCCTTGTGGAACCATTTCATTGTTCAGCTTTCAACTTTGATCGTTTAGGTGCTGGTAGTTTGTTAGCTAGCTAACTGTTCAGCAATAGAAAACCTACTTTTGTATGATTTAGAGACCCAAATTCACAAACCTGTGGGTTTTCAAATGTATCGTTCTCTCTAAATAAGCAAAATGAGTTAAGCCATTACTACAGCTATCGGACTGTTTGAACTACAATATTCGACTGTTCATTTATTGTTAATTAGATTAAATTAACTTTCATAAACATTCTGTATTAATAGAATGTAGTTTGTAATGACTGATTAACTGTGTATATTCAACATGAAGCTATTCATATAACGTTTCAAGTTTGGTTTATTTGTAACATACATTTATTTGCCACTTTCATTTTTAGGCTGTAAAATGAAAGCTCCTTGCTCACAATCATTGCTATAGTTTGATCAAATTCAGTTATATATATAAACTCCCTATTCAATGGGAAGAAACCAGTTCATGTCATTGTGAATTGCTGGTTCTGTAATCAAAACACTGAGGTTCCATATGAGAACAGAAACTGCTGAGACTGTCCATTCTGTGTGCAGTACAATGGCTTCTAAGAGGTATTGCTGTATTTGAGACATGGTGAGGACATATTTTAGTGAAAGTCTTCCAATGATGCACCCTTACCTGAACCATTTTATGCTGTTGCTGCTGTTAAAAAATGCAGAATGGTGATTATAACGAACCGATCCTTGCACAATATATGGAGCACCTCAACCATGGGGTATCAGCTGGTGTCCCTGTGCTTGATGCATCCAAGACTCAACCAGACACTGAAGATCAAGCAGCTGGCTTCCTTCACTCCCAGAGAGGAAGTAGGTTTTCCATTTGAACTGTTGCCTTCTTAGTTAAGACGTATGCATTGTTGATTGCAGTGCCAGAGCTGTGAAACTGTGCAAGGTAATGCATGTCCAGTGCTGGACTTGGGCAAAGATTGTGAGTGGGTCTTCAAGGGCAAACAGGATCTGATGGCCCACATGTAGTTTGATATTATTCCTAAATAACTAAGTTTACATGGCTATTTGAAAGAAGCTGATCATGTAAGCAGCAAAGACAGAATATCATTCTCTGACTAAGGATTTAGTTGACTCATGTTTAACCCAACTAAACTGTGGTCCTGGCTGATTTTAGTTGGACTATTGAGCCACTGACTCATGCACAGAGTTTTCTGAGTATTTTGCAGTTTCTTACTGTACTGAGTTCTTACTGAGTATAACGTCAACTTTGATATATTTGTTTTCTTTTCACCGAACAAAGCCTTCAACTTTGACTGTGGTGACATGAAATCCAGATCTGCAGAGTGTTTTTTCAGTAACGCATCTTTTGCCTGTGCATTTTGATTGCAGTGTTAGGAGGTCATAACTGCTGATCAGAACTTTGGACAAGAGGGCTTATCCTCATGGCTCTCTGACTTTCATGTACAACAACAAACAATATTTTCTTATTTATTTTTTTCCAGTTGTAACAAACCGTTCTGCTGTTTTTTAACTTCTGTCAAATTTTTTAATGGTTGTACAGGACAATTACGATGGAAATTGAGGTGTACAAGTGCCACCTTGAACAGACCTACGAGTTGTGCGGGCCTGTCAGACAGCTAAGCAGTATGACATCCAGCACCAGAACCGACAGCTGCGGGCCCTGCTTTTCAACCACCAGCTCAGATGCAGCCAAGATGCAGACAAAGAATTCATTAAGGTGAGTAATTATTGTCAATGGTTGTCTTAGAATGGTGCTAAAGTGCTTAAGATAGTTTTTGGCGATTCTATAGCCAAGAATTCTCAAGATCACATCTAGCTGCATTCCTGTTGGGTGTGAATGACAGTTGCTCCTTCCCAGTTGATGCAAAGTGACGATAGAAAAAAAGGCGTACACGGAACTGGTAGTGAACACTGTCCTTCAAGTGCATATAAGTGCATACAGTGTTTGAGCCTGCAATCCAGTTCATTACCCTGTCCAACAGGCTCCCAGGTTCCCCTCCACATCTTCCTTGTCAGAGATAAAAATTGATATAAAAAAATGGATACTTGAATACTTTTGGTTACTTTTTTGTTCCTGGCTACCATGCTTTTTAAAGCATTGATTATTTCAAACATTGATTTATCTAAGATAAGCAAAGACCTGTTCTCTCTTGCTGCATTTTGTGGGTTTTTTTTTGTTTTGTTTTCTTTCCAAATGAAGCTGTTGTTTTCATTTTTGGTGGGTTTCATACTATCCACACCAGCTTCCAGGTTTCTGTCCTTTTACATACCAAGCAATCAGCTTCCTTTCTCTTTGCTACAGAGCACCTCTTTTCTGTCCACACCTGCTTGGCTGGTAGCTCTCAGAAGCCTTGCCTTCCTCGCCTGTGCTTTTCTGGTTGCGGTGGCCATATGTGGGTCTGGATGTGACTCTGGAGACACATCCTCTCTCCACAACAGCCCGCACACTCTCAGCGGGGGAATCATCCCACCCAAAGAAGCCCACCAAAATGACACTGAAGCCAAAGCAAAGAGCATCACCAAAACTGCAAATGTGGAATGACCTGGTGGGTATTCTGCCAGAGAGAGGCAATAGAGAATATCAAGCTGATCTGGTAGTCTGGAAGCAACCACCAGATGGCTGTTGCTTCTGTTGCCCTTTTGACTTCCATCAACATCTACTCAGGCAGTAAAAAGAAATGGTGTACTGGGAGGTAGTAAATCTTGCTAATCAGTACTTGTTTTTGGCCTGTGAAAATACAAACAAACAATACACATATTCAAACACTTCTGAACTACAATTGCTTATCAGGATTTACACAGGCTTATGTTCTTAATAGCTCTTTGCTTACAACTTCATCAAAGCGGTTTTGTTCTACAGTATGTGCAAAGTCTACTTTCCCACACAGTTCACATGAGTCTTGATTCGTCCTGCTGGTTCTTCATGTCTGTGAATGTGAAAAATCAAACTTTTTTGCTTGGCTTCAAGCAGTGATCCTTTGATTGTATCATTCATGATTCATTTAGGATTACAACCAAGTGGTTCAATATCCAGCCAGAGGTGTACTCAAGTGAGGTAATAAAATGAAATTATTAATGTAAATAATATGATGGCAGGAATTGTAAAAGACCAAATTAGGCTTCAGAAGTAAGCAGGAAGTGAGAATGACCAAATATGGCCTCTGTGGCAAGTCCAGGATTGAGGCCAGGATACCACCTAAAGATACAATTTTAATAAAAAATGGTTTTGTAACTTGATGAAAATGTATAAATATTGAACCCACCTGAGACTGTTAGACATTCTGTGGTCAATACCTCGTCTGTATGCAACATTGAGCTCAGAATAAAGATGGCACCGGCTATTCCCTTCAATTAATTACTTTATTTTCTATTTAAAGTGTACTTGAGAAAAGGACTGGAAAGTGGGAAAAATCTAGGAACCACACAAGAATGTCTGGAGATAAAAATTCAAGGCTGCATAGCCATACCTTAATGTGAGAGATCCTCCATTTCAGAGTCTGCTGTGTGAGAGTCCTGTGCCTTTTTTCTCTAGCTTGGAATAGGACTGTTGCTTCTGCTTCTTAAGGTTTTCAATCAACAAGGACGGTGGCTCCACCTGCAATGAACCATGAGCTTGTTATATTGAACTGCACAAGACAGTAAATTAACTCTTGTATTCATTCTGTATGAAGTGCGCCTCACTTGAGATGTCAGCCAAAGTTTAGCAGTAAATATGGTTATCTGCAGTTAAGTGTGTTGCTATTGAAAGACATCTTCAGCTAAAAATAAGTCTTCCTTGACCCTAATCCACCAAGCCCAGATACAACACAGACATGCATGTGCTGTAGTTGGCTTCAAAACATTCAATGAACTTGTCAGCAACATGGTCCAGATTCCTGCAGCATGTGACATGCGTCTGCACGCATCCTGCCCCCGCAGTCTCTGCCTGGCTCCCCCCACCCTCCTCCACCCCCAGTTTGCTCTCTCATCCTGCCCACCAGCAGCTAATGTCCGCCGCCGCAGCGCAGCACCTCCCACTGTATGCTGCATGCTCCTCTGTGTGCCTGTGGTAAAACCTCGCCAAGTTTAGTGTTCTAGCCACTGCACTCCCCTCCCCAACTCACACATCAATCTCAGAGGCAGATGGATTCCTGTCTCCCAGCCGCATCCCAACTTTTTGACCTGTACACATACTTGGATAAATGTTCTCTGTGAATACAAAACAGCAACATTTGTCTAGTGTACCGGAGACCTCTTGGAAGTTTTGTAGACAGATGAGGCCGGGCTGTGCTAGCTGAGAGAGACGATATTTGAGCTTGAATCCGACTAGCACATGCACAGAAGCATAGGGTATTATGAAGGCTCTGCATGATATCGTGACCCAAGGTTGAGCTTACAGTAGGTGGCCATATTGCCTCATATCAAGGGCAGTGTACGTTGGAAGACCATAGCAGAGACGTGTGACCGAACTATGTGCACGAGCGCATAACATGCCGCATTCCTTGTTTTCTCCCATTTTTGAGTGAAGCTAATTGATAGTGCCATCTGCCATCTCCTTTTAGAAAGGCAGTGCAGTGCCTTGGCTGTTGATGTGAGTTGTTTTGTCAAAGGAAAGAATTGAAAATGTGAGCGGTGATCTCCATGTAATACTTAGGCTTTAATGCCCTTTACCACTCATTCAGTGCTTGTCTGTGTTTATGTTTTCAGTGTTGCAGTGTGATTTTATTTAGGTGAAATTTGTTTTCAGTCTATCTGCAGTAGTGCACTTAAAGGGCCAGGAAGGTTAGTGGAACACATTTGCTCTGCCTCTGACCTCACAATTCCACTGTAACAACAGTGTTCAATTCCGTCATTTAAAAAAAACAAACAAACTTGTTTTGGTTTAAATTTGTTTAAAGATTTGTTTAAATTGTGTGTGCCAGTGTATCTGAGTGTGTTACAGTCTCTCTGACCCTTTACACCCATTAGTGCGTTCTTCCACTAGCTTCTCTCTCGTTCCTGCTTCAATATTCAAGGGAGGATTGAGATCCATTCAGGTAATTTTGCAGTCTTCAAAAAATGCATTGAAAGACATTCCAGTAGCTCAGTGGTGCACCTGCGCTCCACTCTGCTCCCCAGTTCGGAGGATGCCAGCACCTATGTTTAGTCTTTTATGTTTAGTCTTTTTTAGTCTGTTTCTTTTTATTTCCTTTGGACTCCAGTGCTTTTTAATAATCTGTTTTGGACATGGTATGGCTGCTCCATTACCCAGGAGCCCATACAAAGGTTCATTTCTGCCTGCATGCATAACTGCTGGAGGGAGGATTTTATGTCCAGAAAATGTTAAGATGGCAACAGCTCGGTGGGAGACAGTATGTGAGAATCACCTCTTAGGCTCATTTTACCGTTTCTCATGTAGAAGGAATTCCCTCACTATGTTCCCATTCTGAGCATCAAAGCCAACTGGGATGGGGGTTTGTCACATTCTGAATTCTAGCTCATGTCATATTTTGTCAGCATTGGCTTTGATAGACTCAGGTTATCAGTACAAATTTACATTCAAGATTAGTTGTCTTTTACATATATATCCTCTCTCCTGCAATAATGGCTAATTAGCTGCATCCATCATTGTAATTGTTTAATTTTTCATGCTAGTTCATTCACCCTTGTATTAGTGCCATGCATGTGAAACAGACTCTTGAAAGATTTTCTTTTTGTATCTTGCATGCCTAGCATAATAGGACATTCAAAATCCCTTGAAAATTTTAAACTTTTTTTTTTTATGTATATATCTCCTCAACATTCCCAGTACAACTGCTGTAGAGTCCACGACTCAACTCTTGACTAAAGTCTTCACTCCGAGCGTCTGAGCCGGCTGCTGCGGCATACGCCACGCTGCTCTGTGACCCTCACTCTCCACTCCTCTCCTCTCCCAGCTTTTCCAGATCCCTCAGATGCAGACAGCCCAGCCTGCCGTTCCAAGTAACAGCGCTTCCTTTCGACCCGTGTCCAGCCAGCCCATCATGATGTTCCTGACACCCATGCCCTTCACCTCATCCCAGACCGGCCAGTACTACGTACTCCAGTACTACGTGCCTCAGGTACCCAGAGCAGAGAAAAGCGCCTGTGCAAATATGTACACAGTGTAGCAAATGGGTTGAAAATCTGTCTATAAACAGGTTGGCCAGCAATAAATAAACTGCTCCTAAAATGTGTAGATAAAAATATGTTTTATCTTGGAAGCAGAAATGAGAAGTTCTAGTTTAGTTTTTTTTCAGTGTAAAAACTAAATGTTTTTGTATTTTTTGTTTGTTTACTGCTTCGAATATCTCTTTTAGGAGTGTCCTATATGAATGGCCATGTCTGGTGCTAGGCCCTTTACTTCTGCTGTTCTGTTTCATTCTCAGTATCACCACAGTGGCCTTCCCTACGTGGGACATCCCCAGCAGTACTCCGTCCAGCCCACAGGACCCAGTACATTCTACCCTGGGCTCTTTCCTGCAGACTGCCCACTAGCATATGGTGAGTTTGGACTTCCCTTTCTCTACCCCCACCTGGGAAACACACATGCGTGCTCTCACCGATAAAGAGACCTTTCTTCTGGGTATTCCCGCTGGCTGAAACTGGTTTTTCTTTTGCTCTCTAACTGAAACCAGTGCTTTTTTTTGGTCACCACTAGTGGCAGGGCCTTCATACTATCCTGGTCAGACCATATACACCAAATCTCCATCTATAATAGTGCATACAGCTCAGCAGCCTCCACCCACTAAGAGGGTAAAGAAAACAGTGAGTATTCCCCATGCCTCAGAGGTGAAATTAATTTAATTGTAGATTGACTTAATAGATGCAATAACTTGCTGTTCGCTAAGATCCGTATCCGAGACCCTAACCAGGATGGCAAGGATATCACAGAGGAGATCATGTCAGGAGTAGGCATTAGCCAGAGCACAAGCCCACCAGTGGGACGTCCCTGCACTACCCCTACTGCTCCACAGGTAAGCCATTCAGTCCCGCAGCCCGAGCCCCTGATCGGCTGCAGGCCGCTGCTTCGCGTGATCCACTCCACAGGTCAAAGTACTCTCTCATCTAGTCCTCCCTCATAATGAGCTCTGAGTTGATTGTTTGGTTGTTTGGCTGGCTTTCATTGTCTTGTCCTATTAAAAGCATCATACAATCAGCAACAAAATCTGATGGTGTAGTTTGATTTCCGGCCATTCTCTCTTCCTTCTTCAGTGATTCGGTCACACCGTTGACCCTCCTCCGTCATATTTGACTGGTTCCAGTAGCTTGTGTGATTGTGGCTGTTCTGATTTAAGAAGGCTTCTCAGATGTGTTTTGATGTTCCGACTTGCCGTGCCTATTCTTTCGTCTGCCTCCATCTTAGTTCTCCCTCACAGCCACTCGAATCCTCCTGATCTTCCCTCGTGTTCCCTCTACACAGACAGCCCACATAAAGGCCCTGTAAGAAGGATTCAGCCAAACCCTGAGCACCTCAGCTCCTCTGAGGAAAGGCCTCTCTGTAAAGGGAACACTCACTACTGCGCTGTTGCACTTACTTTGTGTCCTCTTTCCCTAAATGTTAACAGTGTTCCTCTTTCCTCTCTTTCTCTATTTCTCCTGCCCATTTATTTAAGCACCCCATGCTTGTCTGCTATCTCTTGCTGTCTTTGTGTCTTCACCCCCCCCCCCTCCTCCACACACACACACATTTTGTGCCTTTGCGGCTGGATCTTTTGCCCTCTTGTGCTTTCTCATTTCCTCTCTCTCTCTTTGTCTCTTTCTCTACTCACTTCTCTAATTATGCTGTGCTGTGCTGTGCTGTGCTGTGCTGTGCTGTGCTCACCCCCCCACCCTCATTGCCATTCCCCTTCTTCTGCATGTGTGTGCAGTATCTCTCTCTCTCTCTCTCTCTTTCTTTCTCTCTCTCTCTCTATCTCTCTCTCTCCATCTTTTCTGTCTTTTGCTAGTTTTTATGTCCACACCCTCATTATCCTCGCATTTTCTACCTCAAATCCCAGCAGCTGAACAGCCAGGTAGCAGAGCAGGGGAATGTCAGTGTCAGCCTGGCCCTGGAGGCCCACTGTCCGGCGAAGGCTGCAAGTCCAGCAGCCGGAGAGGCGGTTGCCTCAGGCACGCTGACGCCCTCATTGCCTTCCAGCACTGCTGCTCCTTCAGGCCTCACTCTCCCAGGCCAGGCTGTTATAGAGGCAGTCCAGGCCTGTGGAGCCTCCACTGGGGCAGAGCTGAAAGAGACTGGGAAGGAGCCAGAGGTCTTGCTGGAGGATAAAGTGGAGTCCATCTTACAGTCCAAGCTTAGGCAAAGCTTGAGTCAAGGTAAATAACCACATGCATGACATGCTATGTTAGGACACTAAAAAGACACCAGACCGATTTGTTATGTTTTACAGCTATTAGTTTATCCAACACCTGGAAGAAGCCAAAAGAGGACACTCCTGTGGGGCAGGCCCAGTGTCCTGACAGAGAGGTGATTCCTCTCTCCAGGTGCTCACTGTACCCCTCTCTGCATGCAGAGCCAGAGCTGAAGGATGGGAAGAGGCAGTATGATAGAGACTTCCTGTTGGCCTTCCAGTTCATGCCTGCCTGCATGCAGAAGCCAGAGGGGCTTCCTCCCATCTCTGATGTGGTACTGGACAAGGTAAGCCTGCTAAAACATTGGCCTTAGGGGAGCTTTAAAACCATTCCATGGAGAGGGGCTGATGGACTTCGACTTGACTCTGTTCTTTTCTAGATCAAACAAAACAAGCTGCCCCTGCAGCAGGTGGGCCCTCGCCTTATCGCCAGAGACCCAGGCTTCAACCCAGCCTCTGCAGACTTCAGCAGGGCAATTCCTGGAGGCAGGGGTGCACCGGTGGGTCTCTCCGCTCATCCCTTCTCTTCTGTCACAAATAAATGAGCGCCTGGTCATCTTTTGTGACCGAGGTCTTTGTGACAATGTTACCGCCCATAATAAAGAGCACCCATTTGTTGCTTCAGCTGCTCAGTGTAGGCCCGAGACGGCTGCCTCCCCGCAAGATCATCACCAACGTGTCCATGAACGACGAGGTGCAGCTGAAGAAGGCCGAGAATGCCTGGAAGCCTGGCATGAAAAGGGAGAACACCCAGAACCCCGAGACCCAGAAAACTCAGGTCAGCACCTCACTCCGCCATGCCCTGTTTTCAGATTTCAGAGTCACAGCCTGTTATGGTTGGCTTGAAAGCTACTTAATTTTATTTGCGATATGCTCTTCAAGAATTGGATATTTAAATTATAGAGTCGTTGTTTAATTGGGTGGGTGTGCGGGGAGTGTGCAGGAATGTAGCTATGCAGGGGGACATTGGTTTCTAGTGTAAACAGGGGGTGTGATGATACTGAGGACCAGATCTTGTGTGCTTGTTGTTCCTTGTGTTGATTGTGGTGTTGATTTTGGTGAGAGAGTATTGTAGATATTGTAGTGTATTCTGTGGATGATCTTGTATATATTATAGGTTAACACCCAATGGTTGTGTTAAAAATATTCTTGCAAATTTGTGTGCAATTCAGCATTTGGAGAGATTGACAGATCTTCATTGCATTGTCTGGTCGGTAGGGTTATTATTGGATCAGATTTGGTTATTATGTATATATATATATTTTTTTTTTTGTAGGAGTTATATGTTGATTAAATCTTAAATTCTTGTAGCTGGTTCTAATGGGTTTTCTTTTAATTTGAATTTGGAGCACATGAGGGGTTTTAGTTGATAAGATTTGATAAACTGTTTGCTGCCAGTGCTACACTTCTCGGAAAGTGTGATTGATGTATGATGCCTTTATCGGTCTATATAGCAAAGTTGAGTGATTTTTGTTCATGACGAAGTTCCAAATGGCAGAGTAAATATTTGGTGAAAGTGAGGAGTTAGTCATTATGTGGAAGAACTGCTGAATTTAACAAAAGATTGGGATCTTTGTAATGGAAAGCTTAGTCGGTAGTCTGTTTTCCTCTCCAGGAGCTTTTCCAGAAGGTGCGCAGTATCCTGAACAAACTGACACCGCAGATGTTTAACCAGCTGATGAAGCAGGTGATGGACCTCACCATCGACACAGAGGAGCGCCTCAAAGGCGTGGTTGATCTGGTTTTTGAAAAAGCCATCGATGAGCCCAGCTTCTCTATGGTCTATGGCAATATGTGCAGCTGCCTGGCTATGGTGAGTAACATGTTCCCATACATTGCTGCTGAAGTTCCATACAAAGGCAAATGCCACACAGAAGTGAACTCTGTTTGAACCACTCTAAACTGACATGGAGCTTTAATCAGCTTCTATTTAGTAACAGAACTCTCAACACTGTCTTATACCCAAGTGTTTCTCCTACATGTCTTTCCTGTGTAGTTAAAAGTGCCCATGGCAGACAAGCCCACCAGCACTGTGGGTTTCCAAAAGCTGCTGCTGAACCGCTGTCAGAAGGAGTTTGAGAAGGACAAGGTCAACGATGATGTTTTGGAGAAGCTGCGGCACCAGCTGGAAGCGGCCACTTCAGTAAGCAGCACTCCTGTCTAGTTTACCCGACTCACCAACCCACAGATCAGGAGAAAGGGGACTGAAATCGGCAGCAGTGCTGGGAGGCGGCCTGGTCGTTATCGGGTCCAAACGCGCTGTTTCTTGCTTTTGTCTTTGTTCTGGTTACTCCTCGCAAGGCCAGCGAGCGGGAGAGGCTGGAGGAGGATCTGGAGGAGGCGAAGGACAAGGCCCACAGGAGGTCCATCGGTAACATCAAGTTCATCGGGGAGCTGTTCAAGCTGCACATGCTGTCAGAGGCCATCATGCACGACTGTGTGGTCAAGCTGTTCATGAACCACAGCGAGGAGAGCCTGGAGCGTCTGTGCCACCTCCTCACAGCCATCGGCAAAGACCTGGACTTGGAGAAGGCCAGGGTAAGCAGGCCGCGGGCCTGGTCTGGGTTGATTTAATATTCTCAGCAGATGCTCAGCACTTGCATCGGTTTATCTTTAATATGTCATGTAAAGGTTTACGGCGCATGTGTAGATGAGTGCTAGTGTGCAGTGCAGCGGCTGTGCGGATTTTGTCCAGATTTGGTCTGTGTTGCGTTTTTCACAACAAGTACTTTACACATCGAAACTGGATGAAGAAGTTTTGGATGTTGTATATTGACTGTCAATTTTGTCTCTAGTAGGAATGGCAGTTGTGATGTTGACAGTTCAGTCACCAACTAGTGTGACAGTTATTTGTGTTCAAGTTTCCTGGTCTTTTTTATTGTGTTTTTTTTTTCCATGCACGCTTTTAACCAAAAAACAAGCATGTTGAAATGTTGTTTATAAAAGTTTTGCCGTCAGTGTTTTCTGTTGCTTGCCTGTTGCCTGCACTCTGACTACAGGGTAGCCAACTAATTAGGATCATCATCTATAGTGCGACTAGCATGCTGTGCTGATATCAGTGTATTATTAGGCCTTGGCAATGATTTTGAAAGTGTCCAAGTTCATGTTGTTAGTGAAGTTGTTAGTGTGGTTGTTAGCTCTGCTCCTACTGCAGCTGACAAAATGAAAGGCTTTTATTCAGGACTGGTCAGCTGTTAGAAGGTTTTGCTCTCACAGCCTCCTCCACGTTTGCCACCTCCTGCTGCTGCACCCTGGATTCCCCAAAGCCAAGTGCAGCTGATGACAGCACAGCTACACCCACAGTGGCAGTGAACTGCTTTACAGCACTGACCAACGTGCAAGGCAGCAGGGTTTACATAAGAGTCATAAACGTCTTGTGACATGAGTTCAGCTGAGAGCACACCTGATCGAATCGAAAGGTGAAGAATATCTGAAATTTGTCGACGTTTCTCTTACACTCTCTCTCTCTCTCTCTCTCTCTCTCTCTCTCTCTCAGCCAAAAATGGATCATTACTTTAAATATATAGAAAAGATAGTGAAGGAGAGGAGGGGTTCCTCACGCATTCGGTTCCTGCTCCAGGACGTCATCGACCTGCGACTGGTTAGAGACTCTGCCTGTGTTTGTGTGTTTGTGTTTGCCATTCCAGCGCATGGTGATGCAAAAGTATGCATCTGCTGATTTTGCTTTTCTAGAATAACTGGGTGTCGCGGCGAGCTGACCACGGGCCCAAGACCATCGAGCAGATTCATAAGGAGGCCAAACTTGAGGAGCAGGAGGAGCAGAGGAAGGTGCACCAGCAGCTGCTGTCCAAGCACAACAAGAGGCAAAGGTGTGGCCCTCAATTCCGTGACAGCCTTTTTCACCTGGCTGTGTGAGGCCGAGGACAAGTCCAAGGACAATCGACAAGAGGATGGACACATTTGCCAACGTGTGCTAAAAGACAATACAATAATTCAAAAAAATAATAAAACTGTGTGACAAAGAAACAAAAGTTCTGACTCTATTGTATTTTTGCTTTTTCCTTTATGAACTGCATGCAAAACTATATTTAACATTTGCAGATGTTCAAAAGAAAAGACAGAGGTGAATATAGAAATAATATTATTTATTTTTTATTTTATTCTTCCTTGGCTTCTCCTGAATTCAGATAGGCTCTGCCCATTAGATTTCACTTTTTTGTTTGTTTGTTTTTTTATTTTTTTGCTAATTTCAAACCAGTCCTAGGATTTTCACACAATCTGAGTGAAATTGGTGTCAAAATATTTGCAAGAGTCTGAATCTCAATAATTATTTAAACAAAAACCTGACATAAAAAATACAGCTGTCCTATTCCAGTCTAATATTAGTAGTACAAATTAGTAGTACATAGGTCAGGCTTTAACTTTAACTTTAACTAGCTGTCACTCCTGAAGGACATGTTCAGATTTCATGAAATTTAAAAGACTTATACCAGTATTGACTTTGAGGTAGCTTACCAAATGTAGCAGTTTTGTCAATATGGGGCATTATAATATGCAAATAACTGTTTCTCAATGACTGCTCTTCTGATCAAGATGAAATTTTGCATACTGCTTCTGTAAGCAAGCTGAAGGATTCCTAAGGATGACTCAAACATTGGCTAATGTTTTTCAGGTAATGGGCTAATCATAGAACTGGCTTCAGTGGACTTCTATAACGTTGATTCTTGTAGAAATTACTTTAAATTTAAATATCCTACTACTTTTTATGTTGCTGATGAACTGTAACACACTAGTCGTAGGACCTTTCTCCAATCTTCCCAAATTTGGTATCAAAATGTTGATGAGACTGAAACATGTTGATATTTGTATGGTATATGGCACTTACATACCTATCGATCCTTCCAAGGTGTACTGATTCATTCAAAACAGCTGAAAAAAAATTAAGACTTCTTTGAGTAATTCTTATGAAACTTGACATGAGTATTGATTTATGGACTTTGAGCTAGCATGGGAATTATAGGACATTTTTGCCAACAGAGCCCCTCTGACATATGAAAAGGTATTTAAAAACAGAAAAATGAGTCAATCCCATTGTGTACCAATTGTGCATGAGAAATGCAGTTTATACAGTGCAATACTTTGTGACTATTTCATAAAAAAAGTTCAATACGTTTCGTAAACCTTTTTTTAGCCTGATTTTTGATACCTAAATTAGTTGGGCAAATGCACCTTTCAAACAAGTCAGTGACCTTTTGATCTAGAGATACCTTTTAAATATAAAAAATGCAGATCTTCTTGTAAATAATGATCAAAAATATGTGTATTTAACTATCAATCCCCAAGAGCAGGATTTTTATTAATAGGCTAAAACTTAGCCATAGAGTGTTAGATTATCACCAAACTTCAATGGTGTATATGAACATACTGTGAATGCAAGTACATTTGGGGTGAACTGACCTTCTGGGGAAACTATATTTCTTAGTCATGTCGAATCAGAAAAATAATATTTATATAAAGCAATTCAGCAGAGAAAATTGAGAGATTGGTTTCAAAATACAACATTCCTGGAAACAAAACCTCAAAACCAACCACAAAGGCTGGTGAACTTTATATGGGATGTCATCAGCAACCAAGTTGTGCAGATGTGATAAAATGATTGGACCCTTTACTTGCCACCTGCAGCTATAATAAATGTAATTCTAATGTATGTCATGAATTCCCTAGATGAAGGAAGTTAGACATTTCAATAGCAACACACCTCCCTTGATGAAATGACTGGGTACAGAAATTAGTTGACCAGAAAGGCCAGAAAAATAGCACAACCACAGCCTTCAAACCTGACAACAAACCTGCTGAATGCTGACAGTTTTATTTTTTTTCAAATACAAAATACAGACTCACTCTCAATAAATAACCATTTGATGAACTAATGCAGAATATAAATTAAGACACTGACACAAGCTTTACTTTAGTTACTAAGCATTTAGGTTTGGGTGTTTTTCGTACTTGGTGGGATGGTTACGAGAAAATATTGGCATATTAGATAAGCAGAAAAATACTATGGATGGGTTCAACACATGATGTGCGTACTCGTTTGACTTTGGATCTATTGGATCACGCCAATAACTGTTGAAAAGAAAAATGACCACCTGAATGCTAAAACATATAATGGAAATAAATGTCTTATGCAATACGAGAATTATGGAAATCGGGTCAGCTTTGGAATAGAGAGGAGCGTTAGGCACATACTAATAATATTAATACATTTTCAGAGACACACAATATCCATCCTGCCAAGGACAGGCAGTGATCAGTGAACCAGGCAGCCAGTAAGAGAAATAAAATCACCAAGAAAGTCAGGCTTTTTGCTGTTTGTTTTCAAAAAAATGTCCTTGACAGAACACAAGATATGACTGAATGAGCAAAGTTACATTTACATAGAGCCTTTCAAAGAACATACAATGCTTGAACTAATAACAGACACCTGTTCATTTCAACACAATGGGAGAAATTACTCTGCTCACAGAGCTTAGTAACGCGTTAGATCAAAATTCGCTGCTGCACTTTAAAACACTGAGCGTTTTTCTTAAAACACATAAAAGGTGCAAGATCACGCGTTGTCGTGTGAGCACCTCAGTCGTAAAAAGGGCTGAGTTGTCATGAATACGTTATGATCAGGAGTAGTCGGCCGTACTGCTGCGACATCCGGTCAAATCAACCGTCCTCTAAGAATCAGCGCAGTACTAGTTTTGGTAATAGCAGCATCTATGGACATAAACGGCGGCGAAACGGATGGTTTCTTTCTCGTCAACGTTATAGTCCATCACACTTGCTCCTATAGATCGGGATAAAATCTCCATACCAAAACCTCTGTGCATTGGCATGGTGAAAATTTAGAGCACGCAAATCCTTCACTTCTGAAACAGCAGAAATTATGTAATTTTACACAGATTAAAAAAACCCTCAACGTTAAAGACTGCTGTTGACGGAGTTTTAATGTAAATATAGTAGGTTGGGGAAGTGTAACGATGAGCAGTGTGTGGAAAAGAGTGAGATTTATTAGGGGCAAATCCAAAGTCCAGGGTCAAATTATTAACATGGAGTGTCCGAGAATTCATGATAAACTAAAGTAAAGAAAAGCGCACGAAGACAAACCAGGGATGCAGGCTATAACATTGGGGCGAGGATAAACATTCAGGCTTATATTCACATGCACGGAAGCCTCGATTAACAAACAGCAGCTGGACTTACAATAAATAGCAACAAGACTAAACTAAAACAGGGCTTAAAAACATGGTCAAATGAGCATTAAACCAGACACAAGTGCAAATTATGAGGGGTGCAGAAAACGAAACGAAGGAATGGAACCACAACAAGGGAGTAAATCAAAATAAAGACACTAGACAGGGAAACCGTGGAGACATGAACGCTAGGAGGGTGGTCAGTGGTGACAGGAAGCTTGTTTCAGTCATGGATGTCTTTGGCAAAATGAATGCAACTAAAATGCTTTCCTCATGTGTCCTAATAACCAAATAATAACCAAGTTCTTCTTTATTTCTAAATAATATGCCTTTCGGAAATTGTATAACTGCTTGTGTTATATTACTTTCTTTTATCCAGAAACACAGGAGACTCAGGTGAAAAGTGTGATGGAAATAATACACTTATTATTATATCCTAAAACTTGTCTCACCTAATCGTAGTCATCAGTTTATTAGATAAATGCATACCTATTTTTATGTTTGTGTTTCACATGTTCCATCCCTTTTCTCTTCTTTGAAAGAAAAATTCCTTAACTTAATCAAAGACTAGGATTAAAAAAATAAAATAAAATAAAATCATAGACAGGTCAGCTGAGCACACTCCCTTGTCGTAATGTCCCCATATTGACAGTTAAATACCACATATTAAATACAATAGAGACTGGAGTGTCTTGTTTTTCTCTGAACATTCCACAGTGCATCTAGAATTTTAATAGTTGTTTATTTCTGCTCAGTTTTTCTGCTCTTATTTTAATTTGTTTTTGTCTTAAGGAGAAAAAAAAGGCGACAAACGAGACCTGTGACCCCAGGGGGAAATCATGGATCAGATGCCTCACACCCAGTCACTGTGTAAACAACACCAGGTTCATGTTTTAGTGTGAGGAATGAGTGCAGGAGTGTTTTGAAAGAACAAATACAAACACTAACAAGAAGAGAACAAAGAAAACAGGAAGGAGAAGCTCCTTTCCTTTTTGAGTTACTTACTGAGATCATTCTCATAGCAAGTTCATTACACCTTGTGTACTTGTTGTAGTGCGGTTAGCTGTTTCTATATTGGCTGAGAGAAGGAGCAGACCTGTTCCATTTACATTTAAACAACAGAATCTTGTCAGTGGAGGATGTACTTTCTCAAACCTTTTTAACTGGTATCTCGCCTCTGTGTCTCTCTGTGTTCGCAGGACAGGGACCACTGCACGCCTCGCACCAGGACACCTTTCCAGTGATGACTCCCCTCGTGTGGAATTAGTTCACAGCTGTTTAGTCTTATACTTATCCACAACTAGGATTAGTCCATTTACTATTTCTTACAAGTGGGGATCAAGAACATTGGAAGACGTGAGTAGTTTTTTGGAGCAATAAAGATCAATACATAAAAACAGGCAAATGACCTGGTTATACCCAAATACATCAATAAACACATCAAACAAGGTAATGCTTAGGTATGAATTTTCTTGACTTCGTGACTTATTATGAAGCTTAACTTGTTATGAACTGACACGTGATAATGTTCACACATTTAGCTGCAATTCTTTATTTAACTTCAGAGGGTTAAATGGAGCTTACTCAGATGATGGTGTTGACTGCTTCAAGGATTTTCACTAGAAGTTATATAACTGCAAGTTATATTACCGATGTCTAAGTGTATGCAGCGCAGAATTCTTTATTCGTAATGTAATACATGTCCTATTTAATTCTACAAGATAAACAGGTTGGAAAATATTTGTGTAAAATAGATTATGATTATTTTTGGAACATAAAGCCATGCAAACATTGTAAGTGGACATCAAGGAAAAATATAAAATAAAAGAATAGTATAGCATACAGTTACAGGGTATGCCTGTTTTCATTGATTACTAGGGAAGCTCTTTGTCTCCCTCTTGTGGCCATTGTTGTCTGAGCCAACAACCATATCAGCATAAGTGACATGAAGCTACAGAAATTAATTACAACTAAAACGTATTTTTATAAACACGATTTGACAGTGTGTTTTACATATTCTGGTTGAATATGACATTTATGTGTACAAGATTATAAAAAACACAATCATACATTTACCTGATACTTATATCCAAAGTGACTTACGAGTGAGTATAACTTGAGCAATTGAGGGTTAAGGGCCTTGCTCAGAGAACCAACAGTGGCAACTTGGCAGCAGTAGGGCTGGAACAGGTAAGCTTCTGACTACATGTCAAGTATCTTAACCACTGAGCTACCACTGATCACTGCTGGGGGTAACCATAAATGTTAGAATTTAAAATGTTGGATACTAAACTATTTAAAAAACATTTTGGAACATTTATTTATTTCATTTCCCCTAACCTTTGACAGCACGGCTAGTCCAGACCTCTGTATATGCATCTTCTTACCCCTTCTCTCTGCACACAAAAAATAAAACGCATTGAGAAGAGACTAATTGCACAAAGGATAAAAAATAAAATGACATATATAATGATAAAAGGAAAAGGTAAATAGATAACAGTAGATGTGTTAATATAAAATCAAAAGTCATCTAAACAGAACTCAATGCAATAAGTGTGTTTTGAGATGTTTTTGTTTTGCTGTTGGTTTGTTTTTTTTTTCTGTTTTTTTGCTTTCAAGTGCTAATGCCATTATGAGTTGCTAGACCATGAAGACATTTAAAGACATTTAAAGAATAATAAAATAATTAGATTTTGCTGTAAAAGACAGATGTCATGTTCACACTGCACAACTGCACTGCTTAATGTGAGCAGACATCTGGCAGACACGCTTATCTATAGCAACTTACAGTTTCAACTATATTACAGAGCTAAGTCCATATAGCGGTAGGAGTTTGATTCAGTTCAGTTCAGCTCACTCAGGCTTTCATTTCTGTTTTCTTGTCTTCAGGTTTTGTTTCATTGTCCCTAATAGGTCCAACTTGTGCTTGTCTACTCATGTCTCACTGTTCTCCTTTGCTTGATGTCACAACTTCATTGATACCTAAAGTGAATGTTGGAAATATCACATGTTCTTTGAGTAGGAATCAAACATCATTGCTCTAATACACTGGACTGATAGTGGACTCTGCCGAGGTACACCTACCCCTGATGTTGTGATGTTACTGAGCCTCATCCTGTCTCAGATGCCTTGGCTACTCCCATCATCCCCTGATGTCCCCTGTTGTAGCCCACACCACCTCCTCCCCAACCAGCTACTCTCTGTTGCCCTTAATGGACGTTCTCTTGCGACTTGGGTCTCGGACACATGCACACAAGTCTAGAACCTCCAGAAAGTTGGACTAAACATTAAATGCTTATTTCATTTTTTAATTTATGTCTCTCTTTAAACAGCCAGAGGAGGATGGGACCCCCTTTGAGTCTTGGTTCCTCTCGACGTTTCTTCCTCATGCTCTAGGGAGCTTTTCCTTGCCACTGTCACCCTTGGCTTGCTTACTGGGGGCTTGGACTTGGACATTTGAAAAGCTGCTTTGTAATAGCACCTGTTGTAAATAAAATAAAATAAAATAAAATACAATTTTAAAAAGTACTTTATAAATAAATTTTGAGTATTTGATTTTTATATGTAATCTTAAAATGTATAAGATAACTAAAATTTGTTTTTTAATCATTACATTTTTTCACTTAAAACAAAAATATAATTTGGATAGTCCCAATAATCTAGAAAAATCAAATCTCATCATTACAGTGCCAACAACACATCAACATCACCAGACTTCAAAGCACTTGTCTGAGAGGAAGATTTGTATGCCTGTAATTCTGTTGTTGAAGAGCCTATAAAATCAAAATAGGCTTTTAAATTTGAAATTTTAAACTAAAATAAATACAACCTTATTTTAAATGCCTAAACACACACACACACAGTTACCTCACAGTGTGAATATTGTTGTTGGTGGAGAAGGTATCATAGATCCTCTTTGCTGACACATCAGTGATGTCATTGTGACTGAGGTTGAAATTAGATGGATTATAATTACCACATTGTTCAGGATTCCCAAACACACCTCCCTCTACTAAATCACCGTGTAGTAGTACAAACACCTGTAGATTTATATATCAATGAATTAAAGTAATGAACGAATGAATTAATAAACGAATGATTGAATTAGCAAATGAATGAATAAGCAAAGCAATAAATAGTATATTTGTGTCAGTGGACCTGAGTCATTAATGGCCAGATAATTATGCATTTTGACATTTTAAACAAAATATCATTTCTTTCAGTTCTTGTACACATGACTTGTTATCTATCAGGCATGAAACTGTAAATCATAATGAGTCTGTTATGCCTTATTTCTCTTTTTAATGAGAACATGTGTTTCTACAAGCAGTCTGGATATTCTGTAGACCACAGAGATCCATCCTGCCAAGTACAGGCAGTGATCAGTGATCCAGGCAGCCAGTGAGAGAGGTCGTCATTTCCAAATAAAATCACCAAGAAAATCAAGCTTTTTGCTGTTTGCTTTTGAAAAATAAAGTCCTTGAAGGAACACAGGATATGACTGAATGAGCAAAGTTAAATTTATATAGAGCCTTTCAAGGAACATACAATGCTTTACAATGAACACGCACAGCTTCTATGTTCAGTCACCCTGCCGGATTTTGTGTTAAATTGTGAGAAAAAGAGTAAAATGTGTTATATCTATGTTAGTGCTCACTGTGCACTCAACAATCAAGACTCTCTACACATCCCTCCTCCCGCTTGTCCACTCACTCCAGGATGTGGGCTTTGTGCTGGTGTGCGAACAGCATCTGCAGGCAGTGGTTAGTGAGCTGACAGTGGCTAAGGTCCAGTTCTGACAGCCCTTCAGAATGTTCCAGAAACAGTGCCAGTGACCTACAGGCCTGCTGGTCCAGCCGGGTCTGACTGAGGATCACCATCTTACCCAGAGCCCGGGAGAGAGCCACAGCGCGTCTCACACACTCCACATCAGTCCCCACACAGAGAAGAGACAGGAACTGGAGCAGCATGGCTTTATTGCTGCTGAACACACTCAACATTCTCCAACATGTAGAGTCACAAAACACTAACACACTCACATAACTACTAACATTAATGCTATTTACACACATTTTGTTTCAAATGATAAAATTCTTTTCCCTTTTCCAGAATGCTTCCCTAGTTTGTGTGGTGTTGAGTCAGTGGCTTACTGAAGGGTGACTGTGTGTAAAATGGGGAAGAGTTGCCCTCACAGCCGTGTAGAGTGAGCTGTGTGTGTGTGTGTGTGAGAGCTCACTCTCTGGATGACCATGGAGACGACTCTGCAGTCCTCAGTGCTCAGAGTCAGTGTGTGTTTCTGTGTGTCTGCTGTGAGGTCCAGAGCAGAGCAGCAGGAGAAATCCAGTCTGTGCTGCAGAGCGAGGAGCAGATCTGTTGCTGCTGCCCCCTGCTGTAGTTCAGAGACACTGTAGCAGTGGAGCAGCCTCAGCAACAGCAGCCTGTCAACACGGAGAAAACAAAACACACACAGACAGTGGCAGGGCAGTTAATTTCAGGTTAATATAAATATTTCACCTAAATTTAATTTTATTCTGAAGTAAATATCCATGGATATTGCTGATTACCTGACAGGAGTCTCAATAAAACCTAAATGATGCTGGCACAAAATGACTTTTGAGGAAACTCATGAAAAACACATAAACGTACATAAACGTTTATATAACACTCCCTAAACAGACCAGTTCTGTGTTAAAATTCTGATTGTGAGAAAAGTTCAAGCCTGAGACGGGAGACGTGTTAGAGCAGTGGCTCAATGCTCTCCAGCTCCGCCTTTGGTATGGAGGTGAAAAGCAGGCTGAGAGAGACTGCTGTGCAGTGCTGGAGGGTGAAGCGCAGGGCAGCACAGTGGACAGAGTCCAGCTCTCTGCTGTTCAGGTTGATGCAGTTCTCTGCTGAATTCAACAAGCTGGACACACAGTGAGCAGAGCCAGTCTGATAGATCTCTCTGATGATGGACAGTACAAAGCTGGAGCTCAGCCTGGGGAGAAGACACACACACACACACACACAAAAACACAGACACACATTTCCAGGTCTCATGCTGTACAGTATAATTAAAGTGTTTGGACTGTTACTAACTGTGTGAACAATCTGAGCCACACAACACATGACTGTATTCTCTCACCTTCTGATCTGAAGTCTGGCCAGTACAGGCAGAAGGTCTCTGGGATTTTGTTACTTAATGTTGGGGATGTGTAGTGGTCCCATGAGCTGGTGGAAGCTCGTCTACTTTGCCGTAACGTCACCCTTTCGCCTTGCTGTCTGGATGCGTACTGTCTGTCAGACTAGCAATTCATCTACACTTCTCACAGATAAAACTGCCACTAATGACGAAGAATAAACATGCTGCATTCAGTGCTCTGAAGCAGAACATAAGTCATGATGAAAAAGCAAAATGTTAACATTACTTATGTTTGTGGTAGTTCCTTAGATATAGTTTGTGATGATAAAATAGTTTTCCATGGAAGTTGCCAGTTTCCAGGTAGAAAGTAGTTAAATCCAACAAAACATTTGTTAAACAGATAGAGAGCAGTAAGAGCTAGTATGCTGAAACTACCTGTTTCAAAAACAGGAAGCTTCCTTATGAAGGAAAGAGGTTCTTACGAACCTCAGCATTTTGACAGCAAGTATTAACCATGGCTATAAAACCATGTGAATAATTCAGTTATGGGATTAATCTAAAAAATAGAACATCAAATCTAATTATTTGGCCAGTACAGGGTTATGCAATATTCCTTCATCTCAGCAAAATGCAATAGCTTGACTTCCTTAACTGATTAATAATTAAAAAATATCTTTCTTGACTATAAGAATATAGCTTACCCATTAGAAAGATTAAACATCCAGTCAGCGTGTATCCTGGCATGTTAATGTAAAAGGCAGCTCCTACTGGATTTGGGGAAAGATTAGTAAAAGATTTCAAGTATCTGCAAAGCAGAAAACTGCCTATTCAACAGGCATGAATGATCTGCTACCGAAGTAGTTGTGTTATTTGCATAGCCTAATTAATATCATTAGATCAAGTTCTATATTACCTATATTGTTATATTAAAATGTTGCTATTGCTTTTTTGCTTCACAATTGTTACACATAATTGCTGCACCTGATACAAGGATAGGAATTTCAATTTATTCATACTGGATATAAGAATCATTAATGGCTGCTGAGTGAAGCACTTTCATTGAAAATTCATCCACCAATTTTTTTTTTTTTTTTTTTTTTTGGAACTAGAAACAGGGCACATCAACCAGGAATACATTCCAGGTCTGTTTTAGAACACTGGCTGTGATTCATTACATTTTGGCAATTGTGAAAAGAAACTGGATGATACTTCTAAAAGTAATTGTGTTTGCAGTTTATTTGCACAGTTACATGAACAACACTGGTAGCATAGTCAACAGGCTTGATGGTTTTCCAGTGCACGACACTGTGATACCAGGGCTGGCCCAAGCCTGTTTGGGGCCTACGCAGAAATCTGAGCTGCCACTGACATAACATAGGTAAAAAACAAATAGAAATAAATACATGGTCTTTGGCACCCTCTTGGCGGCCTTAGCAGGCTCTCATTTTGCTTATACGGCGGGACAATTGTTCTGCTGTTATCCTACCTATTGAGCAGTTTCTGGTGTTTATTTTAGATGGATTTTTGGTTGTATATATTATAATTAGGCTACTGTGGACAATTGTATACCGTATAGCTACAGCACCTGTACTTCACACACATGTAGTAATCGGATCTAGAAAGTTGCCAACCCTATTAAAATATTAGGTTTATAGTATAATATTTGAATTAAACAGACAAAGCATTAATCACAATCATTTGCATGATGATTAAATCTTGAACCAAAAATGTATCAGAGAGCTGTAGTGTTTTTTATAGACACACACCCAATAAAACTGTGCTTGACCATTTCTTGCCCTCTATATCATTCTCTGCAGTTTACTGAGAAAGACCTGACACTGGGTAATGCCATTGTCTATTCGAAGGCCAAAACAACAACAATCTTGGTTATCAAAGACTCACTCCACCCTGACCACAGCCTCTTCTTTTAGAAGCCATGAGAAAACCACCATCGCAGCTTGAGAGCACAAATCTAGCCTCTTAAGAGGTGTTTTGTTTCACAGGCAGATCGATATCTCAATGCGGTCCACATGAAAGCAATTTTCTTTCCCTGAGTGCAAATTGCACTTTTAATGCCTGATATTTCAGCCACTCATTTCTCTCACTACATGACAAAACTCTCGAAACTTTTCTCCAAAAGCACTGAATGTTATTCTAACCATTTATGGCCTTTCTCCATTCATGTACACAAAGTCCAGTATGATTCCAAATGTCATCAAAAGATATATCTGTTTGTAGCTGAACAACTTATACAATGCGATCTTTCTTCTTTGTGTCAAATGAACTTAACAATTGAAACATCCAAAACTGGCTGTGTTTCTTGCCAACATACTGGTGTTTGGACATGTGGGATTACTTGCATGTCGCTTTCAATAACTCAGTTGGTAGAGTAGAAGTTAAAACTTAAAAAAAAAGTCATCCTTAGGCTGTCGGCTCAACTCCAACTCACACAAACTTTATGTTTTAATGCAGAATCTGTCGTTTTATATGAGCATAAAAAGAGGTTTTTCCCTGACCGGGAATCGAACCCGGGCCGCGGCGGTGAAAGCGCCGAATCCTAACCACTAGACAACCAGGGACAAAGCTGCTGAGTTTACATGAGAAGACCATTTTTCAAAGTCTGCACTCCTACTATTCTGACAGTGTTTGGATGCATACTGGACTTGGTATGCATGAGTGGAAAAAGGCCATAAAGCGAGTTATTCATCTTTCTCTTTGTTCTACAAAAAAATGAAGTTTGCAAGAGTCAGGGCTCTTTTTTACCATCTGGGAAAAGAGGGAACGCTGGTGTCACTAACACATGGAAAGAGCTGTTATAGTATTCCCCATTTGTCTCCTTAAAGCTTCTGACATTTTAGCCACTCATTTCTCTCTCTACATGAAAACACTCTAGAAAATGTTCTCCAAAAAATACGGAATGTTATTCTAAGTACTCAGAAAATAGTCTTTTCCTCCCCCTTCTGACGCGTGAACTTATAGACGCCCTTGATTGCACGGTGTCTCTGTAATTGACAGGGGAGAGAGCGTATGCCATTCCCTCTCTCCCTAAGAGTACAGCCAATTATGCTCTTCTAGACTCTCGGCCACAAATGGCTGTGACACCATCAGTTTCAAAGTTAAACACAACTCCTATAGTACCAATAAAAGCTTCACACTCACCTCAGCTGGGACATGGCAGACACTGAAGGAAACTCCTCACTTCACTCTCTTCATCTGACCAGTCATTAAGCTCCACTGGTTTCTTCACTGTTTTGAGTTTCAGCACTTCTAGCACTTGTAATATTAGAATAGAATCCCTTTAGTTACTAAAGGTACACAGAAATGTACACCGGTACATAGAAACTTACTGTATGTAAGAGTGCAATAGTTCAAAGCTGTATTAGTGCAGATAAATACAACTACAGTGCCATTGCAGCTTTTAATGCTGTTTCAGTATCAGGGTCTTCAGGAAGGCTCCACCTGGCAACCCTGAAGTGCCTTGCTATGCTTAAAACTACACACACACACACACACACACACACACAAACAAACAAACACAAACACTTAACAAGGTGAGTTCTGCTTATTTGTTAAGAAGGCTGATCGCCATTTAAAATTAGATTTCACAAACTGTAATTGTTACACTGGTGAGTTTGAGGTAGAGATGCACTTTCATTAATACTGCTTACACTGTGTTTCTTTACAACACGCATGGACGTGTTGAAGCATCTCATATGCATAGAACACTAATACTCAGAGCATTGGAAGGTTGAAAACAGAAGCTATCTGGCTCACACAATGTTTTAAATGTGCCAAGGGAAATTCCAAGTGTGGCCATCCTTGAGTGGAGTGGAAGATAAATATGTTTTTTTTGTATTTCAAAGCGGCTGTAAGAGTATAACAGGCAGTTTAGAACATGTCAGTCCCTCCATGTAATTTCAGAGAAAATATCCTATGAAGATTGGACCAAGATTCCTGCAGAGTATTTTCAGCACATAGTGGAAACTATGCCAGAAAGAATTGCTGCAGTTCTGGAGGCCAAAGAAGGTCCAACATGCTATTAAATGGGTGTATTTAAGCCCACTGTGTCCTATAATAGGATGTTGCTGGAATGTATGTGGATGTTGTTGGAATGGCCGCAGAGTTGCGGCAGCAGTACAGGTAGTCTGTAATCCTTTCCCCCATGCGAGTGAGTTTGCCCTACTGCACGGGGTCGAGTTATGATGTGAATATTTAATGTTAATGTTTAGAGATAACAGAACAGCTTTCGGGGGGTTTGGGTGGGTTGCCTTATCCGCCCCTTTAACAGAGTAGTCACAATTCAAATTTCCCTTGTTCCATTGTTTACAAGACATTATACATGTGGTTTATTTATAGTGCACGGAGTAATATGCAGCAAGTCTGGTCTGTCTGCTTTGGAAGAGAAACATTTGGCCAAAAGAGCAAAACACAGCCAGGAGGATGATTGGTAAGAGCACATCATAATATGCACCTTAAAGCTGTGCTCTACAGCTAGGTCCTGTTCCATGACTGCATATATAAATTTACTACTGACATTGCCATTTATATCTGGCCATTTACAGTGCACTCTTGCTCAGTGCAGCACTTGAAGCTGATTTTCCATTATGTTCAAGAGATGTTTGACCCGGTCAGGGTGACACACTTTAGTGAGGGCAGCAGTATCCTAGAGGACACTACAGACAGTGACGGAGACATTTCAGAGCGCGAGGTGAGAGGTTGAGTTTTTTGTTACTCTCTACGACATACTTTTCATGCCAGGTACTATTGTCCAGTTCAGCCCAATTTAATTTACTGCCTTGTATTATCATATATAAATTGCTGAACATCTTATCACTCAGTTTCAAACATCCCCTCAGCTGTTTTAAGCCATTTCGGTTATTCAGTACTGCTAAATGGATGTGGTGGGAAAATGAGAGCACATCAAACACAGACAGCTTTATGCATTGAGTAGTAAAGAGTAAAAGTTTATTGAGTTCTGTCCCCTGTATAACAGAGTAAAAGCACTGACGCGCAGTACGGTCCCCCTCCCCTTATACAGAGAACAGAAGAAAGAGAAAAAAAAGAAAAACGACTCCTACAGAGTATCGGCTAATTCATGTTTTGGTTAGCCTGAGCGCTGAAGGCTTCTTCTATCTCTATGGTTAGAATGGTATGTGAGCAGCTGGTGTACCTGACTCACATGCTTATCTGCAGACTGTTATGCTGTGACTATAGAAACATAAAGCAAAGTAAAATAAAGCAAAGTAAATTTCCACAACATTTCCCCCCTTTATTTTATATCACACATTATCACACTTTTATTCAGCAAATAGCACTACGATGTCTTCATGTGGATCACCAGCACCGCCCATCTTGGGGAGCAGAATGTCTTCAAAGAGCTGGGGTTGGTCATTGGCATGGCCGCTGAGCGCTGGCATGGTGAACACACTAGAAAGACGTCTGACACGCAATGACAAAAAAGGAGGTAAACACAGAAGAAGAAGAAAAAGAAGAAGAATGAGTAGCAGAATGGGCAACGCTACAGCCGCTACTGGAACTGTAGGCTGCGGAGTGAAGGCAGATCACATAAGATTCATATAATCAGTAATATTAGCGCTGAGATCTGGAATGTAAAAACAGCAGGAAGTGTTAATCATTTTGCACACTCCTCCTTCCTTCATTTAATACCATTCTATGTTGAAGCACTGCTGCCCTTATCACTTGTTGTTCTATCTTTAAGGCACCTATTGCTGCTAAGGTGTCATTAACTACTTGCAGTAACTGATAAGCTAAGCCATTGATCTTTTGCAGGGCTGCTACTGTGCCACCGCCCAGGAAAAGGGACCAACCAATGGTTTCACCGAGAGTGGTCCATGGGTCCCTCAGAATTCTACCACAATAGTCTGTGCTGGTTATGTCTCTCCTCACCCTGTGCTGCTTGGCATGGGGAAGTGTATACACCTGCGTCCTTGGGCGCACTACAGCTGGATAACAACAACCAGTCCAGTTCTGTGGCAATTCACCATAGGCCACCGAACCACCGACCCACATTACATTCCAATACCCCTGCAGGGTTGTCATGGAGCAATTCCACAGGGAACTGCTATTGGAGTCACTGCAAGTGCCATTGCTGTGCACCTGCACATAATCGATGCATCTGGACCAGACTTCCGGCACCTGCTGCTTCATCTGCTATACAAATATCTCACCCTTACTAGCTGCCACATGCAGCATCATTTTCGGTGGTGCGGGGTTAGTGGGACTGGGACAGTTTGAGGTCTGGTTAATAACCTGGCACATAGAGATTGTCATATTCACTTCTCCTACATCTGCGTTTTTCAGAGGGATTACAGTCCTTGGAACACTGGTGTGCTGGCACACCAGGTACTCTTGCTCGATATGTTGGGCATGCACAATGGCTGACATACACGCTGTATTTTGTTGGCATTTAGCTGCTAATCATTCTGCTTCAGTGGCGTTGGGACCCTGAAATGGTAACAAGTCTTCTCATAAGTCATGGGATTCTTCATCCATATTAATATTCAGTCTATGTTCTGACTGTGTTAGCTGTGTCTGATTTTCTCTACCGTCTCTTGACGGTTCCGAGTGTCGAAAGGGTAGGCCTTGCCGTTAACACCCTACTCAACACAGTTCCGACCTAGTCTGTTTGGGTGCTGCTGCTTGGAGTTGGGGCTGGTGTCGGAGCCTTCTTACGGTGTGTGTGATGTACCCAGGTTCCTCGTCCTTCTCTTTTGACAGCAGTGTGGGTTGTTAACAGGAGGTTCTAGTTGTCTCCACCTGGTGCCTTCAGTGGCGGGAGCCCCTGACTGAATTTCCCGTAATGTGGCCTGCGGGGTAGCAGCGGTTTCCTGTATTGCTTGCACAGCGGTTTTAGTTGCAGCTGCCTTTGCTACTCTATCTGCAAAATTATTCCCCTTGCTGATTTGGTCTTCTGTAGTCCTGTGAGCTGCACACTTAACAACTGCAATTGTCTTTGGCAGCAAAATGGCTTCTAGCAAGATGGTGATGTCTAATATATTTACCCGAGCTTGTCAGGAATTGCCTATGTTTCCATATGGCTCCAAAATCATTAACAGTTTTGTCTGCAGCTAGTTTGCATGCTTCCATCAGTGCTACTAGTTCAGCAGCCTGCGCTGAATAGGAGGATGGTAATACTTCTGTTTTAAGTATTTCATGATCTGTTACTACCGCGTATGCTTCCCTATTGACCCCTGTGTCGTCCCTGCATGCTGACCCATCCACATAGAGGCATAGGTCTGGGTTACTTATGGCTTCTTCAAAGAGATCAACCCGCGGTATATATACTTCAGCTAAGACTGCTGTGCAGTCTTGTGGATCTCCATCCTCCTCCGTAGGAAGGAGTGTAGCTGGGTTCAGTGTTATACACCTTTTGACAGTTATATTAGGCATATCTAAGAGGGTGGTGTGGTATCTCAGCTACCACTGGGCTGATAAATGTGACACTCTTTGGTCCTGCAGTATTCGGTGTAATGCGTGTGGGACTAAAACAGTAAGAGGGGAGTATGCCACTATGGTTTAGGTAGCGAAATTATGGCTTGTGGTCGGTTTTGAGACAGCTTGTGTGTATTTCCCCCTTTAATGATATGCCCCAAGAACGTCACTTCCTCCTTACAATTCTGTAATTTTGCTCTACTAGGTCAGTTACATGTATGTTACATCTGAAATATTTCCATGAGCTTTTATGCAACATACTAAACAAAGGTTAGGAACAGGCTAAGTCAAATCAGGCTAACTCTCAGCAGGTCAAAAGTACGTTAACGTTTACACAAAGGACTTATATACGCAAACAATAACAACACAATGAAGGGCAGCCGTGAAACACAAGGGAGCATGGCCACACGGATGAACACACACACACACACACACACACAAGCAAACACACACGGGGAGACCTTTGGGGGGGGGGGCATACCGTGACAAGAATATGTTCACACATGGTCGCTCGCTCGCTCTCTCTCTCTCTCTCTCCCTCCCCATCCTTTCAGCCTTTGGGTTTCAATAATACCCCCAGGGCAGACAGAGCCACTATTCAAGCAATGTAATATTCTGTAATATTCTACTCTGGCTCCTCCTACCTCTGCAATGACATCCTCAGCTTTTATTTCAGTGGGTGGCGTGTGATGTCATCATGCAGCCGCATCAATTAAGCGATTATGATGTAGTCAAAGAACAGATTTTTCAAATGAACAATTTCTGTGACCCATTTTTAGACTTCAGATCACAGATAACGGGTACACTAAATTTATTATGGGTCAGTGCGGTAGTTACAATTGCAATCCAAGACGCAAGGAACATGTTCCTACTGAGAAATATGAAAAGGAAAAGCACGGGATATTTGGTAAATATGGGAAAAAGAAAAACGAAAAACCACGAGCCCAGATCCCTGCCAGAATAGAGGATGACTTCTTGGATGAACTGTGTGTGTGTGTGTGTTTGTCTGAGAGAGAGAGATCTACGTAGAAGTGTTCTAAGTATCTATACAACGCTAATAAGACATTTTCTGTTACTTTTTAAACAGATACTAGAACAAAGAATTTAATCAAGAAGGACTTCTCTACTGAGAGAACTCAATCAGCCATAGTAAGTAAAGTAGAACCAAGACAAATGATTTAAAGCCATACTGTGGCAATGGACAAAACCCACAAAAAATGGAAAAACAGCTATGGTGAACAGTGATGCTAATTGAATGCTTGTACTTAAGTACACTGAAATATCTCTGAATATAAATTACAAATGCATTTCAACAAATGTTCGAGAAATTAATTAAAAACACTAATGTAAATGTATTTAGAATATATTTAGGACACATACATTTAGCATATGCAATCTTTGTCAGTTACAGGAAAAAAAAATACTGTTGGTGGGTTTTTTGTTTGTTTGTTTTACATTCTCCTTACTATAGAATTAACAGTCGACTGTTCGGTGACTTTGCATGCTGAGTTGTAACACTGATTATTAGTATAATTGTGGCAAGAATCAAAATCAACACTAGCTAAAATGACTGAATGCATTGGAATTTATTATTCCAATAGTACAATTTGAATGGGTCTACGGTACCTTAGTGTGTCAGGTCCTGTTATTTCTGCTGAACATTTGATGTTTGGGGGCACATTTTTACATCATTAGGCCTGCAGGCTATGTGATTACGGCTATGCGATAAAAATTGTATTTGTTTCCTTTCCAGTCCAATACAAATTATAAATTACAAATGTATCAAAATGTAATTAAAGTCATATTTCAATTAAATGTATTTAAATACTGTTCAACAATATTTCTACTCATATGTACAGGTGGAACCTAAAGATATGAATGTCAGTGAGAGGGATAAATGCATTGAGGACCTGGAAGCCGTGTTTGCTA